>NC_082647.1:7512500-8137500 GCF_028023285.1 Balaenoptera ricei
AGGGGGAAGAGATGAGAGAGAGAGACAGACAGACAGATAGAATCAGAAAGCAAATAGGCCAGTGTCCCCAGGGCCTGACTTCAAAAGCAGAGTTGGGTGGATTAAAAGATTGTCTTTTAAATAAAGGTCTGGGATAAGAGTAGATTTAGCATCAAGACTGTTATGGGAAAAGTTCAGAACTAGTAGAAAAGGTTCAGTTGTGTATTGTAGAGTTAATTTCAAATTTTGTCCAAAAGGCATGTCATCTTAAACTCAGCACTTCCAGTAGTTTTACACATATCTGTATAGACAGGAATGTACTTTCTATCAGACAGTGTGCAGCCATGGTGTCACTGAGCACCGATGATGTGACATCATCAGTGAAGATTTCGGGTTTTCTCTCTAATGAGAACAACGATGGTGTTGGTCAGGTCAGATTCACCAGATTAATAAGGAGAAAGGTGTGTTTTTAGAAATCAGAGCACTCATATTAAGACTTGAATAGGACTTCCCTGGTGGCACAGTGGTTAAGAATCCGCCTGCCAATGAAGGAGACACGGGTTTGAGCGCTGGTCTGGGAAGATTCCGCATGCCGTGGAGCAACTAAGCCCATACGCCACAACTACTGAGGCTGCCTGCCACAACTACTGAAGCCCGTGCACCTAGAGCCGGTGCTCTGCAATAAGAGAAGCCACCGCAATGGGAAGCCCGCGCACCGCAACAAAGAGTAGCCCCCGCTCGCCGCAGCTTTAGAAAGCCCGCGCGCAACAACGAAGACCCAATGCAGCCATCCATAAACAAACAAACAACTAAATAATCCGCCTACTTAAAAAAAAAAAAAAGAATCCGCCTCCTGGTGCAGGGAACATGGGTTCAAGCCCTGGTCCGGGAAGATCCTACATGCCACGGAGCAACTAAACCCGCGCCACAACTACTGATCCTGTGCTCTAGAGCCCGCGAGCCACAACTACTGAAGCCCGCGCCCCTAGAGCCCGCGCTCCACAACGAAGAGTAGCCCCCGCTAGCGGCCACTAGAGAAAGCCCGTGCGCAGCGACGAAGACCCAACACAGCCAAAAATAAATAAATTAATTAATTAAAAAAAAAAAGACTTGGATGTTAGATGCTGTAGTCTTGGGAAACTAATCACTATCCACTTACCTCTTTACCTCATAAACTGGTAAGATGAAAGTACATTCCTAGAAGCGGAATGAAAGCAAAACCTATAAAAATTGCTTTAGAGACACAGCTAGATAGGTATGGAGATTTGATGTTGAAGTAGAACTTCACCAAATCCTAAGACTCCAGGAACTACAATATCTATAGCAGGACTAGGATGTGAAACAGTGAAACACCCAATTACCGTCAGGGTTTCTGGATAAATTTAGATACGTTTCCTTTTGTAGTTGGCATTTCTGGTTGTGTTGGCATTTTCTGAGTCAGATTTAGTAAGTGCGTAAGCCTTTTGTGGACAAAGGAGAATTTTTAAAATATAGCCCATCTTATTAATATGTTAATTCAGCAGTGGAAATGTATTGAGTACTTACTACGTGCTGTACACGATTCGTGTATACACATGCATTCTCAGTATATGTGATTTTTAGATGCTTGCTTTTTTAATTATACTTTTCTCACATTCAAAGACAGTGCTTTTTTGTTGTGCTTTGTTTTACAGAAAGCCTATCTGATTTTATAGTGGAAGAATTCATTTAGCAGAGATTCACTTTAAGGAAACTTAAAAAAATTCTCCCCTGTGATGGGTGAGAGACCTCTACACTAAGAAGGGGATATTAGATGCACCTGAGCAGCAAAAATCCTGGCTTGAAAGCAAAGAGTTTTGCTTGGTATCTGGTATATGGGTTTAAATCACCAAATGGTAGAATGTTTTTACGAGATTCTTTCTTAAAGAGAGAAACCATCTCCTAAGAAATCTCTGCAAGGGCAGACACTGTTTTAACCATCTTTGTATCACTGACCTGCCCAGCTCAGAGCTTAGAATATAAAACATGCTCAAAACATATTTTGTGCCGGAATGTTTGATCTAGGTACCCAAACCTGCAAGTGCCATTTCTTTACCTACGATAGTCAATGGTGGCTTTTTTCAAACGACATTTTCCCTGCTCTCGGTGATAATTAATGCTCAGTTCAGATTACATGGTTTGGATGAAGAAATCTGAACAATAGCTAGACAAAGCCTGTTAAATCTTAGGCAGGCTTCTCCATCTACTAATGTGGTTTAGAATTATACATTAGGAGCACTGTATACCAGGAGAATATTGATTGCTTTTCAGATAATGCAATTTACAGTTAATATGATGGTTAGGCTGGTCCAGGGAAATATTTGTTTTGTTTAATAACGTTAGACAGAAAACATACACTTTAATAAATACTGCATGAGAACAATCCTTTGGGGTGAACTTCAAGGAAATAAACATAGTACCATATGGCTACACATCAGTGGATTTTCACGTTTCTAAAATCTGGAGAGATGTGTTCTCAGTAATTCTTTGCTTTACAAATAGATTCTTTTGAATTGTTCTTGTTTTAATACCAGAAACCATTGGCTGGCATTTTGTATGTAACCTTTAATATCTAAGAATGATAGTTATAGGACAGAATATGCAGTATGATCCCATTTGTGTGTGCATATATACACACATTTATAGGTACACACACTCACACACACAAAACCCTGGAAGACCATCTAACTTCACAGTGGTTTTGGTGAGGATCAGGGCAGAGTGAGATTATAAGGTATTTTTACATTTAGAGTTACATATTTCTGTACTACTTGAATTTCTATAAGAAGCCTATATTGCTTTTGTAATCAGAAAATGATATATTAATATAGAGCTGAAATTGATGACATCTGCAATAAAAATAGTATTGCAAAGAGCTTGAAAGTAATCTAGTTGCAGAATTATCTATCAAAACTGCATCCTAGGGCTTCCCTGGTGGCGCAGTGGTTGAGAATCTGCCTGCCAATGCAGGGGATGCGGGTTCGAGCCCTGGTCTGGGAAGATCCCACATGCCGCGGAGCAACTGGGCCCGTGAGTCACAACTGCTGAGCCTGCGCGTCTGGAGCCTGTGCTCCACAACAAGAGAGGCCGCGACGGTGAGAGGCCCGCGCACCGCGATGAAGAGTGGCCCCCCACTTGCCACAACTAGAGAAAGCCCTCGCACAGAAACGAAGACCCAACACAGCCAAAAATAAATAAATAAATAAATAAATTAATTATTAAAAAAAAAAAACTGCATCCTAAAAAAAAAACACCAAAAAAAACCCCCCAAAACTGCATCCTGCCTGCGTACCCAAGGATGTTTGCTACAGCCACGCCTGAAATGGCAAAAGCTCTGCCATTAAAAAACGTCCTCGAAAGGCCATCATCCAAGGGAGAGAAAGAGGACGTGAGAATGTGTGTCTGTCTGCGGTGGGGTGAGCCTAAGAGGGGCCTGTGTTGCTGGGGGAACTTTCTCAATTTTATACCAAGTGCTTGTGCCATGTGTTAAAAAAAAATTAAAATGTTAAAAGGCTATACTTAGGTTCACAAGCCACAACTACTGGTCAAGATAGAACAGGAATCTGATGGGATACTTTCTATTTCCTCCCAGTGGACTTCTCACACCCACAACCTGCTGTGTTCTGCCCCCAACAGGGCTTCTAGAACAGAGCATCGGTAGTGAAAGACCAGTTCTGTTTTGCTCTTTATTTCCCCAATGCCTTGCAGACAGAGGCTTTAATAAAACCAATAAAAATGAATTACTGCAAAAATGAAATTAAAAAACAACCAAGACATGCAAAATTCAGGGTCCAATATTTTTATTAGTAGATCGAATAGACATAAAGTTCCTCTGTCAAATTGCTTTTAAACTGTGGTTCTCAAATGATACAGATGAACTTATTTGCAAAGCAGAAATAGAGACACAGACATAGAGAACAGACATATGGATACCAAGGGAGGGAAGGGGGGATGGGACAAATTGGGAGATTGGGATTGACATATATACACTACTATGTATGAAATAGATAATTAATGAGAACCTACTGTAGAGCACAGGGAACGCTACTCAATGCTCTGTGGTGACCTAAATGGGAAAGAAATCCCAGAAAAGAGGGGATATATGTATACATATAGCTGATTCACTTTGCTGTACAGCAGAAAGTAACACAACATTGTAAAGCAACTATACTCTATTAAAAATTAATTAAAAAAAAAAAACTTGTAAAAAGCACACAACCAAACAGTGGTTCTCAACTGGGGTGGTGGCAGGGGGGAGCTGTGATTTTTGCCCCCAGGGGACATTTGGCAAGTCTAGAGACACTTTTTGGTTGTCACAACTGGGGAGGGAAGTGTTACTGGCACCTAGTAGGTGGAGACCAGGAAAGCTGCTTACTGTTGGGACCACAGTGCACAGAACGGCCCTAACACTAAGGAATTGTTGGGCTCAAAATACCAAAAGTGCCAAGGCAGAAAAATCCTGCCTTAAAAGTTTTCAAGTGGTTAATCTCAGATTATTTATCTCTGGTCAGATTGGTAATGTTTTTGGACCCCCGTCCACAGACTTCCCTTTGAGAAGACTGCCCTTAACATACTCCCTTTGAACTCTGGCCTAAAAAGGTTGCCGACAAACTGCAACCAGGATTCTCTAATCCTCGACATTTGTGAGGCTTCCACATGAAGAATATACTAGAATGAGGACAGGAAAACGGAGCTTAGTGATGTAATCAAAGGAAACGTGAACAAATGATTCTCTGCAGACGGCGAGACTGCGACCTGGAGCCCAGCTGTGCCGCGTCCTAGCTGTGTAAGCCTGGGAAAGCTGGTTAGTACCTCCGGGCCACCATTTACCCATCTGTGAAATGGGAAGACCGCCCTCTTCATAGGGCTATTGTGGAGGTTAAGTGTAAGTAAGGTAGTTTCTAACCCTCAGCAGCACCCAATACGCATTCTTAGGTTCGTCCTCTCTTGGAGCCCCTCTGTCAAAGGACTCTGCCCCAGGTCCCCAGAGCCCACGCATGGCTGGTTCTTGTCAGTCTCTGTTTCTGTGATGGGGCTTGAGGCAACACTGCCCACGTCTTCTCCTCCTCCTTTGAGAAGAGCGGGCCCGGCAGGAACTTTCTGAGGCCAGACATGTGAACGAGTGAGGGGCGGGGCCTAACTCTTCTGAGGAAGTTGAATAAGCAAGTGGAAAGTGCTGCAAATGGGAGGAATCACTCGCTGGCTCAGCCAGTACTGATTGGGCCCTTACTAAATGCCCTTCATATAAACGGCGGGAAAGGAAACTAGAGGCGAAAAAAATAAAAAAGAGGCCCCACAAAACTTGCCACCTGGTAGCAAGCCATGCATTTTGTGAGACCCACATCTGTTTGAAAAGCAGAACCCGCCTCCCATTTGTTCACTGGCAACAACGGTCAGGGAGAAGGAGAAAAGATAATTTGTGAAGAAGTTTCTCATACAGCTCATGAGGCAGCCACAGTGCAGCTGGCTCAGGCGTTGGCAGGAGCTACTGGGAGGGATCTCACCCAACAAATTCCAGCTCCACCTTAATAAACAACTCTCCAGCTGAACCTGAGCGGCAGGGCCTCGCACCTGGCCCCGGGCACTGCTGACCTGGTTCTAGGGAACCAGAACACAGCCCCTCGGCGGGTTCCTGTTCTAGGAACGAGGAGAGGGCGCAGGTTGGCTCTGGGCTCAGTGCTGAGATGCTCTCCTGGCTGGATCTCCTGGAATTGCAGCTCGCGGAGGAGGTGTGGGAAGCGGGGGCAGAGCTGGGGCCGGGCCCCTCCCGTCGGGGCACACGGGCCCTTGTCAGTTACACCTGAGGTCCACCCGCGTGGAGGCCCAGCAAGTCTCCACTTCCAAAACTCTTTTTCTTGAGAATACTTCCCTCTCTTTCATAATTGCTATGGGTGAGTCACGCTCTGGATTTCTCTCAAGCAGTTGTGAAAGAGGACCTGTCAGAAGCCGCTCTCGGGGCGCGTTCTGAGTAAGCGGCAGGTGCTTTGGAGAGACAGCTGCACGGGAGGCTGGAGATCAGGTGGTGACGGGTAACAAAAACCTCCCTGAACCGTCCAGAGGCCAGATGTTCCCACGCCGAAGTCAGGGATGGATGGGGAAAGGTATAGGTATGAATGAATCACAAATATCAGGTTAATTACCTGGAGCTGCCTGGGAGGAAAAATTCGTTCTGTTCCAAATCCACATCATTTCAGCTACCTCTTCATGCCTGCGTCACCCACAGCATCTTTGCTGCCGTTGGTGGAGGGACTGGAGAAAGATGACCTGTGATCACCTTCTGTACCCGGGGCACCAGCTGGCCCTGGGTACGCAGAGAGAGTTAAGACCTAATTTCTCTCCCACAGATACTCACAGCCTAGACGGAGATGTGAACTATAAACTAATAATGACCACACAGGGGTCAAGTGCTATAAAAACACATTTTACAAGGATTTGGGAACAGAGAGGGAGAAGCCGATAACTGCTCACGAACAAAGAAATGGTCCTTTCGGCTTCCCTGCGTGCTCCCGACACAGGCTCCCAGCATTTGAACTTGATGATGGTTGATATCATGCCCTGATCATGGAGCAAATACCTTCTCATTTTATGACTTTTTCGTTTTAATTCATATTCTCAGGTTTCGCTACCATGACAGAACATGCAGTCATGAACTGTCTGTTAATCTCACTTACCCAGGTCTTCTCATGATATGTTATACAAATATCTTTTTACCCAGCATGTGCTTTGTGTCACTATCTGACTATACGATGTGCTTTCATTTCCAAAAGCAAATCGTTCCTGCAGATCATGAAGCCTATAAACTCTGGTACCAGGCATAACTGGAAGATGAATCCACAAATAATCCCAACACATATCTGTACAACATTTGAGATTTCTTCCTAGTTTCAAAGAAAATGATATGAGTATACTCATATATAAATGACTGTATGATATATAGGTATATGTATTTGAGTATATATGATATCTATACATGTATATATGATATGTATATCCTATAAATGATATATGAGTATACTGACCTTTTTTTCACATTAGTCTCATATTATTATTTTTTTCTGTTAAATCAGGCAATGAGTACACTTTCCAAGGCTGAGCTCTTTGCAGACGAGCTCTGTGACTCAACTTTGCCATAATGAGGCAGTCTGGAGGCTTTTAAAAGCATGGAGACATTCTTAAGATTAGTAAAAACAGGATCGTCAAAGTCATGCAAATTGAAAGTACAAAAAGAAACATTTTGGCTTTTGATGGTTTGATGAAACTTTCTCTTCACTGGCTTCATAACTCATAAGCATCAAAGTCATGGAAACTGGTGACATAATTTTGCAGTCACAATTTCTGAGTCTCAGAAATGCATTCAGCTGAATCGAATGTAGTATTTTTTTTAATTTAAAATGGGTAAAGTATAGATTCATGGTTTTAGAATCAGAATCAGTTTAACGACTGAAGGAAGAGCCTTTGAGAAAATCTGTTCCCAGCCCATCATTTTGCAGATGAATGCAGCTAGTTTATGACCTGCAGGTCCCTTAACCTCCCAGGGCTCGGCTTTCTGGTCTGTGAAATGAGGGGCGGGGCTGTATGAACTCTGATCCCCTCCCACCACCAACATTTTGCAGAATCCTAAAAAAATGGTTGTTGAATGAATGAAGCTAGTGCCCAGAGAGACTGGTTGATTGGCCTGAGATCACACAGTTACTCAGGGAGAGACCCACGTCTTCTGATTTTCAGCCGTGGCTCTTGGTATAGAATAGGCTTAGAATAAAGACCTTGAATTTGGTAAAAGTACATAGAGATCAATGAAGAAAACACCCTAAGAAGAAAATAAATAAATAAATAAATAAAACACCTCTATACAACAACCAAGTGAAACAAAGTTTCACAAAGTTTCAATTATCTGCATATCCACCGATTTAATCATAGGTTGGCTTCCCTTAGACATCCAGCTCATTTGCCTGGTGGACCAGGAGTGTCAACCATTCTATTGCTGCATCACAAACTTCTCCAAAAGGAAGAAGCTTACAACAGTTTATCTTTACCTCTTGTTATGGGTTAGCAAGAGAAAAGACATATTGAAGTCCTAACCCCTGGGGCCTGTGAATGGGACCTTATTTGAAAATAGGATCTTGGCACATGTCATCAAGTTAAGACGAGGGCATCAGGGCCCAAATCCAATATCACTGGTGTCCCCATAAGAAGAGGGAAATCTGGACACCAGACACCCAGAGGGAAGAAGGCCACGGGAAGACGGAGGCAGACCTTGGTGTGATGCTACCACAAGTCAAGGAACACCTGGGACCACCAGAAGCTGGAAGAGACAAGGAAGGACCATCCCCTAGAAGCTTCAGAGGGAGCATGGCCCTGTGACACGTTAATTTCAGACTTCCAGCCTCCAGAACTGTGAGAGAATGAATTCCTGTTGTTTTCAGCCCCACAGCTTACGGTACTGTGGAAGGCAACCCTGGGAAGTGAATATACCTCTCATGTTTCTGCAGGTTGAGTGGGCGAGGGTGGGTCCTTCTCTCTCAGGATCTCTCAGACGGTGGCTGGGACTAGAGTCATTCGAAGGCATGACTGAGTAGGATGTCCAAGATGACGCACTCACATGCCCAAGGTTGGTGTTGTCTTTGGCTGGGGGCTCAGCTGTGCCTCTGGACTGGAGCATCTACATGTGGCCTCTCCATGTGACTCAGATTCTTGAAGCATGGCAGTGTCTCAAGAATGACCATTCCAAAGGGACAGTAAGGCCCTGGCCAGAAATCGGTGTAGCATCTCTTCTGCTCTGTTCTATTCCTCTGTTCTATTCTATTCTCAAGGAGGCAAACATTAGTGACTGAGGGACAGTTCCTTGAGATGTTCTTTTTTTTTTTTTTTAATATTTATTTATTTATTTGGTTGCACCGGGTCTTAGTTGCGACAGGCGGGCTCCTTAGTTGTGGCTCACAGCCTCCTTAGTTGCAGCTCGCCAACTCCTTAGTTGTGACACGCAAACTCTTAGTTGCGGCATGCATGTGGGATCTAGTTCCCCGACCGGGGATTGAACTCAGGCCCCCTGCGTTGGGAGCACGGAGTCTTATCCTCGGCGCCACCAGGAAAGCCCCTCCTTGAGGTGTTCTGAGCCATTGCCTTCCACTGGTAATATGGATTAACAAGCTGAGGTTGTAGAAAACATTCTCCACGAGAGCAAATGCCACCTGGGACCCAGAAGGCCTAATAAAGCCCCCAAGGGTTCTACATCACAAGGAGAGCTCCTTCAAACCAGTTTTCCTCCCAGAAACTTTCTCACCCCTGGGTCGCAGCTTAGGAGGTTGGAGGAGACATTTCCTCCCTCCTTGCTTTTGAATCATTCATATAGCAACGATTATAACGATGTTCAGGCATTCCCTAGCAGGTGAGGAAAGCGTCGCCCTGAAGGAGAATTCTCACAATTCTTTATTCAATATGCCTTCGGTAAATGTCTCCTGGGGGGTCCGCATTGTGCTGGCTGATGAGACAAGGAGATAAGTAGGAATTTTAGAAGTTCGAAAGAAAAAAAATGCCTGCAGTCTGGGGAGATGGAGCCAAGAAGACTCTCTGATCCTTCCTCTTCCTTTTTCCTTTCGGGTCTGGGAGCCATCCTGGCCGTGTCTGTCCCCAGACACTCTTTCCTTCCCATGGGATGGCTGGCCTGAGACGCTGTCTGGGCCTGAGGCGCCCCGGGGCCGCAGCGCTGGGGCAGGCATGTTCTAGCTCTGGGGCCCCAGTTTCTCTGACAGGGTAGGGGAGCTCCCTGTGACCTGAGAGGCTGCAGGTGGGGTGAGGTCTGGGAGCGACCCTCTGGGAGATAGGTTCCAGCTATGCATCTGGGGGAGAAGACGCAGGAACAGAGTGCAGAGGGGTTAGAAGAAAGAGAGCAGTCCCACACGTCTGGGGCAAACTGTATGGGACTGCTTTGGGGTTTTCATAGAGGGGTTGTTCTCTGGTGGGACGGCCAGTGGCTTTTATACTGCTCATGGTGGAGCCATTGCAGGACCTTTGGTGGCATCAGGGTCCTCCAAAGGGAAGGCTGAAGTGGGTGTGGGGGAAGAGACTCAAGGCCCCTCATCCCTTTTTTTTTTTTTAATAGACTTTATTTTTTAGAGCAGTTTTAGATCCACAGTGAAACTGAGAGGAAGGAACCGAGACTTCCCACCCATCCTTAGCCCGACACATACACAGCTTCCCGTGTTATCATCAGCGTCCCCCCACCAGAGTGGTCCATTTGTCACAACTGATGAACCTACCCTGACACGTCATAAACACCCAATGTGCATAGTTTACATGAGGGTTCACTCTTGGTGTTGCACATTCTCTGGGTTTGGATAAATGTATAATGACCTCTTATCCCAGCGTTATAGTATCATCCAGAGTAGTTTCACTGCCCTCAAAATCCTCTGTGCTGTATCTATTCATCCCTCCCTCTCCCCACCCCTGGCAACCACTGATCCTTTTACTGTCTCCATAGTTTTGCCTTTTCCCTTCCCCTTTCTAACCAGAGCTGATCCAATTTACATATTGGGCTTTTGTTTAAGATTTCATTTTAAGATGAGGTTATGTGGCTTAAGAAGAAAAGAAAAAGGTTTTAAGTTAACAGGCAGCATCTTGACCCCATCACTCATTAGCTGTGTGACCCTGAGCAAATCACTTCACCTCTCTGAAACTCAACGTCTCATCCATACAATGGGGCCAATGAGGGCTGCCTCACGTAAATACTGTTCTGTGTGTGCAGCACCTGCACACAGTAGGGCCTCAACCAGGGTGAACTGCTTCCTTTTGCAGCTCGTGCTCACTTCCCACATTCAGTCCCCAAGGCCTGGTTATTTTGTCTCTGGAGTTCCAGGATTTCTGTCTTCTCTCATCCTTACTCTAACTTCTTTCTAGTTTAGGCTTGACCTGATTCAGTGTGTCTGAAAACAGTGATTAGGCCACACACCTGTGCCAAATGCTCACCTTTAATGTGATGAAACATGGAGCTGACCCTCGGCAATGGGGCGGTGAGCCCAGCAGGAGGCAGGCGTGTTCTTCGGGCTGTTTCCTAGTGCACTTCTCTGGGGTCCTTACCCCCCTAACCGCCCCCACCAAACCACCAGGGCACCTGATGGTCCTTCTGAGTCTGAGGAGCCATCACAAGGGTGGTTGGCTATCCATTTAGGGCCCCATGTCTAAGTTCTTTCACACAAGCTCTCTGTAACTCTTGCTGGCACTAACCTTACAAGACACAGTGGAGCAGAAACCACTACATCCACAGAAATACACCAGGCTTCGGGCTTCACCGGGCAGCTTTCTGGACCGTATTTCCTTAAATATTTATCTTTGGGCATCTTCGGATTAAGACCCTCTAAATGTGAGGCACTCACCCCCTCTCACCTGGACTACTTCCTTGCTCTCCTGGGTGGTCTCAGCCACCCAGATGAGCAGGGTTTGGTGACTGATTAGAAGCTGGGGCCGAAAGAAAATTTCAGCACGGAGGAATCCCAAGTCCCAGAATTGGTCTCAGTGTCACCAAGTAGAAGAGAGAACACAGGAAAACAGGCAGACTTAAGGACTTTGGTGTTGGCCACCTCAGTTTGTGGCACTTGTGGGACCCACGGATGTGAACCTCAGGCTGGCAGCTGGACACGTGCAGCTAAGCTTCAGTGAGTCCTAGACGGGAGGGTTGTTTTGACCCATCCCCAGCTGATTTTTCCATTTACCTCTTATGGGGCATCTGTTTTCTCTTATTTTTGGTTTCTTGGATGGGAGTAATTCACTGTCACTCATGTCCCATTTACAGTTCTTGTCTGACTTGGCATCTAGTGTGATAGTTTACTGAGGAAATGCCAAATATTTGCATCTGAGCTATTAGCTCATCATTGGGCTGAATTGATTAGCTGTTAGTGTCTTGATACTGTGTATGAATACATATTACAAATATTATAAAAGGCTTTACTGGGGGCTTCCCTGGTGGCGCAGTGGTTGAGAATCTGCCTGCCAATGCAGGGGACACGGGTTCGAGCCCTGGTCTGGGAAGATCCCACATGCCGTGGAGCGACTAAGCCCGTGAGCCACAACTACTGAGCCTGCGCGTCTGGAGCTTGTGCTCCGCAACAAGAGAGGCCGCGATAGTGAGAGACCCGCGCACCGCGATGAAGAGTGACCCCCGCTCGCCGCAACTAGAGAAAGCCCTCGCACAGAAACGAAGACCCAACACAGCCAAATAAATAAATAAATAAATAAAAATTAAAAAAATAACAAGGCTTTCCTTTATATACAGCTGATAAAATCATACACTCTTTAGAGAAGGAAAATTAGAGATGATATAATCCAATGCCCACAAAATACTAAATAAGTCAGCATGCTTTAATTGAGTGCCCTTTATGTGTATATGTATATTTACTGAGAGAGAGAGAATGTTGTAAAATGTTAACATTTGAGGAATGTCAATGAAGGAGAGATGGGAATTACCTGCACAATTTTTTTCAACTTTTTTCTGTCTAAAATTTTTTCAGAATTAAGAAGTTCCCAAAGTTTAATACATACTATATAACACTTTAACGACTGAGAAGGGCCGGTGCTGGTGGAGGTGATGGTGGAGGTGGGTGGGAAACAATAAAAACTCAATAGTGCTGCCAAGAAATGGGGACTCATGCAACCTGATTCTGTACAATCGCCTCAACTTCTCGGATGTTTTGTGAAACAATCTTTTTGCTTTTTCTAGATGCAAAAAGATAGAATTGAATAAATCATAACAGAAAATGAAAAGATCCTCTGCTTGCTGTTATAGTGATTGTGAAATACGTATAAATCTCAGCCCAGAAGGAATTAATTTGGTTAATGTAGATGTAAAATCAAAATGAATAGGACTGTAATCCCTTGGGGAGTCTGCATTTGTTCTGAACGCTCTTATCAAATGTTCCTGGGGACACAGGACCCAATATTATTAAGATACCTGGCTGGGGAGGGCAGTAAGTCGAATAGAGGAAAGATGCTACAGGTCATGTGCTTGCTTTCCTTGGAGAAACCTGATGAAGAAAGCTCCAGATACCAACTCTGGGGCATGGACTGTGGACCCCGGAACCTGACCCCAGGAGCCTTTCACGGACATGAGCACCCGGACTGAGACACACATGTGGCCGCAGCATGTGGTCCTGATTTGTATCAGGGAACTAGAGGCTTAGGGATGATCCCCTGCCTCAAAGGAAATAGAGAACACCCTTAATTAGTTAAGGACTTAATAAAGTCTAGTGAGTTCTGCTCTAAGGGATGGGCCTCACCAGGAAGACAGGGGAGGCTGCTTATTCAACAAGTATTAAATAAATGCCTTCTCTAGATGGGGCACAATGCAAAACAATGGAAAAATGTAGAGTAAGATAAATAGGATCTATGCCATCAGGTGGCTTATGGGACAAAGACTGCTGACCAAGGAGTTCTCAGAGAACTCAGTTTCCACATCCGTAAAAGGGAAAACCTCCCTCCTTCATATATGAAACACGAAGATTAAATGAATTGATGTATCTAAACGCTTGGCAGTTATCAGGCACTTAATAGTTCCTGGCTTCCCCCTCTCTCTCTTCTCTGATGCAAGAGCCCAGGTCATCCTGGGTTACTCTGAATCTTGCCCACTCTGGTCCATCACCAGGACAGTTCCATGGACCCACATCTAGACCCTCTGCTGTTGTCTTAACCCAGATGCCCTAAGGACGTCTGAACTTGCCCTTACACCTCAACCCCGTACCAAGAGTGCTAATGACACCGCAAACATTTGATTAGGAAAACCACCTAGTTTTAAAATGTGAATATATTTGGGCTGTAACTGTGATTTCAATCTGTAGATTTCACCACGGTCGTGCTATCAAGCAGTGTTCAGGTTTATTAATTTTATACGCATTGGTGTCTTTGAAATTGTTAGTTCGTATGTATGGAAATAAATTTTCATGAAATGAACTATAAGCTCTCTTATATGGGACATCTTTAATACTAGAGTAAAATAGATTTTAAATTACGTACTAGAATGGCAGGTTTCTGCTGTAAGTTTGTGTTAAAAAAGGGGGGAAAGAAAGCATAGATGGGAAAAAAAAAGAAGAAAAGAAAGTAGATGTAAAGTCTCCGTACTTTGGGTTATGTTCAGGGAGAAATTTTATCCCGTTTTCCTTGAAACCCAGCCTTTTCCCCACCCTTAAGAAGCTCTGTAAAGGTTGGGGTTATTTATCTCAACTCTAGGACAACTTGGGACAGCGGGATGGAGCTAGAAGGAAATGATAAGGGGCCGAAGGAAGGTTGAATTGCAAGCAGCCTCCAACAAGCATCTGCTTCAGATCACTGGGCTCAGACACGGAGGAAATAGGATCTTACGGCCACTGGGCTGAAACCGGAGCCCAGACCCTCTCTCGATGGAACCGAGGCTGCGCCGGCCGATCCGTGGACCAGGGGGAGGAACTGATCCCTGAGATCACGGCGACGGCTGTCTGCCGGAAAATAAGGCTGCTCAGAGTGCTCTTTTCTTCTTTGAGTTAATTCCTCCATCTGTCCTGGGCCATGACTCTCCAGGAGATATTTCATAACTGCTTACAGAATGATTCAGGTCTCCACAAAATCGGAACTAGTACAAAGTACAGAATCCCGCGGAGACCAAGAGGATCTGTAGAGAATATCTGCTGTTAGGAAATGTGATAAGTTGAACCAGAAGCTTAGATTTAAAAAAAAAAAAAAAAAAAAGCATAAAGTTGCACATGATACCACTTTATTGCGCTGACAAAGAAGGAAATAAAATGGAAAAGCCAATTCTTCCAATCTAGTCAGGAAAAAGAAAAAAATATTCACCTTTCCTCTACACTTTTCTGTTCTAGTCTCTATATGTCCCTTTTTCTCTGGCTAAGAATGCCTAAGAATTTTTTTTTTTTTTTTTTTATTGCAGTATAGCTGATTTACAATGTTGTGTTAGTTTCAGGTGTATGCAATGCCGAAGAATTTTGAATCATCATTTTATTATTATCAGAAATCTGTCTCACACTGTTACCAGGTGTGACTACAGAGGAAGGCTTCTGATTCCACGAGCCACACATGGAAATCAATGTTCTTATTTTATAACCGAAGCGTATACAGGCAATATGTGCATATATCAAACCATTATGTTGTCGTATAAAACTAATACGATGTTGTATGTCAGTTACATCTTAACTTAAAAAAGCTTATTCAGTGTTCTGTTTTCCTAGAGTTTCAGATGTGATTTGGGGCATCCCTGGCGATCTCTGATTTTACTTGTTGGAGCATGAAGTCAGGACTTAGCAACTGATCTAGAACTTTGTATTTTCAAAATAGTTTACACTTCTTAAAGTCATCAGGTATTATTTAGTGACTTAATAACATTATTCATGCCCCTCCCCCATGACCCGAATGAGATCATCACCGGATTGTCTCAGATTATAGATTCTTAGTGACAGCAGCCAGCCCCATGCAGCTCCCCTTGTGTAATGTTTTGCACTTAGATGCTTGATAATGATAATGCTTTGAAGTATGAACTCAGTTTAACGTTTGGTCTGTTTATTTTTAACATAATGGACCGTGAAAAGAGTGAAAATTTAATTTTTCTTGTTATGCCATTTTAGACATTGTCAATTTTCCTCAGTTGCAAACTTAGTTACGGAGAGAGGAGATACTGCTACATTCAGAATCAGCAACCATCATACCCACAACACAACCATACTTGAAAGAGCGGAGTGGAACCCAGAAGCTGTATAATGTAGGGGACCAAGTTGAAAGACTGTGGGTGGATTTCTTAGTCACCCACGGATGGGCCTCAGGGGCTCTGGGCACTCCCTGAAATGCCCTATTTGGAAATTCTGAGGGTAGGGCAGTATCTGTTGCTTAGATGCTCAAAGGGATTCAGGTTGCCCTGCCAAAAAAAAAAAAAAAAAAAAAAAAGGTAAAACCACAATTCCATGTCTTCTGCTTTCCTGCATCCATTGGGTCGAGAAGACGAGGGATGTAAGGACAGTAAGACAATGTGGGGATGCTGTTTGTCTTCCCTTCTTTCTGCCAGTAGAACCCTGATTTTGCTCAGGGTGACAATGGGCCTAGCCTGGGAGGATGACTCATGACATTGCAAAACCAGTCAGGACAATCCCATCCTCTTCCATTAGACTGTCAACTTCCCAGCCTCCCTTTCAGTGAGGGTGTCGTCAGCACGTGTTCCATTTCTTGCCAATGAGATGCAAGAGGAAGGCTGCAGGGAAGCTTTTGGAGAGTTCTTGCTTTCTTTATACGTGAGAAAGAAGTGGCTGCCTCAGCCCCCTCCCCTTTCTTTTGGCCTTGAACTTGCCCGTGATAGTCGGAACTGCCGCAGCCATCTTGTAACCTTGAGGTGATGTGCATGGGGATAATAGGCCAATATGCAAAATGGAGAGACAGAAGGAGTCTGAGTCTTTAATGACATTGGTAAGTTGGCAGGTCAATCCTGATATGGACTGTCTTTGAGTTTCTTAAGTAAGTAATAAACATTCTTCTGGCTTAACCTATAGTTAGCGGAGGGTTTCTGCTACTTGCATCCAAATATACCTCAGTGGGTATAGTGAATAATCTTTTTTAGCTTAAAATATAATCAATTCATTCTGCCTGTTCAAAATGTACCACTAGTAGCTAGATGTTGTTTTCATTGGATGATACTAACCCTATTAATAAGCTAGCCTTCTAAATATACATGGAGGAAACATATGGGAAAAATCAGGAGTGAAATAAATGATCCTCTGAACTTAAACAGTATTCTTCCTGATATGAAGAATGGTGGGTTTTACCTTATTTTTGGTTAATAATACCATAATCAATGAACAGAAGTGATTATATAGGCAGAGACTACATCTCTACTTCCAACTAAAGTGGGAATTAATTTTAAATATCCATGCTTTTTTGTTCTAAACTTTTCTATCTCAATAAATGTTTGTGCTATTTCATCATATGGCCTACATACTAACATAAAAGACAAATCTACTAATTAAGGTTTGAATTTTTGTTTGGTTTTATTTTTTTATATTCTGTTAAAACCATTTTGACATATAAGTCCCTTGGAAAATTTGAGGAAGGAAAAAGCCACTGAATTAAGTTAGCACATTCTCCTCCAGGAAATTTAGTCACATGTATTTCTATGCTATTTATATAAACTTAAACATTACTTCATATGTATCCATATGTATATATATATTTGTGGATTATTTTTAAAAAGCTTTATCTACAGTTCACCAAAGGTGAAGGGTTGGAAGTTCATCAGTTAGCTTTTGCTGTGTAACAAACCCCTCTAAAACTCAGTTGCTTAAACAGCAATGGTGTTGTCACTCACACGTCTGCAGGTCGGCTGGCGTAGCTTGCACTTGACTGGGTTTGCCTCCAAGCTGAAGATTGGATCCAGGTCTGCTTTACATTTCTTGGACCAGCAGGTTGGCTGGGACGTGTTTTTCTCCTGGTGATGACAGAGGTGCGAGATGCAAGAGGGCCAGCCCAGATGTATATTTCAAGTCTTTGCTTGTGTCACATCCACTAACATGCCATTGGCCAAAGTGAGTCAGAGGGCCAAGCCCCATACTCACGGCATAGGAGATGGACTTCATTGCCAGCTGGGAGGGGGCACTACAAAGTCACATGCCAGGTCACAGGAAGGGGGTGGGGGGAAGGATTGAAAACAGAGAGTTGGTAACAAATGACCAGCTTCTGACATTGTCCTGACAGTTCTTGGAACCCCACAGAGCAAAGAATTAAAGGAACACTCTTAGGAAAGAGAGATGCCTGGTACTCCTACCATGAAAGGTGAAATTCCTCATACTGAATATGTTTAGGCTATTCTTGGAAGAATGATCTGACAATGCTTTTAAGAAGATCACTATTCCTTTCTACTATACCTATATGAGAAGATGGATGTTGGCTGAATTTATTGTGGTAATCATTTCCCAATACATGTAAATCAAACCATCATGCAGTACACCTTAAACTTATGTAGTGATGTATTTCAATTGTTTCTCGATAAAACTGGGGAAAAAAAGATCACCATCCACCACTATCATTCATGTACCTTTCTAGAGCTAGCCTAGTATTTCTGTGGAATAAAGGTATTTATTTATTTTTCTTTCTTTTTTTAGATTGAAGAACAATTGATTTACAATGTTGTGTTAATTTCTGCTGTACAGAAAAGCAATTCAGTTATATGCATATACATGTGTATATATATACACACACACACACATTCTTTTTTATATTCTTTTTTATTATGGTTTATCACAGGATGTTGAATATAGTTCCTTGTGCTATACAGTAGGACCTTGCTGTTTATCCATTCTCTGTATAATAGTTTGCATCTGCTAATTCAAAATTCCCACTCCATCCCTCCCCAACCCACCTCCCCCTTGGCAACCACAAGTCTGTTCTCTGTGTCTGTGCATAGATAAGCTCATTTGTGTCATATTTTAGATTCTACGTATAAGTGATATCATATGGTATTTGTCTTTCTCTTTCTGACTTACTTCACTTAGTATGATAATCTCTAGGTCCATCCGTTTTGCTGCAAATGGCATTATTTCATTCTCTTTTTATGGCTGAGTAGTATTCTATTGTATATTTGTACCACATCTTTATCCATTCATCTGTTGATGGACATTTAGGTTGTTTCCATGTCTTGGCTATTGTGAATAGTGCTGCTATGAATATAGGGGAGCACGTATCTTTTTGAATTATAGTTTTGTCTGGATATATGCCCAGGAGTGGGAATGCTGGATCATACGGCAACTCTATTTTTAGTTTTTTGAGGAACCTCCATACTGTTCTCCATAGTGGCTGTACCAACTTACATTTCCACCAACAGTGTAGGAAGCTTCCCTTTTCTCCATACCCTCTCCAACATTTGTTATTTGTAGACTTTTTAATGATGGCCATTCTGATTGACCGATATGAGGTGGTACCTCATTGTAGTTTTGGTTTTTTTAAAAATAAGTTTTATTTATCTTATTTTTGGCTGCATTGGGTCTTCGTTGCTGTGTGCAGGCTTTTCTCTGGTTGCAGCAAGCGGGGGCTACTCTTCGTTGCCGTGCACGGGCTTCTCATTGCGGTGGCTTCTCTTGCTGCGGAGCACGGACTCTAGGTGCACAGGCTTCAGTAGTTGTGGCACATGGGCTCAGTAGTTGTGGCTCGTGGGCTCTAGAGCACAGGCTCAGTAGTTGTGGTGCACGGGCTTAGTTGCTCCGCGGCATGTGGGATCTTCCCGGACCAGGGATGGAACCCGTGTCCCCTGCGTTGGCAGGCGGATTCTTAACCACTGCGCCACCAGGGAAGCCCCTCATTGTAGTTTTGATTTGCATTTCTCTAATAATTAGCGATGTTGAGCACCTTTTCATGTGCCTGTTGGCCATCTGTATGTCTTCTTTGGAAAAATGTGTATTTAGGTCTTCTGTCCATTTTTCGATTGGGTTGTTTGTTTTTTTGTTATTGAGTTGTATGAGCTGTTTGTATATTTTGAAAATTAAGCCCTTGTCGGTCGCATCATTTGCAAATATTTTCTCCCAGTCCATAGGTTGTTTTTCATTTTGTTTATGGTTTCCTTTGCTGTGCAAAAGCTTGTAAGTTTGATTAGGTCCCATTTGTTTATTTTTGCTTTTATTTCTATTGCCTTGGGAGACTGACCTAAGAAAACATCGGTACCATTTATGTCAGAGAATGTTTTGCCCATGGTCTCTTCTAGGAGTTTTATAGTGTCATGTCTTATATTTAAGTCTTTAAGCCATTTTGAGTTTATTTTTGTGTATGGTGTAAGGGAGTGTTCTAACTTCATTGATTTACATGCAGCTGTCCAGCTTTCCCAACACCACTTGCTGAAGAGACTTTTTCTATTGTATATTTTTGCCTCCTTTGTTGAACATTAATTGACCGTAAGTGTGTAGGTTTATTTCTGGACTCTCTATTCTGTTCCATTGATCCATATGTCTGTTTTTGTGCCAGTACCACACTGTTTTGATTATTGTAGCTTTGTAGTATTGTCTGAAGTCTGGGAGGGTTATGCCTCCTGCTTTGTTCTTTTTCTTCAGGATTGCTTTGGCAATTTTGGCTCTTTATGGTTCCATATAAATTTTAGGATTATTTGTTCTAGTTCTGTGAAAAATGTCATGGGTAATTTGATAGGGATTGCATTAAATCTATAGATTGTTTTTGGGAGTGTGGCCCTTTTTTTAAAAAAATTTATTTATTTATTATTTATTTTTGGCTGCCTTGGGTCTTCGTTGCTGTGCGTGGGCTTTCTCTAGTTGTGGCGAGCGGGGGCTACTCTTCATTGCGGTGCGCGGGCTTCTCATTGCAGTGGCTTCTGTTGTTGCGGAGCACAGGCTCTAGGCACACGGGCTTCAGTAGTTGTGGCACGTGGGCTCAGTAGTTGTGGCTCGCAGGCTCTAGAGCGCAGGCTCAGT
Organism: Balaenoptera ricei; assembly: GCF_028023285.1. Classification (NCBI taxonomy): domain Eukaryota; kingdom Metazoa; phylum Chordata; class Mammalia; order Artiodactyla; family Balaenopteridae; genus Balaenoptera; species Balaenoptera ricei. The sequence continues at coordinate 7,532,921 of NC_082647.1, forward strand.
AGTTGTGGTGCACGGGCTTAGTTGCTCTGCGGCATGTGGGATCTTCCCGGACCAGGGCTCGAACCCGTGTCCCCTGCATTGGCAGGCGGATTCTTAACCACTGCGCCACCAGGGAAGCCCGGCAATTTTAATAATATTAATTCTTCCAGTCCAAGAGCATGGGATATGTTTCCATTTCTTTGAATCATTAAAGATAATTTATTTTGTCATTATTGCTGTCATTGTCTCTGTATGTTGGAATTGTACAGAGATTTTATTTACAAGATCCATAATGTGTAATGACCAATATTTTTAACAACAATAGCTAAAATAATAGCCATGTTCCTCACATGCATTCTTTCATTTGAATCTTCACAGCAACCCTGTGAAGTAGGAATTGTTCATTATGCCTATTTCACAGATGAGGAAGTTGAGTCCTGGGTTAAGTAACTTACTGAAGGTCACAGCTAACAGAGGCAGGAATCAAACCTAGTTAGTCTCACTTAAGACTCACATGCTTACCAGGACACAGGTTGCTCCAGGGAAGACAGTGTTGAGCTGGTATTGTTGGAGCCCGGTTTGGCACACGAAGCCACTACAGCCAAGCCGCCATGATGAAATATACATGCTGTAAAATAAAGCAAATTCTGTGTCTATGCTATATTTTTCTGTGTCACAATACAGAAAATTGCCTATCTAGATTGCTTTTGAGAACAGAATCCTGAGGATTTGGGTTGATCGTTAGCAGAAGTACACATTTTACAAAACAAACGTGAATTTTTGAACACTCTTAGCCCCCTGATTTACCAGAGCATCAATTTGTCTGGCTTCATTGGCTTCTCAAACCATCGTGGCCTGGGCCAGCCATGGCCACAGTGGACTAGCGGCCTGAAACCTTACTCCCAGTGACCTGCTGTCCCAGCCTGGCAGGTCCCAGCCCAAGCCCCTCGATCCCCTGTGGACAGCTGAGGAGGGTGCAGGTGGCTCTTCATGTCCCCACTGTCACTTAAAAACCTTTTCCCTTGATTCTTCGTGTTCTGCATTCTTTTCTGAAACTGGGTGTTGACTCAGCACATGGAGCAACATTGGAGGACACTCCCCAGAATTCAAATCCACAAGGAGCCTCTTTCTGTGTCTGAACTTAACTTTTCCACTTTCAGTCTCATTCTTTGCTCATCGATCTGAACAAAATGAATCTCTGGACTTTTAAATGCTTTCAGTAATCATGTGAGTGAGTGTCCTCTTATTTTAAGCTCTACAAATTAATTCCTTTAAAAAGAGTATTCTTTTTTTTCTTAAAAATTTTTTTTTTAACATCTTTATTGGAGTATAATTGCTTTACAATGGTGTGTTAGTTTCTGCTGTATAACAAAGTGAATCAGCTATACATATACATACATCCCCATATCTCCTCCCTCTTGCATCTCCCTCCCACCCTCCCTATCCCACCCCTCTAGGTGGACACAAAGCACTGAGCTGATCTCCCTGTGCTATGAGGCTCCTTCCCACTAGCTATCTATTTTACATTTGGTAGTTTATATATGTCCATGCCACTCTCTCACTTTGTCCCAACTTACCCTTCCCCCTCCCCATGTCCTCAAGTCCATTCTCTACATCTTTGTCTTTATTCCTGTCCTGCCCCTAGTTCTTCAGAACCTTTTTTTTTTTTAGATTCCATATATATGCATTAGCATACAGTATTTGTTTTTCTCTTTCTGACTTACTTCTCTCTGTATGACAGTCTCTAGGTCCATCCACCTCACTACAAATAACTCAATTTCGTTCCTTTTTATGGCTGAATAATATTCCATTGTATATATGTGCCACATCTTCTTTATCCATTCATCTGTCAGTGGACACTTAGGTTGCTTCCATGTCCTGGCTCTTGTAAATAGAGCTGCAGTGAATATTGTGGTACATGACTCTTTCTGAATTATGGTTTTCTCAGGGTATATGCCCAGTAGTGGGATTGCTGGGTCATATGGTAGTTCTATTTTTAGTTTTTTGAGGAACCTCCATACTTTTCTCCGTAGTGGCTGTATCAATTTACATTCCCACCAACAGTGCAAGAGGGTTCCTAAAAAGGGTATCCTTAAGAAAAATACTTTTGGTATGAACTAGAGAGAGTAAAGCACACCCCTTAAACCCAAGAGTGCTTTCATGTGACCCTCAAGCCAACAGTTATTTCTTTAACTAGCACATGTTTTTTGCTTCTTTAACAGGAGTGGCATAATCTTGGGGATACTTTGGGGATACTTTGGGGATTGCTAATGGAAAGGGGAGGGTGATCAAGCCCCTTAGGAATGTGAAGTTCAAATGATTTTTATAACTGAGATGGCACGAGCACTGACCATTCAGCATAGACACCCATTATCAACAGCCTGTGTGGCCGTATTTGTGTCACCTCCAGACCAGACGTGCCCCACTCCTGTTCGCACCAGCACTGGCACTCAGCTCCATCACCCCAGATCTGGATCCAAACCCCTAGGCAGTGCTTTTGTAAATAGAATCTACTGTCCAGGGAAAAGATTCGTCACCATTTAGGAAATTCAGTTTCTGAAGACAATTTCAAAAGAAGGTTTTCAAAGAGATTTTGAGCAATGACTGGGATAAGTTATTCCTTCTTCAAGGGTCCTGCTGATTGAGAACATATACATTCTGGCATGTTTATTCAAAGACAAGTACTGTTATTTTGCCCTACTTCCTGGTGACTGTTATACTTTGTAGTGGCTTCAAGAAGTGACCGTCATTTTGATAAAATGTCAAGTCAGATGACAGATGTCTGACTTATTTGGGGAACCTTAAGCCTGGAGAGAAAGGGAGATTATTGTTAGATCAGAGAAGTAGGTATAGAATGATCACATTATTAAGGAGAAATAGTTGGATTTGGAAAGAGAAACCAGCCAGCCCAGTGTGACAACCAGCGCTAATGGGACAACCCATGCTGTTGGCTTTCAGTGTGTAGGTTGCAAGTTGATGGAGCCCAGAGGAAGAGAAACACGAGCCCAGGGCAGGAGTGGGAAGAGCTCTGCTATCAGCTATAACTCAGTGCTTCTTTGGCTCTCCATGCCTGCAGTATTCCTTTCATAGTGGATTTGCAAATAAGAAGTTCTCTGAAAACAGCCAAGTAAAGAAGACACTGGAAACCTGGGGTTGGCTCTGGAGTTTGTGAATATGATAAGAGTCTTTGCACCAAAGAGACTGTACTTTTTTGTAGCAACTTATTTCAATATTACATAAAAAGGAAATGTAAAAATGCTATTTGTTCTAAAATGCTCAATGATAAGGGACACATTGAATAATTTAATATAGAACATTAAGCAGGCATTAAAAGCCAGGGTTTCAGCAAAACAATACTATAGATTGTTCCATACATACATATATGTAGAAGGTCCAAAACCGGGCGTGGAAGTGCCAAAGGCCAAATTCAAATCGAGGTGTTACTTCTGGAGAGAGAAGAGGGAAAACTGGGTTGAGGAGATGCAAATGGAGTTTATTAATCTGTAATGTTTATTTCTGCAGCTGGGTGGTGGGTTCACAGGGGTTGACTATGTGAGTTTTTATACTTTTTGTATGCTTGAGTTATTTCATAATTTAAAAAAATATGTTTTCAGATTCTAATCATATAACTTGGTCATGATAAAATATTAAATGAAGAGATCAATAGAAAAAAAGAAATCAATAGGATATAAAATATGTACACAATATGACCTCAGTTTTGTTTTTTTAAAAAATTATTTATTTATTTATTTATGGCTGTGTTGGGTCTTCGTTTCTGTGCGAGGGCTTTCTCTAGTTGCGGGAAGTGGGGGCCACTCTTCATCGCGGTGCGCGGACCTCTCACTGTCACGGCCTCTCTTATTGCAGAGCACAGGCTCCAGACGCGCAGGCTCAGCAACTGTGGCTCACGGGCCTAGTCGCTCCGAGGCATGTGGGATCTTCCCAGACCAGGGCTCGAACCCGTGTCCCCTGCATTGGCAGGCAGATTCTCAACCACTGCGCCACCAGGGAAGCCCCTTAGTTTTGTTTTAAAGTAATAGGTATACAGATACATATATATATACATACACACGTGTATATGAATAGAAGAAAGCAAAAGAAGCTATCTGGTGATTTCTATTTTCTTTTTTTTTTTTGATTTATTTTATTTATTTATTTTTATTTATTTTTGGCTGTGTTGGGTCTTTGTTACTGTGCTTGGGATTTCTTTAGTTGTGGTGAGCGGGGGCTACGCTTCGCTGCGGTGTGCAGACTTCTCATTGGGGTGGCTTCTCTTGTTGCAGAGCACAGGCTCTAGCCTGCGGGCTTCAGTAGTTGTGGCACGTGGGCTCAGTAGTTGTGGCACGCAGGTTCAGTAGTTGTGGCACGTGGGCTCTAGAGTGCAGGCTCAGTAGTTGTGGCGCCCGGGCTTAGTTGCTCTGTGGCATGTGGGATCTTCCCGGACCAGGGCTCGAACCCGTGTCCCCCTGCATTGGCAGGTGGATTCTTAACCACTGCGCCACCAGGGAAGCCCTCTATTTTCTTAATTATACTTTTTTCGCATTATCTGAATGTTTTACAATAATATATCTTTTATAATCTAAGAAGTGGTATTTTAAAATATTATGGTCTCTAATAATTAATCAAGTACATTGTACAGCTTAGCTTTTTAAAATTATAGAATACATGAATGCAGTCTTATTGTAAAGAGTCCGGCCAGCCATGATGACACAGAGCTGAGAGAGATGCTGCCTCCCCAGAAGTGACAGCTCTGTGTGCATCTTCCTTTGTATATATGAACATATGTGCATATAGTGCTCTCGTATTTACTGAATGTGATCATACTATACTTGCTGTTTTATAATTTACCTTTTTCATTTTATATTGCATCTTGGGAGACTTAATTATCAGGGTATGTAGGTTTACCTCGTATTTTTAATTCAAAAAATTAAAAAATAAATTTAATTCTATTCACTTAATCTCATTCATCTCAGTAGCTGCATATATTTATAATACATATAAATAAATACATATTTATAATATAACTCTATCGTAATTCATTTAACTATATCCCTAATGATGGATATTAAGCCATTTCCTAAATGTTTCTGTTATAAACAATCTTTCAGTGACTATCCTTATCTTCATGTGCACGAACAAGAATTTTTGTAAGAAAGATTCCTGGAAATGGGTCTCTAAGTCAGAGGGTACACACATATTTAAATAAGGACAATTACTACCAAACTGCCTTCCTGAAAGATTTTGTCACTTAATACTCCCGACACGTATGAGTCTGGTTTCCTCAGATCCTAGCATTTCACTAACATCATATTTTTAAAAACACAAGTTTATCAAGAATGTTTGGCAGATTTCTTGAATAAGCATGTATTCCTTTTAGAGAAAAAAGTTTTTAAATTAAATCGAAATGTTGCTTTTCAAGAAGGAAAACAAATGCACCAAAATGGTAAAAGTGGTTCTTTTTGGAAGACAGGCTCTGGGCAATTTTAATTTCTTTTTAATCTGAAAAAAAAGACAGTTATTTAAAAAACAAGAATGCTAACATTCAAACATAAACATTATAGAAAAAGATAGAGAGAGACACATCGTAAGACCCTGCCCAGTTTACCACTGGATAGTGTAGAACTGGTTTGTTTACGCTGCCAAGCGATGCTAGTTTTGGTATTCAGTACACAAAAACAGTTATCTGGAATAGACATTAGAGTGGATTCTTTAAAATGTTATTAAAACACATATAATCATTATACTCTGAAAGTAGAAATGACAATACCTTAGAAAAAATTTAATAATCTCACCATTTTCTGTGAGAACCCAGCCTACTTTAAAAGACATTGGCTTGTAAAATATATAAGGTATGAAAAATAATAAAATTATGGGCACAATGGATGTCTTTATTGAGAAGTTTCTGCCAGTGTGCACTGCACTATTTTCTTTTATATTTATAAGATAATAAACTATCTAGCAATGGGCCATTCTTTTAAGATTACCCTAGGATAATCTTTGTAGGAAAGTATTTGAAAAGTAACTTATGAGGTCTTTTTCCAGTGCAATATTCCAAGTTCAGTGATTTTTTTTTGCAAAAGCTTCACAGGTGGTACGGATGTGACAACACTGCAGAATGAACCTGCTCTATCACAGATATACTGCCCTTAGTTTAAAATGGTTGCTTTTTGAAACATATGGTTCCCAGCTGAAGCTTTATCACTACTACTGTTTTTCTTCCCAGAAGATTATACACCAGTTTGATAAATTTCATCAGTGGGAAAATATTTTCTCCTCAAGTTAGGGATAAATTTCTGCAGTTGGAACGTCTCTTATATTAAAGATATTGATTTGGAACATGTTCCTCTTTGAATGGGAGGAATAAGTCTTTAGTCAACAGTCAGCAGAACACGGAGAATTGCAAAGCAACACGTCAAAAGATTGCCGTGGAACTTGTACAGAACCAGAGCTTCAAAAGCTCTGGGTACGTTAGCATGTGCATTTGCAACAGCACTGGCCCCCGCACCGCAGGTGCTGGAGGGAATGAGAGGGCACAGGGAACCTTGCAGCTCAAACCCACTAAGAATGCGCAAGGGTTTGAGGAGGGTGCCACCCTGGACTTGGAACAGTGGAAGAAATCAGGTGTAGGATCTTGTTATCGGGAAGATTTATTAGCCAAAGAGTTGGAGCTTGCCCACCCCAGACTCAGGAATCACTGAGCCTGGTCCTGAGGCAGGAATCCTGGTCACACACCCTGCTTCTGAGATCCTAGACGATGACACCTCTAGAGGCCAAGGGAATTAACCTGCCCCCACCCAAACCCCGCCAGTCATGGGAATGGGCTGCTGGAAGGACCCACGTCACTCTGCTCTTGGGAGCAGGAGGTCTGGGTTGCCTCGCTGCTGACCTGAACATCTTCTCCCCTCAGCATTGCTAATTGTGCTGCTCGGCTCCGAGCCCCACAGCCCTCCATCCTTCCTTCCCTCCCTCCCTTGCTTTCCTCTTGCTTTCTTGAGGAATCCTTCTCTGTGTCCCTCCCCTGGCTATACTCCTGCAGGGCATGGACCAAAGCAAACATTAAGTAAATGTATTTTGAGTGAATAAATAAATTGTCGTGTATGACTCAGACTTTTAAACATTTATGCAAACATTTTAAACTCTTTTATGTTTGTCTAATTATGCCGTATTTTTACATAATGAGTTCCTTAGCTTGTTACTTACCAATTGAAGTCATTCTTAATTGTTTTCATTATACATTATAGAGAATGCAAGCAGTACTTTTTAATTGAAACATCTTGGGATTCAACGAAAAAACCTGGATTCACTTTATCCAGATTGCGTACGTTTTCAGAGAATCTGAACACCTGATTCGCTTCTCAGCTTTTGCGTTTTTAGCCTCAAGTGTTCTGATGCTGTCTTTATTCAGCAGAATTTCTTCTCTTTTCCCTTTCCAACACCCATCTCCCTCTCTCCCTCTCTAATCCTTTTAGGTGCAGTGATCAGAAATGCTTGCAGTATTTCCTTCTGTGGACACCTCAAAGCTTTTTATTCCCATTTTAAAATTTTATTTATTAATTTAATTTATTTATTTTTGGCTGCTTTGGGTGTTTGTTGCTGCACGTGGGCTTTCTCTAGTTGTGGTGAGCGGGGGCTACTCTTCGTTGTGGTGCGCAGGCTTCTCATTTCGGTGGCTTCTCTTGTTGCGGAGCACGGACTATATGCACACAGGCTTCAGTAGTTGTGGCTCGCGGGCTCTAGAGCGCAGGCTCAGTAGCTGTGGCGCACGGGCTTTGTTGCTCCGCGGCATGTGGGATCTTCCCAGACCAGGGCTCGAACCCGTGGCCCCTGCATTGGCAGGCGGATTCTGAACCACTGCGCCACCAGGAAAGACCTTATTTTCGTTTTTAAGCCTGATGCTAGGACAAGTAATGTTTTGCTGCCTTTTGGGACCTAAAGCCCTTATTTTCAAGCAACTGACTCCCTGGGGGACCTTTCCTAAGGCTTTGACCAATGGTTCAGAGGTCTTCTTTTTTAATGCATAGAGGATTTATTTTATCCCTAAATAAGTTATCTGGAACTTTCCATCTGAGCAAATATCCTTTCTCTGGAAGTAGGATCTTTTGGTGGGTGGGGATGTCTAAGCAAGTTCTCCTGAGTAATCACCACTTCCTTCTTTTTTAAAAAATGACTTTGAGGTGTAATTTACATACCATAAAGTTCACCCTTTGAAACTATACAATTCAGTGGTTTTTAGTATATTTACAGAATTGTACCACCATCATCATAATCTAACTTTAGAGCATTTCCATCATCCCCCAGGAAACCTTGTATAATTTAGCAGTCACTCCTCCTGTCTCACCCCACCCTCTCCTCCCCCTCCAGTCCCAGGCAATGGCTATTCTACCTCTGTCTCTCTATATGTGCACATTCTAGACATTATATATAAGTGGCCCCATACAATATGTGGCCTTTTGTGTTGTTTCTTCCCCTTACCATGTTTTTGAGGTTCACCCCTGTTGTAGCATGTATTAGTACTTCATTCCCTTTTACTGCTGAATAATATTCCATTGTATCGATATACCACGTTTGGTTTATCCTTTCATCAGTTGATGGACATTTGGGTTGTTTTTACTTTTTGGCTATTATGAATGACGCTGCTATGAATGTTCATGTACAAGGTTTTGTGTGGCTATATGTTTTCATTTCTCTTGGTTGAAATGAAATAGCCTTAGGAACGCAACTGCTGGTTCATATGGTAACGCTTTCTGTTTTACATTTTGCAGAACTGCCAGACCTTTTTCCAAAGTGCTGCGCCATTTTACAGTTCACCAGCAATGTCTGAGGGTTCCAGTCCCTCTACATCCTTGCTAACACCTGTTATTGTCTGTCTTTTTGATCACTGCCATCCTAGTGGGTGAGAAGTGGTGGTTTTGATTTGCATTTCCTTAATGACTAATGATGTTAAGCATCTTTTCATTGCGTGTTAGCCGTTCACATATCTTCTTTGGAGAAATGTCTATTCAAATCCTTTATCTATTTGTCTTTTTATTGTTTGTACATTTGGGATATTTGTCTTTTCATTGTGGAGTTGTTAAGAGTTCTTCATATATTATGGGTATACCTCTTCCTTCTTCATAGACTATTTTCATGTGGCTTTTGGGACATGACACTCGGGTTTTCCTCCTTTGTCATTGTTCACCCCCTTCATTGTTCTTGGCTGGCTCTTTCTCTTCTCCTTCATCTTAAAAAAAACCCCAAAAATGAAAAAAACTTATTATTGAAGTATAACATACAAATAGAAATAGCTTAAATAATTTTCACCAAGAAAATGCACCTGTTTACCCAGCACTCAGATCAAGGAGTAGAACATCCTCAGCACCCCAGAAATGGCCCTCACATTCTCCCCAGCCACTAGCCTCACCAGGGGTAACCAACTATCCTGACTTCTAACATCATGGGTCAGTTTTGCTTGTTAAGGAATTTTAAATAAACAAAATCATATGATACATATTCTTTCTTTCTGACTTCTTTCACTCAATTGTTATGTTGATCAGATTTATTCACATTGTTCTACGTAGCTGTAGATTGCTCATTTGCACTGTTGTAGGGTATTCCATTCTGTGAACTGACCACAATTTATTCATTCTACTGTTGATGGGCATTTGGATGTTTCCAGTTTGTGGCTATTAGGAATAGCGCTCTTTTGAACATTCTTGTACATGTCTTCAAGAAAGTATATTCTTGGTAAGTATACATACACACATACATACCTGCTAGATCTAGACCTCGGAGTAGAGTTGCTAGGTTACCGAGTGTCCAATATTTGTTCAAGTTCAGTAGCCACTACCTCTTCTCAACTTTCCAAAGTGGTTGTACCAATTCATAGTCCTAGTAGCAGTGTATAAGAATTTTGGTTGTTTCACATTCTTGCTAACCCTTGGTATCTTCTGTATTTTTTTTGTTTTGTTTTAGCTATTCTGGTATGTATGTAGTGGTATTACATTATGGTTTTATTTGCATTTCTCTAATAACTAGTGAAATTGAGCACCTTTTTATACTTATTAGACATTTGTACATTTACTCTTTCAGAGTGCCAGTTTAAGGTGCGTTGTATTTGACCACTTCCTAATATTTTGTCTTCTTTTTCAAATTGTTTAATAGTTCTTTTTTTTTTTTAAGATTTTTTTTTTGATGTGGACCATTTTTAAAGTCTGTGTTGAATTTTTTTTTTGTTACGATATTGCTTCTGTTTGTTTCTTTTTTTTTTTTAATATTTATTTATTTATTTTGGTTGCACTGGGTCTTAGTTGTGGCATGCGGGATCTTTAGTTGCGGCGTGCCGACTTCTTAGTTGCAGTGTGTGGACTCTTTAGTTGCTCTTAGTTGCAGCATGCATGCTGATCTAGTTCCCTGACCAGGGATCGAATCCGCACCCCCTGCACTGCGAGTGTGGAGTCTTACCCACTGGACCACTAGGGAAGTCCCTGCTTCTGTTTTATGTTTTGGTTTTTTGGCCATGAGGCATGTGGGATCTTAGCTCCCTGACCAGAGATCAAACCTGCACCCCCTGCATTGGAAGGTGAAGTCTCAACCACTGCACCTCCAGGGAAGTCCCTAGGAGTTCTTCACATAATCTAATTACAAGTCTTTTGCCAGATATGAGTATTGTGGATTTCTTCTTTGGCCTGCCTTTGCAGTATCGTAATGGTGTCTTTTGAAGGATAGAAGTTCTTAATGTAGTTCAACTTATCATTTTTTTTATGGTGAGCACTTTTTGTATCCTGTTTAAGCACTTTACGCCTACTGCAAGATCATAAAGATATTTCTCTGCGTTTTCTTCCACATTTAAATCAGTAACCCATCTGGTAAGAGGTAGAGGCGAAGATTTTTTTTCCCATAAGGATATCCAGGACCAATTGTTGAAAAGACTCTCCTTTCTCCACTGAGCTGCCAGGTCACCTCTGTTATAAATCAGGTAACCATATAGGTATGGGTCTATTTCTGGGCTCTCCATTTTGTTTCCCATAGGTCCATTTGTCCATCTTTGTGTTAATATCACTGTCTTAATGACCATAGCTTTAAAAAGCTAGGTTTTGATATCTGGTCATGAAGTCTCCCAGCTTCATTCTTCTTCTTCAAGATTGTCTTGGGTCTTCTCCGCCTTTTGCATTTCACATATGTTTTAGAATCAACTTGTCAATTTACTCACACAAACACACACACACACACACACCCACACCCATGAACCCTCCTGGGATTCTGATTGGCATTGTGTTGAATCTAGGCATCTTCTAAATCACAAAAATGACATTCCCTCTATTTACTTAGGTCTTTTAAAAGTTTTTCCCAGTATCATTTTGTAATATTCTGTATATAGGTCATGTGCATTTTTCATCAGATTTATTATTAGGTATTTGATGTTTTTCAAAAGGTAAATGGTTTTACTTTAAAAGTTTAATTTCCTCTTTGTTTATTGCTGGTATATAGAAATTGATTTTTGTAAACTAGCCTTGTATCCAGTGACCTTGCTAACTTCATTCATTAATTCTAATACTTTGAAGATTATTTTGGAGTATCTATGTATACAATCATGTAATCAGTTTTATTTTTTCCTTTCCAGCTCTTATCCTTTGCTAAAACCATGTTCTCTTTCATATATTTTAGTCTTTATTGATCATTTCTCCCATTATAGTTCAAAGTCATGGTAAGATTCATCAGTTCTCAGCTTCCCCAAATCCTCAGTAATCCTTTGTAGGACAAGTGTCACATTTGTAAAATGATATTCTGCCCAGGGGTCACATTTGTAACAATATTTTGGCCAAGCATCCCTGTTTCACACTTGGATTTCTTTAAAACTCCCAGATAATTTCTAGATTGCCTAAATGTTTAACTCTATTTTAATCTATTCATTTGACTTGATTAAATTTCTCTTTTAAAAGTCAAAGTAAAATGGTAACATCCTGATCAATTTAGCTGAATTTGTGTTTGGGAAAGGGGGTAGTACAACATGGCTCGAATTAAGGGTGGTGGAGTTGTAAGGGATAAAACTGATGACAGCTTGTTTCATCCAGAACAAGAGATGAGGGAGAAAGAGGTGGGGGGTAGGTCCTAATTTCAGAAATGACATCCCATTACTCATGTGGCCGTATTCTATTAATTAGAAGTGAATCAGCCAGTGGGTCCAGCCACATTCAAGGGGAGATTACACATAGCTGTGAAGATCAAGAGGCGGTAATAACTTGGAGCATTTTAGAGGCTGCCTATCACCGCCCCCTTTAGCTTTCTAGAGGTGACTATTTCAACCTTTTTCTTAAAAGGTCAGGCTAATTTAAATCAGGACCAAATTATGCTATAATTTTTAATTAAGCTTTCTCTACATGCCACATGTTTCCTGGCCCCAGCCCTGGGTGTTTTCCAGCCTGCAGTATAAGGCCGCTCTCGTTCTTTACGAGAGTTCATCCCTTCTCGGGCCTTCATTTGCTATTCCTCTGTTGACAAGCTCAAACCTCTTAGCCAAATTTTATATCCTATAGCTCTTCATTTGTCCTCCAAAACTTTTAGATGTTTTGCTTTTGCTCTGTATTCTCTGTGTTTAAAACCCAAATAATCAGTTTTCTATCTTGATTAGGACTGAGAAATTATTTTAAGACCAAGAAGGGAGAGTTGATAAAAATGTGATGCTGGAATATAATGGTCTAAACAGTTTTTTGCCCTAACAAACTGCATCCTCATTTACACACTACCCATTCTCAGTCAGGTAATTACCAATGGGTGTCTGTTGCAATCAGATGTAAACGCCTACCAAATCTACCCATGTACTGCATTTGCGTCCAGGTAGTCTACCTTCTCTCCTGGCCACTACCTAGCAAAGGTCAATCTTTGCTAGGGTCCTGACAGGCTCCGGTACCCGTCTCTTTTCACCTGTTCAGGGTCTGGAGTCCATGCCTCCTAACACACCAGATGTTGCTCCAGCAATATGCTTTCTTTCCTGAATCACCCGTTTCCCCATCTCCACTAGATCTTTCATCAGAATACCAACGTGGTATGTTATTTCTCTTAAAGATCTCAAAATCTTTCTCTCGATTCCACTTACTGTTCCAGCTATATTTTCTCTCCTTCTGTAGTAAAATTCTTGAGGCAGTTGGCTACAATTGCTATCTCCAATCTTCATTCACTATGAAATCCACTCCAACCAGTCTACTGAAAGTGTGCTATCAAGGTCACCAGTGCTCTCCATGTTGTTAGATCCGAGGGTTAAGTCTCGGACATCTTACTTATCGTGCAACGATTACTCTCCTCTTTGAAACGCCTCCTCCCCTTGGCTTCCAGGATGCCACACTTTCCCACTTGGCTGGTCGTTCCCTCTGTCTTTATTGGTTTCTCCTCATTGCCACAAACGTCATGGTAGAGTACCTTCAACTTCTTTTCTGTCTACCCCTGTTCCCTTGGTTTTAACCACCATTTATATGCTGATGATTCCCAAACTTACATTCCTAGTCACAACCCCTCCCCTAAGTCCAGACTCCTATAACGAATTTTTTTTATAACAGAAATGGTACAAAGATGACCCCAAAGTGCGAACGTCTCAGCTCTAACCGATGCTGAAAGAACTTATTGGACTCCCCTTATCTGACTAAAGTGAGAGCTTCACAGAGTCAGCTACCTGCCCTCCCCAGCAAGTCTCCCGTCAGGGAGGTGACCTACCTCAGGCACTGGGACATTCCAGAAGAGAAAAAAAGTCATTTAAACAAGCCTCATCAGAACGTTCCATCCTTGGAAGCCTTAAACCTCCCCTGTTCCCGGCCCTCTATGAAGCTGGTATATAAACATTTACCTCTTGCTGTTTGGGGAGCTACTCTCTCCGTAGAAGTACTCCTGCAGGCATAATAAACAAAAGTTTATCCTGTTACTCTGCTGTGAATTAATTTGCTGGCACTGATAACTAGGTCCTAAATTGGTAGAGGACAAGTTTTCCTCCCATCAATAACTTACCAACCTCTTGATAGCTCGATTTGGTTGAAAACAGGCATCTTAAACTTACTGTGTCCCAAACTAAACTCTGATCTCCAAACCTCCACCCCCATATCCCTATCCCGCTCCTACTGCCTGTACCTTCAAGACGCACCCAGGATCTAACTACAACCTGCCAGCTCCACTGTCACCACTTAGCTTCCCAGTCATTTCTTGCCTGGGTTATTACGATAGACCCCTAACTGCTCTCTGATTTGGCCCTTGATCCACTTCAGGTTACTCTCAACACAGCAGCCAGAGTGATCTCGTTTAAACGGTCCAATCACTTTTCTGCTCCAAATCCTCTCACTGAAGTAAAAAGTCAAGTCCTAACAACGGGCCCGCAAGGCGCGAGAAGATCTGCCTGTGCCCCCTCACCTCCCACCGGTCTCCGTCTCCCCCTAGAGCAGCAGGCAGGCTCCTACCTCAGGCCCAGACACTTGCCATCCCCTCCCCTTTGAACATCTTTCTCAGGAAGGGCTCCTTCACCTCCAAGTTTTCCTTCACATGTCACCTTCTCAGTGTGGCCTTCCCTTAGCTATTTAAAAATTGCAGCATTTACACTCAACGCTTCCCTCCTTCAATGCTGTGTTTCCCCGTTTTATTTACTATCACTCATATGCTGTATAATTTGTGTATTGTTTGTTTCTCTCCACTAGACTATCAGCTCCACCAAGGCAGGGACTTTTCTTTTGTCCTCTTCGTATTCCTAGACCCTAGAACAGTGCTTTCACATAGTAAGCCCTCCGTAACGCTTGTTGAATGCTGAGTGAATAAATGAATGTGTGAGAAGTAAATCCCGTTCATGGGGTTGAAAGGGGAGTTCTGTGATGCTAACAGCCTTAATTTTGCCCTTGACCTTCTCCTGTCCTCCCTGGAAAACCCTGATGATACACTGTGTGCAGGCAGTGGTAGGCCCTGGGGAACAGCAGTGACTAAGGTAGAGCTATGTCCTGACTTCAGACTTTAACTCTCCACTTTTGGTTTTATCCCGTAACTGTTAATAGTAAATCTCTGTCTTTAACAGAGAACGGGATGACCTACCAGTAGTAGCATAACTACTACTGGTGACTCTCACCCTTCACATCTACCTTTGTGTTCAGCCTGGCTTTCTGCTTCATCTGGGTCCCTTCAGTAGTTTGGGGTTCACACACACACACACACATTTTCTTGCTTTCCCTGCTTGGAAATCTTCAGATAATTTTTCTTAGTATCTAAAATGAAATAATTCTTCTCCCTCCCAACTTTCCTGTATTTGTGAATATACAAAATTGAGTTGCAAGATAATGTATGCCCTCCATATACAATGAAGTCTTTTGGCAATGTTTTCAATTTAGCCTTTTTTCTTGCCATCACTGTGACCTAAAACATCCTGCTTAACTGGATAATGTTACCCCTGAATTAAGACAATGTTGTGATCCACTGGCACCCCCACTTCCTGCTCCAAGTCAGCCTTCATATTATATTTAACATAAACGTGTATTGTAAATATACAATCTAATCCGCTCTCTCACTCTTTCACAACTGGTGCTCTCAGCTCTAGATTCCACATAATCACTCGGAGTACCTGTTCATTCCCATCTCAAGTGCCCTCACTGCCCCATCAATCTAAATCTTATGCTTTCTTTAGGGTCCGGCTAAAATTTCCTTTTCTGAGTTTTTTTGGGGGGGAACATCTTGATCCGACGTCATTCCTTGGTTCTAAATGCCTTAGCAATTCATATGGCATTTCACACTATGCTGGATATGTTTATATATTGCTTGGATTTGCTGATAATCTCTAATGTAATTTCCTTGATCTTTCTTTAAAAAATGCCCACATTGTTTTAATATTTAATATAAAGGACAGGCAAAATCGGTAATTTGATAAGTGACTTAGGGATAAAGTTAACTTTTGAGATTTAAATGGCTGGTTTAAAAAGTAATTGTAAATTAATGGTCTAGAGGGAAGCCTTTTACCATGGACTACGAATGTATTGGTGACTGTTGGTATATGACAGATGCAATTGTTACATTAGTTTATAGTTACATCTCAGATGCATAACCTACTTACTTTTGCACTATTCTTATCATTTATTCATAACTCTGCTTTTATTTGGGCACATGATTGTATTTTCTCTGTATCTTTTGGGTTCCCTCCACCTAAACTTTTAACATTGAGTTGGTCCAGAATATACGTGAGGAATGGGATGGTGATTTAGGAAAGTTGGTAGAACTATGGGTTAAATCACATGAGGAACTAGTCATTAAAAATCATAATTATTTAAAAATGTAACTAAAAATATTAAAAACATGATTCCGTTAGGCTTTTAGCTCCAGCTCATAGTTGACCATCCTCCCCGCACCGCATCTGAACTCTCAGTATGGAATCCCAGTTTATATGGGTGAGTGGTTACTTTGCCCTATAGCTGCGTCCTATTAAAAAAAAAAAATTCGTAATAATCTTAACTTCATTGCCAGAAAAATCAAAAGTGGGGATTGTATCTGAAGTAGAATATTCCTAATTCCTCTGGGTTGAAACAGGCTTACCCCAAGATCATTTTTTTTAATACTTGAAAAATGTTGCAATCATCCTAATACTTTCCAGAGGCGTTAGCACGAGGCAAGTGAACGGCACTCATCCTTGATAAATGATTTTTAACGTTGACACGTGCTTGGCACTACAAACCCTGGAAGGGTCTGAACAAGGCGCTCTAAATGAGGAATTTGAAATAATTGTGACGCCGCTCTGTGCCAGGTTTCTAAGGCATGGGCACTGCGGGCTCGACCAAACAAAGTCCAGCGGGCCGGGAATCCGAGGCGGGCCAAGCGGCCGAGGGGCGGCAGCAGACAAAAGTAGCGGGCAGGACGCTCCGCTCGGCCCGGGGGGCGGCACGCTGGCCCCACCGGAGCGCGGGAGGCTCGCGGCTCCTCGCCCGAGCCCAGCCGGGCTGGAGCCGGGGCCCCAGAGCGCATCTGGCCGGCAAACGGGGCACCGCGGGCCCTCCTGTCCGGGCGCCTCCCGCGCACTCGCCGGCCGGCCCGGGCCTCGGCTCCGCGCGCGGGGAAAAGAGCGCGGCGGTTGAAACCGTTACCACCCCCGAGTTTTGAACTGGTTCAAACTTGGCTTTCGGCCCCGCCCCGCCCCTCCGGCCCGGGAACTCCGAGGCGGCGGTTCCCGCCAAGAGCCGCGAGCGCGCCGTCCCGCCCTCAGGCCGGTTCCCGCCACCCCGCCCTGTCCGCCCCCCGCCCGCGGCCCGGGATTCGGGCTCCAGAGGCCCTTCGTCCCCGCGCGCCGGCCCACCGCCTTCCTGAAAGGCGCCGTGCGTTCCGCGAAAGAACAAAGAACCAGCGCAGCGCTTCCACCAGCAGCGGCGTCCCCCGGCGCCCACCCACTCGCGCGCGCACGCGCCGCCGGCCCGGCCCGGCCGGGTCCCGCGGGCGCCTCGGCGTGGGGCTGGCTCTGCGCCTCAGAGCCCGGCGGGCCCTGTGATTGGATGGGAGCCCGCCTCGCGTCCCGCCAATCGGGGCGGCGCTTGGTTGGACAGGGGGGGCCAAATAAAAGCGATGGCGATTGGGCTGCCGGGTTTGGCGCTCGGTCCGGGAGCGTCCGACACCCACTGGGACGCAGAAGGCGGTGGAGCCCCGGCGGCGGCAGCGGCGGCGGCGGCAGCGGCGCGCGGGAGCGGCGCGGGCTGGGGCGCGGGGCGCAGGTAACGCGCCGCTGTCGGGCCGGCCGGCCGGCGGTGCTCCGGAGCCCGGCGAGGGGCGGCGGCGGCGGTGGTGGGACATCCCCGCCGCCGCTCTGCCCGTCCGGGTATCGCCCCGAGCGGGCTCTCCCGGGGCGCCGCTTTGGCTGGCGGGGTGAGAGGAGACCCTTCTGAAGGGGTCGTGGGTCCGGGCCGGCCCGCGCGACCGCCACGGGCGGGCAGTGCCGGACCCGGTGACCCGAGGCGGGAGCCCGGGCGGGCGCCGCGGGGGGCAAGCGAAGGGGTCCTCTCGCGCGCCCGCCCCTCCGGAGGCGCCGGGGCTGGGCTGGGGGCGCTCCGGTGCCCGGGGCGGGCCGGCCGCCCGAGCCCCGGTCTCCTTTGTGTGGAGCGCCGCGGCAGGAGCGCCCGGGTGGGACGGGACGCACACAAGTTGGTGGGACCTCGGCGCCGAGTGTGCACTCAGACAAAGGACGGACTGTGTCTCGGGGGAGCTCGGCGCGAGGAAGGGGCAGTGACACCGGGGCCTGACAGCGGGCGGGAGAGTGGCGTGGGGAGCGGCGGCCGCGGTGCAGCGGGCGGGCTCGGCTCCACGCCCCCTCCCCGTGAGGGCGCAGGCTCGGCCGGGGCCGCGGGGGCCGGGACGGCGCGCGGAGACCGGACTCCGAGCGGCCGCGCGTCTGACATTTCCCCGGAAAGGAGCTCCGGAGCTCCTCGTCTCCACCCGCTCGGACCAGGCGGTCCCGGCCGCCTTCGCCTTCTCGGCGGGCTTTCTGTTAAGTTTGAGGGAAGGGTCTCGCTGTTCTCCCCCTTCCCGGTTTTGTTCGTTTCGGAGGGCTTTCCGTCGAGTTCCCGCGTCATTGTGGCACCCCTCCCCCCCGCCCACCCAAAAGTCGGTGCCACAGGGTCACTTTTTGAAAAATGGGAGGAATGAGAAGCACGATATTTTGGAAAACTTGGTGAACTCACGCCTGATGAGTCCCCACTTTCTAAAGAATCATAATCTTAAAAAAAAATTACAGGCTGTTTCGGCCAACTTGTGTGATACAGCTGAGACTGGCGACAGGTGCTAACGAAATCAGCTGTCATTTAGTAAGCGATTATTCCCCAAATCCCTAGGGGATGAATGAGGATGAGATGGTTGAAAGTTGATCACAAGAAAATGTTTATGACAAACGTGTATTTAGGTGGTATGGTTAGCAATTTCTCATTAATTGGTCTTGTTTTATGTGAACAATAGCTTTGTTGAGTCAGAAAAGGCTGGCTGCAGAAATGTTTGTTGCCTAAGAAATCGAATGTGTGCTGTCCACAGTTAAGTTAAACTTCCTTTGTTTGTAACACAGGATCTGTAAAATTTAAATTCATTTGGAAATAAAGATGTGTCTTTGGTATTTCAAAATATTTTACTACAAGGTTTACTTGCTGGGTTTGAAAGGTCATTATCAGCTTAGTTTTATGGCGTTTCAGTGTCACATAAAACAACATTTAAAACAATATTTTAAAAAAATCTTTAAAGAACACTAATGCTGACACAGTTGACTGTAATCTATACTTCTAGAGGGTTTTGAGATCGGTTGGGATCCTAACTGTTAGACCACCAGGGAGCTAGGGGGGGTCTTGGAGTTTGTTTTCCATTACTCTTCATTCATGACCATTAGCAATTATTTTATGTTTGGGAATAAAAGTAGAACAAGTGTGTAATCCTAATTAGTTTATTGATCATTTTATTTGCAAGAAAATGAAAGCATTTAAGACATATTTTAATTTCCTTTTCATATTCCCTAAAGATAGGAATAGATAGGATGCTAGTCCTAGATATAAAGAATCCCATTCTCTCTTTTTGGAGATGTGTTAGAGAATGTAATGTTTAAAGTCCTGGAAGCACTTAGGAAAATGGCATCTTAAATTCTAATTTTTGTGGAAAGTGAACATATTCAAAGAAAAGGAATTTAGAAACACATAGACACTCTTCTGATTTGCATTGTTCTGATGATCTGATGTACAACCTACTGTCTTATGGTTTCATAAAAATGGAGACAAAGAAATGCATTGTAAAAGTCTTTATTACATATTTTGCAGTGTTGGACACCACTGAACGGACAGACATTCCAGGTGCTGTTCCTAAGTATTGTTTACATTTATATTAGTTGCTGGTAATTATATATTAAAAAGTCTTGCCCATTGTTATGAGATGAACTAGTTACGCAGATTTTGGCAGAAATTTGGATCTTTTAGGATATAAAATTCCAGTTTTTCCCTTCTTGTGTACACTGTATTTGATAATTACTATCTTTGTACTTGTCACAAGATTTTTTTTTAAAGTTTTTTTGGGGAATTGGTTTTAAATTTTTTCTATTTGAATTGAGAATGTTTAGTTTAAGTAGCAGTGATTAAAAGAACACACTTGTTGATTTAGTGTAATTAGGCAAAAAAAAAAAAAGAGCTCTAATACTTTTATACCAGCTTTGCCTTGGATGCGTATGTGTAAGTGATTATCTTTGTGTCGCCACTTAAATTTTTAGGCACATTTCCCCAGCTCACCCTGAGGTTTTCCAGGATATCCTCCATCCTTTGAGCTGGCATGCTCGAAGAGTGTGGATTAGGTTCTGTCCTGGCCTTAAAAAGTGATTAAGAAAGTTGAGCTGCTTTTAAAGAACTAACAGCAAGGAAAAATCCGCTTGTCAGCGGATCTAATGTCTTCTGGGGTCAATTAGAAATGATTTATGGATTTGCCTTGAAGTCTTTATGTCCGTACAAATGAAGAAAACATTTTCTGGGAATGATGAAGAATTCTAGATGGGCAGGTGAAATCTTCAGTTTGGAGGAGAGCAGGAGAGGAACAGCTCCTTAAGTTCAGAGAAAGCTTCACTTGCTAGAGGCCTTCCCTGTGCCTGCAAGGGCTTTGTTCATACCTTTATTGTAGCATGTATCCAATTGTATTGTAATCACTTGCTGGTGCCTCCGACTCCTTCACTACAGTCTTAAGTGCCTTGAGTCAGAAGCTCTGTCTTACTTTTCTTTTTATACCTGGTGGTTGCTAGAGAGTAGGTGTTAATAGTTGAATGAATGAAGGAAATCCAAAAAATGTAAGGAAATAATTTGACAAAGGAAGTTGCAAAGGAAACAGGATATATTCATATTTATGTTGTGAGGAACTTTGGAAGGTGTTTTTCTCCCTCTCTGAGAGGCAGTGGTTATAAAGAAAAATAATTGTCAAGATGTACAAGTTCCAAGGTCTCTCCTAGTTATTAACACTCTGAGGTATTGAAAATTGGATATCCTTTAGGTGCAGCTATTGGTTTTCATGTTTGGTATTTCAGGCAGCTAGAGAGAACCTTGATGGATCATAGCATATAGTATCTGCTTAATTTGTGTTGAAATTGATAATTGTACAAAAATATAAGGGGCGAGTACATCTTTTAATCGTTAGGTGTCTAGTTACCATTAATGAGTTCTTTATTGGAATAATTTGAGGTAGGTTTTGAAGCTAAAACTGAAGGAAGTAGTGCCAGTGTAATTACAGATTATTTATTGGGATGTTCTTCATCATTCTTTTAAAATGATATGATAAATGTAGATTTGTAAATCCAATAATATCTCAAAAGGCATAGCTGATAAATTTTTAAGATGGTTGCACTGTTTTATATCTTGCCACTGCACCACTATGTGGTGCAAAAATATGACAAAAATGAAGTGGAAAAAAAAGACATTAATAGTAAAGAGCCTACTATTTGCCAGATTCTTTATTCATTCATTTGGTTGTTTGGTTTGTTTGTTTTTATTGGGGTAACATTCACATCAGAGGCTTTGTTTTTAATTCTTGTAAAAACCACCTTGCATTCATCAACAGATGTTTGGATAAACAAAACATGGTATATACATACAATGGAATGTTCAGCTATTGAAGGAATGACGTACTGACACATATAATAACATGGGTGAAACTTGACAATGTTATGCTAAGGAAAATAAGCCAGACACAGAAGGAAACAATTGTATGATTCCATTTATAGGAGGCACCTAGAACAGGCAAATTCCGAGACAGAAAGTAGAATAAGAGGTTACCAGGGGCAGAGGGGAGAGGGGAACGGGAAGATAGTGTTTAATTGGGACAGAGTTGCTGTTTGGAAGGTGAAAAAGTTCTGGACGTGGAAGGTGGTAATGGCTGTACAACATTTTGCATGTGTCTAATGCCACTGAATTGTGTGCTTAAAAATGGTTAAAATGGTAAATTTTATGTTATGTATGTTTTACCGTAAAAAACTTTAACAACGACAACAACACACTCTGCAAACCTTTACAGATAAGGAAACTTTGATGTAGAGGGTTAAGAATTTGCCCAGGATTATCCAGCTAGGAATTTGCAGTCAGGATCCAAACTTAGATTCTGTTTGGCTCCATTTTATCTACTTCGTGTTATCTGCTGGTCTCCTGGATGATTGAAGACGGATTGGTTCCAAGAAGAGTGAGTTTATTTGAATCAATCAGAGAGTTATATTTAAAAGTAGATAATTGTAGGTTTATGGGCTCTGATGCCCTAGACAAACTAAAAGATGTCTTTGTGGATTTCTTTTCAGCCGGAGTTGTACTAGTGTGCGCTCTGGGGGCAGTACAAGTTTTGAGAGTGTGGTCTTTGGAGTCACGTTGCTTGGGTTCCAGTTCCCGAACTGCCAGTTTGTGTCACGTTGTCCTTGATGTCTAAGTTCCCTATCTGTAAATTGGTGGTCCTAATGATAACTACTCATTCCATAAGGTTGTTGAGAGAGTTAAATGAGTTAATACACGTGAAGCCCTTAGAACTACAGCTGGCACAAATTGTTTGATAAGTGATTCTTAGTTATTGCACTAGTATTGTTTATAAGAGTTGATGTACTTTCTCATTCATGGAACTAAACACTTCCCAGGCTTAAGTACGTGCTTAGAACCTGTATGTGAAGAAAACGGCGCTTTTCATTTCTGTTTACTTTGAATTATGTATTGATTAAAAACAGGTAATATGTGTTCAATTAAAAAAACTGAAAACAATTTAGACGTTTACAAAGTGAAAACTTTCTTGATCCCTGTAACCCCATTCCCTACCCTTAACAGTTTGCTGTATATTCTTCCCAAACTTCCCAGTGTATTCATATGAATATATATTAATACATGTATTTTACAAAAACAGGATCAAGTTATTTTGTTATGAAACATTTTTTTAGGTCAATGCAGAGATCTGTTTCATTTTAAAAAGCTTGCTATTTCTTTAAAGCTTGCTATGTGGTCAACACTGTTTTAAGTGCTTTCATTTATTTTACATAGACACTGTAATAACAAGAGATGGAGAGCTTAGGTAACTAGTTAGTGGTAGAGTATGGATTTGAATTTGGGCATTTGGGCTTCAAAGCCCTGATTTCTCAGCCTGGGGGGGGTGTGTGTGTGTGTGTGTGTGTGTGTGTGTGTGTGTGTGTGTGTGTGTGTGTGTGTGTGTTTTCTTTGTTTTCGTAAGGCCCTCGAGTTACCCATGATTTTAGCATTTCTTAAAAGAGTTGTAAAACAACAGCAAATACCCCAAAAGAATATGCAAGGCGACTGGATGTGGCCTGCCAAGCCTCAAAGCACTTAACCATGTGGCTGTTTGCAGAAGTTTGCTGCCCTCTGCTCTAAGCTCTCAGGCTGTTTTGTTACGTGGAATACGCAGTATGCCGGCTTCTGTGCCGTCATGCAGTGAACCAGCCGTCTGTGTGGACGTTGTGCTCTCCCCACAAGGAGGGAACATCCTTATGGAGCTTTGAACATTTGTGTGATGGCTTTCTATAGGGAGAATTGCTGGTTCAAGATTATGCACAGTTCAAGTTTTAATAGATGTT
The DNA here is from genome assembly GCF_028023285.1 of Balaenoptera ricei. Classification (NCBI taxonomy): domain Eukaryota; kingdom Metazoa; phylum Chordata; class Mammalia; order Artiodactyla; family Balaenopteridae; genus Balaenoptera; species Balaenoptera ricei. Next base: position 7,556,421 of record NC_082647.1, read on the forward strand.
GCCAAATCACTTTCTAGAGAGGTATCCATTTTTTAGTGTGCAAAATCAACTTTATTGAAGTGTAGTTTATATACATGAAAATGCACGTATTTGAAGGGTACAGTTTGAAGAATTTTGACAAATGTAAACATCTGTAACTGTCACCTCAATCAAGATATAACCTTGCTATCATTTCAGAGTTCTTTTGTGCTCCCAACTGCCAGTCCGATTTCTCCTGTTTAAGAATTTCACATGAATGGAATTACGCAGAATATACATTTTTGTGACTGACTTCTTTGATCCAACATGTTTTTGAGATTTATCTATGTTGTTGCTTGTTTCAGTAGTTTCTCTTTATTTCTCAGTAATATTCCATTGTGTGAATATCTTATGTTTTCTTCATTTACCTGTTTATGGGTCTGTGTCCCGTTTTGGCTCTTATTAGTAAAGCCTCTGTGACCATTTGGGCAAGCCTTTTGTGGACATATCTTCTACTTTCTCTTGGGTAAATACCTTGTAGTTAGACTGTGGGGTCATGTGGTAAATATTGATTTAATTTTATGAGAAACTGCCAGACCGTTTCCCCAAGCGATTGTCCCGTTTTGCGTGGAGTTAGGGTTGACTTGTTTCCGTGGGGGAGCTGTGGTTTCTCCACATTTTCGCTGAGTCTTCACCCATGTCCCGTGTTGCTCTCATTTAAGTCACTGGCATCTGAGTGCTGAGTATCTTATTGTGGTTTTAATTTGCATTTCCCAAGTGATCAGTGATGTTGGACATCTTTTCACGTGCTTATTGGCCATTTGTATGCATTTTTTGGTCAAGCCTTTTGTCCATTTAAAAAATTGGGGTGTTTGCCTCATTGAGTTGTAAGAGGTCTCTGTGTATTCTGGGTACACATTCTCTGTCAGATGTATGTGTTGCAAACGTTTTCTCCTTAATTTTCTACTTTGATTTTGTGTTTTTGACAATATATAGATCAAGTTAGATAATAGTACTAGAAGCGTAATTGTTTAAATTCAGTTAAATTGTGTGAAAACAAATTCATTCTTAATCCACAAATCATTTAGTTCTTGGTATAACAAAACGTCTTGTGTTTGCAGAAACATGGACATTAAAAGGATATTATTTATATTGATGGTATTAGGTGTGTGGCATGAGGAATTTTAAAATTAAGCTAACTAGTTTTGAAAGTGATAATATTTAGTAATTCTTTAAACTTTCATTTTGGGTAATTTGGACCTTTTCATTTATTAGTGAGTTAACATTTTTCTGACATTTTTTTTTCTTCAGAGGATAAATGGGGATATTAAAAGTGACTTTGATCTTAGACTCTGGTAATGTAGAAGTGATGATAAGGTTGCCAGGCTTCGTTTACCTATTTTGATAGTTAAGTAAATTTTTTGCTATATAATCAGATGGCTTTTCAGAGTATATATACTTGATTTGTGTACTGTTTTATTTCTGCAGAGTATCAGTTCTTTTGCTCAACAGCTAATTTACTCCCATAATAATTTTTAGTTTTTCTTCATTATACAAGTAATACACAGTACCTCCTTTTCCCTGTTAAATAAAGGAGAAAAAAAAAAAAAAGCAAGCATTTGGGCTTGTGCTGGGTGTCGTACACCTCTGCAGGTGGTCCCGTCCTTGCCCAGCTCAAGTCTTCCATGGCTGTCGATTCCATGAGAAACTCCTGAAGCTAGTGTTGCAGGCTGGCTACGGAACAGCCCACCTCTTTCAACTAGTCTCACCTCTGATAGTTTTCTTATACTTTTCCCTTGTTGAGCTCAGCTGGTCTTCTTACTTGTCTCCAGGAAGGCTCACGTGGAGAGTCTGCTCTGTCCTCTTTCTGCAGTGTCTTCCATACCATTTTAGCATCTCAAGATGCTGTTTATTAGCCTGTTTGGCTCGGAACACCCCATCCCCCTCTCCCAACCAAACTAGACAGCTTCTCTCCTGCTTCGAGGGAAATAGCCAGCAGTTCTCTTGTGTTTTTCTCTTTCCCTCTCCCCTTGACTTTAAGCTCTGATTTACTCGTCTGCATGGTAGAGGTTAGAAAAGGGTTCTGGGACTTCCCTGGTGGCGCAGTGGTTAAGAGTCTGCCTGCCGACACAGGGGACACGGGTTCGATCCGTGGTCCGGGAAGATCCCATATGCCGCGGAGTAACTAAGCCCATGAGCCACAACTACTGAGCCTGCGTTCCACAACTACTGAAGCCTGCGCACCTAGAGCCCGTGCTCCGCAACAAGAGAAGCCACCGCATGAGAAGCCCGCGCACTGCAACGAAGAGTAGCTCCCACTCACCGCAACTAGAGAAAGCCCGTGCGCAGCAACGAAGACCCAACGCAGCCAAAAATCAATAAATAAAAATAAATAAATTAATTAAAAAAAAAGAAAAAGTACCTTCCTTTAAAAAATAAAAGTACCTTCCTTTAAAAAAAAAAAGGGTTCTGTACATAGTAGATAGAAATAAAATTTTGTGAAATTGATTTAGGACCAGAGCCCTGAAAACTTGAGGCTCTCTTCTTCAGCAGCAACTCAGTAAATAGTGATTTAAATAGCACCCCGACCCTTTAAAGCAGAGCCTTCAAGAGTCTGTCTCAGGTGAGTTTTTCGGCTGTTCTGTGTATCACCCAGTGAGCTTTGCTACCTGCTGTCAGGTACTATTATACAATTTTAATTTATATCCCTAGTATACTCTTGACTAAAATTAGAAAGCTTGAGAAACTCTGATCATGGGAAAAAGTGAGAACATAAAATAATGATTCTGCAAATTTATCTCAGGATGATCTTTATCCCTCTGTTGCATTTATGCGAGCTAAATGCATGCTATCGTACATAGCATGTCAAGATGTTTCTAGTAAGTTTTAAAAAAGTGTCAAAAAGACAAAACATCATGACTATTTTATCTATTTTAGTGCTTTGGTTTTTGTTACTAAAGACCATCTGAGAAGTGCTTTTTGTAAGCAAAACACAAAAATTTAAGAAAACTAGTTGATTTTCTTTAAACAGGGGAAGAATTCCAATCATCATTAAAGCAGCTTTTATTTGTCTTTGATGCCATAGCGTATAGTGAAATTTCACTGTATGCTATTCATAGGTACATGAATACCTACTGTGTGCTTACAAATAATGGAACTAACTACTATTTATTGTGAACTTGCCCTTTGCCTAATATACATGCAGCCTGTAAACCAAACATTTTACTTTTGAAATTTGTTGAAAGTCATGCATTTTAATTACTTTAAAAAAACCGTATAGTATTTGCTAAATGAGAAAATAATTATCTGTTCTTTGAATATTATAAAAGATTCTATAAGATGAACTTCATAATCTTTTAACAGTATAATGATCTATCATATTATTAGGTAGACAAAAGCTACGGTGTGAGTATCCTTATTCATAAAATTCTGATCTAAAATGTTTCTATATTCAGATTATTTAATAGTGTAAGCAAAATTTGCAAAATTATTTTTTAAATCTCTAGTGGGTACCATGAGATAAATTACCATGCAGAGGATTTATTGGTCAGAAAAGGTTGGGAAATGCCCTTCTAGAGTAATCAGTAAGGACTTTTAAATGGCAGAAATGTTGCTTGAACAGGCTTAAAGGAAGGAGAGGATGAATTGTTCTACTTGCCCCGTAAGTAATTTTGCCTCTTCAACGAATATTTGTCTGTCTGAAATACAGAGCTCAAGTTAGCTATGGAGAAGATATTTTAGAGGGTGCCTTCCCACTGGCAGCTGGATATTGTGCAAAGAACACAGACTCCAGGCTAGGCTCTGCCGTTAAACTAGTTGTATTTCCTTGGCAAGTAGCTTTCGTGGATCTCCACTGCTAAATGACCCGGGTGAAGAAACTGAGCAACTTGTGGTTATTGAGGATCTACCTTGTGCCTTCAGAGAGGATATCTGTGTCTCTGTTTTGCAGATAAAGAAATAGGGACTTGGTGAAGGTAAGTAACTTGCTTAAATTCGTGTAACCAGGAGGACCAAGATCCCTTTGAGAATAGGCTTTTGCTGCTTCTAGGGTCCTGCTTAGCTCGAATACTGAGATGCTTGCTAGGTGCTGGGCTTCTGTTAGCCACTTAGATCTATTTCTCTGGAGAGTTTGAGAAATACTGGACTTGAGTTCACATTACTATCACAGGTAATTGCCGTGCTCCCTAGCTGGCATTTAATTGCGTTCTATGCATTTCTCCCAAATTCCTTTACCAGTTCATCAATTCATAAAACATCTAATGCTGATTATAAGCCTATTTTTTTCCTCTTTTTTGCCTCTGCACAATAGGCATAATAGCACCTAAAAGTCTTTTAGGACTATGATATATCTGACTAAACTCGCTTTCTAAACAATCAAATGGGGATATTGTGATTTATAGTAAGTTTATATTTGGTCTTTGTCCTGCTTCTGGCACTGGAGCTCCTAAAACCCTTGGAGTTTTCTAAGCGGTTAAGAGTGATAAGGGTGTTTTTTGCTATTTGTAACCAACCCCTTTCAGCCACACCTGAGTTTATGCTAAGAGGTGACTTCTGGAAAACACCTAAGGATGGGTGGGGGCTGGTTGCTAGGAAACCAACCTTGAGATTAGAGGGTTGGAACTTTCAGACACCACCCCCCCCCTCCAACCTCTGGGGAGGGGAGAGGGGCTAGAGATGGAGTTCAGTCACCAGTGGCCAATTATTTAATCAACCAACCTTGCCTGTGTAATGAAGCCTCCATAAAAACTCAAAGGGAGAGAGTTCGGGTAGCTTCTGGGTTGGTGGACACATGGAGCTTCAGGAGGAGTGGCAGGCCCACAGAGCGTGGAAGCCCCGTGCCCCTTCCCACGTGCCTGGCCCTATGCACCTCGTCCGTCTGGCTGTTCCTAAGTTACATTCTTTTCTAATAAGCTGGTAATCTGTTTTCCTGAGTTCTGTGAGCAGCTCTAGCAAATTAATTAATGAAAACCTATCTCCAGGTAGATAGTGTCAGATTTGAGTTGAAGTGTAGGATACCCAGCTGGTGTCGCAGAGAATTGCTTGGTGAGGGGAAAAACTCCACATGTTTGGTGACCGGGAAGTGTCAGAAATGAAGTACTATTCAGAGAATATTGTGTGTAATGTAAATGAAAACTATCATAGCATTACTCTTTGTACAGATCTGCACTGGCAAGTTCATACTCATTATTTCTCACTTTTTCCTATAGAATTTACTCTTGTAGTTAAAGAAATAAAATAGTTTTTCTTTACTATTTGTCTGGTGTCACTTGTTATCCCCTAACAGCATATAACTAAATGGCTCGCTGTGCCATACAGTTTTCTAGAATAGAAATTTCTTCAAACTATTTATTGGGTGCCTCAGTCTTCACCCATTAGGGCTGTTCAAATAAAGGGTGAGATACTCTCTTCCTTACCCTTGAGAAAGAGACATTCTATTACAACTTTTAAATCTAGATTACCAAACAAAAAGTCATGTCTTTTCTGTGCCCAGAGTCTAAAATTCCTAAATGTTAGGCACTCATTTTAGCCCCCTCCTTTTCTTTTACCAGAGGAAGTGCTGGGATTGAAGTCTTTTTTTCCTGCCTAAAAACCTTAGTGTTAGTGTGGTAATTGCAGAGAGGTAACTGCAGGGATTGTACAACTGGTTTACCTGTAGTTGGTGAATTCTTTATAGCATTTCCATAGTTATTTGGAGACTCAAAAATATTTCTTCTCAGGGCTTAAGTATTTGTGATAAGCGATGTTATAGTAATAAAATAGACAATATACTTTGGTAACAAATACTGAAAATATCATTGATTGTCAGTAGTACTTGAAGGGTTGGACATTTTCTAGTACCTCAGCAATATATTTATATTGATATTTGTCATGAACCTTAAGTATAGGAAAATCATGAAAAGACTTATATCTCATCGCTGCCCCTACCTCCTATACTTCCATGTTGGCCCAAAACTACTTCTGTTTTGAGCAAGAGAATGACTTTCAGAGTAGAGATGAGCCTAAGGAGTTTCTGAAGGGTCTCTGAGGGGTTCTGTCGTCCATGGGCTAAATAAATGGCACTTGCAAACATTTTTACCCCCTTGTGGTGTACACCAAACTCACCAAACTCCAGTGCTGAAACTACCAGGTAAGGGTTACTTGGTTGTAGGATGCCTGGAAATTCTGAGAGGTTCTGTAAATACTTTGGGATTAATAGTTTGAACTACCAAGTCCTTTTTATGATTCTGTCTTCAGAATATAGAGGGAATTGTGTTTTGTTTGGGGGTTAAGATATAAGGTCAGTGTCTCAGGCAACACTAGTATGTTGGCAGAATTGCCCATGGAGAGTTTCTAGGAAGATTCCGTATCATAAATACCTTCTCTTTAGGTCCAGAAGCAGCCCATCTTTCCTCTAGTATGGGAACAGATCACTGTGCTTCTGTTGAGCACAGAGTTGTTTGTTTGCACTTAGGGGCCAATGCTATATGGAAAGCGCTGAGCACCGGAATCACTCTGCGCGGCTAAATAGTGTCGAGGATGTGCAGAGCAGGCTGTGGGGACAGCAGATTCCTGTCACCTATCTATGCTCACTTAGGTAACTTATTGCTTGGAATGATGGGTAGATCCCTTGTATTTACCTAAAGTGGGTTTCTCTTAAAATTTTGCCAATATATTAATATGTTGTTAAATTTGTACTAGGTTGGCTTATTTGAGGTATAAGATTTAAAATAGACTTCCTATAAGGAAGAAAGGCTGTCATCAGACTTAACCTACCTTTTCATTTTTTGGCCTATATCAAAAGGAGTGTTGAAGAAATAATATGTATCCCATGTCCCGTCCTTGAATTACAATGAGTTGTGTATCATAGTTTTAGTTTCTGGTACATCAGTCTTTGTTCTGTTTCCCCTCCAACAGTGTCTCAGTAAACTGAGTATGTACCCAACAAAATGAGGATTTAGCTTATAAAATAGGTTTCGTACAGTTTTCAAAGAAAACTTTACCCTCTAGATGCGAATTTTGTTAATCTGTTTTATCTGTTTTCCAAGCAAACTATTTATAACCTTTATGATAGTTCAGTTTTCCACTTGGTGTAAATTTATATGCCATTTCTTTTCTAGGACGGGTCTGTGAATGGATAGAACTTTCGAATAAACACAGGCATGCTGGTCTGTAGACTCCATGTTGAACTATTGAACTTAGGAGTTTAGTTTATTCTTCTGCTGGAAGGAAAATGATCTTATTTTTGTAGAAAATACATTACTGCAGAGTCTACTCATTTTTGCTGAAACAATCCAGTTAATGTTTTCGATCATTCACCTAAGATTGCCACATTACTGTAATTTTCCTGTGCCTTTTAACACGACTGTGCCTTTTTAGCACTACTTAAACCAGGGCTACAAATGTGATATGTATTTTTTCCCCCTTATTTTCCCTTATCACTAGTCAGGGGCACATCTGTTTCCTAAAAACTTCTTGAATACAATTGCTGTTTATAATGCTTTCTCACCTGTAGTCGTATCCACTGAAGTTTAGGCGCTAAGGTGCCTGTTGTATCTTGCAAACTTGTGTCTGTCACAGGATTTAGCACTTTCAGAATGTTTCATAAATTCATATTGACTGGTTGATAATACCTCTATTCCTGGCTTTCCCAAATCCTTCAAAATGAAGTTTCAGAAGTTTCTTTTCCTTAAATTTTTGCAAGTCATTTGGGTGGACTGTTTGGGTCCAACAGTAGTGAGCTTGTGTATTTTTGTCACTTTTTTCTCCTTTTTAAATAAAAATAGAGGCATGCTAGGAAGTGAAAAGGAACAAGATATTTATGTTTCTTTTATGTGTGTAGGGTGAAGTTTGAATATGTGGGGAGTTGGTTGGGAGGATGGGGTTGTTTTAGGTAAGCAAGGGGGTCAGAAGAGTGACCATGATGGGGGATGATTATCTTCTTACGAGCATGAAGGGTAGGACAGATGGATGAAAACAAGCAATTTGTTTAAAACAAATTTTGTTAATGTTAGTCTCTTAATTTGGCACAGATGTATGGCAGACTTTCTTTTGGATTCTATAGTTGACAGTTATAGCAAAGTATCCCTCATTAAATATTCTTCACATAGATTTTTGTTTGCTTTTTTTATTAGTTGCAAGAATGGTGATTTCTAGGCTTTCATTGTTACAGACTTGTCTTTTAGAAAATATAATTTGAATATATGCCAGTTCCAGGCTCTCTGCTAGGCAAATGAAGAGGCGGGGTATTGTGATTTCTGATTCATACGGTGTCTGGATATACTGATGGCACTTGTTCTCCAAGCGAGCTCTGTGGGCCTCAGGGGGTCCGTGAGGTTAAAATTATTTTTGTAATAATTTTAAGATGCTATTTGCCTTTTTTACTGTGTTGACATCTGCACCAGTGGTAGAAAAGCAGTGGTAGGTAAGGACTGTTGGCACCTTAGCACTGAGAGTAAAAATAAAAAGCCAGTTTTGAGAATGTCCTCGATGAAGTGAAAAAAGTTGTTAATTTTATATACTCTTGATCCTGTGCACACATCTTAATGTTCTGCGCCACAGGATGGGAATGTGCACAGAGGGCTTCGATTGCTGCCCGAGTGTGACCTTCTTTGGGAGCTGCACTTATGGATGGAGTTCCAGGCTGCACCAGCTGCTTTTTTCATGGGGAACCATTTTCACTTGAAAGAGGGGTTGACAGACAAACTGTGATTATTTCGACTTGGGTATTTGGCAGCCATTTTTCAACGAAGTGAGCCTGTCACTTCAAGGAAAACGACTAACCGTTATTTGTTGCCGGTGATAATGTTTGAGTTTTCAAGCAAAATTTAGAATTTTTGGAAAGCTTGTATCTGTCACTGTGAGGTTGACAACTTTCCCAATAAATACTTAAAGACATCTTTGATGACATCAGTGGATTTAACAAGTATGATTTTTTGAAATATATGAACTTATGGAAAATCTGCATAACTCAGTGGACCAGTCAGTGTTTTTCATATTGAGGAAATGATATTGTAAAGTCATGCATGGGTTAAAGATGCATTCAAAGGAGACAGACCAATGAATTTTAATGTAGCAGAGTATGAAAAGTTTATTGATACAATTTCAGGTTCCACATTGCAACTAATCTTTTAAGAAACCGCCACTGCTTACTGAAGGGTAGTGGTTGTCTTGAGGAAAAGCACCTATGAGGTTGAATTACAAGCTGCACTCGCCACTCTTTTCTTAAAACAGTTTTGGAGTAATATCAGAGCATGAGATTCACCATTACCTCAGAAGGCTATCCAGATACTCTTCCCTTTTCTAGTTCAGTATCTGTTTGGGAAAGTATTTTCTTTATATTCTTCAACCAAAACAACATGTTGGAACAGATTGAATGCAGCAGCAGATATGAGAATCCAGCTGTCTTCTATTAAGACAGATATTAAAGAAATTGGCAAAAATGTAAAACAGTGTCCCTCACTGATTATTTTAAAAGAAAAATAGTTTTTAAAAAATAAAATGTGTTATTATATTAACATGTAACAGCCTTGCTGTTATTTTTAAATGAATTAATGTTTTAAAACGTTCTCAGTTTAAAATTTCTAATATGCAAAATTTCAGTAGATAAGCCCCATATAAACTAAAGGGGTCCTGAGACCAAAATGCATAAGAATGGTGTCTGGTGTTTTCTTTGAACATTCTACCCTCTCTCTCTTTGTCTGTGCTAGTAACTGCCATGTGAGTAGTTAATGTCTCAATCTGGATCTAAGTTCAAATTCTTAGTGGTCGCAGTGGCTCACTTAGGGCTTCTTATCCTCTTTTGGTCAGTTCTTCTTTCTCCTCGTGAGTGCATCTGGTTTTTAAATTTTAGAATGTCTCTTGCCATCTTTTTTCTCCATTCACACTACTGTCAACCCAGTCAGAACTCTTATCACTTTATTCCTGAATTACTTCAGTACTCCAGTTGTTTCTAATATAGTTTTCAAACTTGAATGTTGAATGCAACCCCAGGGTTGACTTGACTTTAATTTTATTTATATGCTCTCTAAAAATGTACAGATATAAACTTCTTATGGTAAAACCAAAGCAAAGTTACAGATTAAACACGGACAATCAAATCAGCAACATATATTTAATGATGTTATTTTGTTAACATGAATAGCCAATCTGTTTCTTTAATTTGGCTTAATAATACTAACACAGAGAATGGCTGTTAGCATATATGTGTTTTATAAAATGCTGTTAACTTTTAGTCTTTATTTGTTCAGGATAATTAGACCTAGTGGTTAGCCTGCGCTGTGACACCTAGCAATCCTTGAATGCCAGTTGAAAATTCTGTAAAGCTGTGTTGATCACTGGAGCATTGTGGAGTTACTGAAGCCTGCATTGGATAGATATTGAATCAATTAATTTTGGAGTCTTTACTAGAAAAATTATTACATACTTTACTACTGGGTTTGCTGGTTGGTGGGAACAAAATGCAAGTTGGTGACCTCTCTGCATCCCACTGGCTTTGCAGCGCGCACTAGGTGCTGAGCGGTTCAGCACCGGTTCCTTTGTTTGCCAACCTTACCAGACCTGCCTCACCTTACTTTCCTGTTGTTTTTTTTTTTCCCCATAGCCCTCAACGCCATGTTACATACTAAACATTTTTCTTTGTTTTTGATCGTTTCCATCTAAGTAGACTTTAAGTTCTATGAGGTCACAGATTTTTGTCTGTTTTATTTATTGCTGAGCCTTCCGTTTCTGTAAGAGTACGTAGCCATGTGTTAAATGTTCAATAAATATTGAATGAATGAGTGAATGCATATTAACACTTCTCTTTTAAAACCCCAAACTCAGATGCTCTTCTCTTGTGTTACGTGTTTAATGCTGTCTTCCAGCTGCGGCAAAGACATGTTTCTCTGTCCATCCTAAACACAACTAAACTGGACCTGAATTGTATAGAATTGTTTGATTTCTTTGATCAGTATATGTATAATCAGTGGCACAATTTCCTTGGTTCAGAGTCTGTATTTCTATTAATATAGCCTGTAAGTGTATTATCTTTTTAAGTGAACACCATCTTATAAGTGCATATGGAGATCTTTTCCCCCCTTTTTAAATTGTTCAAGTCATGTCTGAGTTTTTAAATAGTAGAATTAGATGTGGGAAACTCCCCCTCAAATTCCATCTGTGTATATTTTTTGTTTTTTCCTGTTTAACATTTTACATAGCATTTTAATTTTTAATATATCAATATTTCTGTTCTGTTTATCATTTTAAAAAGTCGATGCCTATTTTAAAAATGAATGTCTTTACATTAGGTTGTTGTATAACTTAATTCCCTTCTTTAAAAAAGAAACTTTATTTTGGAATAATTTTAGATTTCTGTAACCATGGTACATTTGTCAAAGTTAAGAAACCAGTATTATTATGTTACTGTTAACTAAACTAGAGACTATTTGGATTTTACCAGTTTTTCTGTTTAGTCCTTTTTCTGCTCCAGGGTCCAGTCCAGGACACCAGGTCGCATTTAGGTGTCTCCTTAGTCTCTTCCAATCTGTGACAGTTTCTCAGTCTTTCCTTGTTTTCATGACCTTATTTATTGGTCAGATGTTTGGTCGAAATGTCCTTCAGTTTGGGTTGATGTGATGTTTTCGAGCGATGACTGAAGTGAGAGGTTGTGAGGTTTGGGGAAAGAATACGACTGGGGTGCGGTGCTGGTCTCAGCACACGTCGGGGTGCAAGTGGCGGGTGACCTAACCGTGGCAGGGGTGTCACTGGTTTCTCCGCTGGGACGTCCCCTTCCCCTCCCTGGATTCTGCTTTGAAAGCGACGCACCTGGGAAGGGACTAGCTCCGCGCGTGGGCTCGGGAAGTGTGCACATGGGTTTTGGAATTCCGTGTAAGAAAGACTTGCCTCTCCGCCCCCATTTACTTGTTTATTTAATCACTTCTTTCTCTCATAGACTCATGGATACTTATTTTATTAGTTCGGTTATAATACCGTTGTGATTTAGTTTGATGCTCAGATTGCTCCAGCTTTGGCCCCTGGGAGTGCCTTCAGTTTGGTTCCCGTCCTTTCATCCTCTCAGCATTCCCTTACTTCCTGCTACAGGCTTTTCTCCTATTTTTCCGGTCCCAGCCCATGAACCGGCCATTAATCCAGAGCCCGGCTTCCTTGTGCTGGGTAATGAGATTCAGGAGAGGAAGATGTGGGCACTGGGGGTCCTGCTCCTGGGCTCTGTGGGCGGAGCCTGGAAGCCCACGCATGTCTGCTCACCCAGGGATGCACGCGAGTCTCCCTGCGCCTGTCCGCGTGTGTATGAACATGGAAGAGTTCACGCTGCTGTCTCTGACTCTAGTCCATCACCACCGCTTGCTTATTTGGCCCTGGTACCCGTGAGAAAACTTAACTAGAGGACAGTGTTTCTGTCCAGTTCTTTTCGTCTTTAGCCTTCCTCTGTCCAGTCAAAACACAGATTTCCAAAGTTTCCTAGGTTGGCTCCTTTTCTCCCCACCCGTTTCCATGGGCTTATCTCATGTGGTTTTTATATACCCCAACTCATTGTGTGGTCTGTATTCCTTCCTGAGATCCCCTGACATCCTGTTTTGGTTTTATTTACTTGCATACAGTCTATCATTTAAGAAAATGACTTTTCACATTGATTTGTTGTCTAACTTAACTTTTTTATATGAATATCGTATCCTGATCTTCCTCACCTGCTGTTGGGTGATGGTAGCCAGGACTTACATGGTGTAGTGCCTGCTGTGACAGGTGCTGTCCTGCGGCCTTACATCCTTACAAGAGTGGACTTCTCAGGACAACTCTGTGACGAGGACGCTCCTCACAGCATGCGGAGAGGGAGGAACAAAAAGGTTTGGGAACTTGACCAGGTTCACACACAGCCGGTCCTAGGAGAACTGGAGTCCAACCCAGGGAGGCTGGCTTTGCAGGCTGTGCTCTTGCCTTTGTTTAAGTTGTGGATAGGACTTAGGATTTAATGGACCAGATGCCGTCTTGTTGGTTTATTGTTGGGACTTAGTTTGGAGTGGAGAGGGCTGCTGCCCACGTTCTCTGCCCCACGTCCGTAACAGGCCTTGTTGTCGCCAGAGCGCTCTTCCTGCTGAGCCAGAGCCTGGCCAGCCTGGAGCGGGTCGCTGTAAGGCTCAGGGTGGTGACCTGCAGTGGAGTCCGCTTGTCCTTGCGGATCCCGACCGGAGGTCGCAGGCAGCAGCCCTGTGCGCTTGCCTCCTTGGGCCCCTCACTCCTAGTCTCCTTCTCATGGGGGTGTTTTCCATAAAGCCCCTCAGGCGTAAGACCTACTTCTCTTAGGTTATTAATTTTTATCTCTTACCAAGAGTTACATCTATAGGTCTCTCTAAGTTCTCCTAACCCTAACCTTTAGCCTTACCCGCAGAATCTTATTTACCATTAATTTCCTTTTGAGTTTATTAAAGCAATGGATCTTAACTTAAAAAAGTAAATGAAATTGGTAAATGTGACTAACAGCTGCCCTCAAAGCATTTTAAATATAAAAGCACTATTGAAGATTGGTGATTTTTCAAAATTGGCAATTTCAGTTAGGGAAGGACATCGAGAATATTGCAATCATTATTACTTAAATGTTGTTAAATTTGGATTTTACCTTCCTTAGTCTGGTCTTCAGTTTAGAGTCAAAGTTGATGCTATTGACTTAGTTGAGAAGGATAAGTAGTACCTGTAATTTATTTTTTAGTTTTCTTCAGACAAGTAGAAGCAGAACTCAGCAAGACTAGTAGATGGCGAGTGCCTTGATTTGGCAAATCCTTTAGGAATGAAAAACCTTTAAAGAGGGGCATAAAGTGCACTGAAAATGCCTAGGGCTTTTTTTTTTTTTTTTTAATTCCTCAGTCATTGGCAACTGAGTAAGGAGGGGCAGGAGTGTTACCTTATTTTGGAAAAGACCCCTCACAAGTAGACTAGAGTTGGACTTGATGGAGAAGAATGCTGATTCCTGTGCTGTGTGGCCCAGTCACTGGAGGTAGAGAGGTGTGTCTTGGGGGTCACCAGGGCCGTCCAAACCCAGGGCAGGGGCGGAGCTCCTCACCACGTGGGAGTGGAGCCGATGCTGTTGACCATGAGGAAATAGGGCTCGAGAACCTGTCTTCTGTTCACTCAGGTGTTGTTGTGTATATAATCTCAATATTAAAACGATACCTCAGACCCCTTCTGTGTCTCATGTGGCGGAAAATCTAATCCAAACTGGTTAAAGTAAAAGAGAGGGAATTCCTTGGCTCACATAACTGAACAGTTGTGGAGTTGGTTTGGCAAAGCACGCCTGGTCAGGGCTCAGTGATGGGACTAGAGTCCATTTCTTGGCTTTGGGTGTTTTTTCTTTTTCTCTTGTTGACTGTTCTTTGCAGGCTCTCCTCTCATGGTTGCAGTTGGCTTCCAGCAGTTCTTCAGGCAGCAGGTTTCCAGGTTCAAACCTAAGTGGAAAGGGTGAGCATTCTTGACCTTGCAGGGAACCTCCTGAGACTTTCACATCTGGTTGTGTATTCATCCCTGCACTGGTAACTACAGGGGGCTGTGGGCCGGGGCCTCGGGCTCCCTCCCATGGAGGTGGCAGTCCTTAGAGAAGGGTGGGTGCAAAGTTCCCAGAGAAGGTGAACTGATGCAGGGTGGCAAAAACAATTTGAGTTTGGTTGATTCATAAATTAGACTCTGGACTGTATAATTTTCCTTTATTTTATTTAATCTATATGTTTGTGATCCTGTAAAGCTTTACTACATTGTATTAAGGTTTGGATGGTTTCCCGCCATAACCTGGTTTGTCTTTTGAATTAAAACATAACTGTTGTTGTGGTTTCACTGTATACAGGTCGACTTGAGCTATAATCTGTTTTGAATAAGAGAAGCTGTTTTTTTCCTGGATAAAAATCATACTCGTGCCATTTCACCTATGAAACTAAACAAATCTTTTGAGTGGGAAATTTAAAAATTGGATTTTTCACAAATCCCCATCCATTTAGTAGCAAGTCATTTTAATAAAAGTTTCTTTCTGCTAATGTACGAGTATTCCAAGCTGTATCTTAATACTTCCAGGGCTGTGATATAGTGGGAAATAGTCAGAAGAGCTGATTTGTCTGCCTTCAGGGTGGGAAGGAGCAGGGGGAGCTCACGTTTGAAGGCTTGAAGTCTCTGCACGCCGGGCCTAAGAGGTGGGTGAGCCTGCCTGTGTCTGGTGTTTGCACCCAGCTGTGGGGTAGGTGATGTTATCCCGACTGTTTGGATAAGGTCTCTCAGGCAATATCAGCTTCCCTAAGGAAGACCCAGAGGCTCCAGGTTTTGTGCTCAGGATCTCTTGATTGGTAAGGCGGCTGGACCACAGGGTCCTGACTGCCCCTGAGACGCATCTCCTCCCGGGTTTCTCGGTGGGGGGGTGACTCCCCCTCCCGTCCCGCACTCAGCGCGGCAGCCACCCTTCCTCTCATACCTTGTGGCACAGCGACTCATGATCAGCGCGTGCTAATAGACCTGCTTTTTGTTTTTAAATCTGTTTGCCAGGCACACAGCCTGCGATTTGACAAATGGAGAAAAAGTGTTCTTGAGACTGAGGAACTTCCAGTGGGGGTGAAGTGGGGTGAAGAACGTGAAAATGTGATTTTAATACGTTGTAAATGCTGTGATAGTCGGAGGCAGTTTGTTTTATGTAAAACATCCTTCTAATGGTGCCTTAAATTTTGTTATTTTTTTCATGGATCTGCCTGTTTATCCCTATACTTTTTTTTAAAAATTAATTAATTAATTCATTTATTTATTTTTGGCTGTGTTGGGTCTTCGTTTCTGTGCGAGGGCTTTCTCTAGTTGCGGCGAGCGGGGGCCACTCTTCATCGCGGTGCGCGGGCCTCTCACTATCGCGGCCTCTCCCGTTGCGGAGCACAGGCTCCAGACGCGCAGGCTCAGTAGTTGTGGCTCACGGGCCCAGTTGCTCCGCGGCATGCGGGATCTTCCCAGACCAGGGCTCGAACCTGTGTCCCCTGCACCGGCAGGCGGATTCTCAACCACTGCGCCACCAGGGAAGCCCTTATTCCTATACTTTTAAAGAACAGTCTGTACACTTCCATTTCTTATCCTAATTCAGAGGTCATGATTCTTATATTTTGATAATTTCCCCTAAATGAATCACTGTCCTTTTTTCTTTTCCTCTCTATTGTGTATATTTACCAGATCATTCTATAGCTTAAAACCTTCACTTACTTCTTTATTTGGAAGAGCTTTGTGAAGTTTATAAACGTGGAAACTTATCCCTTCATGCCCTCTTACGGAGAGGTTGGTTCCAAATCAACTTTGAAGTGTTTTGTCATTGATGGAGCAACTTGTTAGTTTAGTAACAGCTTTGGTTTTGTCCTGACATACTTTTCCAGAGGTGTTGTTACTAATGGTAGAAACACATAGAAGGTATTCCAGCGTGTTAGGCACGGAGGATTCCAGTGGAAAACATGAAGTGCTAACTAATGAAATGATACCTCTTCACCATGACATAAAAAATGCACCTTAAGAAATGCATTGTAGTGATATCCGTGTTGCACATCAGTGAAAACGAAAGCCGTGTTCCCAGTGCGGGTTTTTATCAGGCACGGTGGTGCCGCCTCCCAGGACCAAGAATTTGTGGAAGCAGCAGATGGGACCAGTTGTGATGAGTTTCTGAGCTAATGCAACAGATCATCCCTTTTTCTCTGATTCCTCTCCTTTCTAGCTAGGCCTTTGAAGTGCTAAGTGTCTGAAAATAATTTGCATAGAATTACCTGAGCTCATCTGTTAACTAACCAGCAGATGTGAAAGTAAAAAATTGCCACAAAGTCATTTTTAGAATAAAGCTCCAGCCTCTCCCTAACTTTGGCGTCTTTTTGCCCGGCCTCACCGTCTTCCTAACTTCTTCCCCACTTTCTGTGTTTCCGCCAGGCTGGGATCTGCTGTGGGGTTTAGTCTTCTCAGCTCTGAGGACTGTCATGTTTGTTCCACTCAGCACCCCAGGCAAGGTTACACTTTGAAGCTTTTACAGGACACAGTCCTATCTCTGTGATCTCATTCAACTGTCTTTATCTTAAGTTCTGAAGTCTCTTCATTCTTCTCGTTCCCTCAATTCTTGTAATTTGGGCTGTTTACCTAATTTGGGGTCCACCTTCGTTTGCAGCGTCTGCTGGCGGCCCCTCTCCGCCCTTACGGCCCCGAACCCAGCTGGCTGCTGCTCTTACCTGAGCCCCTTCCGTTCTCTCTTTGCCTTTTGAAACCCGACTCAACTTTTAAGGTTGAGTGGTCACTTTGCTGCCATCCTTCTGCATCTCCTTACTTGTGTCCCCCACCCTCAGCCCCGGTACTTCTGCATATTTATCTCATATTGTAAAGTCCGTTCTTTTAGCCCTTCTTAGGTAGGTTATAAGTGCCGCAAGGGCAAGTTCTGCGTTTCATTCATCTTTGTATATTCATTGCCTGATTCTTACTAATCATTAATTACATGCTTTCTTTGCCCCTCTCTCAGCTTGAATAATCCACCATTTGTGTTCTCTTTTCGTGGTTTTGGTGGTGGAATATTCCTACAGAAAGTTACCACTGACCTCTGGGTTCCTTTTCTTTCTCTAATTCCTCTCCTTAGGCAATTTTCTCTGTGCCCGAGGGCTGTATGTAAGCAGGTACATGAAACCCTACTCAGTTATTCAAGCCAGAAAGCCATCTTCCCCATATTGAAATCCTTGCCATGTTTGCTCTCAAGTGACTCTTGAAATCATTTCCTTTCTCTCATCACCGGTGTCGTTGAAGAAGCTGCGTCGTCGCTTGTCTAGGGTCAGTCCCGCCTGCCAGTCTCACCTGGCCTCACCTTTGCCTTTTACTCTCTTCCGGCCCCTCCTGCCGCTGCACTGCGGTCAGCTGGGCTTTCCAGAGTGTAAATCTTCCCCCTGCCCCTTTACTTAAAACGCTCTATGACTTTCCATTGCGCTTAAATTAAAGCACAAATCCCTAATGTGGCACCTTTGCACCATCCGATAGAGGAATGCCCTTCTAATCTTTTGAAGATACAAGTACAAGTTTAACACTTTGATGAACAAATGTTCTGGAAGAGGACACTCGTTTAGACTCTGTGGTGTGAATTGGACACCCGGTGGACTACAGGCCGAGCCCACGTTGCACAAAACCGGCTTCCAGAGCCTCTGCAACCACAGATGGGGTGGGAGGGGTCCCTGCCTTCCTTCTCCTCTGGCTAGCAGAGGAGCCCCCATGGGAGGAAAGGTGGCACGAGGCAGAAACACAGACTTTCATCACAGTGTTGAAGGTGAGAAGCATGGTTGAAAGTGCGTGTAGGGGGAATACTTTAATTTGTACAGTTATCACATATTGTGCTGTATATTTTCTACCTTTGGTGCTGTATGTAGATTTTACTTCTTTTTCAGATTTATCTTTTTCAGTCATTCATTTATGCCTGTAGCAACTAATTTAATGATGAAAAACTTAGAATATGTGTCTACATTTTTTTTCACTCCACAAGTGTGGATCTCACAGCTCGTAACTGTATATACTTAACTCCTGTAATGGGTCACATTTCTGTAGGATGACTGCAGTTTAGGAGTGGAGTATCTTTGTAAATAAAAATGTCTTTTAAAGGTTGTCTTAAATAAAAATTTATACTTGGAATGAAATGTTTTTAAGGACTTCACCATGCAGAACAAATGAGGACCCTTCTTGCAAATATCAACAGCGTAATTATGTGTCATTTCTTTTGTTGATTGTTAGTTTGCTGGGGATTAAAACACAAGTGGTCATATTCAGGCTGGTTAGATTAGTGATTTTAATATGAAACCATTGCTTTTAGAATAATCATGGGCCAGACTGGGAAGAAATCTGAGAAGGGACCAGTGTGTTGGCGGAAGCGTGTAAAGTCAGAGTACATGCGCCTGCGGCAGCTCAAGAGGTTCAGGCGAGCTGACGAAGTCAAGGTATCCTCCGTCTTCTGTGAAAATGCGGGTACAGTTAAGGATGGTTTACCCCCTAAAGATAAGTTTTAATTTGAAAGGGTAAATGGAATTTACTGTAAGATAAATGAAAACTTGGAAGTTAAGGTCCTTGGTCTGTCTTAATTAACATAAAAATCGTACCATGCACATTAGTGAAGTGGAAAGATTTTAATCTAATGGTTATTCAGTCTACTTGGAAATCACCATCTTTTCAATGTAGCTTTGTACTTCATGTGGAGACCCAGGACCCAAATGTAAAGGAATGTGTTTCATGGTACTGTGTTCCTAAAGTCATTGTGATTTAAAAAAAATATAGATATATACAAAGTTAACAAAGAAAGGATGGAAATAATTTCCTATTCCCCTTCTACTCTCAGTAAAATAATAGATGTGGTGTTTTTGTATTATTTGAACATGGGAAACCACAGTTTAGTGTAAAATCCATATGCTTTTGAAGGAATGTCCCTGATACTTTTGAGGAATGACTCAATTTTAACCTTCATTAGAGCTGTTGCAAATTTTCTAACAATGAACAATTTCTTTTCTCCTCTCCTTCATTTTTTTAAAGAGTATGTTTAGTTCCAATCGTCAGAAAATTCTGGAAAGAACAGAAATCTTAAACCAAGAATGGAAACAGCGAAGGATCCAGCCTGTGCACATCCTGACTTCTGTGAGCTCATTGCGCGGGACCAGGGAGGTTGGTGAACTCACGCGCTGTATGAATTATCAGTGCATTTTGGTTTTTGCTGTTGGAATGTTGGTTGGTTATCGAGAGGAGGCCATTGACCTCGGATGTCCCTTGTTTTATTGTTATTTCTTTTTAATGTGCAACTGATTCCTAGATTTTTATAAGACTGTTCATTAAAAAAGAACTTTAAATACTCTCGAGTGTCCTCATCAGATCACAAGTTAGAGCAAGGCTTTCTGATGCACAGTTGTCTTTTTTCCTCCCCCTTCATATGAATTAGCCATGCTGTAAGAAATGGTTCTTTTTCATCCATACTCATGGAGTAAACAAGCTTCTTATTATACATTTTGTCCAAATCCTAAGGCTCTCTCTATAAGAATTTTTAAATTTGGGGTTGAGAGGTCAGAATTTCCTTTTTTAATAGAATTTTTTTGAACGAACGAGGTAGATCTTAATCACTCCAAAAAATTACTGTTTTCAAAGGAAGGCAATAAATCTATGGTAGATTTTATAATGAGATAACATTAAAACATAGTGGCAGCAAGATGAAAAGAAAATGGCAGAAACTTACACAGTATAGAACCAATCAGTAGGATTTTGGTTAAAGCATTTCTGTTTAAGTACCTGTTTTATGCAGGAAGACATGGCATATGATATGGAATGCTATTTGAATGGGCATGGAAGCAAAAAGAGGGAAGAAAGTGATTTGAAATTTAGATTATACCATGTAGTAGATGATTGTTGACCTGGGTGTCTAAACATGGAAGGCATCTAAACAATGGAATTTGTTCTAAAATAATGTTTTCAATGAGCAGTCATTTTTTATATGATATTGTAATAATCAAGCACTAATTTGCTGTCTTATGAGACCTGTTGAGATTGTGTGACGCACTGGCTTCAGAGACTGGTCAGTGCTATCATAGTAGCTCAGTCTGTGCTACAGACACGGTCCTAGTGGTGATTTCAGTGATGGTGCTGGTGGTCTTGATGGTGACTCATATGGCTTGGGATGATCCTTAGTTATTTATGCATTTTGTCAGTTGACAGCTCTTTAAGCTCTGACTTGCAGTTGTATAAATATGTATTACATGTTATTAACACCTTCCAGTCATCTGCAACAGGTCAGGACCTACACATTAGAGGTAAATGACTAATTAATATACTAAGGGTGAAAGGGATTCTTTTCTATGCCAGTCAGAATGTTCTCAAAAGGGATCAGGATGCAGCCTCTAATTCTTTTGAAAGTGACCTTTTGGAAATTTTGAAGTGAAGGAAAAAGAAACCTCGTTTTTTTCTCTCCAGAGGGATGGGATACATTTTAGAAATTTGGAGAAATAAAGTAGGAACACATGGAATACTTAATTTTGCCACCCATTACAAATCTCAAAATGCTGTTGAAAGCCCAACCTACATTTATAATAAAAGTTAACATCAGTAATGATTTCTGGCACTGCACTAGGTACTACTCTACCTCATTTTGTCTTCGTGATGGTTGTATTACCACTTTTTTATTCCCAGGTGAGGAAACTGAGCCTTAGGAGAATTAAAGTCAGTTTCCTTGCTCTAATGATCTGATGTGGGCCTGGAAGAGTACACTTTGCTCAGACACATTAAGAAATTATTAAAGTTCATTATTTATGTACAACCGGAATTGCTCATGATACAATTTTTGGTGTTAAATTTAAGAGTACAGTTTATTCAAATGAGTATTTACTAATTGAATTTTGCTTTTAATTTTGTCAAGTGGAGATAAAAGTCATTGAATGTAAAGATACCTAACTTTTTATTGAGTTCATGAGAGAAATTGTAAGAAGAAATTAGCATTTTAATGAAACAAGTGTTTTTCTAAACTTAGTACCCCATGCAGGTTGAGAAAAAACATTTTCACAAAACAGGAGGAGAAAAGGAGGAAAGTAACCCCTAGTCTCAGGAATTTAGGTTTTGTTGCATGGAACTCTGGTCAAAGCACATTTGTTTTTGAGCCACTCTTAATTACTGGTTCTGCTTGAAGTGATTCGTCTTTTACTCCTCCTAGCCCCCAGCCCCTTTAAAACCATCATCGCTGACTTTTGGAAGCTGAAGGTTTATACAGTTTGTGATAAGCTTCTTGGTGTTATCACAATAAATAATAGAATTTTAGGGCTGGAAAGGACTTTAATGATCTCTGTCTAGTCTCCTTACTTTTCAGATGAGACTATATCCCTGTTATTTTTTCTTCAGTTTGAGCATTTCCAGCAATATATCAGTTTCTTTTATATGCTTTAAGAGTTGGAGTCAACTAGGTCAGAAGCAGGAGGATAAATAAGTTAGCCTGTTTTGCAACGACTTTCCTAGTAATAGGCTTGTAGGCTTGGCAGAATTTGGGACTTCACTGTTGACCCAAACACCTAGAAAGTCCATGGCTTTCAACATTTGGAAGTGCTGTTGTAACATTGTTTTAATTAAGTCCTTATTTTTATAAGCTGATCCTTTATAAGTGCTGTCTTCAGTTTAAATCCTTTGAGCATGACGATGATACAATGACAATTTTCAGTCGTTCACTCAAGTCTTCTACTTTATTCCCTTCTGTACTTGTAGAAGGGGATAAGCTCAGTTTTAAAATGACCAATTTTATCTAGGTTATTTTAGTAAAGAAAGTCTGACAAGTTTACTATCTGATCTAATGAAGTGACTGCTGTAGATTCTGACTTGAGATCAAGGAGCCCCACAGTCGACCTGGAGACCACATCTTTAGTCTGTTGTTTCCTTAATGCATGCTTTTAGGAGACTTGTGGGTACTTATTTTTTGGTGTTGAAGTTACAGAACCTAAGCCGTGTTGCCCATAGGATCTTAATACAGAGTATGTGTCTATTTTCTCTTTTTAAAAATACTTCTGACTTCTTGAAGACAGTCACTGTAATATATGTTACATATATTTCCTTTGCTCTTCAGTTTATCTTTTTAAGGAGCATTCAGCTTAAAAATGTTATGAAACGATACAGGCCAAGGGATATACGCCGTATTGCCATAATATGTGGTTGTTTGTCAGAAAATTATTTCTAGGTGACATTCATTACTTTGTCTCATCAGTCAGTAAAGAACTTTATCTTCTGTAAGTCTGCACATTGGTAATCATGTTCTTTAATGTGTCTGTTTTTCCAGTTTTGATGAAGAAGCTGGTTTAGGAGTTACTCTTGTAGTTCTTACTAGTGCATTTCTTTTTGTGCATTTTCCATTTCTTGCTGAAAACAACAAGGCACTTTTCCCTTTCATTGATTCTTCATATCAAGATTTTTATTACTTGTATGTATTATGACTGTGAAAGGGAGGCTTGCTCAAATGATGTCTGTCTTCTGGGCAAGTGGTGTGATTGGTTTAATAATTTAAAAATATCCTGCCAATATGCATTTTTAGATTCCCAGGAGAATGTAATGTTCTTGTAAGAATTCTGTGTCTTGTTTACTAATGAAAAGAGTAAGAAAAGTGGGGCTTCTTCAGAATGTTAAGCATACAACAAGCAGCATCAGAAGGACCTCCTAGTCCTCATATTCATGAAGAATTAAAAGTCTTTTGGACTTTTCAGTACGTACAGGTTTGCTCTTCCTATTGATATCTTAAAATTTTAAGTTCATCACCTATCATTTGATATTTGCAAATGAATTTTTTTCGGGGTGGGGGGGCTTCTTTCATGACACAGAATGTGTAAGTTCTTTCGTAAGTTTGCAATTTGGGCTTATTTTTGTTGAAGGAGAAGAAAAACATTGTCTTGTTTACCTGTAAACACTTGATTGCATTATTTATTGACGTGGTAATGCACTTTCCTCAGTTAATTGTAAATAGAAATTTAGTTACTATACACAAAGAAGAAATAACATGCTGGTGTACCCAGTGTGTAGTGGTCTTTACTTAAATATACTCCCAACTTTCAACACAGTAACATGCTTTCTTTCCTTTGTGAGTTTCAGGATTACAGGACCAGTATGTCCTGCCCAGCATTTGAGCAGGTGTGGCAGGGAGCTGGGTCATTTTTCTCATGTCTTAGACATTGATGAGTGGTTCTCCCAGGTGTGTGTCTTTACTCTCAGTCTGAACATATCCATCCTTTCTTGGTTCCTCAAGGAACTGGTTTCTTAGTTGCTTTCTGCTGCTCTTTGTCTCTGAACCATCTGTTGGTTGAATCTTGTGTTAACTCTGCCAGTCCTTCCTGCCCATGTCACTTTTTCAAATCACGGCAGCCTTTGCTTTCCTTTCTGGCTTTCTTTCGGCTGAAATAGATGGAATATTACTTAAATGACCATAAGGAGGTGTTCCTTTGCTTTTGAAAGGAAGCTAATATAAGCATTTTATGCTTTTCCGAAAAGGCCATTTAGAAAAAAGAAAGATCACTTCTGTTGTTTGAGTTTATATATTATTATCATATATTAAAGATATATCATACACGTAGGATGTTTGAGTTCATATTTTAAATTTAAGATTATATATCTTAAGTTTAAAAAGTGAACTTTTCAAAAATGTCAAATGTTTATTTTGTACTACTAAATAAACCAGAAGTTGTGTTTAATTTGCTGTTTTTCTCCAAGAACACTGTGTATACAGTTTGTGTTTTAAAATTTATTGTTAAATTGACCATTACAAAGATCAAGTCTGTCCTCAAAATACAAAACCAAATTTTGACAGCTGTTTTGAAAACAAACAGAATGAACCAAAACTCAAAGAAATGCTTATCTAGTCTGCAATGTTAAAAAGTGTTCATTGCTCTGAAGAAATAAGAAAATTTTATTAGACCTAGAACTACTATCACAATTTAGCTTGATAATTTGGATTGACTTAAATCCACTGCTTAGGATTCTGTTTTATCTTCTCTTACTAGATTTTGTAAAAGAATATTATTTGAGTACCATTTTGAGAGGGTTGGGCAGATTTCATGAGCTACCTTGGCAACCGATGAGGCACTTTCAATACTAGCTAATGTGAATATCTGTTGGGTTAATGAAACTTTTGTTCTTTATCTTTTTCTTCAATTAAAAGGTCATTGTAAAATATTAACTGTAAAAATTCAAATAACACAAATATATGAAACAGGAGCAAAAGGTCCTGTCCGTCCAAGCCCTGTGACTTTTATTCTCTCAGATTTCTTTTTCTATAACATGTTAATTATAATGATAATATATATTTTATTTTAAAAAGTTATTCCCAGATAAAACATGCCTGCCTTTTGGGGCCATCACTTTACATCTGTCCAGGTCTTCAGTATCTTCAACAATGCACAGTGCTTGGTCCTGTGGATTTACCATAATTAATTGCCCTATTCATAATTGATGAACATTTAGGTTTTTATTTTTTCCTTTTGCAGTTAGCATTTCAGTGAATATCCTTCATACACATCTTTGCATCTTTTGAGTAATTTTGTAGGAAAAGTTTCTAGAAACAGTATTACTAGGTCAAGAGGATATGCATATTTAAATTTTTAATAGCTATTACCAGATTGACCCCCAAAAGTTTTACATTTACACTCTCACCAGCTGTTTATAGTGGGGTCTGTTTATCTATATTCCCAACATAAAATGTTAATCTTTGTCAGTGTGATAGGTAAAACATTATTGTAATTTGCTCTCCTTTTGTTAATCAGTGAAGTTAATTTTAAGTACCTATTGTTTGTTTATATTTCTTTTATGAGTTGGCTGTCTTGGATCTTTTAAAATTGGGTTGGACTTTTTCTTATGATTTTTAAGGACTTTTTGTATATTATAAATACTAGTTTTTAATCATCTGTTCTGCAGATTTTCCCCCCCATTTTCATGTTATTTCTGGTATGTTTTGGTTATACAGAAGTTTTAAATGTTTATGTAGTCAAATTAGAATTTCTTCTTCTGATTTCTGTGTTTCTTTAAGGCTTACAAAGCCTTTCTCCACTTCAAGATTATAAATTATCCATCTTTCCTTCTAGTTTTCATTTTTATATTTTAACATCATTTAACCTATTTGGAATTTCCTTTGGTGTAAAGAGTGAGTGGGGAATTGCGTTTTCAATTTTTTTTTTCTATTTGGCTTTGTTGTTTCAGCACGATTCACTAAATGATCAATCCGTGAGCAATTGGGGAGTGGTTATAAATCTGTTTTGCAAAGATCAGCAGAATTGGCCTGTGTGATTTGGTGGTCACGGAGCAGGTTTAGCACCTGAGCAAGGGCTTCGCGCTTCTGAGACTACGGTCCGGTGGCCGTCCTGCCTTCTTACCTTAGCCAATGGCTCTGCTGCTCTGTGGCGTTCAGCCCCACGTCCACTCACGGGAGCGAGGCTTCACAACGGCTGTGCTGCCACAGCTGATGGAAACCATGACTTTATTCTTTGTTCTGCTTCTTAGTTTTTGTTTACTTTCTTTTTTTTCAATGATAGAAATGGTCTTATTTGCCACTCGCAGGACTATTATTGAATTAGGTTCTTGAGTTTGCATGTCATGGACAAACGTGGCTCTGGTTACGTGCTTTACATGCCGCGTTGGGTGTTTTTGTAGTTTTACCAACTTATGTCCTGTGACTATTGTTCTGTTTCTGATCTCCAGGATTTTAGCAAAACTGCAGATTATGAGGAGATGATTTACCCTAACAGCCCCCTTCAGACCCAGACTGCATTGGGTTTTTAGTAGTTACTATATTAACTAGGTTTATAGATTTATGACCTCTTTACTCGGGCTCAGGCTTCTGAAGCTAGGACGCAGGGAAGAGCTTTCAGGGTCCAAACTTCCTGAAACTGTTCTTCACATGTTACCTGTTCTGTGTGAAATGCTGTATGTGCCCCCCCAGCCCCGCCCCGGAAGAAGTGCCAGACTGATGCTTATAGGGTGGCATCTTTCTGTTGTTCTTAAGTGAGCTCAGGGCAGGAGCCTTGTGTTGCTGGTGGAGGTTCCCCCCCGTCCGGACGGCTCTGCAACATACATATCTAGCAGCAGAAATGGAAATAATTTACAGTCTGGCATGAACCACTCTTGTATTCCTTAGCTCCAGTGCCCTTGATTAGCTGCTTTAATTAAGTGTGTCTGTGTCAAGATCTGATCAGGATGTTTTATTTCTGACCCTCTCCTTTAACCACCCTTCTCCTAATCATCCTTGTAAACCTTGTTAGGAACTCACTTCTACTATGAGATTTTCTTGACCCAGACCTGATACTTAACCTCAGTCCAGTTTTTTCTTCAGTACTTACTTCACATAAAAGCAGTCTGAAATTAAGTTATGTACACTATCATTTTCACCAGAAGGCCTAGCTAATTTAAAACTTGGTGTGTCATCTTTTCTCTACTCAAATCTTGAAGAATATGGGTAGTTTCAGAAATCATCCTCAGCTTTTCCCTAGAGTTGGGTGGCAGCTGATGCTTTCTTTCATACACCTTAGATGTGAGACAGTTCCTTATTGTTTTTACTCGGAAAAGCTAAAGGATATTAGACAACATCACCAGTTCGTTGTGTCTCTGGCTTGAATTAAATGGACCAACCAGGATCCAAGAATAATTTTAGCTTGGCTAACTGAGTGTATTTTTTCCCCCTACTATACGGAAGTCGGACCTAACCCTTCTAATGTTAAAGATTGTTGAGAGACCGGATGGCTATGACTGTTGCCCTTTGGGATGTCCCACTGTAAGATGGGGAGTCATACCTACCTCCTAGGGTAGTGGTGAATTTTAAAGAAGTTAACTTTGGTAAAGTCTCTAGCACAGTGCTTGGCACATAGTAGGGTGTGTTAATTTCTTTCCCTTCCCTGCAGGCCATTCACCTGCTCTTCCCTCTACGATTTTCCATAACACAGTTTTTACTTGGAACCAGCCTTCTGCCAAGAGTCTCAGTTTGGTTGTGTACTCCTACAACTACTATTTTTGGCTTGACTTCCCTCTCCAGCTCCCAGTGGTCCAGCCACACAGTCGCCTATTGTACCAGCTGGTTGATGTAAGTCTATCCATCCTCAGAGGAACCTGGTTACTTACCAGTAAGCTGTGTTTCTCTGAAAATGTAGCATCCTTGGTAACTAATATAGTTGTTTTCTTTCTTTACCATCAATGATGGATTACCTACAACAACTTCCTTGTGTGATCCTCAAGTTGGAACTAGAATTAGAGAATTTAATTTGTTGATATAGGTCTCCTAGTGAGTTCCTGAGTCCAAGACATATGACTCTGATCAGGTAAAATGCTGTGGAGACCCATGAGGTCAAAATCCTATTCAGTGCTCTGAGTGATATGAGACAATAATATAAAGTGTCAAGGATGATACATTTTCAAAGAAAAAAAGTTACTGGTAAGTAACTGGGATTTTTGAGTAATTTTCCTGTAAGTCAATAAATAAGAATTCCCAAACTTGTTTTACCAACAAATGCTTTTGCATTTGAATATTATTTCATAAATGAAAGGGATATGGTTATTAGTTAAGGTTAATAGTTAAAGAATGGGGTAGGTTTCTAGAGATACTACATAGATAATGAGGTGGGTATAGACCTTCAATTTGCTAAATAGGTGTTCTCTTAGCTTTAAAAAGAAATTGAAGTCGAAGTCTCCATTAGGGACAAATCAGCAAATGCAGTCGGTTCATTCCGGAAACATTTTTTGAGTGCCTACTCTTTTTTGAGACACTGTGCTGAGTATAGTTGCGAGACAGAGGTAAAACCACACTCTGCCACAGCCGCTTTGAGAGCTTATTTCCAGCCCCTTGGTGACACTTTTATCACTCAGAATTGAGGTGATGGGTCATGGGGGTATGGCAGGTGTGGGGTTGGAGATAGGACTTAGCGCTGCAGCCTTTGCTGCCTTATTTTCTGTGCTTCTGTAAGTTCTTTCTGTTCACGGAAAAGTCAGCTGACCTCGTTCAGTAGACTCAGAGCATCTTCTCTGTCACTAGAGCAAACAGGTGGAGCAGAGCCAGCGTGCCTCCTGTCTGGTAGTTGAATAGGATATTCAGCTGTCCTCCCGTAAGTGCCACCTTGGATTTAGATATTAAAGCAGGTGAATAAGTCAGAGTTGGAGAAGCAGCCACTCCCCCTCGTCCCCCAGGCTTTAAAGGGGGCCAGTCTTCAGAATTAAAATCACAGAATTAATTTACCTCCACCATGTGTAAAACAAAAATCAAAAACTCCAATTTAATTGTTTTGCAAGAAATGAAATTATTTTGTATTTAAAACCACTGGGTAGTGTATAACACTTTATTCCGTAGTTATAACCACTCCTTGCCCCAGAGTGACCTGGTTAATAAGTAACTTAAGAAGAAGGAATGAAGATGTGGTAGGAATAGGACAAGAGGCAGACGCTGGGGGAGGAGATGCCCTGTGACACTGTTGGGTGTCTCTCTTGCACAGCACCCACGGCACGGGCATCTCAGGGTGAGAACTAGAGCACAGGCATGAAGCTTGTGGGTGCTGGAAGCAGACTTAGGCTTCCACCCTGGCTTGGTGATTTCCTGCCTTTCTGACCAGGCAAGTTACTTAACCTCCCTGAGCCTCAGTCTCCTCCTCATTGTGTGAAATCGTGATGCCAAAGGCTAAGATGAGAAGTGGTTAAGAAAATGTATGTAAAGCACTTAGCACAGTGCCTGCAACACAGTAAGTGCTCAATAAATGTTAACTGCTGTTATTATTGGGCGGATGGATGAGGAATTGCATCAGAGGCCAAAGAAGGAAACAGGGAAAGATTGCGGGTTCTGGAGTTTTAGTAAACTGTTCACACCTTCTTATTTACTTGAGCTATGAGCTTTCTAGTATTATCTTTAATCTTTGCCCTTTTGGAAAGCAAATTAATGGATTAATCACTGTCACAGTTCTTCCTAACTACTCTATCTTTAAACCTTCACTTCCACTGAGGAAGGAACTATTTTTGTGCTGCGGTGACTGTGACTATTGGAAGATTATCCCCCTGGCCTGAGGAAATGCTGAGGGCCAGGTGGGCCTGGATGCCAAAGACTTCCACTCTGATTTCACCAAATCTAGACCCGCGATTTTTAAGTCCTCTTAAATAAAAATGAAACATTTAATAATTATGTGTGTTGTATAGACATGACTTTTTTGGTTTCATTTTACTACTTCAAGTCTACTTCTTTTTGCTCTATTTTCATGGATTACATGTCCAGGGTATTTTTGAGAAGGCTCTGGAGACCTGATAATTGGGTAATGGTACTCTTTTAAGAAAAGCTGGATTCCTAGACAGGATGGAAAGTGCTGTGGTATTTGGGCACAGATCTTTACCGTATTTCATCAAGTCAAAGATGCAAACCTTTTAACATTTTAACATCTGAAACTGGCATGCATCTTAGAATCACTATGATAAGAAAGCATTGTGTTATAGTTTAATTGGCAACATTATTTTCTTAATGATACAGAAGATAATGGTGTGCTTTGAAATTGATGTCATCGTAGATTGGATGAAATATGGTATTTCAGGGAAATATATTTACTTAACCGGTATTAGAAATGTATAGAAATGTGGTATCGTGACAATATGTGTAGTGGGTAAGAGCAGGGGCTCCAGAGTCAGACTTTCTGGGTTTAAATTCTAGCCCTAACAGTGTATGACTTTGGGCCAGTTACGTATCCTTTCTCTATCTTAGTTTTCTCACCTGTAAAATGAGCGCTAAGAATAGTCCCCATCATACAGCGCTGTAATGAGGACTAAATATAAGACATGTAAGTGTTTAAAATAGTGCCTAGCACATAGAAAGTGCTTAATAACATTAGCTATTATTGTTAATAATTTAGAGATTACACTTCTGCAGAATTCATTTGAATCCATTTCGTTGTGATTGAAATTCAGGTCTATTACCTTTAATATTTGTGTATCATCTGATAATACCAGCAAATGACACTTGGGTTTTTAAAAAGGGAAGGTAAAGGTAAGAAAGGTTAACCTAACAAGTTTCTATATTCTTATTAAGTAAGATTTAAGTGGCATATTTGGTGTATATATATATAGTATTATTCCACGTGGATGAGATGTAAATGAAATTAAGCAGTGAGGTAGAAAATTTATAGTGAAAGCAAGGAGGAGTTAATCTGAGGCCAACCTAAATATAATATTTGATTCTTATTGATACTGGTAAGTATGGAAAGGGTTGGAAGGTTTTGAAAATTTGCAAAATCTGAAGCTTTTTCTATCACTAAGTAAAAGAGAGGAGAGAATCCTTTTTGGTTTTTATGAACATACCGTCTCAGTAAAGAAATTTCTTTTTCAAAATGCTGTAAGTAGGCAACATCTCTTTATAATATGATGCCTACAGCTTCAGGTTGTCCTTTTATTCTTACAAGTCAATTTTATTTTTTCTGTTCTAGTGTTCGGTGACCAGTGACTTGGATTTTCCAACGCAAGTCATCCCGTTAAAGACTCTGAATGCAGTTGCTTCAGTACCCATAATGTATTCTTGGTCTCCCCTACAGCAGAATTTCATGGTATGTAAATAATGTGTCTTCTTATTTGGTAATCACTTCTTTTAAATACAAAAGCATAGATAATTTTCTTGTCAAGGTGAGTTAAGATAGTATAAGTAAAAATAGCTATCGAAATGGGAGTACTTAGAGTAATTTTTTAAACCAATTAATACATGTATTTTTAAGCCTTTTCAGTGTTGATGTTGCTCTTTTCTTAGTCCTTTCTAGTTAAAACATTCTCCAAAGGAAAAGTATGAAGCAAAAGCCATACCTGGGATTAAAAATATATTTAAAAGATGAAGTGTATAGTTTTTATCCTTGAAGATGTTAGTCAGTATCCTGCAATCTCAGTCTGACTTTGAGGTTTTGTTAATTGAGAACGTATTATTTAAAACAATTTTAGGCAGCATGTTATTAAATGATAATGTACACTATGAAATATTCTCAGGGCAAGGTTAAGCATTTTTCCACAGATAACACGGGCACAATAGCTTTTGTAATGAAATGCTAGTATTTAATTCTTTATAGAAGTAGGATGAAGGAGGATGGAACAAAAGAGAAATTTGAGTATGCATTCTTGACTTGTGTTGTTAAATTAAAAATACATAGTTTTATTACTTAGTTGGTATATAAAATAATAGGGCTATTACAGTGTTGATGGAAGTCCTTGGTGAGCCTACTTTAGAGAATTACCTGCTAGATTTTTAAATAAATAGATGTTTCTAATGTCTTCAGTAACTTTGCTGTTAAAAATTTTGCAGTGGAGGCTTAAAGGCAAACTTCAGATTCTCTTCTGCCATTGTGTATTTTTGTGCATTTAAGGCTTTATTCAAAAACATATTGTTTGAGAATCATGTTACAGGAGCTTCTGGGAGGGTTCATATTTTCACAGACTGAAATGCTGAAAGCATATAGTGTTTAAAGTTGTCAATAAATTTTACTTCTGTTTTTTAAACCATTTTAAAAAATTGAAGTATAGTCAGTTTATACTGTTGTGTTAGTTTCAGGCGTACAGCAAAGTGATTGTTTCAGATTCTTTTCCATTATAGGTTATTACAAGATATTGACTATAGTTCCTTGTGCTATACAGTAGGTCCTTGTTGTTTATTTTATATATAGTAATGTGTATATGTTAACCCCAAACTCCTAATTTATCTCCGCCTCCAAAGGTGTCAATAAATATTATGAATCATCCATGGGTTTTGCTGGTGATGAAAGCTAGGTCAGGCAAGCTGTCTTTATTATGGCTAGGATATATTTTGAGGTGCAAAGGTTATCTGGTTATAATTGGGAAGACAAAATAGCCAATTGTCATTTAATTTTGGCTTGTGTCCAAAATAATTAACTCTCCCAGTTTAAATGGGATTAGTGCAGGTGAGGTGTGATGGCAGCTAGACTCATTAGTTGTATATAAGCTTGACCCTGAATACAGCAATAAATACATTAACATCTAAATTTTCATTTTATACCCCATATGCACTTTTTCTCCCAGTTTCCCTTTTCCTTGTTTGTCTAAGGTACCGTTATCTTTTAAGAACTCTGCAGTTATCCTAAATTTGTTATGTAGGAATAATTTGAAAAATTTCCCTTTTTTTCCTGTTTCCTGCCTGCTCCTACCGTGTGTGTGTCACGGCCTTTCGCCAGCGTATTCCTCCCTGTCGATCATGGGCCAGCCTAAGGCACCTCACACTTAACATTTCATCTTAGCCAAAAGGCCGAGAAGCGGTAGGCACCTCACACTTGACATAGTTGCCATGTCCTCCCATCAGTCTTAGCCAGTCCATTCTGTTTATCAGAATTATCTTTCTGAAATACTATTTTTAACCAATACCTTGTTCAAAGGCCCCTTAAGACTTAGACCTATCCTTGTTTTAGATTAGTCTCCATATTTAGATATGGACTTGAGAAACTTCATGTCTTTATAATTACTATCTTTTAAATTTTTTATTGAAAATTCTCTTCCCCCATGAATGTCAGCTTCCTTTCCCTTGTTTCTTTTTTTTAAAAAATAGATTTATTTATTTACTTATTTATTTTATTTTTGGCTGCGTTGGGTCTTCTTTGCTGCGCGCAGGCTTTCTCTAGTTGCGGTGAGTGGAGGCTACTCTTCGGTGCGCGGGCTTCTCATTGCGGTGGCTTCTCTTGTTGTGGAGCATGGACTCTAGGTGCGCGGGCTTCAGTAGTTGTGGCTCGTGGGCTCTAGAGCGCAGGCTTGAAGTTGTGGTGCACGGGCTTAGTTGCTCCGCGGCATGTGGGATCTTCCCGGACCAGGGCTTGAACCCATGTCCCCTGCACTGGCAGGTGGATTCTTAACCACTGCACCACAAGGGAAGCCCTCCCTTGTTTCTTAAGTACTCTGTTCTCTCTGAACTTTTCTTTGATTGGCTCTTTGCTGCTAAGTTAGCACCCTCTTTCTTCCCTGTTGTCTTCCAATATAATATATGAGTTGATGAGGTGATGTAAACTCATCTGTCATCTTTATTAGCACTGTCAATTTTGATAAGCGTCTTGTTCATCTTAGTAGTGAACTATGTTGTCATGTAGAGTAACAATCCTATTTTATGAATAAGAGTAAATCCTTTTGGCATAAACTTTAATGAACCATTGATATTTTATATGTCTACAATTTTATTATGTTGAATGTCTCTTAATAATTAGATCATCAAGTGAAGTTTGGAAATCCTTACTTACATTAGTTTTTATTTCCTTTTCCTTTTTTTGGGGTATGGTTATTTATGGGTTCTTTTTTTGTGTAATATCCTTTTTTTAATAAATTTATTTATCTTGTCTTTGCGTTGGGTCTTCATTGCTGCGCGCGGGCTTTCTCTAGTTGCGGCGAGCGGGGGCTACTCTTCGTTGCAGTTCGCGGGCTTCTCATCGCGGTGGCTTCTCTTGTTGCGGAGCACGGGCTCTAGGCGCGCGGGCTTCAGTAGTTGCAGTACGCAGGCTCAGTAGTTGTGGTGCATGGGCTCTAGGGCACAGGGTCAGTAGTTGCAGTGCATGGGCTAAATTGCTCCGCGGCATGTGGGATCTTCCTGGACCAGGGCTCGAACCCGTGGCCCCTGCATTCACAGGTGGATTCTTAACCACTGCGCCACCAGGGAAGCGCTCGCTGGTTTTGATAAACCATATCTCATCGATCCTAAGAAAACTTTGAAATGTCTGAAATAGGCATGTCTTAAAATTGATGATGAGTCGTAATTTGCAGCATTTTTTCCTTTCTTAGAGAGGTACATAAAATAATGGTAAGTTTTAATGATTGATGACATATTAGATTAGGTAATACAGTATTTTTTCTTAAATTATTTCCCTGTAAACAGTTTGTTTTCTCAGATATGCTTATTGATGAGAAGGGTTTTTTACTTCTTTGTGGCTTTTAGAATTTGATGTCTATTATTTTAGATCTGGAGAACTGGGTACAGACATCTACTTATGAAAAAATATTGTTGTATTTCAGTTATATTACATTTACTCTTAAAAAAATTTGATACTTAGGGATAAGCCTTAAAAAATTTTGATACTTAGGATAAGCCTGCTTTTTAAATATTTTTTACTTTTAGGTGGAAGATGAAACTGTTTTACATAACATTCCTTACATGGGGGATGAAGTTTTAGACCAGGATGGGACTTTCATTGAAGAACTAATAAAAAATTATGATGGAAAAGTACACGGGGATAGAGGTGAGTCATGTGTTTATTCTCTTAGAAAAGCGGCCAGAGAATTGATATTTTATTAGTTTTTTAAAACATAGGTATGAAAGAGATTTTTTTTTATATTAACATTGCTGGACTGGCCTGGGCTCACAAGCCTAAAATTTTCAGTGTTTTCCCTAACTATTTTTATTTTATTATTTTTTTTTTTTAACATCTTTGTTGGAGTATAATTGCTTTACAATGGTGTGTTAGTTTCTGCTTTATAACGAAGTGAATCAGTTATACATATACATATATCCCCATATCTCCTCCCTCTTGCATCTCCCTCCCACCCTCCCTATCCCACCCCTCTAGGTGGTCACAAAGCACCGAGCTGATCTCCCTGTGCTATGCAGCTGCTTCCCACTAGCTATCTATTTTACATTTGGTAGTGCTTATATGTCCATATATACACTACCACTCTCTCACTTTGTCCCAGCTCACCCTTCCCCCTCCCTGTGTCCTCAAGTCCATTCTCTAGTAGGTCTGTGTCTTTATTCCCGTCTTGCCCCTAAGTTCTTCATGACCATTTTTTTTTTTTTTAAGATTCCATATATATGTTAGCACCCTAACTATTTTTAAATTGAAGGATCATGCTTACCAGTTGAAAATTATGCATAGTTGGTCATAACAAACTGTGATGTCAATAACATGTAAATTAAATAGAATTGTTTGAGTGTATGTAGATTTTAAGATTCTTTAGCAATAAAATCAGTTAGGAATAGGGCTTCTGCTTATGTCACATGGGCTCCAAAAGGCCCTATGTTCAAAAAATACCTTCCCCACTAGGCAACCACAGGACCTGAAATCCTGTCATTAGAATCACCGCTTCGGTGATTTAACAGGAGACCTTGTTAAAGTTCCTGGCAGGAGGGTAACGTGTAACGTCCTCATATGTTCCCGTCACGAGTGGACAGCAGGGTCTGGCAGATGCATTGCTTGGAAGGAGGCGAAGGCCGTGGTTAGTCTCTAGAGAATTAGGCTGCCGTAGCAGGCACTGGAAACGTGTGAAGATGACAGGTGTTGAGGATAAGTACTACTTCCGACTTTGCCCCAGGCCAGTCCTGAAAATGATCTTTCCTCACCGCATTTTAATAATACTGTTATGGTACTGATGGATAGGCTCCAGCTGTTTCTTACCGATTACAGAAAGCGTGCGTGAACTTTTGTGTATTTCTGATATTCGATTTGATGAATTTCAGAATGTGGGTTTATAAATGATGAAATTTTTGTGGAGTTGGTGAATGCTCTTGGTCAATACAATGACGATGATGATGATGATGATGGAGATGATCCTGATGAAAGAGAAGAAAAACAGAAAGATTTAGAGGAGAACCGAGAAGGTACGTCTGTTACATTTGCGTGTCGCCATTACAGCATTTTTCAAAAACAACAGAGTACAGGTAAATCTTCCTTCCTTCTTTTTTCTTTTGTTAAATATCATATCAGTGGTAGTATAATCAAAATTAGAATATTATTTATAACATTTAATCCTGCACTTGTCTTTATTTCCCTTGGCTAGCAAAAGAACGTGGTTTTTTTTGGGGTTTCCCTGGGCTGTCATCATAATCATTATATAACATATATATAGCATACTGATCATTGACTATGAACAAGTTGTGTGCTCGTCACTTTATAT
Organism: Balaenoptera ricei; assembly: GCF_028023285.1. Taxonomy (NCBI): domain Eukaryota; kingdom Metazoa; phylum Chordata; class Mammalia; order Artiodactyla; family Balaenopteridae; genus Balaenoptera; species Balaenoptera ricei. Next base: position 7,592,703 of record NC_082647.1, read on the forward strand.
CACTTTATATGCGTATAGACATTTAATTCTCATAATGTTCCACGAGGTGGCTTTTATCATCAGATCCACCTCATAGTTGAGGAGATGGGTTTAGTGAGGTGAAGTAACTTAAGATCACAGTATTGGGAGGAAACAGAACCCAGAAAATGCTGTGTTCGGAACCAGCTCTAACTGACCCCAGAGCATATGTTTTAACCGCTACGCTAATTACGGTTTGCCAGAAAATTAGAGGGTCCCAACTTAGAGCTTGGCAGTTGGTGAAGACCGGACAAAGCTCGTTATTAGGACAGCATAGGAGAATATGGGGAAAAATTGCAGTTTCAAAGAAGCGTACAGTTTTTATAACAAGCGTCTTAGTGATCACCTGGCTCCTCATTTTACAGATGAGGAGCCAGCCAAGGTGGGTCAGTGGCCAGACAGGGCCGTGGCGTCAGTTAGGGGCTGAGCCGGGACCACAGCCTTGGTTCTCTGCCTCCTGGCGCACTTGCAGCTTTCCACGCTTGAGTTTGAATTTTGTCTGGCCCACCAGCCTCCCAGATCCTTGTGAGATATGTTGGAAGTAAGTGAAACACAGAGCTGGCAATTTCCTGGAAAATCAGCTTTGTTAGGCATGAAGGAAGTGAAAGACTGGCAAGCTTGTTCACTTTCATTCTTTTTTCCTTTCACTTTTCCCCGTTTAGATAAAGAAAGTCGCCCACCTCGGAAATTTCCTTCTGATAAAATTTTTGAAGCTATTTCCTCAATGTTTCCAGATAAGGGCACAGCAGAAGAGCTAAAGGAAAAGTAAGATTTGTTCTTTGGTGATGGTTTTGCCTCGTGTGGTATTTAACGCACCATTTTGGTTCCTTAGAAATGGAACTAATGTAGCCAGTGAGCTCCCCACTTCGTGTGTTCCCAACATCTGCGAGATACTTGAACTAATACGTGTATGTATCTGGTACCCTGCACTCCATTTATGGTAGATGGGATAAGTTTGCGCGCGCGCGTGCACACACGCACACGTACACGTACACACACAATTTACAGGAATGCATGTAAGAGGAAATTTCTTGGGACACCTGTAGAAATTTTAGTGCAGCTGATGTTTCATTTTAATGAATATAGTAACATTTTTCATGACAGATGTGAATCACATCAGTGAATTCGTTTCTTGATATACCATGCATGATATTTAATTGGCTCTTCATTTAAATAAAGATTTTTGTAGGCTAAACTTCTGTGTGTGTTTTAGGCAAGATAAACATCAAAAATAATACACAGAAATCTTGTAGAAACTTTATTTTCGAAAATGTAATTCTTGTTTCACCTTTACTTCCATTTTTCTTGGTTAATGTTAGGTACAAAGAACTCACTGAGCAGCAGCTCCCAGGTGCACTTCCCCCCGAATGTACCCCCAACATAGATGGACCAAACGCCAAGTCTGTTCAGAGGGAGCAGAGCTTGCACTCGTTTCATACGCTTTTCTGTAGGCGATGTTTTAAATATGACTGCTTCCTACATCGTAAGTGCAGTTATTGTACGTTTTCATTTTCTATCTTTGTTGTGGAATTATGTGTTAAAGCAACTTGGGAAGTGTCATTTATTACCACTAGAATTTGTCATTTAATCTTGCAGTTACGACTGAAAAATACGTTAGGATCAGAGTATTGTTATTTTTTAATTTGTTGCTTAAGGGTTGCTCTGAAGTCTTTTGCACATGTTAAGCTGGCCCTGCTGTCTCCCACTAACTTGGAATACAGATCAGTGATTTTTCCATAAATGCTAACCGAACAATTGTTTTATAATAAAACTTACTGTGAACTAGCTTGATGGCCCAGAGCAACATTGCTAATACTGATGAATAACTTGTTGAATAAGAAATTGGCTAAAAAGGTGTTTATATATATTCTTGTCTGTTTAGTGCCAAATCTGGTTTTTTTTGGGGGGGGGGCGTCCTCTGAATACGTTGCTTTTAAAAAACACCTGCGTTTGAATACAGGTAAAGCATAACATGTTCTTAATGAGATTTACGTATGGTACATATGATATTACTTTCTTTTTCTGACATTGCTGGGGAATGAAGTTTCTTAGTAAAATTTCCAGGTAAGTGGAACTTAATTAAGTACAGTTTAGAAAGTACCAGCTACTTAGGAGGCATGTTTTTTGAAAATATATTTCATACCTCCTGGTTCCTAAGCAGAGTTTACTTAATGTAGGTTAGCTTTTTCCACATTAGAGTTTTGTGTGACCATCTGTGGCATAACACCTTTGTCTCTGTGCTAAATGGGTTCATGTTGCTTTGCCCTTTTAGAGTTCCTGTGCCCACCTTTTACAGTTTTTTCCCTCATTTTGCAGTGGTACCTCTTAATGTTAATTAGCCTGCCTAAGCAGCTATTTCTTGCCTTGTTTTGAGTTTTTGCTCTACCTACTTATGTTTGCTGCAGCGCATAATTTGTTACGTGATGTGTATCTAGGTTTGGAAATGGTCATTTGTGTGTGTGTGTGTGTGTGTGTGTGTGTGTGTGTGTGTGTGTGAAGTTATTAGTGGTTTAGTTATCTTAAATTAGAAACACTTGAAGTAGACTTTCTGAATTATCACTGTATCTCCCATCGTATCTCCTTGCAGTTGTTGCCTGTGCTCCTAATCTAGTTTAAATCGATGACTTGGTAGTTGTAATAATTCGGAGAAGCCAGCCATTTGTTATCCCAGCCATTGTAGGATTACTTACTTGGGCTTGGCAGCACCGTCTTTACACAGGCCTTGAAGTAGTTGTTTTGAATTGTATTCAATTCCCCTTTACACATGATCATTTTATAAAATAATGTCCAGTTCTTAAGAATACTGTAAATTGCATTCAGATATCACTATAGCAAAAAAGTTGGTGGGAGCTCTTTCATTGGAGTCAATGCAATGGTCCCTCCAGTTTGTTGTTTATAGATGCAGCATTTGATGGACCTTTTTTGTACAAATGAGCCAAGGCAGGAGGCCACTACTTTTAAACATTATTACCGGAGTTATTTTATTGTGCTATTCCAGTCTGAGCAATTTGGATGACCCTTGAACCTGCTCATTGTCTCATTATTCCTGCGGGGGAGAGGAGGAGAGAAGTGCTGTGCTCAGTGGAGCTGGTCCTCTGGGACCGACCGGTGGGCTGCTCACTGCCGCGTGTGGGAGCCGCGGGTCCCGCACTGCGGTGCCCCCTTGCCTCCCGTTCCACTGGAGCCAGGCTCTTCGTGATGTAGCCCGAGCACATTCTACAGGCACTTAGTGGCTTTACACTGACTTTGACAAAATATCACACACCGTATGTTTTCCTTAGGTAAGAGAAGTCATTAAATACATTATTAAACATACCTGTTAAATATAGCATTTTGTGCTTTTTGTTCTTTGTCTAATGGGAATAATATAAACTGTCATGAGGATTAAATTTATTACTTGCTACGTGCAAAATACTTAAAATAGCACTTGGCATGTGTTTAGCTATTGTTATTTTTAAAATAAATCATCATTCACATGACTTACATTTCAAAAAGGCATTAAAAGGCGTCCAGCGAAATCCCCCCCTCCTGTCCGCATCCTCACTCCCCTGGAGATAAACCACTTCTGCTGTTAATTCTTCTGTGTCTTTCTGTAGTTTCTTCTGGCAAATACAAATACATTCCTCTCTTTTCCCAACCACCCTATTCAAATGGTGCCATACTCTTCAGGCTTTTTCCCTGTTGGACTTAATATTGTAGATACTATTCCTGTCTGGACAGCTGCATAGTCTTCTGCTGTAGGAGGCCCTATAACTTACTGAGCCCGTCCCCCAAAGGTCAACATTTATGGTAATGGCGCCATAGTGAATAACCTTGCGTGGTGGACCTGTACGTCCTTTCCCACAAGTGCAGGTTAACCTGGTCCACTCTGTGTAGACAGTGCCAAACTACCTGCCATACGGGGATCTGCCAATTTAAAGAACTACCAGCAAAGTAAGAGTGCCTGTTTCCCAGAGCCCAGCCAATAGAGTGTGTTAAAAAACAAACTTTGATTTTATTGATTGAATTAGTAAAATGTTTTTTAGCATAATTTAATTTGCATTTTTTCTTCCTGTATGATTAAGAGATTTGTATTTTATTTTCTCTGAACTATTTTTATCCTTTTGGCTTCGTTGGTCTTTTTGATATCTTGAAGCTCTTTATATAGTCAGGAAATTAGTTTTTTTGAGATGAGTTGCAGTGGTTTTTTTTTCCAGTTTGTTGTTTGGTAAAAATCCCATAGCAAAGTTAAAAAACAACCTTTAAGGTAGTTGAATTTATCAGTTGGCTTTCCCTACTACTCCAAGGTTTTAAAGGGTGTCTCACTTTTTTTCTAGTACGTTTTAGGCTTTGGTGCTATTTTCTTTCTTTCTTTTTTTTTGGGAATAACATCTGACTCTTTGATCTGTTTGGAATTTATTCTGTTAGAGTGTTGGATCCAACTCGTCCTCTGCATCTCCAGGGCCACTGTTTCCACACCATCTATTGACAAGTCCCCTCTGGGGCTGCCCTGAGCTGCTGCCTTCATCCCTGTCACCACAGGTGCTGGGGTCTGTTTCTGGTCTTTGGGTTTCGTTCCTTGAGTCTGTCTGTCCAGGGGGCTTTATTCAGAGATCTCCTGGCCATTCTTGTTTTTCTATATAAATTTTAGAACCAGTTTGTCTAATTTAAAAAAAAAGTCTAGGTGGTATGTTTATTGGAATCTCATTAAATTTATAAATTATCTAAGGGGAAATTGGCAATTTAAAATAAGGGTATGTCTAACTATGTGATAAGTCTCCTTTTGTCCTTTTTTTTTTTTTTTTCTTTATTTTTTATTTATTTATGGCTGTGTTGGGTCTTCGTTTCTGTGCGAGGGCTTTCTCTAGTTGTGGCACGTGGGGGCCACTCTTCATCGCGGTGCCCGGGCCTCTCACTATCGCGGCCTCTCTTGTTGCGGAGCACAGGCTCCAGACGCACAGGCTCAGTAATTATTGCTCACGGGCCCAGTTGCTCCGCGGCATGTGGGATCTTCCCAGACCAGGGCTCGAACCCGTGTCCCCTGCATTGGCAGGCAGATTCTCAACCACTGCGCCACCAGGGAAGCCCTCCTTTTGTCCTTTAAAATAAGCTTTCTGATTTTCTTCCCATAGCTCTTGTTATTTATATTCTTTGGTAAGATGATTTCCAGGCATTAAATGTGTTGGGCTTTTCCCTTTGTATCATGTATGTTTCGTACCCTGCTACTTTACTGAGCTGTCCTTGTTTGCGATAGTTTCTGCACAGATTCTTTTGAGTTTTCCAGCTGTAATTGCCTACAGTTATGAATGGTTTTGTCTTCTTTCCAATCTTTGTAACTTTAACTACTTTCTCCTGTCTAACTGTATCTTCAGTGCCATGTTAAATAATAGTGGTGCTAGGAGATACATTTCCTACTGCTCCTGGATCAGTTTTGGGAAATTACCCATTTCATTCCGATTTTGAAATTTATTTGTATAATTTGATCTGCATGTTCTAATAATTCTTTTAATTTCTTTGATTGTTCTTCTGTGTTTCATTCTTCTTTTCTTGATGAGATTAAGAAGTGGTTTATATATTTTATTTAAAAAATCTCTTTTGTGTATTTTTCCCTCAGAGAATCAGCTACCGTATTAGTTTTTACTGTTTTTCTGTTTGTGAATCTGATGTTTGCATCATTTTCATTCTTTCCTCTTTTTTTGGATGTATGTATTTTAACACAGTGAGTTGTCTCTAGAGCACTGTTTCAACTTTTAGGTTCCAATATTTGGTATTATTACTATTTTTTTTTAAAGGAATTTGAGGGAATGTTTTGTATTTCCTTTAACTCATCGTTTAAGGGAGACTTTTTAAAACTTCATCGTGAAAGAGGCCTTTTTTGGATGCTGTTTTTATTATTTCTGTGCTGGCAGCCTCACTGATGTTGGGCCTTACTTGTTATTTAGATGTTAGGGGTGTCTGCCATTTTTATCTCTAAGGAAGATGTTCTTTTTTTTAAAAAAATAAATTTATTTATTTATTTTTGGCTGCATTGGGTCTTCGTTGCTGCACGCAGGCTTTCTCTAGTTGCGGCGAGTGGGGGCTAGTCTTCCTTGTGGTGCGCGGGCTTCTCATTGCTGTGGCTTCTCTTGTCATGGAGCACGGGCTCTAGACGCGTGGGCTTCAGTAGTTGTGGCACATAGGCTCAGTAGTTGTGGCACGTGGGCTCAGTAGTTGTGGCTCACGGGCTCCAGAGCGCAGGCTCAGTAGTTGTGGCGCATGGGCTTAGTTGCTCCGCGGCATGTGGGATCTTCCCAGACCAGGGCTCGAACCCGTGTCTCCTGCATTGGCAGGCGGATTCTTAACCACTGTGCCACCAAGGAAGTCCTGGAAGATATTCTGATGGCAGGGGATTGGCAGTTCATCTGGGCCAGAAGCTTGGTATCTGATCATGGATCTTTTCTATTAGAGGGACTTTAATCTCCAGTACTGGCCTAGAGCATAGCTAGAATTGTATATTATAATTTATAAGTCTTTTACCTTTGCTTGAAAACCTTTAGATAAGATTTTTCACCAAGATTTTTTAAGTTGCTTTTGAAATTAAAGAAAAAAAAAAAGCCCTTAATATCCATGTTCTTTTCTTTTTGTGAAACTTTTAAGTATCTTGCTTTAATTTTCCATCTGATAATTTTCCTGATCAGGGAGTTTTATATAATCTTCTCCCCAACCCACCCATATTATACTTAGTTTGAAATATATTTTAATAATGTATTTCAAATACTAGTATTTTAAGATGTCTATTTGAAAAGATTATGTTCAGTATTCTGGAAGTCTAAAATAGTCAAGACTCTTAGAGGAAAACATAGGCAGAACACTCTATGACATACATCACAGCAAGATCCTTTTTGACCCACCTCCTAGAGAAATGGAAATAAAAACAAAAATAAACAAATGGGACCTAATGAAACTTAAAATCTTTGGCACAGGAAAGGAAACCATAAATGAGACGAAAAGACAACCCTCAGAATGGGAGAAAATATTGGCAAACGAAGCAACTGACAAAGGATTAATCTCCGAAATATACAAGCAGCTCATGCAGCTCAATATCAAAAAAACAAACAACCCAATCCCAAAATGGGTAGAAGACCTAAATAGACATTTCTCCAAAGAAGATATACAGATTGCCAACAAACACATGAAAGAATGCTCAACATCATTAATCATTAGAGAAATGCAAATCAAAACTACAATGAGATATCATCTCACACTGGTCAGAATGGCCGTCATCAAAAAATCTACAAACAATAAATGCTGGAAGGGTGTGGAGAAAAGGGAACCCTCTTGCACTGTTGGTGGGAATGTAAATTGATACAGCCACTATGGAGAACAGTATGGAGGTTCCTTAAAAAACTAAAAATAGAACTACCATATGACCCAGCAATCCCACTACTGGGCATATACCCTGAGAAAACCATAATTCAAAAAGAGTCATGTACCACAATGTTCACTGCAGCTCTATTTACAATAGCCAGGACATGGAAGCAACCAACGTGTCCATCAACAGATGAATGGATAAAGAAGATGTGGCACATATATACAATGGAATATTACTCAGCCATAAAAAGAAACAAAATTGAGTTATTTGTAGTGAGGTGGATGGACCTAGAGTCTGTCATACAGAGTGAAGTAAGTCAGAAGGAGAAAAACAAATACCATATGCTAACACATATATATGGAATCTAAAAAGAAAGTCATGAAGAACCTAGGGGCAAGACAGACGGGAATAAAGACGCAGACCTACTAGAGAATGGACTTGAGGATGTGGGGAGCGGGAGGGGTAAGCTGCGACAAAGTGAGAGAGTGGCATGGACATATATACACTACCAAATACAAAATAGATAGCTAGTGGGAAGCAGCCGCATAGCACAGGGAGATCAGCTCAGTGCTTTGTGACCACCTGGAGGGGTGGGATAGGGAGGGTGGGAGGGAGGGAGACGCAAGAGGGAAGAGATATGGGGACATATGTATATGTTTAACTGATTCACTTTGTTATAAAGCAGAAACTGACACACCATTGTAAAGCAATTATACTCCAATAAAGATGTTAAAAAAAAAATAGTCAAGACATTTCTAGGAGAGGGAATTTTTTATATACTTAGTTTTCCTAAAGAATTGAAGTTAGAAATTCTGCTGAAGGAAATCTAGTTGTAAGAAAAGTTCTCTTTCTTTAGCTAAATGCAATGTGAGATGAAGAATGGTACTTTAAAAATTTTAAAAGTACTTTTATTATTAGCATGCTAATTTTTCCTTTATGGCCTGAATTTGTTCTTACCTTGGAGACTGTATAATTGTGGCTTATGATGCTGATACTGTTACCTAGTCCTGATTTAGAGGCTTCTTCTGTCTCATGACCAGCAGAGGCTACTGTCCTCATTTGTGTACGTGTGTGTGTACAGATACATGTGTGTCTTCTTAAGTGAATTGGGGCAAAAATATCAATCTCTAACTATAGTATGTACTAGAGGAGACATCCAAACTAAAAACAAGTTTCACCAAAAACCTGTCAGTCAGGATGTGCCTCTGGCTCATGACGATCTTGTTTTTGGATGGATGTAATTCCTTCTGCTTATGTGACCTTAATCTTCTAGTGCTCACTCTTTGTATTTTAGGGGTCTTCACCTGTGCAAAATGTAATTCAGTGCTAAATCAGTCATATGGTATCAGGCTCTTGTTTTGGGAAAAACCAACTCACATACTTGAAACAGAATCTGAGCCTTGAATTTCTATTTTAAAAACATAACTTTTTCTTCCTTCCCTCATCACTGTCTTCATTTCCCATTTAAGTTCTATGGATAGAAGTATGGCTTCTTTTTTTTAAAAGGAATTCCTTTGTTTTTATTTTTTATTTATTTTTATTTATTTACTTATGGCTGCGTTGGGTCTTCGTTTCTGTGCTAGGGCTTTCTCTAGTTGTGGCAAGCGGGGGCCACTCTTCATCGCGGTGCCCGGGCCTCTCACTATCGCGGCCTCTCGTTGCGGAGCACAGGCTCCAGATGCGCAGGCTCAGTTGTTGTGGCTCACGGGCCCAGTTGCTCCGTGGCATGTGGGATCTTCCCAGACCAGGGCTCGAACCCATGTCCCCTGCATTGGCAGGCAGATTCTCAACCACTGCGCCACCAGGGAAGCCCAGAAGTATGGCTTTTTACAAATATTTTTTAAATGATTTATTTCATGAATCTGTCACTTGTTTTTATCCAGATTAATTTTCATCTTGTGTAACTCTGGATAGGGCATTTCTAGTATTTGCCTTTGTACACTGTAAGCAAGCTTCCCCAAGTTGTCTGAAGTTCTCACCGCTGTGCTTTCATACTTTGTTAGTATACCAGTGTGCTGGAGTTTGAATTTTTCTGTTATATTATTTGGGAATCTTAAGTTCCAAACACTTTATCTTTCTAAAACCTGTTTTATCTGACCATTGTGTTTTCCTGCAGAAAGGGTGCTGACCGTGTGGGCTCCCCCTGGGTTCTTGAATTGTGTGTGATTCAAAGAAATTGACTTGTAGTATTCCGAGGCTGTCCTCATTATCTTTTAAAACTGGTTTTTAACAATTGGTGTCCCATTCTTCTCCCCCGTTTGACAAGCTGATTGCTGACCTTTCTTTGGAAATCGATAAATTGTAGGTGTCAGAATTCTTTTGTAAAAAGAGGAAATCTGATTTCTATGTAGAGGATACATCAGTTGTTTCTATGGAGACATTAAAGACTCAAATAAATGTTTATAATTAGAGCTCAGGTGTTCTGGGGGAGACCTGAGGAGAATACATTGTGGAAATTCAATAAGAGCTTGAAGGAAAGTTCTGTAATGTAAACATTATTAGCAAAAGTGTAATGTAGTAATTGACTTTCTCCTTTGGATCTGGAGACATGAAAAAGTAATGTTATGTTTATGTGTAAAAGTAATGTTAGTTATGTTTGGATATTTTATGTTTATTTTGCAGCTTTCCATGCGACACCCAACACTTACAAGCGGAAGAACACGGAGACGGCTCTGGACAACAAGCCTTGCGGCCCCCAGTGTTACCAGCACTTGGTAAGCGTGTGCAGCGGGGCTCCGGAGGGAATTGGAGAAGTCTTAATTTTGAACTTCGGTGAGGTCTATAAAGTCAGCGGTAACCTCACTGTTCCCATACTTTCATTGGCCATATGATAGCAGAGGTTTCTCAGTCACATTTCTCGGTAGTGCTTACGTACTGCACATTCTAGTCTTTCGTTATCTCGCGTTATTCTTTATCTCTGTTAGTCTCTTCAGCAGCGTATGGAGTTCTTTAGGATCCAGGCCTCCTGTAGCTCCACAGAGCTTACGAGAATGGGAAGCACAGAGAACCCTTTTAAACCCCAGAAGTGCAGTAGTTCCCGAGCCTTGCTCAGAGCCATGGCCCTTCTTTGAGTTGTAGACCCACTGTAGTTGAGCTATATTATATATAGGTCCCAGAGAGGTTTTGTATGTTTTTTTTTTTTTTTTTAAATGATGGAGAAAAGGTAAGGGTTTAGGAAAATATGAGGTAGAAAAGTTGTTTTTTACGGGTACTATCTTATTTTTACCATTTCCCCTCTTTGAACCAAGCCACTCCTACCTAGGAACTAAATGGGTATATATTGCCTGTTGGATTTTGGACAGAAGATTCATTGAATGGCACCTGCAGAAGGTATCCTATTTTTAAGCAATTTGGTTTTTGTAGAATGAAGTATAAAACTGTTGGCTGCTCTCAGACTTCTCCCTTCTATTGCCACTAAAAATGGAATTCTTGAGCACTGTTTTATAATATTCCTTACAAGGCAGAATTTTATTTGGCTCATCTAAAATGTGTCTGTGGTATCTCTATAATCCACGCCCTTCCCGTTGTTGTATACCTTCCGAGACTGGATTATTGCACCTGGTAACGCAGAATGTAACCCTCACCGCCTTGTTCATCGAGTTCCTTTCATGTCTTCCTGGGGCTGTACATCCCTCATAGGGAAGAAAAAAATGGGATGTTTTACTTGTAAGGCAGAAAGTGACGGAGTGGAGTAGGTGTACATGTTTTGTTTTCTTCTTGTATACTTTAAATGTTACCTGAGAAAGGGACGTGTTGGCTTAAGAAACCCTGAAATTGTAAAGTGTGACTTTAGATGCACATTAGATGTGTGATTCCTCTTAAAATTCACTTTTAAATAGACTGTTACCTAAAGTATATTTGTATTTTAACTCATAATCAGTTAATATAGAGCCGTCTTGCCTGATTTTGTGCTGCTCTGGCCCTGTACGGAAGCCATATTTATCTTTCGCAAATCTTCAAACCCTCAAAAGCAGATAGAAAACAGTTGTATGTAGACGTGCGACTGTCTGTGAAAGCCGGATGCTGTGATACATTTGACTAGCGTGCTGACGCCATCCTTTTTTTTTCCTCCTCCGCCAAAATGAGCCGCAGAACTTTACCCTGATGTCTGCACTTTTCCCCCTTCGTAGGAGGGCGCGAAGGAGTTTGCTGCTGCCCTCACTGCCGAGCGGATAAAGACGCCCCCGAAGCGCCCGGGCGGCCGCAGGAGAGGGCGGCTCCCCAACAACAGCAGCAGGCCCGGCACCCCCACCACCAGCGCGCTCGAGTCCAAGGACACGGACAGTGACAGGGAGGCGGGGACCGAGACCGGGGGGGAGGGCAACGACAAGGAGGAGGAGGAGAAGAAGGACGAGACCTCCAGCTCCTCAGGTGGGGCGCGCCTGGCAGCGGGTCTCCCCGCCGCTCGGAGGGTGCGGGTCCTGTGAGGTGTCAGTTACTCACACGGTGACAAACCCAGGAGCAGGGCTGTGTGGCTGTGACGCACTGCTCTCTGTCCCACACCCGGCCCTCGCCTGTGGTGTCCATCTTCTGGGTTACTTGCAAGTTGACGATCCAGTTTATTTTCACTCTTTGGGTCACTTTCCTTTTTCCAGCTTTCACAAGGGCATGATGACATTCTCATCATTCAGTTGAATATTCTTGACGCTCTGTGGGTAGTTTTGGTTACGAGAGAGAATTGGAACCACTGACTAATATGTTATGGATTGTCTTTTCAGCCCTACGATTACACCATAAATAATAGCAGGGTAACCCCATTTGCCGTCATTTTAGAAGGCTGAGTTAAAGGGAGCCCGCTGTCATGGTTTCCATGGGGGAAAAGCTTACTGATATTTCCTTCCCTTTCCCTTTCCTTCCTCCCATTGCTATTTCTTGACCATCGCTTAACTTTGGTTTCATAGAAGCGAATTCTCGGTGTCAAACACCAATAAAGATGAAGCCCAACGCCGAGCCCCCCGAGAATGTGGAGTGGAGTGGCGCTGAGGCCTCCATGTTCAGGGTCCTCATTGGCACGTACTACGACAACTTCTGTGCCATCGCCAGGTTGATCGGGACCAAAACATGTCGACAGGTAAGCGTGGCTGATAAAAACAGTCCGCTTCAAATGGAGAAATACGTGGTCACTGTCCAAACATACGACCATTCGTGGTTATTAAACTCCTGTTCCTCTGAAAAGAAGTATAAAAAATTTTTTTTTCACTGAGAGGGAACTGAAAGGAAATTACTCATTCAACTTTAGATGTTTCAGGTTAGGTGGCAATGGGTTCTATCTTATTTTATTATTCATTCATTTATTTGGTTTTTGGCCACGCTGCGTGGCACGTGGCATCTTAGTTCCCCAAACAGGGATCGAACCTGTGTCCCTTGCAGTGTAAGTGCAGAGTCCTAACCGCTGGACCACCAGGGAATTCTGGCAATGGGTTTTAAAAACCAGGAACAATTTAGATTTAGCCTCATGACTCTCAATAAGAGTGTAATCGCAGCAGCGTCACAGGACAGACAAATAGTTTCTGGTGGGAATGAGCAGGAGACTGGTTTGCTTAAATAGACGGTCCTCACGGCCCTGTGACCTTGCCTCTTGTCAGGTGTATGAGTTTCGAGTCAAAGAATCCAGTGTCATAGCGCCGGCCCCCGCTGAGGACGTTGACACCCCTCCCAGGAAGAAGAAGAGGAAACACCGGTGAGTCTGCCGCGTGATGGGGAGGCCACTGCGGGCCGGGCGCTCACGAGGGCAGTGGTGGCTCCGCTCTGTCGATTAGGAAAGAAGCTTAAGTGGCCTCAGAAATAGACCTGTGGGGTCTTGTTTCCATGGGCATTTGCTGGCATTTTTCTGTAAGAACACAGTGGCTGTCAGGAGATTTGGTGTGTTGAATCATAAAAATTTTATGATTACCATGCTACATTTTGGTTACGAAGAACTATTGAGTAGCTTCTGCAGTGAAGGCTGCATAAACCCTTACTTGGCATTCGTGTGTGGATCTTGGGAGGCTGTGAGCTCTGGGCCGGTTTTCACTCTAGGAGCCCGAGTTTTCCACGCCCACCCTGCCATCGGCCTGGGTGAGCGAGTGACGGGGGCAGTGAAGGTGTCAGGCTGACTCAGGTGCGTGGAGGCTGGATGGACTGCTTGCTGTAACCACCCCCCGCTCCTTTTTTTCTTTTTAGAGAGAAACATACTTGGGTGTTGGGTAAGGGAACATCTAAGTTATGCTTCAAAAATTGTCTACAGCTTAATTTAGGCTTTAGTAGACGCTTCTGCATTTTTTGCTTGTATTATTTCTGACCATATAGCTCAGTTGAAATGATGAAAGATTCCAGAAATTAGAGCAGGTATGCTGTATCAGTATCATCCACACTAGAATAAACCTGCCCCACGTGGCCGGGCTGGCTCTCTGAGGCCACAGCCATTAAGCTGTTCCCACGTTGCTCCACACCTGTGCCAGGTGTGAGCTGGGTGGCGTGTGACTCCTCTTTCACAGTTACTTGGATGAAGAGCCCCGCTGCATTCCTGGCACAGGTTGACCCGTTTAAGTTGTGTTTGTTGACATGTGACTGCCTGTGCGCCCCAGGGTCACAAGGATGTTTTCCTTCTTTGTGTCTTGCAGGTTGTGGGCTGCGCACTGCAGAAAGATACAGCTGAAGAAGGGTTGGCTTCTTTCCGTTCAGCTTCATTAGTAACTCAGGGTCTACTTCTCGTGTCTCAGAATAGTAATTGGATTAGAGTTTGGGATATTCTGATATAACCGACTTTGGTGCACTGAAGTTTAATGCACAGAAGTGCATTAAATGGAGGCTGTCTGTTGATTAATTTCCAGTCGGTTAGAGGAGAACAACTCTGGGAACCTGACTGACGTGTGTGTGACAGTGCCCTGGGGTTCCCGAGCTCTTGGCGGGTGGGGCTAATCTCTGCTGACCTCTTGTAAACAGTGTGTGTGATGTGGTGGACACGGAAAGACAACGCGTTAAGCTCGGAGGGCCACGGGGAGAGCGTGTGCTTGTTGGGCGTGTGCTCACCTCGCCGCTCTCTGGACTGACGTGGTGCTGTTGTCTCTGTGCAGACGGCTCCTCCAACCATGTTTACAACTACCAGCCCTGTGACCACCCACGGCAGCCTTGCGACAGCTCGTGCCCTTGTGTGATAGCACAAAATTTTTGTGAAAAGTTTTGTCAATGTAGTTCAGAGTGTAAGTATTTGTTGTCTTGATGTGATTACATGAGAATTCAGTAGGCTGTTGGTCAGCAATTTAAAACTGTTAACCTCAATCGGCACAAGGACACGGCAGCTCCTGCGTGCTGTTCCCTTTGGGAAATTCACTTATGCCACGAGCATGCATGGTGCCCAGGAGTGGCGCTGGGCCTGTATCCAGCCAGCCTCCTGGCTGACGCAGGTATGCGGGCGGGTTTAGGCGAATGTGGGTTAAAGGAGCTTTTATTTTTTCCCCCTTGATCATTTAACTTAAATCATAGTAGAGTTGACACAGAATGGAAGGGGACTATAGAAATAGCTACCCAAATACTTTTTGGACACCAGAAACTGTCAAGAGTTAGGTGGGTTTAGTCTTCAGAATAAAGGAATGTGTAGCATCAGGGTAGTGATTGTAATGATTTAATGAAACTGCACTGAAGCTTGGATACCAAGGAAGTACCTAGAACTCTGACTGTCGGAATGGTTGAGAACCATGGATATTATGTAGTCCAAATCCTTCCTTCGCACCTGTTTTATAAATCAAAGAACTGTAAGTACACATGCCATCTGACAAACAAAAAAGGGGAAACAGGAACTCAGTGACCTTTTTCAGTATGGACAGCTTTAACTTTCCTGTTACTTCCCTTTCCTCATGTGTACGATGGGATAATACAGTTGTTGTGGGGCCTCCGTGCGTTAATCAGGGCCTTAGCGCCAGACTTGAGCTGCACCATTAGGCAAGGTTTTCGTCTGACGAAGAACATCTCTCTGAAGGTCAGAACCGCTTTCCGGGATGCCGCTGCAAAGCCCAGTGCAACACCAAGCAGTGCCCGTGCTACCTGGCTGTCCGAGAGTGTGACCCCGACCTCTGTCTTACTTGTGGAGCTGCTGACCACTGGGACAGTAAAAACGTGTCCTGCAAGAACTGTAGCATTCAGCGGGGCTCCAAGAAGGTAGGGCGTGATCGTTGGTGGTGGGCTTCTGAGAGATGTCAAAGTCAGGATAGTCTTAGACCATTTAGCTGGGGCAAAAAAGTGATTATTGAATGGTACAGCTGATAGAAGGAAAATGGTTGACTTTTCTGTAGAATACTTTAGTTTGATATAGGATGAACCAGTAAACTCTGAGAAGCAGCTGTTAATGGTATCAGATTTGAATAAGAGGTATTTTTCTAGTTGTTTAATAGATGATTCGATTTTCTTTTTAAGTTTAGTTAATAGAACAAGTGGTTTATCTAGTCTCCTTAAAGCAAATCAGTGGTGTTCCTATCAGAACAGAGAGACTCATTCTTATCAAATAGTATTCTGGGTTCCTTTGTGCACAGAGTAAAAGATGGGACTTCCCACGGTAGTTTCTGCAGACTTATTAGTTCCTGTTTCTGTAATAACCTTGAAAATAACACAGGCAGGAATTACATAACTGAAGCCTGGGCATTGGATGGACTTGACTTGCTGCAACCAGGGAGTTTATTGTTGACCAAAAGAATCTTAGTTTTTTAGGGTAGTATCTTAGTTTTTAGGGTAGTATCAGTATCTTGGTTTCTTAGGGTAGATGATAGATTTCTTCAATTAATCATTTTTATATAATAATAGCTGACATTTATTATTTAATATAGAGTAGGCCCTGGTCTAAGCACTTTGTGTATTAACTCATTAGTCTTCCTAACTCCATGAGTTAGGAATAATCATTAAACCCAACGTTCTAAGACTTGTCGGGAAAGGAGCAGGAACTCAGCCAGGCGTTCTGGCCGCTGACCCTGTGCTGTGAGTGACCACCCCGTGTGCATGCGGCACGGTCATCTTTAGGGTCTTGAACTAGTGTGTAATGTAACTGAGATCGCACTACTGTCAGTCCTACTCCTGGAAGTTCTGTTTATGGCAGTGGCTTTATTTCTTTGGCTGTGGTGTTTGTTATCAGGCGTTCAGACGGTTTTACTCTGGGTCCTTACGTCACAGTGACGCTGGCATGGTTTCCCGGGGACACCCGTTCAGCCCTGAGAACTCGCATTTCTCCCTCAATCCCGTACTTTCCACTGTATGATAAAAAACTCCTCCTTCAGTTTGTTCAGAAAGTGGATAATCCTAATGGCGACATGTCTTTCTACACATCTTTTACCTCCTGAAACAGAAAACTGTGTAGATACTTTTTACCAACGGGGTTTCATTTGCTTAACAGTATTTAGCTGGTCGGGAAGGTACTTGCTTAATTCTTCCCCGACAGGGAGTGTAGGCTGAGTCAGAACAAGCATAGATCGGTAACTTGGGGATCCGGGAGTCTTTTTCAAGGCCACGAGGATACTTGGGATGAAAGCATAATAACAAGCCACGATGAAAAGTTAGGGATTCATTCCCAAACAGACTCTAACAGTAGAAGCAACAGCGATGATCGGTCATCTTGGCATCAGCTAAGAACAGAATGCTGGCCCATGGGATCGTGCTACCCCTCGTGGTGGTTTCTCGTGCTGTCGTGAGGAAGGGCTGTGGAAGGATGCGCCCAAGAGAAAAGTGCCCTGGAAGGAAGGGCAGCGCTTCGGGAGGAAGAAAAGCTGGTGAAGAGCCAGGAGAGGGCCCCATGGGGGCTGGGACTGGGCCTGGAGGAGCTGGTGATAGAGGCCACCTTGGGGAGGTGCAGGGGGCACGGACAGAGGGGGAGCAAGGGGTCCCTGTGTGACAGGCACGTTGCACGTGAAGTCCAGGAAGTCAAGGGCTGAAGGACGGACAGGGAAGCAAATGGTGCAGCATCTCAGGATGCCTCGTGCAAGGACCGCAGTCGGAGGGACCTGCACCAGCATAGGTGACGTCGTATTTCTGAGAGAGACAGAGGATACTTAGGCTCTGTACTTGATTTACAAAAACCAAAACGTGGTTCTTGCAGTTTGTCAAGCCCTTTGGTAACATGGGGGAGCTGACCCCTTCCCCCACCTGTGGTTGAATTACCCTGGTTCACCCCATCGTCTGATTTGTCCATCTTCACTCTCCTCTGATTATATGACTGTGTTTATTATTCTCTAGCATTTACTGCTGGCACCATCTGATGTGGCAGGCTGGGGAATTTTCATCAAAGATCCTGTACAGAAAAATGAATTCATCTCGGAATACTGTGGAGAGGTAAGGCAGAGCCGTCCAGTTACAGACAGAGGGATGCCCACTGTCGCGTGTTCACGTGGTGTCATCTGTACTCACTTTGCTTTGGACTGACTTTCCTTGGGCAAGTCCATTGGGTTTGATTAGAAGTGAATTTAAAATGCCTTTTCAGCTTGGGCTTGTGGGTTTGGTTTGTTTGGAAGTTAGGCTGCACGGCTTCAGTCCTTGTCACAGTTAGCTGTTACCACCTGGGGAGGAGGGGGAGAACACGAGCTTTAAAACAAGGAGTCTGTCCTACTTAATCTGCAGCCTAGTTGATAAGGACCTGTTAGGAAGACCCTGGGGCCGGCTTCACTGTGCGATTAACCCACCTGGTTTGTATTTTGTACTGAGTAAAAAGACTTGTTAATCACTTCCTCCAAGCATAGTTACTTTAGATGTGGAAGTATCCAATATTTCTAAGAGTCCTTAAAATAGCACTGCTTTCGACAAAGAGAGAAGCTGGCCCCGTGACCCTCTGTGGCGCGCCCTCGGGTCCCAGCTGTCCCAGATGAGCAGCTGTGCGCTCTCCTACCAGGCCCACCTGATGCGAAGCAACCTCCCCGTGTCCTTCCTTTTAGATTATTTCTCAAGATGAAGCAGACAGAAGAGGGAAAGTATATGATAAATACATGTGCAGCTTTCTCTTCAACTTGAACAATGGTATGTTGATGAATTAGAGCGCATTTGGTTCCCGGGTTGCACGGGCCCTTCTGGTGGCTTGAGTATCAGAAACGACGTTAGGGGCCCCCAGTGTCAGCAGTGTTGGAAGGAGCCCCGGCCTGGGCTAAGGAACGGGCTGTTTGCTGGGAAGCCAGCCAGGCTGGATGAGTGTAACTTGGGGGTGCAGGTGGAGGCTTCCTCAGCCGCAGGGAGTTCTGTGTGCAGGGAGCGATCGCTGCCCCGGCCCCGGGCCATTCCTTGGCTTCACTGCCTGGCTCTCCTCTCGTGCCCCTCTTGTGCCACAGGTACCAGTCGGCTGGGCCCACCTCCTCCAGTCAGTGCCTCTGACCTGGGAAGGGTATGGAGCACGGCCTTGTGAAGCATCTCCACACTGTCCCTGGGGGTCCTCGGAGGGCTGTGAGGGTAAAGGGCGCAGCGTGCGCAGGTGCTGGTCCTGGGTGCAGTCGGGTCACGGCTGGGAGTGTGCACTTCACACCCGAGCTGTTCAGGGGGCCTCTCAGCTGAAGCAAGTAGAGTGGGTTCTTTCATGAATGTGCTCCATAAATGGTAATAATGAAAAAAACTAATATAATTTAAAATGTGAAGGGAAGAATTTAGTCAGATTTTATTTTTTGCCATGCTTTGCTCAGTAAGACGTATTTATAGCTGATATAACTGTCTTGAATCACTGATGAACTTTTACCTAGAGAACATTTTCTTCCAAATGTCATTTCATACTAGGTAAAGTTGGTTGAATGATTTGCTTTTGAAGGCAAACTCTGAAGAAGTCTGACCAGTTGTATTTCCGGAATCACAATAACTTTGTGTTTATTGATCTTATAGCTGCAATTGTTTACTGGACTGTGCTTATTTTTTCTCTTTAGATTTTGTGGTGGACGCAACCCGCAAGGGTAACAAAATTCGTTTTGCAAATCACTCAGTAAATCCAAACTGCTATGCAAAAGGTAGGTAGGTGTCCCCGGAGGTGGAGCTGCTGCAGGTTGACCTGAGTGGTCTGGGTTGACACGTGTTATGTGAACGGTCAGCAACCCTCCGGGGCCGCCGTCACTGACCCCAGCTCTCTCTCTGCAGTGATGATGGTTAACGGCGATCACAGGATAGGGATTTTTGCCAAGAGAGCCATCCAGACTGGCGAAGAGCTGTTTTTTGACTACAGGTTGGTGACAGTGCATTCCTAGAGCCGTCAGGGCTTTTTCTCCCTGGGCCAGCTCCGGGCTGGGGCGTCTGTCGTTGGAGGAACAGAGTTCTGGTCGTCGTGGGCAGTGGTGGGAGTTTGGTAACGTAGTTTCCATTAGACAAGTAATGCTTTAATGTAAGTCAAAAAAATGTAGAAAGCTCCAGTTTTACCTTTGGGGTCCTTTCTGCGGGAAGAGGCACGCCAGCCGTCAGGGTGCGGAGCCGAGGCACTCGGCTGGCAGTTTACACTGTCAAGCTCTGGGGGATAAACTGACAAGTTCTATAATTTTTATTTAAATGCACTCAGATGACTATCTATCTATCTAGTTAAACGAATCCTGTGGCTGAATGTACATCCCATCCAGAAGCTGTTTTTTGAGTGCTGAGTTGTAAACTAGGGCCCATGTGTAGCCACTTTCAGTGGCAAACTGCGGCACAGCTGAAGGCGAGACCTACCCCGATCTTCAGCGGGAGGTTACAGAGCCGCAGCCCCGCTAGCTGTGAGTGAGGAGCGGCTGCTAGACCTTCCTTTGGGTGAGCTGTAGGTTCCAGCCGGCGGTGGAGGTCGCAGGTGGCTCTTCTGGCCTCGGTCCTGTTCTTTCTTCAAGGGGGGCCGGGGAGGGGGGCAGTGACCAGCTCTGGCTGCTCCTGGGCCCTGTTGACTAAGGGCCCAAGTCCGGGCTCTGCCGCGTCGCAGTTACTTTGCCTTCCCCGTGTTAGGCCTCAAGACCGTGCTTCGGGCCTGCCTTCGCCGGCGGTTGGTTTCAGGGGCACAGGGCTGGCTGCGGAGAGAACTGGGGAAGGGTTGTACTACCAGTTCCGTCCACTTTGCAGCTGGAATAGGCCCAAAGATGCAGCTGGGCAACGGGATGCGTGTGCGCTTTTCCTCGTGGACGTGTGAGTGCTACACACTCAGCTCAGCAGACTTGGTTGTGCTGCTGGAGGGCGCTCACCCCTTTTTCCTGCTGTTCCAGATACAGCCAGGCTGACGCCCTCAAGTACGTGGGCATCGAAAGAGAAATGGAAATCCCTTGACGTCTGCTACCTCCCCCCTCCTCCTCTTGGAACAGCTGCCTTAGCTTCAGGAACCTCGAGTACTGTGGGCGATTTAGAAAAAGAAAGAAAATGCAGTTTGAAATTCTGAATTTGCTAAGAAGTACTGTAAGAATAATTTATAGTAATGAGTTTAAAAATCAACTTTTTATTGCCTTCTCACCAGCTGCAAAGTGTTTTGTACCAGTGAATTTTTGCAATAATGCAGTGTGGTACATTTTTCAACTTTGAATAAAGAATACTTGAACTTCTCCTGGTCGTTGTCATCTGTCACACAGCTTCCCCAGCTGATTTTAGAAAAAGACGACTGAGTGAGCCTAATGGGAAAAACATTTAACTCCTTTGGTTTTCCAGTAGCCATCCTACTGAAATCTTGGTTTCACTAATACTGCCTATTAGGCAAATAATTAATACTAAATATAACAAATATATGCCTACATATAAACATACAACCACATAATACACGTTACAATTTAATAAGTGACTCACTGCTGGCCTCTGAGACCAGGGTGGGGCGCGTCCCCGGCTGCCGTTCTCCACGTGAAATGACTGACAGACAATTGGACGAAGCGACCTCTGAGAACCGATCTAGCTCTAAATTCCACGAGTCTAGATAGATATAGCCCTTCAGAGATATGACGGGGATATAGCCAGACTAGGTTCACACCTCCTTGAAGAAGGAACGAGAACACCCTCCTAGGTCCCAAGGAGGCGGGCGCTGCTCCTTGGGCCGGGCAGCGGCGGCACAGTGACGCCCTTGCGGCGGGAGAGCCCAGACGGCTGTCGTCAGCCTGGGCGTGTAGCTGCCTCTTCTACAGTTTGGTAAATTTTCATTGATTTATAACGTGGTAATGCTTAACGGGAAGCTCAGTCAAAACTCACCTTCCTCTGCGGTTACACAAATGCTGACAAGACTGCTTGCCACCGCATCCATAGGCACAACCCCTAGCCACCCGAGTCCTGGCATACAGTTCACGTGCCCCTTGGCTTTGGCAGCGAAGAGACCCGGCCTTGGGGGCTAGTCTCGTGTGTCATCCGTGTCTTCTCTGCCACCCTGCTGGGATGTCCTGTCCCCACGCCCCACCCAGGAAGCGGGACCTGCACTCGGCCGCCTGTCACTGACCTGTTCACGGAGGGTCACCCCGCGCTTGCCCGATCACCGCATCCCGCCCTTGGCACTCAGCCCCAGCGGAGCCCGTCGGTTCCCTGCTGCATGTGGGCCTGTTCAGGACGCCCCAGGGATGACTTGCCCCCAACAGCAGCTACTGACAGAGCTCATTCCAGCCACAACTTTTGTACTGTTTGTAGCTCCCAACCTGTCCCCAGACGCCGACACCCAGAGGTGGGTCCTTGAGTCCAGGGAGGTTCTGCTCGTTTAATACACCACAGACCCAAATGCAGCAGAAAGACAGCAGTTGTACTGATGGACGGCAGTCCTTGTGAGCACCAGCTGGTGTGTATTCTTGGTGCACAGCAGGCTTTGTACCCTGATTTGCAATGTACCTCCAGTAACCTACCCACTGACCTCATGGACACGGAGATTCTGACCAGAAACACTTGACACGCAGCCTCGGCTACAACCCATGTGATCAAGAGCATCCTCAGGTCCAGGCAGCTTTAGATTTTCCTTTATCTGTAATGGGGGAAAAAAGCACAGAGCTTGACACAATTTATTCAAATACCCAGTTAACAGAAAATTTGGGCAAAAGCTAAGTGTAAGTACATGCTTTTCTCCCTTCCCCTTGCTCCCCACACCGAGGTGGTAATTGACTTTGTATGTGGGTAAGCCTGGTGGTTAGTTCCCTACCAGGGAAAACAGACGCCTAAGTAGGATGAGTGTAGTGAGTTATCACAAGATACAGATACGTTTCAAATAGTTTCCATGGTTTAGGAATACCACACATTGTTCATTGAAGATAAAGAGCCTGACAACAGGCTGCCCAGCTGGTCGGTGTCTGTGGTCCCGACGCTTTTCCCCTGATGGTCACGAGGACCCACATGGCTGACCGCAGTCCTGATGTCCAAACACAGGCAGCACCTCAGCCTCAGAGTAAACTGCCTCAGGCAAATTTGAAGGCGCCATGACAACACCGTTCCGCGTGTCAAAATTCTCTTCAATCAATATTTTGTAATTTATTAAAAAATTATAATTATCTATCTGGAAACTGCTTCCTCTTTTTTTTTTTTGGCCGTGCTGGGTGACATACGGGATGTTAGTTCCCCTGGTCAGGGATCGAACCCGTGTCCCCTGCAGTGGGAGCGTGGAGTCCTAACCCCTGGACCGCCGGGGAAGTCCCGCTAATTATTTTTTGATATTGTCTGAATCATTCACCCTCCAGCCTTCACTGAATCCAGTCAGTGACTCAAAAGTCCCGATTTCCACCTCTGCCCCCGCACCCGCCAAAAGTCAACTAACATCGTGTAATTTCGATTTGTAGATGGGTCGTCAAGAGGGATTTCACATATGGATGTTGTGAAGAACGCAAGTATTCTGCTGTAAGTTGTATGAGCTTTGGGCTCTTACTGGAATAAGCTCAAATAAATGCTTGCTTGTTTCTCCAACCCGTTAAAAACGATTCCAGTGAGGGGTGTGTGTAGCACCTGGTATTAGAAATGTTCCAGTACGTCAAATCCGCACAGCTTTTTGTATGTGAACCGCGCCTCCATAAAGAGGTTTTAAAACACCATCCACACTCACCTATTATGACCAAGTCACTGTGCTGCCACTGGAGATGAAATTCATGTATATAAAATCAAATCATCCAGACAAGTTATTGCCATTCCTAAAAATAAAAAAAAAAAAAACTTCATTAGAAGGGGGATTCAGTTCAAATGGGTCAGCATGTTGGATTTTTTCATCTGGGTGTGGTAAAATCTTAAATTTCTTTCAAAGGAAAATTAGATACCTCAACAAATAGGTAGGCCATCTTAAAATGCTCAGTCAGTAAAGATATTTTAAATTCAGGTGCCTCTCGGTCCTGCATCTCCTGTTCTCCCTGTACCTGTTACTTAGGCCTGTACTTTGGTGTCCCTGGCTGCTTCTCACAAAGGCACTGACGGGTGACCGGCTGGCAGTCTGCATTAACGCAGACGTGAGGTCCGAGAGCCCAGCCCAGGAGGGAGAGGCTCCTGGCAGTGGGGCCCCACCTTGCCTGCTCCCCTCCCAGGCGAGAGGAAATGGTTCCCTCAGACCGCGGTACCACAGTGACAGCCTGGAACATGGTTTTCCTTCAACCGACCAACTCCTGTGGGTTTTGCCAGGACTGCCGGCCACCATCCCTCCCCCAGGGTGTGGACTTCCTGTAGCAGCTGTGCACCAGACAGCTTTCAGAAGGCCTGGGCATTTGTCCCGAAGTAGATTCGGAAGATACTTACTATTGAAGTTATCCTGAAAAATGCAGGGAACTCAGTTCTCGTGGCTTGTATTTGGAGGCCCCGGCCATCCTTGTTAGGCTAGGATATGGTTTGGGAAATAGAGGCACCAAGTCTTGAGCTGCTTTTTATTCCACACCCATTAAACAGGACAGTTACCAAGTGTGAGGGGGGGGCAGGTACAGGTACTGAATCTGAGGATGGGAGGGAACCACCCGATCGCCTACCGTCAGTCCGCCTTTGCTCACAGATGTCCTAGGTCTTACCAAAGGCACTCTTCATCCTGGAGGAACTCAAGAGACACCAGCAAAATCTCATTAAAATTTACCTTCCCACTCTCGATGAGACTCAGACACAAGCTCGGCAACTGGCTCCGTGGTGGTCACTTACAGCACGTCAGTCGCGGAGGCGGATGGACTGTTGTGAGGACAAGCAGAGCTGTGGTCCCAGCCAGGACTCGCGGGCAGTTTCCAGGTCGTCCTCGGAGCCCCAGGGCACCGCAGGATCTGGGGGGAGGGATGGTCTCCTGGGGTGGTGGCACTGCTCTTTGCCTGGTTCATACATTGGGAATCTTTTATAAGATTGTTTGAAAAAGAAGAATGTACTAGAAAAAAAAATAAAGAGTGGACACCATTACACAAGTGCTTAGTCTATTACTACTCCTTTTAATAACCTGTTTAACTTTTAATTTTTGAAAACTAACCTGTTAGGTGCCAGATTGGTCCAAGAAACTGTAAGGACTTAGCTTTGGCGTCTTCCTCTGGCCCTGCTCTTGGAACCTGGCCTCCGGGCAGGTAGGGACCGGACAGGTGTTGACAAGCATGTTCACGTCTCACGTCACGGGAGCTGCCTGCGGTTTATGGGGACCACGAAGCCCCCGAGACTGAGCCTTCCCCGGGGCCTTGGCTCCCACCTCCCGTTCCTTCTGTCCTCGGGCCGGGAAGTGACAGCACGGGGGCTGAGCGAGTGACAGTGGTACATCGCCAACCCCAGGACCGCGGACGAGGAGGGACTGTCCTTCGAACAACTGGTCGGAAGCAGGAGGGAGGCGCTGGTGGTAGACACGGTCCCCAAGCCGCACTCGTGACCAGAGCCCGGGAACAGGGGCCACTCTTCCCGCGGGAGGTGTCGGGATGACCCCGTCCAGCCTTGCAAGTGTCCACAGAGAAGCCACAGGAGGCGCTGAGGCCTGGGAGCTGCCGTTCAGTCGCTGGAGGAAATCGCAGGGCTGAGCACAAGCGTCGAGGAGAAAAAGACGACAAAGGGCTTAAGATAGTAAGAGCTTACAAAGGCCAATCTCAGGAGGGCAGCTCTTGGGGCCTCAGGAAGACACTGGGAATACCCATTTGCACAATCATTATGTCTTTTATTTACATATAGAAATTAGTAAAACTTAAAACAAAACCAAATGCGACTTGTACAGAAATTCTTTAATTTTCTTTATTTTCACACATTAAAAAATGAAACACACTATACAAATGGTTTTTCATAGCAGATTACACATGGGTCCATTCAGACCTGCTCTCCAGGCGCTGCCGGCCTCCGAAGGGCCGCCCAGCCGGCCGCTGTCATTCACGTGGCCAATGGGTTGATTCGGATGCAGAAGCATGCAGCCCTCAGCGTGGAAGGTTCCATCCCCTCTGGTCTTAAATTAGCTTAAATGGCGTCGGTGTCCGTATTTACAGACGTGAAGTGTGGCGATCCTGAGCAGTTCTCATCGCCCCGAGTCCGCGATGGGAGCTTGGGCCTCGGGCCGAGCAGGAGGTCCGCGTGGTGCCGCCGCCCCTCGTCTCCATCCTCCCCACGGGACGAGGGGCTGCGCCGGAGTCAGACCCCTCTGGGGGTGGGTTAGGCCAGGTAACTGTAGGTGTCCTTTTCACCATCCACTCGCTCCAAATATTCTTTCTCGATCAGAATGTCAATGCATTTCTGGGCGCCATTTTCAGAAGAGGAAGAGGTAGTGAAAGGGAAAGAAAAACATGTTCAGGGTCGGAACAGAGACGGACCGCCCTCCATCCCTTGGGCACCGACTGAGTCTTCCTTCTGAGCAGCTGAGACGCCGCCTCCGCGGCTCCCGTCCCTCCAGCCGCCCCTGCCCCGCGGTACCTGCCGCCCAGTTTCTGTTTGAAAAGACTCCAACCAGAAACTAGCCGTGAGTCAGTGCCCAGGGGCCGCGGGCCACCCAGGGGACCCGGAGCATCGAGCCACATGCATGGAGACCACCTCCCCGGGGGGGCTCGGCAGGTGTGGGAGGGCGGGACGCTCAAGGCCCTCTGGGCAGAGGTCAAGGCGGCAAAGTGCTTTCGGGTGTAGGACACACACACGACGGTGGTGACACCGGGGCGTGGCTACCGGCCGGGCGGGAGCGGGGGGGCTCCCGGGGCGCGGGGCTCGCTCTCGTCTGGGGCGGCTGTTCGCTTTGCCGAGATCAGCAAGCTGAACGCCGAGGATTCTGCCCTTCTCTGTGTATACGCTTCAATAAAAAGTTGAAAAATTGTCCTATTTTCTTTTGCAGAAACCTATTATACATGACTAAGCCAAGTTCCTTCTTCGCGACACAGCAATCAACCTGGTTTGGTTACCTCTTTTGTCTTCTGAAATGTAATCTGAATGCTTCTGCTATGTAATTCTTGTACCTTAATTACTGGGACCCGAGGCTTGAATCTTGAGGACAGCTGGGTCAGTACTTCTCCAAGTAACTGCTGGTGCTTTAGAACCTTCCTCATTTTCATAATTCTCACAATAGCCGCCTATGTGACCAAGGAAAGAAAAACAAATGTGTTTAACAGAGTTATAAGAACTTATCGGTAGTAATTAAGAAGCACTAGCAATAAGGCTGCCAAATACGCAGAGAACTGTGATCTCCTAACAGGTAACAAACACACACACCGCAGAGAACTGTGATCTCCTAACAGGTAACAAACACACACACCGCAGAGAACTGTGATCTCCTAACAGGTAACAAACACACACACCGCAGAGAACTGTGATCTCCTAACAGGTAACAAACACACACACCGCAGAGAACTGTGACGTCCTAACAGGTAACAAACACACACACCGCAGAGAACTGTGATCTCCTAACAGGTAACAAACACACACACCGCAGAGAACTGTGATCTCCTAACAGGTAACAAACACACACACCGCAGAGAACTGTGATCTCCTAACAGGTAACAAACACACACACCGCAGAGAACTGTGATCTCCTAACAGGTAACAAACACACACACTGCAGAGAACTGTGATCTCCTAACAGGTAACAAACACACACACCGCAGAGAACTGTGACGTCCTAACAGGTAACAAACACACACACCGCAGGCCAGAGCGGGCAGGGGGCCAACTCTATCCACTTAAGTTCCGGCGCTAACACAACAAACGTTAAAATGTTTTGGTCTTATGAGCAGCAATTTTAGTAGTTTAACCCAAGTAGAAAACACTTTTAAAATGAGAAAAAGTTCAGTCTTCGAAGCCACGGAAGCCGCCTGACCCTCCACTAAATAACTTTCCCTCCCTCCTCCCATCTTAGTAACTCACCACATGTATTTGCTCTCATCTATTGCATCGATTATTCCATCTACTCCATCCAAAACCATCCATCATCCTGGCCACCACTCCCAAGTCCCGGGGAACACAGCCCAGAGGAAGCGCCCCCCAGCGGCGGCGGCCGCCTCCCACACAAGGGGATGGGCACCCAGGGTCACCTGAATCAGTAGTTTGCGATCTTCCTCGATGTTCTTGTGTGTCGTTTCCTGTTCCTGCTTCTGTTCTGTTTTCATTGGCACATTGATGTTAACCCGTAATTTCTTACTGTCAAGAAAATCGAGGAAACCAATCACTATTGTTTTAAAAGGCACGCAGTAAAGGCTTCTTTCTGTTTTCAATCTTTAAGAGGTGCTTTGCCCCCCGGACGGAGGGTGGAGAGTGTGACCGACCATCTCCCGCCTCCCTGCCACAGTCATCTCTCTGAAAGGCCCCTAGTTCTCCGCAGGGCGGGTTCCTGCTCTGCCAGCAGCAGGACGTCTGTACTGCAGGAAATGCAGTTCCTTAACCTGCTCTCCCAAACTCTGTCAAGTGAGATAAAATCAAAACACTGGGGCACAGAGGTCCAAACTTTCTAGGAGAGCCATTTAAGGAGACTTATTCGCCAATAGAAGAAAAACCCGGAAACTGAAACAGAGTCAAATGAAGACCCACCCAGGATGGGTCAGAGGGAATCAGAGGTCCCTGTCAAAGGCCTGCCAGGCCTGGCACCATGCTCACAGCCCCCCATTTGAGGGGACACCAGTAAGTGCACGGGGGGTCAGGGGATAAGTCTACGGCCTAGGACCGTCTACTTGTTAGATTTTCCTTACTTTTTATAACCAAGATATAATTTTATTAAGGTATCTGGCTTCAATTCCACCTCATCAACATTTGCATTTTCGTCTTCCAAGACCTATAAGAAAACAACGGTTACTACGTAATCTCAGGAAAAGGCTTTCTTCTAGCTTAACATAAAAAGTACACAAACATACCAATAACTTTGACTTCAATAAAATCTGTAGGACTTGTGCCAAAATGTCCTGCAATTAAAGAGAAAAAGAGAAAATGCATTTTTCTTTGTAATAAGAACCACAGCCCCAGTCCCACAGTCCATTCTTCTATGGAAAAATAATAGTCACTGAAGCAGAATATGCCCGGAGGAAAAAGAGGGGTGGTGCCTCTTAGAGGGTCCCTAAAAGCTACTCCTGCAAGTGAAACCAACCCCCTTCTGCTCTTGATCGCCAGTATGAAAGCTGACAGATCTACTACAAACACTAGAAGTCGTGCGTAGCTCCATCTTCTCGGATGCCTGACAGTGCATCCCGGACACTGATCGTCGCACAAGAACGAGCAGGGAGCGTCACGGCCTGGACGTGGTGAACAACACCGTCTGCTCACAAGCAGGGTGGGGACGGTGCCCGCCACCCTGCTGCTGACCCACCTCTGGTGAACTCTAAGCCTGTCGCGTGGCCTCTGGGCCGCTCCCTCCCCCCGAGAGCGGGTGGGCAGCCGTTTCTCAGCTCTCCTTCAGCTCCACGGGTTCCCGATCCCGTGGAGTCGGACAGTCACCAGGCCGCTCACATACGCAGCCCCTCCTCCCCTGGACGGACAGAAAGGGCCGCCCCCCGCGTAAGGGAAGCCCATCCTGGTCAAGGAGAGCTGGAGAGGCCTCTAGCGTGGTGACTGGCCCCGAGTCCAGAGCAGGATGAGGACGCTGCCGGCCACGCCCGGGGCGCAGATGCAGAGGCTGCCTTCCTGAGCCAAACCGACTCCCATCGTGCAGGGCAGGGGAGGGGGCAGCCCGCCGCAGGGAGCCGGCTCTGCACTAAAAACTGGCTGAGGGGCTGGCGGGGAGACAGAGCACACAGTAAGGCGAGGGACCACTCAGCTCCGGAAAGCGGGTCCCCGAGGGCAGAGCCCCACGCCACGGTCTGCGGGCAACCTAAGCCTCCACCCTGACTGAAGCCTCCTCCTTCTGGTCAGGAGTGAGGAATGAAGAACGCTCCTACGTGCAGAGAAGCAGATTAGTTTTGTTATTAGAAACTGAGAATGTATTCTGGACTAACTTGAAGCAGGACTCAAAAATAAATGACTTTCCTAAATTCACATGCTATGAGGCCAGTACTAGCCCGACACCAAAACCAGACAAAATCGTCCAAAGGAAATGGCAGACCAATTTCCTATGAATAAAGATGGAAAAATCCTCAAGAAAATTCCAGCAAACATATAAATTCCAGCAGCATATAAAAAGCATTATATACCATGACCAAGTGGTATTTATCCCAAGAATGCAAGGGTGATTCAACATTAAAAAAAAAAAAAAAACCAATCAACAAAATGTACCATACTAATAGACAAAAAGCACATAGTTATCTCAATGGAGTAGAAAAAGCATTTAAACAGAATCCAATACTCTTTCATAATAAAAACACTAAAACCAAAACGAAATGAAACAAAACAAAAAACTAGGAATAGAAGGGAATTTCTTCAGTCTAGTAAACAGCATCTAAGAAAAACTTAGTGACTGTGAGGCTTCCCCCCCCAAGATCAGGAACGAGACAAGGATGCCCGTTCTTACCACTTCTATTCAACAATGTGCTGCGAACTCTATCCGGAGCAATCAGGCAAGAAAAATAAATGAAAGGCATTCAAATAGGAAAAGTAAGTAGTAAAACTATCTGCATCTGCAGATGACACGATCACATATTAAAAAAGCCCTAAAGAATCCACACAAAAAGTATCAGAATAAATGAGTTCAGCAAGGTTGCAGGATACAAGTTCAATACGTAATTGTATTTTACACACCAGCAATGAACAAACAATTCCATTAACAATAGCATCAAACTTAATAAAATACTTAGGAATAAATTTAACCAAAGAAGTGTAAAGGCTTGCATAATGAAAACTATCAAAATGAAACACAGTTTAAAAAGAATAAAAGACAATCTGAATAAATGAAAAGACATCCATGTTCACAGAAGACTTAATATTGTTAGGATGGCAATTCTCCTTCCAAAGCAATCTACAGATTTAATACAATCCCCATCACAATTCCAACTGCCTTTTTTGCAGAAACAGACAAGCTGATTCTGAAACTTACATGGACCCAGCATAGCCAACACAATCTTGAAAAAGAACGAAGTTGGATGTCTCAATTCCAAAACTTACTACAAAACAATAGTAACCAAGACAATGTGGTACTGGCATAAGAACAGACACTTAGATCAGTGGAAAAGAACGAGAATCCAGAAAGAAACCCATACATCTATGGCCAATTGATTTTGACTGGTTGCTAGTATGAACCAATAGGGAAAAAACATGTACAAAAATATCCAATCACTATGTTGTACACCTGAAGCTAATGTATTAATTTATAGTTCAATTATACTTCAATAAAAAGTCAGGGCTTCCCTGGTGGCGCAGTGGTTGAGAATCCGTCTGCCAATGCAGGGGACAACGGGTTCAATCCCTGGTCTGGGAAGATCCCACATGCTGTGGAGCAACTAAGCCCGTGAGCCACAACTACTGAGCCTGCGCTCTAGAGCCCGCGAGCCACAACTACTGAGCCTGTGTACCACAACTACTGAAGTCCACGCACCTAGAGCCCGTCCTCCGCAACAAGAGAAGCCACTGCAATGAGAAGCCTGCGCACCACAACAAAGAGTAGCCCCCGCTCACCGCAACTAGAGAAAAGCCTGCACGCAGCAACGAAGACCCAACGCAGCCAAAAATGAATGAATGAATAAATAAATAAATATATATATATATAAAGTCAACTATACTTCAATAAAAAGAAAAAAACAGGGAAAGAATAATCTTTGACCTTGGATTAGGTAATGGTTCCTTAGATATGACACCAAAAGCACAATCAATACAAGAAAAATAAAGTGGACTTCATCAAAATTAAAACAATGTGATAAAGAAAATGAAAACCCAGAGAACGAGAGAAAATATTTGTAAATCATGCATCTGAAAAGGGTCTACTATGCAGAATATATGAAGAATTCTTACAACTCAACCAAAAAGACAAATGACCCAATTAAAAACGGGCATAAACATCATTAGCTGTTAGGGAAATGCAAATAATCACAATGAGGCACTACACTTCATATCCACTAGGATGCCTATAATTTTTTAAAAAATGGATAACAACAAATGTTGGTAAGGATGTGGAGAAAGTGGACCCTCATACACTACTGGTGAGAATACAAGCTGGTGTAGCCACTGCGAAACAGTCTGGCAGTTCCTTCAAGAGATAAATATAAGTTATCATGACTCAGCAATTCCGCATCTAGGTTTATACCCAAGAGAACTGAGAATATGTTCATACAAAGACTTGAAAGGTGGAAATGACCCAAATGTCCATCAACTGACGAATGGATAGACATAGATGGTCCATCCATATACTGGAACATATTTCGGCCATAAAAAGAGGATGAAATACTGATACGTGCTCCCACATGGATAAGCCCTGAAAACATTATGCCGAGTGAAAGAAGGCAGAGACAAAAAGCCACATGTCATATGATTCCATTTATATGACATGTCCAGAGCAGGCAAATCGAGAGAGAGAGAGAGAGAGAGAGAGAGAGAGAGAGACAGAGAGAGACAGAGAGAGAGAGAGACAGAGAGAGAGAGAGAGAGAGTAGATTAATGGTCATAGGGGCTGCAGAGAGGACAGGTAAAGGGTAGCTATTGCTAGTGGGTATTGGGCTTCTTCTGAAGGTGATGGAAATGTTCTGGAATTGGATAGTGGCGGTGGTTATACGACCCTGTGAAAAACCACTGAACTGTATACTTTAAAATGGTGAATTTTATGTTATGTGAAATATAGCTCAATAAAAAATGATTAATAGGAAGAATAACATTAAGTGAAAATTTAAGTTTAGTAAGAAAAAGCTTAGCTGGAAAGAGGGTTAAGAACAAGCTAAACGAATGAGAGAAAAGCATATCATGTGTACGTGTGTGTGTGTGTGTGTGTACGTGTGTGTGTGTGTAGGTATATGTTACATTGAGTTTAAAAATTAGTATTTAAAAAAAACCATGCATTGAGCCCTGGAATAAGAGCATATTCATATTCATAAGACAGATATCCATTTCAAATCAAAGAAGACCCCCATCTCCTCCTCCCACATCTTCCCACAACAAAGAGGCTGACGGTAGGAATACCATTTTGATCTGGGTGCTGTCTGTCAGCTGCTGCACGGCGTAAGCGTCTTCCGTGTTGTACTGGAGCAGGATGGCCATCTGGAATGTGGATGCCTTCGGGTCCCCACATGAAAGAAAGAGAGGCAAAACCTAAATGCGTGGACAATTCCCAAGATACAGAGCCTCAGCGTGAAGAACCTACTTATGAAACCAATTCTCCAAACAGATGCGAAAAACCAAAGCAGATCTAAAAGGGAATACAAAGTGTCATAATTCCACCACGATGCCACATTTTCCTGAAAGACATCATTCTCCACCTTTTCAAACATTAAAGTGATTTTGAACTCTCTTCCAAATGCTCTGTCCATATAAATACAGCTGACCCTGAATGACTGGGAGCGGGGCTGGGTTAGGGGTGCCGACCCTGAGCGGCTGAGCGCCCAAGTACAACTTAAGATCGGCCCTGTGTGTTATGTGCTTCCTCCCCATCCGAGGTTTCATATCCAGATTCCACCAACCGTGGATCCGGGCTGTGTAGTGTTTACTATGGAAAAAATCCGCCTAAGAGTTGACCCGTGAGGTTCAAGCTCGTGTGGTTCAAGGGTTAAGTGTACACACCGTATATGCAGCCACACTCATTTTATATAGATAAACACAGAGATTCTCAGCCAGTGTAGACAGAAGCACTGAGCATCAACCTTTAAATTTGCTTTTTCACAAATACTAGAGAAAACTGTGCCTGGTACACCACTGACAGAGGAACCTGCACGCTGAGCTGTATTATACTTGGGTTTTTGTTTGTTTTTTTTTATCCTAAGTACTTCACTATGTAAAGTTTAAATGGTTTAAAGCAAACCACAACTGCTCTGATGTATTTTTAGCAAACCGTGTGCCAGGCAGCACGCACTGGGTTTACTTCCTCAAGCTGTGCAGGGAATGCCGCCCGCTGAGGGAGGGCGCTCCCTTCCTGGGGGAGCCCCGGGCACCGTCCCCCACTTCCCATGGGAACCCCTTCTCCCTTCCCCTCTTCCACAACCCACAGCAGCAACTGAAGGACCAGGAGCAGCACCGCTTGTCCAGGCGGAACCGTGGTCAACGAGAGAAACAGCAGTGCCAGTGTGGGCCTGGGTGGGGGCCTCTGACAGACTTCAAGATGCCCCCCGAAAAATGACCCGGGGGGCACGGGCGAGACTGGCAGCTCTGAGGTCCCTCCCGAGGTGGGCAGGGGCCTCTCATCTCCGACGGCAGCGACCAAAACCGAAACGAGTCTCCAATAAATGTCCCACAGCTTGGTGGCGGCCGCACAGGTGCCCACACTTGTCGTAACTCCAACTGTACACTTAGATGGGTGTCTTTTTGCGTAAATTATCTCAGTAAAGTTTATAGAATGTCCACTGATCAAAACAGGGGCACTGAGATTTTAGGTACTGAAGTATGAACTCACAGATTCTTCTACGTATACTTGGGAATAAAGAAAAATTTCCAATCGTACAATTGACCCTTGACACAGGTTTGAACTGTGTGGGTCCACTTACACGGGGATTTTGTTTTTCAGTAGTAAACAGGACAGTGCTACAGATCCGAGGTTGGTTGAATCCAAATGCAAGGGAACCGTGGATACAGGGTACCGTGGACGCAGGGTGCTGACTCTTAAGTTATGTGCAGATTTTCAACTGCATGGAGGACGGGTGTCCCTAACGCCCGCACTGCTCAAGGGTCAGTTGTAGAGAAATCCACATTCAAGTGGATAAAGACCACTGGACCTGGTGTAACAGAATATCAAACACTTAATTTTATCAGAGTAGAACTATTAAAAGTTTAAATTAATGAGCAGGTTGAGTCTGCAGAATGCAGTCAGAAGTTTCTTAACACTTAAAAATAGATTTATAATTGTCTTTATAAGCACACCCTCTTCAAGATGGATTCTTTAAGGGAAAAGACCTTAACTGAAATTTCGTCTCTGCTGCATATCAGCCAGGAGCCAGAGGAAGTCACTTAAATTTGCCCGATCCTCAGTTTCCCAGCTATAAAATGGAAACCTAAGTTACAGCTATTATCACACAGCACTCAGCACCGCAGTGAGCGCCAAGGGTTGTTGTTAACGCGAAACTGCCCCGTCACGGGGAAAGAGCTATTATCGTAATTAAATTCATGAACTCCAGCTTTTCAAGCTACTGTCTGACCACTTAGTGTGTGTCAGGCAGGAGCTGTACCCAACACTTACTAAATACATGATTTCATTTATTTTTCACACCACACACAGAGTCAAAGCACTGACACGCGCCCGCCCTTTTGTGGAGGAGAAAAGTGAGGCTCAGTGTCATTAAGTAACTTCTCCCTTAGCCACAGAGAGTAAGAACTCAGCTCCTCTGACTCTTAAAATCCAAGCTGTTTAACCACGGTATTATTTTGCCAGAAGCTTAACGCCAGATTTTGTTGCGTGAATCACTACATTTCTGTAACTGGTCTTGTCTTCATTTACACTTAAAAAAAAAAAATCCAAAATAAAAAGGTGATCTTTACCTGCAAAGTGTATCTGTTTTTGAAGCAGTTTGTTACTAATTCTCCTTTTGACAGCTGATATAACCATGTCAATTTTCTGCCACTGTGACGGCTGGCATAAAACGCTGTGAATCGCTGGTAACTCCGTTCCAGCTGGATACAGAGGGGGAAGAGCATTTGTGGAATATAGATCTCACCATAATCTACAGTCAACATCTCTAAATAAAAAACACTGGTCTAAGTTTACAGGGCAAAATGCTTACATAACAGTAAAATACAAATATCAAGTGTTTACTCTCTTGCAAAAGCACGTTGATTTAAGCATTTGAAGGTACAATCAAAAAGTTTTTAGCTCCAGACAAGTAGGTATCATCATCACGATGTTCATCGCAAAACTGTTAGGTTCTACTTTCGAGAGTAAATGCCCATGTAAATGAACACACTGCTGAGCTGGAACAGAGGTGGCCCACCTCTGGATCTCCTGCCCTGCCCAGCGCTCACGGCTGCCTTGGCACCGCCCGGTTTAATGCCACATGGCCGACCAGCAGGAACGTCTTCTGCAGACAGCACCTGTATAATGGTGGGGGCTGCCCCTTTTCACCTTTGCTCAACACTAAGGGAACGAACAGACGATAAAGTCCTCCTTACCTCCGACGGCAAGGCAAACGTACAAGACTGCTGAAAGGGCCACGATCCAGAGCTCAGAACTTGAATACTGAAGTCCACTGGGGGAGTGGGGAAGAATTCAGGAACACATTTAGTCAGCCTTATAAACTGAAAAGTGCCACCATTTCAGATAAACACGGATTGCTTTTTATTAAAAGCAAGCACACTGAATGAAAAGTCCTGCTTTAATATAAAACTAAGGGTTGAACACATTTAATTTCAATTAAATTGTTTTATTCAATTAATTTAGTAAAGGGAAGAAGAGCCAGAAATTCTCTCCTCCAAGGAGTGAGTTTTTCATTTCTCTTCTAACGCAGAATTATAACTTCGTGTGCCCGTCTGGCTGCACCTGCTTTAGTTTTCTGCCATGAATAACCTCAGCCCCCCTGAGGCACACCTGAGGCCACCAGGCATGGATGGCATGAGAGCCCCAAACTCAAGACAACGAGAACCCCAAAGTAAACCGACTTCATTATGTTTTGTGTAGCACAGATTACTCTGTGTATAGCACACGGACTATATATATCTAACACACATACAATCTATACATTATAACAGTAATGGCATCATCGCAGATGGCTGACAACAAGTCCGCTGGCACAGCTGTCAAGTTTAACAATGAAATAGTGCTTTCAATTTGGGAAAAGTACAAACCTCGTTTTTCATTTAAAAAGATAAAATCACCGCATGATGCTGTCAGATCACCTGCCACCTCCTGCTGCAGGCAGCCCTCACGGCGGGAGCCCAGCGGGCCTC
Organism: Balaenoptera ricei; assembly: GCF_028023285.1. Taxonomy (NCBI): domain Eukaryota; kingdom Metazoa; phylum Chordata; class Mammalia; order Artiodactyla; family Balaenopteridae; genus Balaenoptera; species Balaenoptera ricei. Next base: position 7,629,241 of record NC_082647.1, read on the forward strand.
CACGAACGAGGCCGGGCACCCGCCCGTCCCGACCCCCAACGGCAATCGGAAGCCATGTCTGACTCTGTTATCTGTACAGCCAATTCAGTTTCTTATAATTAAAAAAACTGCTAGAATGGAATTAAACTAAGGTTAAGAAACATTCATTGAAACTTAAACTGCGCGTGGAGCCCCGAGACGGCAAACGCCTGGGGTGGGGCAGCGACGTCAGCCAGTAGAAGAGGCCGGGGCTCAGGACCTGGACGCAAGCCCCCCCACTGGCTCGGCCCTCCGGGCAAGGCCAACGCTTCCAAGGCCGTCACCTCCTGTCACCACACAAGTCATGAGGTGGGCAGTGCCTGTGGGAAGGACTTGCTTTTGCCTGTCCCTGGATTTCTGATACAGCTTCCACCATCTCTCTCACTAGCGCCACCTCCTCCGAGAACCCCGCCGGTAAAGGAAGCTCGGAGACCGGGGTACTCACGGTCCAGAGGCTCTGAATTCGTCAGGTGCTTTTTGAACTGCTCATTCAAATCTTTGCTTACACCAATGTCTTGAAACATCCGCTGAAGTTTAGAGGTGTACTCGAAACCACAAGCTTGCTGAAATGAACCCAGATAACTGCCTTATTAATTTCTATAGAAATATAAATGTATACAGGGAATCCGATGGGGCTCACAGTACGTGACAGACGCTTAACCGTATTACTAAAGCTAGTAACGTTTAACTGTATCTCAGGGTATAAACATGCACTGATTAAAATTCATGCACTATCAAAAATTATACAGTTATAAATGGAACGGTTACGTCTTTACACACACAGTAACTATCACGCAGGCCCAAAGAGCAAGGATTTCTGACACCATGGGAAACACCAAGATGACACAGTTCGCTATGTCTCTCATCCACTACCACAGACTGAACGGTGCCCCCACCCCAGTCCTGTGCTGATGGCATTTGGAAGTCGGGCCACAGAGAGATCATTAAGTTTAGAAAAGGTCATGAGGGCGGGCCTCCTTCACGTTGGGATTAGTGTGGTCGTGAGAAGAGACGGAGAGGTTGCCCCCAACCCCGCTCCCTGTCGTGTGAGGACGTGGCCGGCGGCCCCAGGCAAGCTGGGAAGAGAGCCCTCACCAGAAACTGAACTGGCGGGGACCTTGATCTTGGACTTCCCGGCAGCCTCCAGAACTCTGAGAATAAATTTCTCTTGTTCAAGCCACTCAGTCTATGGTATTTTGGTACAGCAGCCCGAGCTGAACAAGATACCCGTGGAACTATAACTTCGGGTCAAAGTGAAATATGCTATAAAACATATAGCAGCATTTGACAGGCTAGCAAGCACTGACACAAATGCAGGCTAAGTGCAGAGGCGGCTGAATAAAGAAATAAATACTCAACAGCAAACTAACACTGACGCTTTCTGTCCTCCTGCAGACACGGGGTTACTAATTGTTAACCAAGCCCAGAAAAAAAACAAAACACCCCGCCCGCTCAAGGCCAACAGCACATGAGTACGGGCCACGCCACGTGGAGCAATTCTTGGTGGCGGGGGCAGAGCTGAGGCCACAGGTGCAGGAGCAGGAGTGGGTGCTGGGCATTGAGCGGGGCTCGGCTGGAACAGAAGGGCCCCCGGGTGTGTGTGCCGGGCAGGCGGGGGTGGTCGGGAGAGCACGTGAGCCCCGATGAGGGGAGACCTGGGCTCATCACAACCGTGGTGGGTTCTCAGTAGCGGAGCAGCAGAGCTCACACTGCACAGACTCCGTGTTATCACTGACTGATGGCTTTGCCCAACTGATAACCTGGAGAGACTACGAACTTTAATGACTGAAAACTGGAATTTTTCAGGAAAAGATTACATTTACCTTTAACTTAGAGATCATGCTTGCTTCGGCATCATCACTTGCACTGTTCTGATGGACGAGCCTCTTGGCCAGCATCTTTGCATAGAACTTCTGAAACACGTCTTTGTCCTCTATATACTTGAAGACCACCATCTAGAAAGCCACCGCGAGAGCACACTTAATGCACTTACAATCTGTCACCAAACACAGGCCAGAAACCAACACATGTGCTTTGTCTTGCCCGGCCCTGTATGCCAACATTTATAATGACAAAAAATACTGTCCTGCTTCCCTGGTGGCGCAGTGGTTAAGAATCTGCCTGCCAATGCAGGAGACACGGGTTCGAGCTCTGGTCCGGGAAGATCCCACATGCCGCGGAGCAACTAAGCCCGTGCACCACAACTATTGAGCCTGCGCTCTAGAGCCCGCGAGCCACAACTACTGAGCCTGTGCTCCGCAACAAGAGAAGCCACCACAATGAGAAGCCCGTGCACCACAAGGAAGAGTAGCCCTCGTTCATCGCAACAAGAGAAAGTGCGTGTGCAGCAACGAAGACCCAACGCAGCCAAAAAATAAATTAATAAATTAAAAAAAAAATGTGAAAAAAAAATACTGTCCTGTAATCTTTAAAGTAAATATTTTCATCAACCCCTTAAATCACATTAAGTTGGTCTACACTTAGTACTAATGAGGAAAGTACAAATGCTAAAATTAATGACTCAACGTAGGGAGTAAAATCATAGATTCAAAATAAAATAAATGATTCTACTACTTTCCACATTCCAGATGGCTCATATAAATAACTTTAAAGCCACTTGTCAGAGAAAAGGTTACAACGTAATGACATAACTACCCAGCACCTTACCACTTGGTTGAGCGTGTCTTCTAGTTCTGCTTCTTCTGGGTTCTTGGAACTGAAAATTTTTAAAAGGCATAGTGTTTTAAAACAAATCAGCAAACATTTACTAAACAAGCACCACTTAGCCAAACTACCATATCAGATTGTGGTTCTGAACATTCAAATGCTCAGTTCTTTTCAGATTAACAGGTGGAAGAGGGAAAGTTAGCTTTCCTTACCTGTGGCAACTTGGCAATCTTATACTTTGTCTCTATTTCATAATCTATTCTCCCATATAATCATTTAGAATATCCACAATGAAACTGAACAGAAGATACTTGTTAAAAGTTTCCCAAAACATTCTGAACCAAGTTTTCCTTTAAGATAATCCATTTAAATGTAAGTAAATGAGCTTCACTTTTCTAATTGCTTTCTACAATACGCTTTAACTTTGAGGGAAAAAAAAAAAAAGCCTTTTAATGGCCTAATAATTAAAGACAATGAAAGGGGTTTTAAAACCACTTCTCAAGTGTTGCCGCCTTGCGTTTGTCATTATGTCTACAAAATAGATGCTTGTCCTTTAACAACTGATTCATTCACTCTATTCTAGGAGCAAATATTAATTGAAAGGTGATTTCAGGGTAAATCAAAATTTAAAGCTTTTATCCCAAGAGTCCTTTATAAACAAGACCCCTATAAATTCATATAAAATGATCCAACCACCAGACGGGCTCCTATTTAAGAACAGTTGGCTCCGAAGGTCCATTCTTCTCTCTTTTTCTCACTGAGAGGTCAGGGCTGTGTCTCTCCTGAAAGAGGTGAATTCAGTGCCCACTGGAGTCTAGTCACTGACACGCGCTCATTAAAGCAGCACTTTGGGAACTATCCGCCGTTCTGCCTGCTTCAGCAGCCTTAACTAAAGAATCATCTATCAAGAGACTTGATGAGACCATTTCTAAAAAGACAATGGCTAAAAAAGAAGCTATGTATTCTGCCAAACAAACTGGAGTTCTATGAGAGTACCTACATATTTAAGATATTGAAAACTTTCATTTTATAGAGCCTAAAAAATGAAATCAGGTCAGAAGAGGCATCCCAATTTAAAGTCCATTTTCACTCCTGAAATGAATACATTAGTGGATCTGACTAGAATTGCTAAATTATACATTAGACAAGCATTGTGATAAGTAGGGGGAAAAAAATCAAATACTCAATTTGCACTGGGCCTTGGGCAAATCACTTACCGGCAAAGTTAAAAGAGATAGCTACTGCCCTTACCAAATGTCTTCTCATGTCAATCAAGAAGACCACACAGTTGTTCATACAGTTCTCAGTTCATAAAGTCAACTACATTGGATTTGCTACTGTTGAGCCATCCTTGCATTCATTCCTAGAAAGCTATTCTATGTTCTGGACAGTTATTCTTTAGTTCGCTGATAAATTTAGTTTGCTAACATTTTACTTAAGATTCCCACAACTCTCTTCTAAGTGAGACTTGTTTGTAGTCTTTTTCCTGGTAGTGTAGGTGTTCTCAGTCTTTTTTGTAATGGGATTATACGAGCCTTTGAGAGCTGCTTAAAATACAATTTATTAATATTAAACCAATATAATTGGGGGGCACGGAAAACTACTGCAAAATCTGTTGGTGTGATATTTGGAATAGGAAAATAAGCCTTGAGCATTCCTAAACTGAAAAAAGCTACTCCTCAGTGAAAGAGATGCTGATGAAAACCAAAACAAACACACAAAAAATTAAGTGAGAACTTCAAAAAACACAACACAGAGAAGAAAACCGTATTAGGTTATGTTGCCTCTAGTGCTTAATACACATCCATTGATTAGGAAAAATACCAGTTGAGAAATAAGATGGTTAAAATATAAAGACTATGAAACAGCAATAAAACAAACTCATTAAATGAAGATAAATGTTAAAAGTACACAGACTGATGAAAGCACTATAGTATGTGGAGAGTCTTCTGTTTTAAAAAGCAGCCAGTGGGAGCTACTGCAGATTTTCAACTGGAAAAAAATTAATCAAGGCCAGCAAAAAAGAGCACGTAGGGAGTGAAGAGAAATGGTGACTTTCTGCTGTAACCTCCACCCTCGTCACCACCAGCTGGACCTGCCCAGTGGAGTCCATTTAGCTAAAGGGTCACGCGCACACCGCCTGCCATTATAGACATGAGTGATGTAAGAAAAACATGAACTGGGCACAGCACACACAACATGAAGTGCCTTTTAGGAAGACAAAGAAGGTGTGTATTAGGTTTACAGTATTTTCTCAAAAGGTACAAAAATTACAATTTAACATACATAAAATGTAATATAAATTTTAACTCCTCATCTAGAGGCTGAGATTTTAAACAGGCTTACTAAGAAAAAACACAAAGTCACTAGTACCTCTTCTTCAACAAGGAGTCACAGTATCGAGCCAGCAGCTCGGGGGATTTACTGGATGACTGAGCCATTTTGGTGACCGCGTTGTTGTTTATGAAGCGACCGCAAGCCTGCAGATGACAGGAGACACAGTCAGAGGCCAGTGCGCCAGCCACTGTCCCCAGGAGAGCCGCGGGCCAGCGCACCCACCTTGTCCAGCGCCGCCACGAACCCAGCATCGTTGTTGAACGCTGACATCACCAGGGCGTTGTATTTTTTGTGAACGTCCAGCACTGTCTGCACGTACATTTTGGGGTCCTTGGGCAGAGGGAAAAACAGACACACAAGTTGGTTTCCGGGGACTAAATTGCACACTAACATGCTACTAGAAAACATTCCGAAAGGTCTGGATACTTCTTCAAAGATGTTAACAAGTAAGGATCAAGAAACAGTTTTCATTCCATCATCAAAACACATAGGACATGATGTTTATAGATATAATAAAAGAAAATATATTCTCTGCACTCGAAATTAAATACTGACTTCAAGCTATATGAAAAACAGTGATTGTTCAAATTATTTGAAAACTCAAAGGGATCACAGAAAATAAACTTTCAAAGTGATAGCTTTACTTTGCCAATTTTTGTTGTTAACAATTCAACTTCTAGACTTTGTTTTGGCTGGGGAAACCAGTCTATCAGTTATTTAGAACTTAGCTAGGCAGGCAATGCAAGGATAACACAGCTTTTAGGTCCTAGGAAGTGTGGATGAGGGGCCGGGGTGGGTCAGACGTGGCAGCAAGGGTGAGACTAGTACATCCGGGAAAATCAGAAGACCCACGTGGACAAACAGAGAGAACTGAGACGGGAAAGGCCAGGGCCTGGGAGACAGGCAGAGCACTGTGGGATCGGCCGGGTAGCCCAGTGGGAGTCTCTGGACAAAGGAACAACGGGATGGAAATGAAATGTGAAAGTCAGCCACAGGAGCGGCTTCTGGAGCGATACAGAAGGAACACAGGAAGGGGGGCGCCAAAGGAGACAGTCCTGGGTAATCAGAAAGCAGAGGCTGACGCTGAGCCCGCAGAGGGCTGCCACTGCCCTGCCGCGAGGCCAGTGCCGTTCGCATCCCCTTCTCACAGACGGAGAAACAAAGTCACAGGCAACGACCCGGCCAAGGGCCTAAGCGGCGGCAGTCAGGCCTGGACACGGGCAGCCTGACTCCTGAGAGCCTTTGAGAAGGAAAGGGCCCGGGTGAGAGGTCGGGAAGGCAGGCTGAGCCCGCGCGGTACGTGGTGCGGGCACGGCGGCCAGCACGTCACAAACGCAAGGCCTGGTGCGGGGGCCTTAAATGGTTTGCCAGCGTCTCCAAATTCCTGACAGGTGTTTCTCCTCGGGATTCAGGAACGAGAAACCGGAACTCCCCCAATTCTAGTTATTCTGCATTTTTGTGACACTTGACTTGTTTTAAAATAATAATGAGTAACCATTAAGAGTAAATCATTTTTCTGTGATAGACAGGGTTATACTAAGAGTTTCAGACGTTTTCTGTTAAAGATGTAATAAACATGCCAGGATTATTATTATTACGAACAAATGATAACAAGATTATCATTTCAATGACATGTAAAGTGGCCTCTACCTGATAGACATTCGATAAAACATTAAAAGGGAATTTAACACAAAATAATTGCCAAATAAAAATCACTTAAAATACTGAAAGCCAATGCCGCGTACATTTAATGTTTAAAAATTATCTATCTTAAAACTTAGAACACACACAGCATTAACTGCTCCATCAGAGAATCCGGCTCTTGGTTTCATGACAACTATTCCGGGTGTAGAAGAATTTCTTGCATTCTGTATTAATGGTCTTACTCACAAGACTGCACCCAAAAGCATCTCTCAGTTGGCACACAGCGTACTTCATATAAGCTCATTTCTTTTTTCTAACAATGAAAATATTGTCCGCTTGACTTAATTTTGGTTTTGCCACTGAAATTGATATTGCTTTTGCCAATTCAGATTGCTTTCTGATTTCATGTCAAATTATTTCACATCATTCAAATTATTTTTCTCTCTGCATTTGTTCTTTTAAAGTATTTACAAAGAACCTTAATCTCTAGCAAGTATTTACACACCGGAAAACGCCAGCAAACATCATCATGTAGTATTTGAATAAAGTAACATTAAAGGTTAACAGCATTACAAAGAATCGCATATCAAAACTGCCAAGTTAAGGACTTTATTTGCTTCCAAAACTTGCTATTTCTTGGAACACCACTCACAGGATTGATATAAAGTATATTATGTATGTAAACAGGTTAGTTTTCATTTTATTTGCAAGAATGACTCACCCTTAGCAGCAGAGAGGGACACATACACATTTATAACGGGGCATCACCTACAAGGAAGACGGACCCCCTGGACGGCACTGCTCCTCTGCCTCATCATGGCGCCCAGAGACGACCTGAAACTTGGACTCCCCACGTCAGCACCCCTCCCCTTGCCCTGGACCATCATCAATGGAGTCCTCTGAATCAGGAAAGTCTCCACGGTGACCATTATGTTTGCAGGAGAACTACCAATGCTTTTCCCTGTTTTCTTGATTTCTTGACCAATTTTCCTCAGATTTAGGATTTGGAAAAACATAAATGTCCCCAAAAACGCCCAGCAGAATTCCCCATGGAAAGACAGCTCTTCCCTAAGGGAACAGAAGTCTTCAGACTCCAATTCCAGATTCTTTCTGCTATACGAGAAGACCCAGCCAGGAGCCTGGCTGGTGAGAAGCGAGAGTGTGAACGGAAGCCACCGAGGGAAGAGTGCGCTAAGGCACTGAGCCCTGGAGACTTGAATTTAGCATCTGAGATCCAGAGAGAAGCCACCTTGGAACCTGGCAAGGGCAGATGGAGACGGGAACACACAGGAATAACACAGAGGAGAGAATTTAAGGAAGGAGCAGTCAGCAGTGCCAAACAGAGAAAAGATGTTCAAAAGGTGAGTGATTTAGCAACCAGGAGGTAAATGATGGTCTCTTCAGAGGGCACCAGATTGCAGGGTTAGACAAACAACAGAGGTAAGGAGAGAGAAAAGATCAGCTGGATGAAATGCATGTTTTTTCAAGAACATGAAGACGGGAATTTCTGACGTTAAAAAAAAAAGGAAAGCTCAGCTCGGTGCTCTGTGACGACCTAGATGGGTGGGATGGCAGGGGGAGCGGGATGAGGGAGGTCCAAGCGGGAGGGGATACAGGTATACATAGAGCTGATTCACTTCATTGTACAGCAGAAACTAACACAACATTGTAAAGCAATTATACGCCAATAAAAAAAAAAATGTAGTCAGTAATTGGCGTGATTACTCAATAGTACACGAGAGCTCTCTGCATATAAGAAACAGGACACCTCTCAGGCTGGTCCCAGAGGGATCTCATCCAACTCCTACGTGATTGGTGTCTATTGCCAATGGCTGTCACATTCCTCTCCAGACCAGACCAGACGTCCCCACTCGGTTCACACAACCTGCCGCGGACGCCTGGAGGGATCCCCAAACTCTGTGTCAGAGCCGGCCCGATCTCCTCCCTGGCCCTGCTGCTCTCTGGACCTCTCTCTTTCCATTTCTTTTGTTTCAACATGTTATTGTAGAAAAGAGTCAAACATATTCAAAATTACAAAGAACAGGAAAACCCACCCCACGTATTCATTGTCCAGCTTCAACAATTATCCAACACAAATCCTGCCCATTACAGAGAGTCTAATTACTTAATTCCTTCTGTGTCCCCCCATCACCAGCCCGTGTCATTTCCATCTGAACCACTCTAACAAACCTAACTGATATACTAGCAACTCTTCTTCCTTTTAATCCATTTTCTACATGGTAGCGATTTTGTAAAAAAACAAAACTCTGATCTTGTCAGTGTCCGGTTTTATGATAACCCTTCTCCTGGTTTCGTCTTGCTCTTAGGATTAAGGTGTATCATCAACCTGGCCTTCGAGGTCTCCCATGTGGCCAGCCCGGGCCCACCCTCGCAGGTTTACCTCGTGCCCTGTCCCCTCTTCCTGTCGTAGCAGACTTCTCGGTGGCCAGGACAGGTCTGCTCTGTCTAGGACCCCTACCTGCCCAGGCAGCTCCAACTCTTCTACTGGTCTCCACTATTTCCAGGGAACCTCCCTGAGCTTCCAGGACAGGCCAGGCTTCCCTGTTACACGAGCTCACCATCCCCGTGAGCTGTCGCCAAGGGCGGCCTCCCTCGCCGGGCATGAGCTCAAGGGGCTCACCAGACCGCGCCTGCCTTGCCTCTTGTACTTCGCCAACTCATTCTGAAACGGCCAAATCAGGAACAACCATAATCATAACTGAATTACTACCTTTTATCCCACGTTTCCACTAACAAGATAATTCTAAAAGCCCGTCTCACAGAGAGAAAACACACTTTAGGAGCCTGACATAACTTCCACCTTACCCTTAGTTAAAGCAGGGAGGCGCGTGAGGCCCACCCAGAGGAGTGAGGCCAGTACCTCACGGGGAGCTGCTGCACATCACACAGGATTTCTCGGGGTCACCTGCGATCCTAAGGAATACTGTAGTTCTGCCTCAAGAGGATACGGGGGCCACAGCCTGGGGCCCCCACCTCACGCACGTGTATCACGCTCTCAGCCTGTGCGGCCTCCAGGGCCCCGGGCGGCACCCGGCCTCCTGTCCTCGCGGGGGGCAGGCGGAGGCAGCACAGGCCACCCGGGGCCTTGTTCCATGAGGCCGACGTCCCCACCTCGGGGCTGTGTCTCTTCAAGAAGGAAAGGGAAAGAAATGTGTCTCCATTGACAAGGACACACCACGCCATCACTCGGGGTCAGTGGAACTCTTCTTCCCCATAAGCATTAGCACGTCCCCTTTGGAGTTGCATCATCTCCCAGCAAAACACAGAGAAGCAAGAGGTCCAGAAAAAGAACAATCCCACACCACCGACTACACTCTGCCGATTACGCGTGGGAGCTTTAACCCCAGCCCGGCTCCCCACCACTCAGCACTTTCTGAGGTGCCCCCACCCCCGCCAGCCTATGTGCACTCAGGGTTTAAAAGTAATTTTGATATTAACTAATGAGCAAAAACCCCCAAAACCCAAACCAAAAAAACCAAATAGCCCCCCTCCCCAAACTGGGAGAGAAATGGGAGGCCTCAAATACCATTCAGTATTCTAAGTCTCACATTTTCTTTAAAAAAAAAAAAAAAATTTAATTAATTAATTAATCAATTTTTGGCTGCGTTGGGTCTTCGTTGCTGCACGCGGGCTTTCTCTAGTTGCGGCGAGCGCGGGCTTCTCCCTGCGGTGGTGTCTCTTGTTGCGGAGCACGGGCTCTAGGCATGAGGGCTTCAGTAGTTGTGGCTCGCGGGCTGTAGAGCGCACACTCAGTAGCTGTGGCGCACAGGCTTAGTTGCTCTGCGGCATGTGGGATCTTCCCGGAAAAGGGCTCGAACCCGTGTCCCCTGCATTGGCAGGTGGATTCCTGCGCCACCAGGGAAGCCCTTTAATGGGCTTTTCTTACTCCATCACCTCAACTCTTTTGTTTAGATAAGCAGAAATCACTAGTTTTTCTGACTGAGAATGGTTTAAAGTTTAAAATATCAAGACAAACAAACTCAGCAACTGAACCAGCGCTCTCCATTCCCACCATTCCAACCTCTGTCCACCTGCTACTTTCTGCTTCAGTCATTTCTACTCATCTTATGAGCCTCAGAGCATAATGAACACATCTTTAATCTGATCATGACCTTCGGACTCTGATAAACTTTTACAAATCCCTGACCTGAGTTATGTGACCGTGTGGGCTCCCATTTTTGACCCTGGCCCCTCGTGCCCGCTCACCCTTACCTCGCCCTGAATCCCAGGTGTGCCTGCAGTCAGCCCTTTGGTGTTGGTTACCCTGTAAATGCTGAGGCTCTAACTGACTAGATTTAGGTGCTGGGTGATCAAAGACAAAAATATTAAATCTTGAAAGTGGAACTAAGTTAGACTTGCCAAGAAAAACCGTGTCTTCTCTAAGTGAAAGAATGATGTTTCAGAAACAGGAGCAGCATATACAGGAGGGAAGCGGGTGGGTGGGTGGCCAGAGAAGTTCACAGGTCGCATCGGATTGGCCTTGAACTGGGCAGGGGCCACTTCAGGACGTACCGATACGCAGCAAAGACGAAGCCAAAATTCAGTTTCATGTGGGGTATAAAGTCAGATTTGGGCAGGAAGAGGCTTCCACGATGGGTCTGCTTGTCAAAGGACTGGAGTTCTCCCTACAGCTGAAGGAGAGAAGGGTGTTTCCTGGATACACAAAGGATACAGTGAGTCTTCTCAGAGCCTGGTTGTCACAGACTAAAAATGGACATTTGTGTACTTTTTCCTTCAGAGAAATTGGCATCCTCTTCATCTCATGGCAAGACAGAAGATGAATTCACAAATTTAGCTGCGTGCTTTCTGAACCAATCTGCACTGTCACCAAGTATCAGTTCTTTATGTAATTAAAATTGTAACCTGCTCCCTCCTCTTTCTCCTTTCCCATATCGACTGCACCAAAACTAGTACATTTCTTTCGTTTTGCTTTTTCAAGTTTTATTATGGAAAAATTTCAACATATTCAAAATAAGAAATAGTAAAATCAGCTGCCATAATCCATCACCCAGCTTTAAGGGATAGCCTATAGCTGTGATAGTCTAGGATTTTCTTATCCTACCCTCTCCACACTCCTTAAAGATACGATGGATATGTTTTCCACCTCCCTTGACCACACAAAGCTGGGTCACACTCCAAATGTAAGGTTTCCGAGCTAAAGTTTAGCTCTGCGTGGATAATCTTCTTCTATTACCACCCACAGAAAGGTTGAGTCAGGACTAAGTTATTTAAGCATTTTACTCCAGAAGAGAAAGGGAATCTTGGTTGTATAAATGAAACCCAAATCTGCCAGAAGCACCCAGCACTGTGTTACTCTGTTCGTTCTGGTGTAAGTTCACACACAAGTGAGTCCTCAATCCCAACTATGGAACTTTTTCGTAATTCTTTTTTGTAAGGGGTCCCAGACTCACCCCTTCGTCTTATACTGAAAAATATACTCGTCGGAGCTCCCCGATTTTACTGCCGCTTTTAAAACTCTCCGCTTTAACTGCTCCCTCTTACAAGCACTATCGCCCTGGCAGCCCTGGGCCACTCCTGAACCGCCTCTCCGTCTCAGTACCCCATTGCTTCCAAAGCTGCAAGTAAACATTCACAACTCTGTGCCCCAGTCTGGCTCTGCAGCCCAACCTCCCACTGTCAGATCAACAGCCCTGCTGGACATCGAAGCACCTACAAGCCCATTCTTGTTGGATTATATTTCAGTTCCAGTTAGACTGAGGTCACTAAATCAAGATACGGTTTCAAAGAGGACTTTGTGCTTATCTGTTGCCACTTCTGCCCTGAAGACAGAGTAATGAAACATTCTCTATACCTGATTTATGAAGCTTTCTTTGTAGGGAAGAACAATAGCACCCAGACTGCAGCAGAATCGTGTGTTAATTAAAAATTCAACACGGAACCAACTGCATCGTCAAGCATTCACCAGCAAGTACTTACAAGTCTGTATTGACTCTTTTCCTGAACTTTATTTTGCTATAAAATTGTGGCGTTAGGGGAACTTATAAAGCCATCCAATGACTTGATATAGTATTTACTTTGTATTTACATGGATGATTTTCCACATGGCTGGTGTTCTCTTTAGGATGGGCCATAAGGAAAGGTACTGTCAGTTCTGAATGCCGATAAAGTCATTCCTCTGAGCTACCGGCTCGTTCCCTAAGATCACTATGAATCAAGGAGTTGACTGTACTTCACAGTACTACCAACTGTCCTTTCCAGCAAGCTCTCTGTACTGATGGAAAACATCAGAGGCAAATTTGTAACCCACCTCTAATGAGAGACCAGACTTCACAGCACGCACTCTGAGTGCTATCTTACACTTGGCTTCCTTTGTGTTTCCAGCCCTTATTTTGCTACTCTCTGTTTCATTTATCCTATTGTCTTTTATGTATTGTGTAAGCCGCCCTGAATCCTGCTGGCAACGGTGGAGTATAATTAAGACATAAGCAGACCGAGACCCTATTCTGTATGAGGCACAGTGCTGAGCTGAGGCCATGAAGATGGATAAAGCCATCCCTGTAGAAGACATTTACACAGACATCTAAGATATACGGAGTGTGAATGTCATGTAAATAGTCCAACATGCTGTTATTTCAAAGGGGTGATCGAGAAAGCCTTCATGGAAGAAATGGCATTTGAGGGTACTGAAAGATAAAGGTGTTTAACACATAGGAAAAAAAGAAGGAATATGTCTAAGCAGAGAGAAGAACCAGGAGGGTACAGCACGGCACACGTATGGAACTGGGAGTGTCTAAAAACGTTTCGATGACGGACATAATGAGGATGAAGAGTAAGGAGGATGGAACTGGAAAGGAGCCGGGGGCAGCAGCAGGTGGCCCTTCCTCTTTGCCACCATGGTCATCGTCATTATCAACAATAACTACTTGCTGTATCAGACGCTAGTTCTAAAATTATAAAGAGTATCAAACCATAGTAAGGTGTCAGCTTTACTCTCAAGGGATTTATAATAGATGGAGTGACAAGAAACACAGAAGTTATACACAAATATAAAGTGGCATTTGGGAGATTTTTCTAAATGCCCTAATGGTTTAGGATGAGAATACAACCACTTGGGCGGGAATAGTTAGTGGAGAGCATTTCTTTTAGAAAGTGGGATTTGAGCTGGCCTTCAAAAGCGGGATAAAACGAGAAGGAAGGAAGGACCGCGTTACAGGCAGAGATGAGTATAAACAAGGACGTGTTCTGGGGGGAATGAGGACAGAACAGTTTCACTGGAAGATGAGGTCCATGATTAGAAGAGGATTTTGATTTAATATAATATGGAAGACTTAACATATTATTTTAGGGAAGAGGGGTTTTTTGTGCTTTATTTAAAGCAACAGATGAAGAACATGGAGTGAAACTGTCCATGCATCAAGGAGTATTTTTGGAAGACGGAACTGCTAAGCAAGATGAGGGATGAACAGGAATGGGAGAGATATGAGACCATCCAGAAACGAAGGGACGGGGCCCAGATGACAAGGGTCGCTTTGGGACTAGACAGGAAAAGCCTGGAGAGCCAAGGAAGGCCGCACGTCCCCACTCCGCTGACTCAGCAGAGAGGACCGGGCGGCGGCAACGCACTGCTGGGGGCTGACGGGCTGGGAGGACCCCGCGGCCACGCCCACATTCAGGAGGCAACGACTCCACCTGAGAAGACTCAAGTTGCCAGGGGCAGAGGGTGAGGCCGCGTGGCACATACCCCACAGCAGCCGCCTCCGTGCTAAGGAACCAAGGAAGGAAGATGTGAGTTTTAAAACGGACCCCGCAATACAGTCACTAAAGCAGGCAGATGAGGTCACGGAGATCTGAGAAGACAAAGTGAGATCTGATGAGAAGACAAAGGTGAGGAGGCACCTCACACTGGAATTCTCGACAGCAGAGCCAGCGCAGGAAGGCCGTAGATGCTTGCTGGATGAACGAAAATGACTTCCGTGTTCTCTGCGGCACCTGTTGGTCCCCTGAGCTTTAACCCCAGCCGGCACCAGCAGCTGGTTGCTTTGGCAGACGGAACAGCTGAGAACCCAGCACGGGGCCGCCCCTCCGCGGGCTTCAATCTTTTTAAATGAACACCTGAAGGTGTGGGCTCTGCTTTCAAGATGCTCCCCCTCAAGACCTAAGTGGACCGGCCAACCTCCTCCTATATTTTAATACGGATTATTTTTCTTCTGTTACTACATTGCCAACAACTGAGCACACTCGTAGTGCTTTGGCCCGTCTACATAAGCACACGAGGTCTCTCAGTGTTCGACTCCTGACAGTCTGAGGGCAACGTGAAATGTGCTGATTTACCTTGCTGCTGCCCCACTGTCTCCTTTCAGTCCAGAGGCCACGCACGGGGGAACCTGCCTATGAAATAAACTTGCCTATTAAAAAAATTATCTGATCCTTTGTTCAGCTCTAAACCTGTTTAAAACCCATCCTTGAAGATTTCTTTGTGTTTCCAAAGTTCTACTGCTGCCCCGACGCAATATGCTAACGGTGCCTGCAGCGTGGCTAGGCGTGAGTGTCCTCAGTCGCGAGCATCTCTGGAAGGCTGGAGAGGACTCCTCCTCAAGCTGGACTCTCACGTCATGGTGGGTGGGATGGACCCACACTGATCTGCTTCAGCCTGAAGCCCCTGTACCCTGAGAGGAGCCCTGATCCCGAGCTGCGTTCCCCGGCGTTCCCCGGCCTGGGTGCGGGGCAGGTACAAGAAGCAGTGTGTCTAAAAACAGCACATGCGTTCAGGGTTTCAGCCACACTTCACGGGGGAAGACTGCCAGTTCCTCTTTGGGTAAAGAGAGGGGGACACCATGAGCGGGATTTCCCGGACCCTGGTTACCCAGGAACAGCCATTATTCTCAAATCTGTTTTAACTATGGAAAAAAAATGCCCTCAGAAAATTCTTAAGTAGATTTTGAAGTTTCTAACACAAAAATATTATTTGAATCACATTACAAATGTGAAACCTGTAATAATTTTAGCCTAGGCCACACTGATTAGCAGTAAAACTTGCTTTCTAGCCAAACTGATGGGATAAATGGAATCATAGGACTAGATAACTTTTCAGCCCTTAAAAAAAAATCATTTAAGCAGTGCCTTCTATGGCATTTAACAGATGAATTTAAATGATTCTCATATACTACGATTCAACTCAGTTAGGTGAAAAACTTTAAAAACTGTTTTGAAAGTAATTAAACCCCATTTAAAATTAGGTACGATAATTGTAATTTTTTACTGATTCAATCAATCTCCTTTTTCTGCCGCTTTTTTTTTTTTTCAGCATTAATGGGTTTTGGAAAACCATCGTGGTTTGGGTTACAATACATCTTTTACGTTTACTACACATGTGATAAAAATGAATACCTACTTAAAATTATTTATGTTTTAGCAGCTGAATTTATTCTGTCTTACAATAAGCAGCTGCTGTGAGTCAGGCTAAGACCGGCTACATGTGCTCTCTCTGGAGCTTCTTCAAGTTTCCTGGCCTTTCACAACATTGGTGAGTAAAGGTAGCAGGTCCGACCCAGCCCGGGGAAGGTCGTAAAGAAATCCACGCGCCAGTCAGACTGCACCACGAACTTACGAGTCAACCGAAACTCCAGAGATGAGCCAATAAAATGGAAATCCAGGGAAAACTCCTTTTGCAGAAAATAGGAAAAGTATTTGTTTTCTTAAAGAAACTTTTCCTCACAAGAAAAACAATTTAAAAAACCAGTTTCATGAGTTCAATATAAAAACAGTTCCTATGGAAATAATAATTATAATGAATAACATATTTTTAAAATGTTTGACTTTTGAAAGTTAAGGCAGATGCAATATAAATTTACCAAGTTATATATAATTATTCTTCATGGGGGAAAATCTTATTTTGGTGTTTAAATACATGTATATCAGTGGCTTACATCTAGGTAATAAAAATATTGTTTAAAAGCCTAATTTCCAATAAAATATAACTGCTGGTAAATACAGTTTATTTTTGCTGTCTACTGCTGACGGATGAAGTCTCTACTAATAGAGAAATAATTTTACTTAGAAGCTGAACTTGTGCTTTAACTGCCATGAAAAGGTCAACTTCAGATTCAAGACTCACTGACCAAGTCAATCAGGCAGCTGACTGTATCCAAAAGAAAGAGAAAATGGTACTTGAGAATTACAACGTGATTATTTCCCCATCTAGAACCTTACTTGGTTTGGAAAAGATTGACTTTAGAAGGAATATCCCATCATTCCTATGAAAACAAAAAAGCAAGTTATCCTACTGATTTTTAATCTAACTATATTCACCTACAACATGAGTCCCTAAGGCTAATCTCATATCTAACATTTAACAGTTTACATGAGAAAGCGAAACCTGCTTCATTTATCTGCTACTCTAATCCGTATCTGATGAAATAAGACTCGCCGCTTAACTCATTTGAAGGAAAGTCATTTAACTTGGCTCTGCTGCCACACAGCCAAACCGGGTTCTGAATTAACATCTGTGAAAACACCTTACGTTATTGAAAAGATATCTTCATCAGGTCACCCCTTTTGAATCTCAGGTACCTGCCTGTGTGTGTCAGGCCCTTTAAAGGTTGTTTACATTCTTCCCTCTAATACTTCATAGATGTGATAACAAGTGAGGCAGCAACCCCCATAATTAAAAGTGGAAAAGGGATCCCCCAAAGATAGCAGGAAAATAAAGACTTAAAAAAACATATTAAAGATAGTATTGTTGAAATAATTAACACCAAACACAATAAAATCAGAGATAAAAAGTTTTCTGATTCAGACCTAAGAACCAGCTGTGTGTTCTAGAAGCTTTTCTTCTCCAATAGTTGTCCCAAACACTATCAAAACTAAAGTTCACAATAGGGACAAAACTGAAGACAACTTACCTCTTAGAAACACATGATACTTCCTATGTAAAATTATCAAGTGAATTATAGATAACCCAGCAGAATATTCTTGTGCCTCCTGCAGTGGGGATGGGGGTGTGTATGAGAAATGCCATACATTTCAGGGCCTTTCCAGGGCAAACAGCCCTGTGAGCTTCAAGGGGAGGGCAGTACACAGACCGAATGAAGTTCCTGCAAGGGGCGGCCCGTGGGTACCAGAGCCAAGTCTCTAGGAGGCTTTAGCCTATTCTTTCTATGGAATAATCTTCTCTCTTCTAGTGCAAGGAATGTAATTTTGAGAAGACATAAAGGAAAAAAGAATATCAAGAAATTAAATCCTTAATGCCTAAAAAGTGCCAGAGAAGAGTTTATGAAGATGTTTACTAAATAAAGATGCTTGTGAACCTTCTATTTTAGAAAGCCAAAACAAGGTTCTCTACGAGACTCCAGTGAAAATCTTACCCCTTGGATTTGTAAGTGGAGACACGAGACACACCTGCAGTCCGTGCATGGGAATGGTTAGGCCCGACTGGCTTTCAGTTAAACAGTACTTACATTTAAAGCAGCTTCTCCACACTTTTCAATCGCT
Organism: Balaenoptera ricei; assembly: GCF_028023285.1. Classification (NCBI taxonomy): domain Eukaryota; kingdom Metazoa; phylum Chordata; class Mammalia; order Artiodactyla; family Balaenopteridae; genus Balaenoptera; species Balaenoptera ricei. The sequence continues at coordinate 7,647,379 of NC_082647.1, forward strand.
GCAAGACCCTGATTATGAATGTGTGTCTCCAGGAGTTTTTTCAATTCTCCCAGGCCATCCTGGATTCTAGACACAAGATTATACATGCGACCCAAATCTGAAAGAAGAAGGCACCACACCTTTATGCACAGAAACAAACTCTGCATATCCATTCCACTAAGTAAGTGCTTACAGAGGTGAAAGGTACACTGAAATAAAACCACCGTGTTTTTACACCTTAATAATCAAATGCACTTAACTGTAACCAATTACTTTATATTTAGCATATGCATATTTAGCTGAAAGTAACAATGAAGTCATGCTGTTATAAAAGCATATTCTCCCCCTTGCTAGGAGAAACTACTAATAGAGAAAGAAGATGATCAGGAACTACATCTGATGCTTCCTAAAATTTGAGATTGAGATATGATTTATGCCTGACAAATAGGCACTCAAATATTATTTAAAAGAATGCATAAATTTAAGGAGTATTTATGAGTATCCATCTCAACTATACAAACAAATAAGTCACAAAAGGGTCCCCATATTCTTCACTTAATATATGTATGGCACATGGTTGATATATGAACACCAAAGAAAAATCCTGAATCCAAACACCATTCTTTTACTGAGCTCCTAAAATGTTCCAGTAAAACAAGGGAGGGGTAAAGGAAATACTTCTGCAAAATTATAGCCTTCTCATCTTAAAGAATTTTCAGAAGAAACATACGTGAGGAAAAAAAAAAAAAAACCAGTGGTAGCATCATTTAATGCTAAGGTGTATGGAACAAGTTAGACTCCAAACCAAACTGAAAAGATGCTCCTCCCCCAAAGTCACACCCGAAACACACTGCAGAGGCCTGAAATCAACACACAAGGTACACACACGCGCACACACAATCTCACACGTGAATCTCTTAAAGAATGACCGGTGTTGGAAATGCTAACTCTGAGTCTAGAACTTCTTGCAATTTCAAAATCTCAGATCAAAATACATACCCTTGTGTTTTGAATCTCAGTGGCTCACCTTCATTTTTGTCGGCATCCAATAAATTCTGAAACTCCGTGTGGAAGATCTCCAAGTGCTTCTCGATGAGCACCTGCTCGCACTTCCTGGCTAGCTCGTCCTGGGTGCTCTCGTGAAGGTAGACCTGGACTCTCCGCTGCTCCTCCAGCAAACGAGCCTCCGCCTGTGGGAATGAACTCAAGTCAGAGGTTTGGGTTTGCTTTTGAAAAACTGCTAACAGAAATAACAGCAAATGAAACTCACAAACCTGCCCGAAGAAAAAAAGGGAGGGGAGGGCTTCTTTGATTTTAGGATGAATGCCAACTATAACTAACCAGTCACTGATGTGTCCCACGTCCTCTGTAACCTATGTTTTTGCTTCCAAGTCCTCTTTAAATGACTTTAATGAGGTTATCATGATTAACAGTCCAAATGTATTTACATCAATTTTCTTCCCACAGATACGTGGCATTTCACACCTTTTAGGGGTAATACCCCTGGTGACACTCTGAGAAACCTGTGGATTCTCCACTGCACACAGACACGGAGGGAAGAACCACGCCCTCTGACTGAGAGCTACTTGAGGTCAAGGGTCACATAAATACATTCCTTGAAACGACCACATGGAAAGAATCAGTAGTAATGAGACTTTAAAAAAATTTAAATATTATGGCCTTCTCTTGCCAATCATCTGAATATGCATCTCTGAAATCTACTGGATTATTTACTCAATTTCTTCCATCTCCCTTCAAGGAAGAGAGGAAAACAGGGATGCAACTTAAAAGAGTAGCAAAATTAGTAAAAGTCGGTATGTTTTACAACATATTACCAGAAATGTGTGGTGTAAAGTATCACCTAGGAACCACTAAGTTATCAAAGCAAGAAAGAAATTTCAATGATCTCGCATTATTCAGGTAATCTGAATAAAGAGTGAAAAACTATATCTTGTATTGTAAAAATGCCAATACTTCCCAGAATGATTTTTAAATTTGGCATAACTTTGGAGAAATCTAGAAAAATTCAAGGGGAAGAATAAACATCCAAGAGCCAAAAAAACATAAAATGAAAAAATGACTGGGCAGGCCTTGCACTGTCAAGAATTACTAATAGGACAATAGTTTCAACTGCAGAAATTTAAACCTTACTGCACATTCTAAATAGAGTTAAATGTGAACAACAAAATAAACTTGGAAAATATCTGTAGTATATATCAAAAGGTCAATATCCTTAATATATAATAATATCTGAAAAATCAATAAGTATGTGCAAATAAAAACATGGAAAGGAAAAGGAACAATTTGCAAATTAAGAAATACTTGAAGATTCTGATAAGATATAATTTGTTATATTATTTGGTTAATGGAATACTGCTATCCAGTAAATATAAAATACGTTAATGTAATAAATTAGTGGGGAAAAAATGTTATTTAAAAACCCTATAGGGCTTCCCTGGTGGCGCAGTGGTTAAGAATCCACCGGCCAATGCAGGAGACATGGGTTCGAGCCCTGGTCCAGGAAGATCCCACATGCCGCGGAGCAACTAAGCCTGTGTGCCACAACTACTGAGCCTGCGCCCTAGAGCCCGCGAGCCACAACTACTGAGCCCATGAGCCAGGAGCCCGTGCTCTGCAACAAGAGAAGCCACCACAATGAGAAGCCTGCGTACCGCAACGAAGAGTAGCCCCGGCTCTCTGCAACTAGAGAAAGCCCGCACACAGCAACAAAGACCCAGCGCAGCCAAAAATAAATAAATAAAAACAAAACAAAACCCTATAGCATTACTCCAATTTGGTGTTTATGTGCATACTTAAATAACAGTGTCCCAAGTTTGTGCAGGTTTATGTTATTTGTATTTCCCCGCAAGTCTACAGTTGTGTTTTTTTTCCTGATTACAAAGCTATTTTAAAAAACAGTAAAAGATCTTTCTGTGCTTTAACTCTGAAGTTCCAAGCCTCTGTTGCTTCATATCTAGTATTTCATTAAGCCTGATACCTCAAGAACTAAAGCTGGTGAAATACAGGACACGCAAACCAAAAAGCACCACTTTTTCTCGAGGTTATACCTGTTTCCTGGAAGAACATAATACCCTGGCAGCAAAAAGTCATCTCTTAAAAACTTTTCTCTCCCCCAAAATGAAAGGTAAAGCTTTGGTATCACTGATGATTCACTCTCCGGGGGACACTGGCTTTCCATCCCCTGTACTACAAAAAACCAGTAGCACTCTAGAGACTCTTCCTGCAGGGGCCGAGAGGGAAGAGCAAACTGGTCCCTAAGTGATCACAAAAGCATTAAAAGCCAGAGGGGCTCAGTAGTTGTTTACACAGCAGTCCCCCCTTATCTACGGGGGAGACGTTCCAAGACCCTCAGTGGATGCCTGAAACTGTGAACCCTATAGGTACTATGTTTTTTCCTACACATACATACGTATGAGAAAGTTTAATTTACAAATTAGGTACAGTTAAGAGATTAGCAACAACAACAATAAAGTAGAACAATTATAACAATATAATGTAATAAAAGTTATGTTTAATGCCTTTGCCATCTTAACTGGGCACGTGTCATGCACTGTGGCCATAACGTCAACTTGAGGTGCGACAGCAAAACTAGCACAAATTTTCCTTCTTTACAACTTCATGGAGAGACAATTTATTCTCACCACAGATCTTAGCAACCTTTTCCTTATTGAGAACTTTCTCCTTTTTACTTAAAGGAAGTACTTTATGGCTTCTCTTTGGCGTATCTGAATTGCTACTCTTGTGCTTTGGGGCCACTGTTAAGTAAAGTAAGGGCTACGTGATCTCAAGCACTGCAGACGACGGTCGATCTGATCACCTGGTCGGTGAAGAGACTAACAGGGGAGGTGCTCTGGACAAAGGTATGATTCAAGGGCAAGATTCCATCATGCTACTCAGAACGACATATTTCAATACATACAATTTAAAGCTTATGGACTGTTTATTTCTGGAACTTTCCATTTAATATTTTTCGGACTGAGGTTGACTGTGGGTAACTGAAACTGTGAATATGGTGGGACTACTGCCCACAGGCCTACTTCCTTTTATTGGAATTCACAGATACTGCTTTTTAAAAAACAAAACAGAAACTGAAGGACTGTGGGTTGAGCAAGTCTATCAGCACCGTTTTTTCAATAGCGTTTGCTCACTTTGGGTCTCTGTGCCACATTTTGGTAATTCTCAAAATATTTAAACTTTTTCATTATTATTATTTGTTACACTGATCTGTGATCAGTGATCTTTGATGTTGCTATTATAATTGTTTTGGCATCATTTAGCAATAAAGTTTTTTTAAATTAAGGTATGTAAATTGGTGTTTTTGACATAACGCTATTCTCCACATTTCATAGACTACAGTATGGCGTTATGCCCTGGGAAACCAAAAAATCCGAGTGACTTGCTTTCTCGCAGTGGTCTGAACCTGAGCCTGCAGTGTCTCTGAGGTTGGTGAAAAACCCAAGGTCCTGGGTGTTATGTCATTAGGTTTTAGGAAGGACAGTCATTTACATTCTTTGTTGATGTGAAGGCAAATAAGCTCTTGATCAGCACTGTACTTGGCAGATAATTATACCAGAACACCCAGATCAAATTCAGAGTGACTAAATAAAGTTAAGCAATTAAAGACTGTTCCTATTAATTCTATTAGGATCAGTATGCAGGAAAAAAAAAATGAAAAAAAAAAAGACCAAAAAAGTAAGCAAATTAATGAAATAAGGTATACTTTATTTTTAAAGTTTTAAAAAAATGACATTAGAAACCTAGAATAGTCGCACTTTTTTCCGTAGCTCAGAGGAGACAGTAAGATACGCTAAAGCACTAATACGGCTCGGGGTGTTCACTCATCGAAGTCATCAGCAGAAGGAAAGCCAAAGATTCTCAACTGTTTCCACTAAAAGATTCCTAACAACACAGAAATGGGAACATAAGCCCCCCCCGCCCAGGGAATTTGCACATCTAGCCCAAACTGGCTGCTAAAAGCAGAGTATTTCTTGAAAGTTCATGCTTTATCTCAATATTGTTCATGAGTTTTGTATTCTACTTCCTGATAGAATGTTTTAATATAAACGTAATTTCTTCTTAAGTTATTGAATAAAATGTGCCACAATTGGGCTTCCCTGGTGGCGCAGCGGTTGAGAATCTGCCTGCCAATGCAGGGGACACGGGTTCGAGCCCTGGTCTGGGAAGATCCCACATGCCGCGGAGCAACTAGGCCCGTGAGCCACAATTACTGAGCCTGCGCGTCTGGAGCCTGTGCTCCGCAACAAGAGAGGCCGTGATAATGAGAGGCCCGCGCACCGCGATGAAGAGTGGCCCCCACTTGCCGCAACTAGAGAAAGCCCTCGCACAGAAACGAAGACCCAACACAGCCATAAATAAATTAATTAAAAAAAAAAAAAAAGAAATACAACCAAATTAAAAAAAAAAAAAGTGCCACCATTTATCTCATGGTTTTGCACATTCTCAGGCATATACTGAAGGTTCTAAACAATGTATGCATGTAATACCAAACACTTATATCATGCTTGCTCTTTGCCAAGCATCAAATAATATATAATAATAATAATAATAGTAAATTATCCCCATTTTATAGATGAGGAAACAAGGAACAGAAAGGTTAAGGTCAACCCCCTAGTAAATGGTGGAGTAGGGATTTTAAATTAGACCCATAGCTCAGTTTGAGATGCAAGGCTACAGCTATAGGTAAGGGTAGAATTGTTCACATGGTTAAACTCCAATTTTATGCTCACAGAGTCTCTGCACCATGGACTTTCAGAATGGATGGATGTCATGTTTGGTAAGATCCAACCAGATTTGGGCCAAACCTTTAATGCCTCTAGGAAGAAATCCCCTCTAAGAGAGCAAGGATGCTGGAAGCATGCTCTCCGTCGAAGGCAGAGCTCACACTGGGTTGAAAACATCCAGGCCACTGGAAATCTCTGCTCCTCAAGTTGCCTTTGGTCCCAGGTCCGATTTTAAAAGCAGATTTCCCTGCGTTGGGAGTGCTGACGTAGCTCTGGCCTACAAAGCGGATTTCCTTGTACCAAAGCACTACTACCTTCCTTGTTGTGGATAGCAGGTAACTGCAATTCACTAAGCAGTCTGTAAAATGAAAAGGCCTGAATCACGCTTGTGGATGTGTACCCCGATAAAAGGCCCCACTTTTAAAAACATACACAGTTTTAAAAGGATCACCATATATAGTAGAGTTCAATAAAATATGTCTTTATGAAAACTACACTGCCAAAATAAAAAAATGAAGTAACAGGCAATGCTTAGATTTAAAACAGATTTGTCAGGCAGCTGTTAGAAACTCTCTATAAGCTCGTTAGGTTCCAGATTGGCACACGAAAGCTAATTTAATCCATAAATATACACAAGGAACTATCACTACTCCAAGTATAATACTTCTGAAGAGTTCCACTTTTGTTAGGTTTTGAGGTATCAGAAATTTGTTTGTCAAGGACTTTCAGCTTCAAACTTGTAAGGGCCACTTATAATCACCATCTCTTATGGGAAAATGCACTCAGAATGTCACAAACAAATTGGGGAGGACTTTCTCTACATGGTTAGAAGGGGGAGCTGTTTGTTGCTCTTTCTGACTTACTAACTTTCGACCTCAGCACGTGGAGAAAGTGATTCTGCAGTGCATTTGCTCTCCAAGCGAACAGAGAATAAAGGGAAAAAAGCAGGTGTCAGACACAGTCAGCCCCAGACTCCCTGGAAGTCTCCGTGCCCGTCTCAGTCAGCAGCCAGAGCCTGTGGGCAATACCCTGCCTGTAAGTAAACTTTTATTGGAACACCGCTGCACTCACTGTTTAGATGTTGCCATGGCTGCTTCTGCGCTACAATGGCAGAGCTGAACAGTTCCAAGAGAGACCGCATGTGCACAAGGTCTAAAATATTTACCATCTGGCCCTTCATAGCAAGTTTGCTACCTCCTGACTTAGATCACTCCTCAGAGCATAAGTCTGGGATACCTGTATTCCCGAGAAGGAGAACGAAGAATAGTTCCACTAGAACTTCACTGTAACATCACTTAATGTGGAAAAAGATTTATGATACAGACACCGATCTTGGATCTTTTCTTATCTAAGACTTCGATCCTGTTCTCTCGGAAGGACTTCTCCCCTAATGCAAACTTGAAGACTGTGTTACATAGATTTTTAGGGGGTATTTCAGAAGCAAAAAAGCAAAAGCTTAAAGTTTTCAAATATTTGTTTCTTAAAAACTAGTTTCTCATTGACGTAAGACCGTGGCTCCCGTTAGACACACATATACATTCTACTGTAGTAGAGACAGTTCAAAACACAAAAGTCATACAGCTATTACGGTTATATCCTCCGATCAGTAAGGAGAACATTGAGCCATGATTATCAAATTAATTTATAAAAGCTCCTTGGTGAACTGGGAGAAACCATTTGCACCTGCTACAGACACTACAGGATAACAGTGCCTAAGAAATGACTTTGAAGAAAGTTGCATATATTTAAAAGAATAATTCATTTGAGCAGCAATAACTTTTAACTTAAGCCTACTTTAAGTACTATGTTTAAGCTTACCTTTTTCATGTATTCAGTAACCGGGTTCTGCTGCAAGAATTCGGTACTCTCTCTGGTATAAAATCTCTCTGTGTCAGCCAAAAACTGAGATTCAAAGGATTCTTTGTACACTGTTAGCGTTGGGCCCTTCGCAAAGGCATCATCTTCATTCAGCCCCAGTTCCACTGGAAGTAAATAGGAACTACATTTCAACTGCCCTATTTTTGGTTATATTTTAAGGACTACACTTAGGTGTAGCATTCAGTTTAAGTTATGCTTAAAAGGTAAGAATAAAACAACAGGGCATAAGGCGAATCTGTTATTCATTGGTAGTAAAGTGTACTTTCAATAAAAGAAAAAAGAAAAAAATCCAAGACACACAAAAGCAAGTAATTCTGATGGATGGCCAGGCATGTTTCAAGTTATCATGAAGTTCATTCAGAGAACGTTTATATTTCTAAAAGCTACAAGAAGTACGGATGCCTAATTCTAAACTTTCAAAGAAATACAATGCTACCTAAGCTTTTAAAATACTGTATTACTTTTTAGATTTCTCAATCTGTTATCATTCGGCTCCATTAATGACACTCTAGCATATATATCCAGTAATTCAGTATCAGACCAGAAAAGGAAATAATTCAAATGTCAAATGTCTAGTCCATCAAAATTTCCTTAGGGCACAAAGATCAAACAATTTTTATAATGGGTAAAAATCAAACCGAATCACACTGACATAAAGAGAATTATGAGTACCTTTGTAAATGCTAACAATATTCTTGATAATACTAAACTATCTGAAAACAAATCTATTGGAGCATTGTTATGTGTCACTTGATATACAACTTTGAATAAATTAAAGGGAAATTGTTTACCGTAAGACTGTACAACTCCGCTTATCAGTCTTGTATTGATGGTTTCACCATTTCTTTCCTTTTCAATCAGCTTTAAAACAGCATTTGTTACCTTTAGAAAGGATACAGGAAGAAAACATGTAGATTACAGACTACAGTATGTATTGGGTTGGCCAAAAAGTTCGTTCGGGTTTTTAGCCAACCCACCATTATGTTACTACATAGCTCTTAAACATCAGAATCCATTAAATGCAAGATGAGAGGCACTCTTAGGACATTTCAAAGGAGTGAGGAAGACAGTGGCTAAGAAATGAAATCTGGAAGGGGTTTTAAAAGGAAAACATGCACACACTCACACAAGTAGGTACCTGTTTATTCAACGGCCTGAAAAGACAATCTCTCCAAGTCACCAATGCAAGCTGGATGAAAAGAAAAAGGAACAGTATTAAATGGCTATACTTTTACTATGCTTTTTCCAAAGCTGAAGTCATAGGAAATAGCCTGAATCCTAGATTACATGTATCAATATTTCTAGATTATAAACTTGGTAAAAATCATCATGATGAAATCAGAGAGCCATTCTCTTAACAACTTCAAAAGGTATCAAAGTACAGACGTTTATCAGCTCACATTTTAATAGTTGAGATAAAAAGAAAATCTGGATTTTAGGAGAACATACATATTAGCCTAAAGGGCAACAGTGGATTCAATGTATAAAATTGTTCTCTGACTCAAATGTATGTTTTGACCTAACACATTTAATAAAGATAATTCCATTTATCATAGTTTCCTAATACTCAGTAAAATAAATAATAGACCTTCAATATCTAATAAGTTCTGTATCTTTATCATGGTGTTTTACGTTACACGGATGCATACAACTGTAAATGCATCAAACTGTACATCTTAAATGAATGCAGCTTATTATACATAAATTATTCAGATTTCCCATTTTACTAGTATGTGTGCGTATGATGCATTTTTAAAAGTTTTGGAACTTCTCAACAGAGGTTATGTCAGAAAGTTACTGTAAAATGTTCCCCCAAAGAGAAATGTTACAATTCATATATGGTTTTTAAACTGTTGAGAAAGGTATTATTCAGTTATGTTCAAACTCAAATTTATAACAATTTAACACTCAAATACAAACTGCTGAGAAATTAATTTAAATGCTATCAGTCTTATTTTCCCCCAAATTTAACCACAGATAAAACTGGGTTTATGTAAGATAATACAGTTCTGAAAAGATTATGTGTAAATTTAATTTACAAAATGAAAAACTTTCTACCAAAAAAAGGGCAACATGAAAGCACTATTTAAGAGAAAAATATTTTTAGTAAAGCATGAAAAATATATACTCAAGTACTATTAGAATAAAAAGGTTATTTCAGAATTAGGAATTATGCTACCAAAAAAGACGCTGGGAAGAAACAGTCTTATTTTTCAGGAAAAATGCACCCTGTGGGGCACAGTTTTGAAGGTAACTCTCCCTGTGCAAACTCGCCGTTGCTCCTCTCCCCAACTCCTCAGACCTCGTCAGTGCAGGGGGAGGCAAGGCAAACGCAACGTGTGGCCATGAACTTCCAGTAAAGATACTGCACCTTTAAAAATAACTTTTCCAAGACATTTTTTCTAAGTTAAGACAGCACTAGGCAGACCTAATTGGACTTGGGATAATTTGTCACTTTGAAGGAAGAAAGGCAAGATAAGAAAGCAGGACCGAAGGTAAACCAGAGAAAGTTCAGAAGGACAGATTTAGGGAAAAAGTCTTGCTCAATCACTTTAACGTGTTAATAATGAAATTAGTTTATGCGCTCTGGTTGACTGGAAAGGAAACCCACAACTTCCTATAATTGAAGAGAAAGACAAAATTATCAGGGAAAAAAGTAAATCTTTATAGTTCATGACAAAGCATCCCCGTCTTCTGGAGAGTCTGGAAAATGCAATGAGGCATCACTGTACAAGAACTGTTCCATGTGTCAACTGATATTCGAACTTTAAATGAATTCAACAGGCTCCTTGCAAGAGCAGGCAAGGGAAATACTGTTTCTAGAGAGGGGTGTTAACTGGCCTTTGCTAGGAGTTATGGCTGCATATTGCATTTCCAAACTAACTACAGCATTTAGGGATGTGGAAACTACGAATTTTGAAAGTAAAAAAAAAAAGTAAGAAAGAAAAGGAAAAAAAAGCAGTCAAATCTTGAAAACAGTACACAAAAAAGTTTAAAGACTATAATAATTTTTAGGAGCATGTGATGCTATTACAGCGCATATATATGGTGTTTTAGGTCAAGCAGCCAAGAGGAAATCAATGAAAATCATGCTGATTCCTACACTGACAACTTTCAGTCTCAAGAAAGCATTTGTAAGTGGAAAAGAAAAGGTGAACTACAAAAGACTCAAATCAAAACACTAAACCTAGAAAGTTCTGTTAAAATTGTATAACAAAGTACCATTATGAAGCAGTAACAGTTTGGTATAGAAACTGAGCTACACAAATAATAAAATAATAAAAATCTGTCATGCATCTATGGCACATTACTTTTCTTTTAATTAAATTTGCCAAAAGCAAAGCAACAAAGCATTGCTATTATAGCAACATTCTTGGATATGGAGATAATCTCATTATGCAGAACTTGACATTTGAACACCACTCGTTCAAAAAAGGTACTGTCTGTATATCTGAGAGCCTATTATGAACAGATAGACTGTTCTGTTGTTCTGAGTCCTCCCTTGACTGGTTCTCAAACTCGACAGTGCATCAGAATCACCTGGAGGGCTTGCTAAAAACACACTGCTGGCCCCTAGCTCCAGAGTCTCTAGTTAAGTAAGTCTAGGCTGAGGCCCAATGACTTGCATTTCAAACAAGTTCCCAGGTAATATTGATGCTGCAAGTTTGGGGACCACACTTTGAAAACCAGTGAGCCTGGAAAAAGCTCCCTTGACTGAAGAAACACACTAATGAAGGTGATTTAACAAGTCAAATTTTGCCTCTTCAAAATTTATTTTCATGCAGTCTTAAAGAAAAAAACCCCTCAATTTTGAATTCTGTTAAGTGTCATGACTCATATTACTTTGTATGTTGAGTGGGTAGAATGGAATTTCACATCACAGTTCCCTCCTTGAAGCAGTTTCCCAGACCCCAAAAGACCGCGGAGGGCTGATCACTGAGGCCTGAGTCCCAGGAAGGGACCCGCTTTGCCTGCTGGGCCGGGATGCAGGACTCGCTGTGCTAAAATGGGGATAGCTCCGGGCTCAGCCTGATGGTCGGTCAGATAATTGAAGAAGAAACTTTTAATAAGTAAATGCAGAAGCGTGCAGGCTGTATTTTAGAACGCCAATTACTCATCCTTCTCTTTTCTCACCACAAAACATCTAAGGGCCATTTACTGATAAATTAAAACAAAGGAAGTTGTAGCTCACCAGTCTGAAAATTGCTTACTATTTGCCTAGATCTCCTACTGGGAAGGAAGATGCGTCCCTAAGAAAACACACATTTGAAAGGTGTGTAAAAACAATCTTACGGAGTAGATTTCATAGATTCCTTTTCGTCCTTCGTCACACTCGCGGCGAACCCAATGTCTATTGAGGTAGGCACAGATCCCATTCAGCACTTTGCTTGAGAACCGGTAGTCTTCCCACTGCTGGGTGTAGAACTTCAGTACGCTCTCATCCATCAAATCTTCTCCGTCCTAAAGACAAGTTCACTAAGCTTTAAGATGACTAATTTGTCTCATGATAAATCAGAGATAAAAGTTAACTGAAACAAATCTACTGCATTAAGATACACTGACGTGTATGGTTTTAGATGGGTCCTTTGAATTATTCTGTATACAAAACATGCTCATTTACTACAAATTCTCACAAGAAAGTAGCTCATGAGGATCACACTAAAGAGAATTTTAATGAAAATTCTTTGATCTCAAATTAGAACTTTTTTCATGGTATTAATATGCATATACAGTCATAAAAAGACTGAACTTTTTAGAATATGAGGGTAATTCCTTTATATTAACAAATAAGGAATTTACCTCAACTTACTCCTATTTTTGATATTTTCTGTTAAAAAATTAATTAAAATGTCCAATTAACAATTTAGACCACGGGGCTGATACTATTTCATTTTTTAATGCATCTTCTTCCTTCATTAAATTTACTTAAAAATTATAAAAATCTATAGCTCTTCGTGGTAATCTGCTGCATTTTTGTAAAAATAAAGTATACAGTATAATGGTGCAATATTTCTTCTTTAACAAGGCCTCACGAGGAAAATGTTCATTTACCAAATTATTTTTACTGAAATGTCTACAACTTAAACCACAAAGTTTTATTTGAAGGAAAGTAACTTGAAATTTTTTCTTAGGTACTAATGACATCTACAAAGTTAAGTCTTACCCTTTAAAAATGGGGCATTAAATTGCAGCATCATTAAAACGTGCTGTAGCAGAAGAGCACTCCACGGGGAGCTGGGAGAGGGCAGCCCCTCTATGAACTGAGGGCCCGGGGCCGCCCCTGAACTTCTCAGCCTGGGGCCCCTTCAACTGGCAGAATAAAAAGCTCGACAGAATGGAAGCTCCATAAATACACGCTGCACAAGTGATCCGACAAGCCACGTGAAAACCTGACCGTATCTTGATACAACCAAATTTGTGTTCATTTAAATAACAAGAAATGAACCCGAACATGTAAAGCTAAGCTATTCTGGATTATAGTAGATGACCTTTTTTAAAATGCAAAAAATAATATCGCTGATGGCACGGCTGTCAATACCTTTCAAAACACAACACCCTGTTCCTCACTTCAGTACTAAAGAGTAATTAATTCCGGGGTTCACTTTACAAAGTGTTGTGAACAAAAGCAAGGAGGGCACAGTGGCTTCAGCAAGACTGCTTAGGAACATGGAAAATAATACCGTCTTAGTCACGATTTGTGGTCAGTCGATTATGGTCTGTTAAAATGATGTTAAGTTTCCAATTACCTTGTAAAATATATTAAGAAAAACAAATGTGGAGCATGCTGAAGTTTTCTGCCTGTTATCTGTGTAAATAAAAAATCTTTAAAGTATATACACAGCGTGTGCAGACTTCCCAGGGTACACACTCTACATAACGTGCGCAGCACCAGATGAAGAAGCCACTTGCCCATCCTGTGGCTGGATGGAAGGCGTCACACTGCCTTTGCTACAGAGGATGGAGACTGAGGAAGAAAAAGGCAGAAGATGAAGGCGAAAAACCACATCACTGTCCAAGCAAAAGGCTCAGAGCAGGAGGAATGAATGTTCGTGGTGAAACCCACCCAGCCAAGGGCACAATTTCATTATAGTTGTGAAATATATCACAAGGCCATGTAGAAAAGGCAAGAACATACTGGACAATGTGATTACCGAAGGCTGGATAACCTTACAAGTCTTTTATACATTTTGATACAGAATAGCACATTGGGTTCAAAATACAACATAGGTAATTTGACTTCATAATTATATGCTTTAAAAAAGGTTCATCAATCTCTAACCACCAAATACCAAATGGTTAGTAATTTAAGGAAAGTACTACTATGGTGAAAGGCTATCAAAAACTTCTAATTTAACAAATCAAAGAACAGAATATGGGCTTATGAAGATTTCATTTTCACAACAGGTAAATGACTAAGCAAGAGCAAAACACCTTCAGGCACATGTCAATGCCAAAAACAATGAAAGAATGACAGTGAAAGATTTAACTTATCAACAGAATCTATTTCACTATTTTTTTTTTTTACATTCTATTATAAATGCTCAGTATACATATAAAACATCTTACCTTAAGAAGATTTGTCAAGTAATTCTTCAAAAATTCTTTAAGCCGTTTGTACAATTCCAAGCCAACAAACTGAGCTCCCCCCGGCGTCTGCCCCTTTTTTGATTTAGAAGGAGGGACACCAGCCCCTCGAGCTTGGTTTGACTGGTGAACACTCGTGCAGTAGTTATAAACGTGACTTGGAGAAAAGTCAAGGAAATCAACATGCATCATCAATGTCAACAGTGATTAATACGAACATATTTTCTTATAAGATACTTCAGTATCAATGTTTCCCATGTATCAACAAAAACCTGTTAAAGTTAGAGTGGAAAAAAGATCCCATTCACACACCAATAAAGCTAAGAGTCAGCCAGCCGAGGAGGATGGAACATCCTGGAGGAAGGTCACCAAGAAAACTCTGGACCTTCAAGATCGTCTAATGCCATTACCTTGTGGAAAACTGTCCTGAGAGTATATTAGAAGGTAAGAAAAGAACTGGCAAATGTACAAAGAAAAGGTTGCAAATGAAAAGAAAAAAAGCAATTATCTACTTCAGGGAAAACAAAGAGCTATAACCGTAGTCTATAACAATGCTTAGCTATGAATATTTCCAAAAGCATACGTCATAAATATAAAAATAACCAAAACTTTACTTTAAAATTATCTGTAAGTGGATTTAACCAAAGCTACCCTCTGAGAATGAAAAATGAAAAGCAGAAGACACGGCAGTGAAAGAGACGGAGTCCTCTATTACAAGTGAAAGTCATGGATGCCTAAAGCTGGCCAATCAGAAAAGAGCAGGACCCAGGCACTATGGAGAGAGATGGAGATGTGGTCTCTCTTTTTTTTTATAACCTTTAATACTATTTCCGTTTACCTGCATGTATTTTACTTGGATCAAATTAATAGAAAGACACCAATACTGATTCAGACAGAAAGAAAAATCATGAAACAATATTCTGGTGTATTTAAGAGCTTGCTATATAAAAACTATTTCAAGTCAGCGGATAAAGATTATTGGATAAATGGCATTATAGGTGATTTCAAAAAACTTTCATATTCCAAAATATATTACAAACAGATTAAGAATTAAAATACACAAACTGAAACCATAAAACAAAGAATATACATACAAATACTTTCTTGATCTGAGGTTGGAGAAGGCCTTTCTAAGCAAAGTCATATAATCACTTCATTTGAAATTTTGAAACTATTTTAGTAAGAAATATCTTAAAGTTACTATCATTAATAAATAAAGGTAATTTAAAACAATGTGAAAAAAATTAATCTCTAAAGAAACAAGGATTCCAACAGAAAATCCAAAAGCTAAAAGAAATACGTATTAGTAG
Organism: Balaenoptera ricei; assembly: GCF_028023285.1. Taxonomy (NCBI): domain Eukaryota; kingdom Metazoa; phylum Chordata; class Mammalia; order Artiodactyla; family Balaenopteridae; genus Balaenoptera; species Balaenoptera ricei. The sequence goes on from NC_082647.1 coordinate 7,662,893, forward strand.
CCAAAAACCTAAGAAACCCCTCAATCTCAGTGGTAATCAAAGAACTATGCCATAAAACACTGACTCATTTTATTAAATATTTCAAATATAGACAGAATCACAGATTATAATACACAACGAACTCTCGCAAACTCATGACCTAGTTTGGACAAATCTTATTACATTCCCATGCTTGTCTCATTCCATCCAAATCCCCCTCAACTTTTTAGGAAATGAAATGATACAAGAGTATACCTGACATACTACGAACTCTTCCCTAATCCCACTCTTCCTCCCCCTTTCCCTAGGGGCAAATGTCCCTGTGATTTGGTGTCTAACATTCCTATGAATGTTTTATATTTTACTGTGTAACAATATATGAAATTATTTTGCATGTTTTCAAATTTTAGATTACACAAACGGTAACACGTTGTACATTTGCTTCTGCCAATTTGTTTCTGACAACGTTTGAGATAGTTACAGCTGTATGTAATGTACTGTATAGTACAGATTTATAATTTATCCATTCTCTCGTTGCTAGACCCTGCTAATGATCTTTTGGCAGGTTCCAAATTTTGGCATGATTTTCCTGTATTTCCTTTTAAATCTGACATTTCTAATCCACCTTGATTAAAACTGTATATAACATGAAGAAGAAAAGCGATTTTACATTTCTCTGCATAGAAAACCAACGGTTCACAAACCACCTATTAAATGGTCTATCCTTTCCCGACTATATGTATTGCTACTTCTAGATAACTATCCATTTCAATAAACTTTTCAAGTATACTGCCCAGTTCAGTCTTCTTTTAAAAAATGCCCGCTAATTTTGTTGTCCCCCTTTTAAAATATTTTTATTATTAATTTTGCCAGAGGCTTGTCTATTAGTCTTTTTAAGGAACCAGTTTGAGATTTATCCATTTTCATCACTGTATCTATATTTCTATTGTTTTAAATTTACTTCTCTCTTTACATTTGCTCTCTTTCTATAAATCCTCGTTTGGTTGCTTAGCTTTGTAATTTATCCTCTTTGTTCTTTTTAATATAAGCATTAAAGACGACAGATTTTCTGGGCTTCCCTGGTGGCGCAGTGGCTAGGAATCCGCCTGCCAATGCAGGGGACACGGGTTCGTGCCCCGGTCCGGGAAGATCCCACATGCCGCAGAGCGGCTAGGCCCGTGAGCCACAACTACTGAGCCTGCGCGTCTGGAGCCTGTGCTCCGCAACAAGAGAGGCCGCGACAGTGAGAGGCCCGCGCACTGCGATGAAGAGTGGCCCCCGCTTGCCACAACTGGAGAAAGCCCTCGCACAGAAACGAAGACCTAACACAGCCAAAAATAAATAAATAAATTAAAAAAAAAAAAAAGAATCCGTCTGCCAATGCAGGGGACATGGGTTTGAGCCCTGGTCCAGGAAGATCCCACATGCCGCGGAGCAACTAAGCCTGTGTGCCACAACTACTGAGCCTGCGCTCTAGAGCCTGCGAGCCACAATTACTGAGCCCTCGTGCCACAACTACTGAAGCCCGCGCACCTAGAGCCCGTGCTCCACAAGAGAAGCCACCGCAGTGAGGAGCTGCACACTGCAACGAAGAGTAGCCCCCGCTCGCCGCAACTAGAGAAAGCTCGCGTGCAGCAACGAAGACCCAACACAGCCAAAATAAATAAATATATTTTTAAAAAAACAAAAAAAATCCTACAGACTTTCTGCTCTACACCTCTGTGGCTACATCACCTAAGTCTGATATGTATTTTCCTTATTCAGTTATATTTTCTTTTTTCCATTGCTAGTTATATCTTGATTAAGAGTTTAGAATTTTTTAATTTCCAAAGTGTATTTTTTTTAACCTTTAAAAAGAATCCTTTAATTTCTTTTTAAAATTAATCAGAGAGTGTTATCTTTTGGATAGTTTCTTTAAAATATGATGAGACTTGTAGCTGAAGATGTAGTGACTTTCTTTACATGTGCTTGAAAAAATGTCCACTCTCTAACTGCTGGACACATGGTTTGTTAAAGCAAGCTGGTCACTTTTGCTTTTCAGATCTTCTGTATTGTCAGTGATTTGCCTGTTTATTAACTACTGAGAAATTTTTATTAAAATCCCCCTATCCAGTTATGGGTTTGTCAATTAGTCTTATAATTCTCTAAAAAATCTGCCATATATTTTGAGACCCTGTTAGTAAGTGTACAAATTTAGAATTATATTCCTGGTGACTTGTTCTTTTTATCATTAGAAAGTAACCATGTTTATTCTTAACAACAGGGCCTTAGAAATCTATTGTATCTGATGTTAATATGGTTTTCCCTATATTTTGGTTAGAATTCATCTCAAATACCTGTATTCCACCTCTTTACTTTCAACTTTTATATCTCTATGTTTTGGTTTGTCTACTGCGAATCACCACAGTAAAATTCACTTTTAAAACAGAAATTGAGTCAGACAGACAGTCTCTGATGGGCAGGTTTGGTTTTAAGATTATAATCTGTTTTCTACCGCTATCTCGATTAATTTCTACCACCTTATTTTGCATTTTCTACTTTAATTTTTTTTTCTCTGTGCTTCTTGTTTTCTCCCCCTTTCCCTTATATTGGATCGACAGTTTCCTTATTCCACTGTAGTTCTTTTGTTATGCTGGAGTTACACATCTTATTCATATTCTTGTAATGGTTACCTTAAAATTTGGCATGCATGTTTTGCTTTCACCAATTCTGGTAAATTCTTGGGTTATTTCCTCTTCAAACACTTCTGGTCCCCTTTCTGTTTTCTCCTAGCTTCTCTGCTACATTTTCATGTCACCTCCTTATCTCAGTTTATAACTTCAGTTACTTCCATCACTTTATCTTTGTTCAAACTTTCTAATTTTTCTTTTTCTTTTTTTTTTGGGGTGTACATTTTTACAAAAAAAAAGTTTAATACTAATGCCATTGCAGGACACTTAGGTTAATTCACAAAGTAGTTCTTCAAAGGTTCAAACATTTCTATCTAATTTTTCTTGATCTACCTACCACATCAAGTTAAGTGATTATCAGCTGTGCCAAATTTGCTATTTTTAATAATTTTATTTTACATTTTCAGATTTTCCCTACTTCTTTAAAAAGATGTCTTATTGTCCATAGTGTTTTGTTCCTTTAATATTCCTGACTCTTTTACATCACTAATTGTTTTTAATACACTTAGAAGTGCTCTCTAAAGACCTTTCTGTTTGAAGTTCTTGAGGCTCTAGTTCTGCTGTTTGTTCTATATGCTGACTTGTTCACGTGGACCCAGACTCTCCTCACTTTGTAACTTTGGGGTTTTTTAAAAACTCATTTTCAGTGGGGTTTTCACGTTAATTTCCCAGCTTGGGGAAATCCCCCAGCAAGCTGGCAATACAAACTCAAATCCCAAAGACACCAGAGGTGACAAATTCTCAGGACGGATTCCCCTCCAATCCCCTCACGTGCAGAACGTGGCTCAAACTACTTTCCTAGTGGCCTGCCTGGGAGAGTGGGTCGATTATTTTGTTTTCCAGTTCACCTTTTCACTAAAGAGTTCCATGGAAACATCAGCTTCCCGCCCGGGCGCAGGGCTTTGCTCCTGTTCTGTGTGACCACTGCTTCCAGCCCACCCACCTCTCACCCAGATCCTCGGGTAGCACGGAGTCTCACGTTGTATCCAGCACCCAGTTCTAGGTGTTTGGTTCTAGGGAATTTTTTAGGTTACCTAGTTCAGCCTGACCTTTATTTCTCGGCAATATATTAATCTCTAGCTACTAAATTAACAAAGGTCTTAAAAAAACAACAACAAAAAAACAGTCAAACTCAGTGATAGCCAAAGTGCAGGAACATGGGAGCGTCTATCCATTGGGGGGGTCAGAGCATACACTGTTATATTTTTTTTTGGAATAAAATTTGGAAATATTCAAAATTCAAGTGCATTCTTTTTGATACAGTAATTATACTCACAAGCATTTATCATAGTGAAATTATCATGGAAGTATACAAATACTTTAATTTAGCTATCAAACTATCACAGCATTGCTGAAGATGATAAAAAGAATTCTAACAACCTGTCAAACATAATTAAATACACTGTTGGATTCACCTGAGGATACAATAGGGCGCTTTTAACACTGTCATAGAATATAGAGTGGTTATAAAAACTGCAATATATTTACCAAATTTCATCTAATCCAAGACTCTGGTCATAATATGTATCATTACTTTAAGTAACACTAAGAAAATGCTGCCAATTAAAATCTGACACAGTGCGTTCTTAGATGGAATTTTTATATTGACTGACTAAAAGATTAGTGGTTTAGACTTAAAAAGATTTATCACAACGTTCTTGTAAGCAAATAAAGAAAAGCTGAGAGCAGGCCAGAGCCCATAGCCCACAGTGGGGTTTTCTTTCTAATCTGCTCCCATCCTGAGCTTGCTTGATATTAAAAGGTTTTGTTCTTTCCGGCCATACTCTTCAAATGGTCCTTAATGGTTTGCAGGCTAAGAACGAGGGGGCAGGTAACTCGGCACAGGGGCAGGTAACGAGGAGCACCTGCCCAACCACGGAACCATGCGCCCACTAAGGGCGCACTCAGCCCTGGAGTCAGTGAACGTGGTGTGGTACGTGCATAGATCGATACAGAAAGATGTTAAAAAGATCACAGTAAGTGAAAAACACAACTTCGAAATGAGCATTTTAGTATGGTTCCTTTGGACATGTAGATAAAGTTTATGTATCTGTCCAGACATTAATAGTCATTACTTTGGGAGAGCAGGGCTAGCAAGGGTTTTTAAAAACTTTTAACTACAGAATTCTTTCTTCTTCACAAAGTATTCTTTGTGCCCAGAACACACTCTGACCCCACGATTACTTCCTTTCAGCCTCACCTCCTCAAAGAGGACCTGGAAACAATGCAAGGAACCCTGGGCGTCCCAGAACAGACTAAAAGGCAAAATTTTAACTGGGGGGCGGGGGGGGGGGGGGAGCCCTTAAAAGCTCTTTTAAAATTTCTACCCAGAGTTTAACGTTCATTCCCAAATTAGCATCACCCTCACCATTATCCAACCAGGCATGGAAAACACGAGACAGTGCTGACTAGAGACAGCAGAGGATAGGAGCCATCCTGCTTTGTAAAACGTAGGTTTCCTTTTATCAGCTTACATCTAAATTAGATGAAATAATGAAGAACTAATAATAAAAAGCAAGCGTGTTATGATCCACCCCTCCCAACCCACAGCAGCAACCGCTTTTAACTCTTTCTTGATTTAGTTCTTGTTTTTCAGGCAAATATACACATCTTCAAATCATACTCCTGTATTGTCTTTTGACTAATTAAACTTTGCATGAGTTACTGAATTCCTGCCGACAGAAAACCTCTCTCGTGGCCACCCCCAACCCAATCCTGCCCCCGGCAGTGCCCATGTCACCGTCCGTGGAGCCTGCAGGAGTTGCCGCTGAAACTTCAGGTTCTACTTAAACTTTGGTTCTGCTATCAGTACTAACGTATCTAACCACGTTTCTGTGGGATAGTAACTATAAACTTGAAAAAGTGTAAAAAGAACTGTCCGAAGGCACCAGAGAGCAACCAAAAGGTGGCTTACACTGCAGAGTATCCTCGTCTTGGAAGAAGGGAACAGCACAACCCAAGCCTATAGACCTAAGAAACAGGAAAATGAGACCCACTCTCAAGAGAAGAGATAAGCAACAGAGACCAACCTGGAGGTGACCTGTGTCCAAATTAGGAGACAAGGATTTTAAAGCAACTATTATAGCTATACTCAAGGACACAAAGAAAAACAGGCTCATAACAAATGAAAATTAACTGCAGTAAAAAACAAACTATGAAAAAAAAAACCCAAATAAAAATTCCAGAACTGAAATACATATTACCTAGAATAAGTTATTTAGTGGATGGGCTTGAGAGCAGAGTGGAATCGAAATAAGACTCCTGAAGACAGACCAACAAAAATGATCAATTCTGAAGAAGAAAGAGGAAAAAAAGAAAAAAAACTGCTGAAAACTAAAGGGGAGAAAAAATATTAAAAGTAGACTTGTAACATACAGCAAAACAATATCACCACTACAAAGGCCAAATGACAGTGGAATATCATCTTTAAGTGTTGAAAGAAAAAAAGAAACCTATCAACCCCAAAATTCTTTATCCAGTGAAAATATTCCTCAAAAAGGAAGGCAAAATAAAGGTAATTTCAGATGAAATAAAACTTAGAGACTTCACATAGTACAGACTTAAATTCTAGGTAGAGAGGAATTGATATCAGGTTGAATCTTGGATCTTCAGAAAAGAATGAAGAGCATTAGAAATAGTAGATATTTGGGCAAATATAAAAGACTATTTTTCTTAATTCTTTAAAATACAAAGAATGATTTAAAACTAAAATTTATAATATTGTCTTGTGGGTCTTAAAACTATTTAGATGTAATATAAAGGATGAGCTTGGGATAGTAAATGGAACACTGCAGTTACAAGGTTTCTATGTTTTCTGTGGTGTCATTCAATGTCAACTCTAAGTAGCATATTAAAAAAGAAATAAAAGGATACATATTGTACTCCCTAGAGCAATCACACACACACACACACACACACACACACAGCAGAGGAATAGCTTAAAAAGCCAGCAGATATATTAAAATGCAATTCTGAAAAATTTCAAATAATCCAAAAGAAGAGAGGAAAGCAGGAACAGAGAAATTTTTTTACAGGGCAGAAAAAATAATAAAATGGTAGGCCTAAAAACCAACCTATTAATACTTATAATAAATGTTAGTAGAGTAAAACCTACAATCAAAGGCAGAAATGATCAGAAGGGACAAAACAGCAAGACCTTTCAATATGCTGTTAGAAGAGACACAATTTAGATATAAAGACACAAATTGAAAGTAAATAGATGGAAAAAGATTATCATGCAAACACTAAGCATAAGAAGGCTGAAGACGCTATAACAATATCGGACAAAACAGACTTCAACAAAACAAAATATTACCAGAGAAAAGAGGGACATTGCATAATAATAAAAGGATCAGTTTACTAAAAAGACATAATCATAAATGTATGTTCTCCTAATAGCAGAGCTTCAAAATACATGAAGCAAAATCTGACAGAATTAAAGGGAGAAAAAGACAATTCCACAATCATAGGATAAGATTAAAAATCCCTCTCTCAGCAACTAGACCAAAGGCAGGGAAGGGGGGAAAGCAGTCATGACACAGATGACCTTCACCTAATTCTATACCTAGTGGATGCTAGTAAACTGTCTCTCTGAAAGAAAAAAAGAAAAAAGTCCTGACTGTAGCCTTAGCAGCTATCTGTGGGGTAAGACTCCCTCCATGGCAGATTTCAAGCTACCAACATGACGTTACTGACAGGGAGTTGGGGAGAGATGTGCATAATCATCTCCCACAAGCCAACAGGATCCTGCTCCAGTCTACACCCAACAAATTCACATTCTTTTCAACAGTACACTGTATGCTCACCAAATAGGCTATTTTCTGGGCCATCATGGCCCTCAATACATTTTAAAGGACTGAACTCATATAGAGTTTATTCTCTGACCAAAATTGAATTAGAAATCTGCAACAATAAGCTACCCTGGAAAACCTCTAATATTTCTAACTAAACAACACACTTCTATAAAACCCAAGGGTCAAAGAACAAATAACAAGACATAAATTGTTTTGAACTAAATGATAATGAAAATACAACAAATCAAAATTTGTGGAATGAAGCTAAAAATCCTTACAAAGAAATTTGTACCTTCAAAAACTTACACTAGAATAGGTGAAGATGACATTATTAAGATGACAATACTTATTATTAAGATGACAAATTGATCTACAGATTCAACACAATCCCTATCAGAATCCCAGCTGACTTCTTCGTAGGAAGTGACAAGCTGATTCTAAAATTCACATGGAATTGCAAGGGACCCAAAACAATCTTGAAAAAGAGCAAAGTTGAAGCCCTTACACTTCATGATTTCAAAACTTACTACAAAATTAGTAATCAAGACAGTGAGGTACTGGCATAAGATAGACACATATATCAATGGAACAGAATTGAGAATCTAGATATAAACCCATGTCTCTGTGGACAACTTATTTTTGACAAGGGTGCCAAGACCATTCAATGGGGCAAAAATGGTCTTTCAACAAATGGTGCTGGGACAACTATATAGTGACATGCAAATATATGAAGGGGGACCTTTATTTCACACTGTATATAAAAATTAACTGAAAATGGATCAAATACCTAGAACTAAGAGCCAAAACTATAAAACTCTTAGAAGAAAACATAAAAATAAATCTTCATGACTTTGTACTTGTCAAGGGACTCATATATGACATCAAAAACATGAGCAACCAAAGAAAAAAATGAACTAGATTTTATCAAAATTTAAAAGTTTTTCGTGTCAAAGAACACAATCAAGAAAACGAAGACAATCCACAGACTGGGAGAAAACAATTTATCAATCATTTATCTGATAAACTATTTGAATATGTAAAAAACTCTTGCAACTCAATAATAAAACGACAACCCAATTAAAAAATGGGCAGGGCTTCCCTGGTGGCGCAGTGGTTGAGAGTCTGCCTGCCGGTGCAGGGGACACGGGTTCGAGCCCTGGTGTGGGAAGATCCCACATGCCGCGGAGCGACTAGGCCCGTGAGCCACAACTACTGAGCCTGCGCGTCTGGAGCCTGTGCTCCGCAACAAGAGAGGCCGCGATAGTGAGAGGCCCGCGCACCGCGATGAAGAGTGGCCCCCACTTGCCACAACTAGGGAGAGCCCTCGCACAGAAACGAAGACCCAACACAGCCAAAAATAAAATTAATTAATAAAAAAAAAAATTCACTTAAAAAAAAAAAAATGGGCAAAGGCTCTTAAGAGACATTTCTCTGAAGAATGTATAAAAATTGCCAATAGATACATCATTAGTCATCAGGGAAATGCAAATCCAAACCATAATGAGGCACCACTTCATACCCATTAGGATGGCTAGAATCAAAAAAGTCAGATGATAACAAGTGCTAGTCAGGATGTGGAGAAACCGGAACCCTCACACACTGCTGGTGGGAAAGTAAAACGGTACTATCATCCACTTTGGAAAACATTCTGGCAGTTTTGCAAATGGTTAAACATAGACCTACCATCTGACCTAGAAATTCCACTCCTAGGTATCTAACCAAGAGAAATAAAAGCATATCCATACAGAAATCTGTACACAAATGTTTACAGCAGCACTATTCATGATAGGTATAAAGTGGAAATAACACAAATGTCCATTAATTGATGAATGGATAAACAAAATGTAATATATACAGTGGAATATTATTTGGCCATAAAAACAAATGAAGTAGTTATATATGCCACCACATGGATGAGGCTTGAAAACACAGTAAAGTGGAAGATGCCAGACACAAAACTAGTCTACTCAGTTTACTATAACACAATACCACCGACTGGGTGGCTTAAACAACAGAAGTTAATTTTCTCAGAGTTCTGGAGGCTAGAAGTGCGAGATCAAGGTGCCAGCGTTGGTTTCTGGTGAGGCCTCTCTTGCTGGCTTTCAGATGGCTGCGTTCTCCCTGTGTCCTTGGAGAGAGAGCTCTCCGGTATTTCTTCCTTTTCTTATAAGGACACCAATCCTATAGGATCAGGGCCCTACCTTATATGACCTCATTTAATCTTATTTCCCTAAAGGTCCCATCTAAATACTATACAACTGGGGTTAGGGCTTCAACATATGAATTTTGGGGGGCATACACTTCAGTCCACATATTATATGATTACATTACATAAAACGTTCAGAACAGACAAATCTATAGACCGAAAGTAGATCAGCAGGGAGGCGGGGGACTAAGGGAGTAATAGCTAAAGGGTACAAGGTTTCTTTCTGAGATGATGAAAATGTTCTAAAATGTGATGATTGAACATATCTGTGAATATACTGAAAACCACTGAAATGTACATTTTAAATGGATGAATTGTATGGCATGTGAACTGTATCTCAATAAAACTGCTATTAAAAAATATTCAGCAAGAGGGAAGAGATATGGGAACATATTGTATGTGTATAACTGATTCACTTTGTTATAAAGCAGAAGCTAACACACCATTGTAAGGCAATTATACTTCAATAAAGATGTTTAAAAAAAAAAAATTCAATGTAATCCCAATTGTAATCCAGAAACTTTTAGGGTAGAAACTGACAAGCTGACAATAAAATTTATAGAGAAATGCAAAGGACCTAGAATAGTCAAAAATCTTGGGGTAGGAGAACAAAGTTGGAAGACCTATACTACCTGACTTCAAGAGTTTTCATACATACAGTAATTAAGAAATTACAAAAAATGAAAACACCAACCAATAATCCCACATGAATATAGATGTAAACATACTGCACAAAATAGAAACAAATCAAATTAGTAGTACGTCATTCCTTTAGGATGGATACATACCAATGAAACAATTCTAGAAATAGAACCTACTTATATTGTGACTTAGTTTTAACGAAGACACCAAAGCAACACACTGGGGGAAACGAATGATGCTGGAATAACTGGAGAACCACGTGGGGGAAAGATTAACCTCAAGCCCTACCTCACACCACACACAAAAGTTAACTCAAGATGGATCATAGACCTAAATGTAAAAGCCCAAACCGTAAAGCTTCAAGAGGAAAACACAGTATCTTTGTCATCTAGGCAAAGGTTTCTTATAGGTCACAGAGGATGGTAACTGTAAAAGAAAGTAAAACAAATAAATTAGGTTTCCTCAAAATAAAAACAACCTGCTCACTCGAAGACACCACTAAGAACAGGAATAGCAAGCCTCAAACTGGGAGAAAATAGTAGCAAGACATATCTGATAAAATGCTGGCATCCTAAATATATAAAGAACTCATACAACTCAATAATAAAAAGGATATTAATCCAAAAGTTAAAAAAAAAAAAAAGCAAAAGACTCAGATACTTTACAAAGGACGACATACAAATGGTCAATTAGCATATGAGAAGGACTCAACATCATTAATCACTAGGGAAATGCAAATTAAAACCAGGAGATACCACAACACTCCCACAAGAATGGCTGAAATTAAAGAGAATGACATTCCGAGCAGATGTGGGCAAAATTGTGGGACAACTAGAACTCAGAAACATTGCTCACTGAATTCAAAATGATACAGCCACTTTGGAAAAATAGTTGGCTAGTTTCTTATAAAGTTAAACATACTATTACCATACATTCCAGCAATCCCACTGCTATGTGTTTACCCAAGAGATATAAAAGATCTCCACTTAGATGTTCATAGTAGTTTTATTCATTATAGCCCAAAACTGGAAACAGCCCAGGTATCTGTCATTAGAAGAATGAATTAAGAAACTGTCGTATTCATACAATGGAATATTACTCAGCAAAAAAAAAAGGGGAGGGGGTAGGGAAACTACTGCTACTTATGATAACATGGATAAACCTCAAAAATATCGAGTGAAAGCAGCCTTACATGAAGTGGTACACACTTCATACTTCCCTTTAGATGAACTTCTAGGACAGGCCAAACTAATCTATGGTGGTTGCCTTGGGGGAGGCCAGGATTAACTGGGAAGCATTAAGGAACTTTCTGTGGGGATGATTATGCCCTGTATCTTGGTAGGGCTTTGGGTTACTTGGGCAAATGTGTTAGTCAAAACTTACCTACTGGAAACTATAAACAAATATCAAACTCCAACAATGTACATGCCTAAGCATTTAGGGAGAAGTGTATTGATGTCTAGAGCTTACTCTGAAATGTATGAAATAAAATGGATGGATGGATGGATATGGGGATTCAGGATAGAAAGATATGTAATTAAGCAAGTTCAGTTAAATGGGTCTTCACTATAAAATTCTTTTGACTTCTTTGTATGTTTGAAATTTTTTATAATAAAAGGTTGAGGGACTTCCCTGGTGGTGCAGTGGTTAAGAATCTGCCTGCCAATGCAGGGGACATGGGTTCGAGCCCTGGTCCGGGAAGATCCCACATGCTGCGGAGCAACTAAGCCCGTGTGCCACAACTACTGAGCCTGTGCTCTAGAGCCCGCAAGCCACAAATACTGAGCCCGTGCTCTAGAGCCCGCGAGCCACAACTACTGAGCCCGTGTGCCTAGAGCCCGTGCTCCGCAGCAAGAGAAGCCACCACAATGAGAAGCCCGCGCACCGCAACGAAGAGTAGCCCCTGCTCGCCGCAACTACAGAAAGCCTGAGCAGCAACAAAACCCAATGCAGCCAAAAAATAATAAATAAATAAATTTATCAAAAATAAATAAAAGGTTGAAAACTCCAAGACAGAAAAAACATATAACAACCTTCAAAACAAAACATAAAAAACACTTGAGCCTCTGATGTCATTTGCTAAAGACAATTAGACATGCTTTATTACCTAAAATCAAAAGCAAAGATACAAAACCAGTCATTTGTAAAACTGCTGAACAAATGCCTGTGTACCACTTTGGTCCTTTTATTAAGACTTACTGTAAGGGCTTCCCTGGTGGCGCAGTGGTTGAGAATCTGCCTGCCAATGTGGGGGACACAGGTTCGAGCCCTGGTCTGGGAAGATCCCACAGGCCGCGGAGCAACTGGGCCCGTGAGCCACAACTACTGAGCCTGCGCGTCTGGAGCCTGTGCTCCGCAACAAGAGAGGCTGCGATAGTGAGAGGCCCGCGCACCGTGATGAAGAGTGGCCCCCACTTGCCGCAACTAGAGGAAGCCCTCGCACAGAAACGAAGACCCAACACAGCCATAAATAAATAAATTAATTAATTTAATTAAATTAAAAAAAAAAAAAGACTTACTGTAATAACGGTGCTCCCGGCTAATTACATTGTGATAGGCTAATCACCTAAGACAGGTGGTCAGACTCCAGCTATTTCAATATTTGAGGCTGCTAAATTATGTTCATTTTCCTTAACTGAGCCTCTTCATAATGACAGGCTTAGGGCTTCTGATACGCCTTACATGCTACTCTTGGTAACTGAAGGCTGGGTTCCACTCAACACACTCATGGTCGTAATTCCGGCAGCAACTGCAACAGCTCCCCGGTCTTCTAGCTTCAGTTTAGACAGACTGCTCTCCAGACCCACTGGGCGACACTAATCCAGGAACTGCATCCTGTTTTCAAATTCAGTCCACACGTTGCTGGGTATCTCTTAATTCTCTGTGCACAGAAATCGTGTGATCGATCTTTTCTTCCTTTATTATCTTGGGCACTAGAGATATAGCACCTTCAGTTCTGGGAAGTTACTTTCCACTCTCTATTAAAAATATTATAAATTCAAAAAAATCTTCTTCCCCCGTTTTCCTCTAGAATTCCTAACAGTCAGATATCAGGCCTCCTGGGTGACTTCTGTCTCCAAAGCTACTTGCCCTTTTATTTTACTTTTTACTGTCCTTCTACGTCTTCAATTGTTCTTCTTTTTTAAAATCTCAGTTATTTCAAATTGTGAGTTCTTTTCTCATAGCATCCTGTTCCTAACTTACTGTCATAATGAGAAGCTTCTCATATCTGACAATGTTACTTTTTTAAAACATATTCTTCTTTTCCCTGTATTACCAGTTTCTTCCTGTTCCCTTTTATTCTTTGTGTGTGTATTCTGTTCTTTCATACTATTAATCCTTAGTACTCATAACGATAAGGTACTAAAAAACTGGAAACACCACTGGCCTGAGTGAGGCTGGTGGGCCACAGTTCTGAATGGCTCACCTTTCATGTCAATAAATGCATTTATTTTTCAGGGCTGTTCAATTTTTCCAGAGCACTGTTCTGTCTCTAGCATCCCCACCAGTATTCTGAATATATGGAATTAGGGACCAATCACGCTAAAGGCTAACTTTCTATCACAGCCACTGTTGTTGCTTCCTATTCGTGACAACCTCTGCGAGGCCTCCTGTTCCCAAGTTTCTGCAGCAGTCCCACTCAATGTGTTCTAAATAGAGGCAACAAGTCTTCTGCTTGGGATGCAGACTCTTGACTACCATGTGTTCTATACCTGAGTAGAGGGAAATGAAGGGCTTTTAATTTCACGGATTTTGAATCCATCCCTCACCTCCCGAGCACTGCCCAGTCTCACGCCTCCACCTTCTGCCAAACCGGAGCCTTCAGGCCCCAAGCTTCTCCAGTCCTGCAGGGCCAGTGGTGCTCTCGCCAGCATCCTCCTCTGGGGATGTACCCTCTAAAGCGAGGCTTCCTGTACCCTGGTGATCAGTACTGTGACTCTATCTGCTTTTCATTCTCCAAAAAAAAATTGTTAAATTCTTATCTATGATGTCTGTTTTCTTCCATTCTTTGTCTTCACTGATTTAAAAATTATTTTACTATCATTTTAGTGATGTCACAAATGAGAAAGTCAAAACATAAATTTCACCTTCAACCAGAAGCCCAGAAATTTGCTCCTTTTGTTTCCTGTTTCTACCCTAGTTCAGAACTTACACAACATCACACTTGGATTACTAAAACCAAGTTGGTCTTTCTGTGCTTTTGATCTCTTTCCTGTTTTAATCCCATTTGGTTTCCAGATTCATCCTCCTAAAGTCATTAATTATCAAGTCATATATCCATCTCTATGGACCTACAACACTTTAAAACAAACAAACAAACTCATTTACCTGGTTTTCAAGGTTCACCATAATCTGGAGTCATTCCTTATCAAAGTCAGTTAAACTAACTTGTGTAGCCATTCTTACAGCATCTATTCAAGCTGACCAGCATCGTGCTCTCTCAAAGTGCTACTTCCCACTCTCACGTTCATCTTTCTCCCTCCAGCAAAACTCTGCAAGAATTTCACCCCTTTGTTTCTCCTTATCTATACTCACCCTCTGAGGCCCACTTAACCTCTACTAGTTCTTGAAACTTTCCAACCTTGGAAGCGTCAAAATCCTTCTCCCTCCTCCTCTGAGCACCCCCTCGGTACTGCCCATCATAATATACTTCCTAATTCATGGAACGAGACCATCAAATATTCCATCACACACACACATCCCCCTCCACTTCATTAGGGATTTGAGATAGCTTATGAGAAGACCTGAAACGTAATAGAAAAATAAAAAATACAAGCACAAATAATATTTACAGAACACAAAAATAAGATAGGATACAGGACTTCCCTGGTGGCTCAGTGGTGAAGAATCCGCTTGCCAATGCAGGGGACACAGGTTCGAGCCCTGGCCCAGGAAGATCCCACATGCCGTGGAGCAACTAAGCCCGCGAGCCACAACTACTGAGACTGCACTCTAGAGCCCGCGAGCCACAACTACTGAGCTCGTGTGCCACAACTACTGATGCCCACGCACCTAGAGCCCGTGCTCCGCAACAAGAGAAGCCACCGCAATGAGAAGCCCGCGCACCACAACGAAGAGTAGCCCCCGCTCGCCGCAACTAGAGAAAGCCCGTGCACAGCAACGAAGACCCAATGCAGCCAAAAATAAATAAATAAATAAATTTATTTTAAAAAGACAGGATACAAAATTATAGTGTCTAAGTCAGAATCCTAAAATTTACTTAAACAAATAACCATGCATTATTAGAAATGAACATATTTCACATCTGGAGGGCTACCTGCCAAAATTAATTCCAGTTTCAGAGTATTTATCTTCCACATTTCTAATAGCATTTAATTAACAGAACTAACTGTTAAGGCAATTCCTACTCCTGACTAAAGTACAAATATTATCAAAGGAATCAAGGAAAAATGAATTTTCCTATTGTCTCTAACAAAGACGTCTGTTTCCAGAGCACACAAGAACAATTACAAGTGCTCAGATATAAGCTAAAAATGGTATCACGACGGGACCATTTCTCACACTCACGGGGAGGATTCAGAGCAAGTGCTCTGCAAAGACTGATGACCAGGGAACCATCACAGGTACATGTTTACTTACACTCGGGAAATGGTGTTAAAGGTTATTTCTAAGTTACACACAAACACTCGTTTTCTGTACGATGTATGTGTGTGTAGATAACACTCAGACAGATGTACCCAAGACAGCACTGCAGGGACTGGCCGGGGGGTGAGAGACGTGAACGACACGCGGATGAAAGAACTCGTACTTTTCACTGTGTGTCCTTTTAAGCTTCTGGATGTTACCACAGGATTGTTTGTCTAAAAAACAAAAATTATTAAAAAGCCCCCAAATGGGTAGCTGTGTCTGACTGTGGAAGACTTCAGCCCGAAGCCCGGCTAGTCCTCATAGAAGATGCTGGCCTGGGGGCCCATGCTGGCTGTTTTCCTGAAGAGGAAACAGACACAAAGTTTATCGGGAAGATACCAACCGGTGGATGCTTCTGAGGGAGTCGTGAACGCCTTTCACAAAAGAACGGCACCAGCTGCGCTCTGAGCCCAGGCTGCATCAGCAGAAAGGCGAGACCCACGGCCTCCCACCCAGACAGACCCACGGAGCTTTAATGACGTGCAACCTTCACTTTGTAGTGTTTTTTCTTGGCTTTAAATCAACTGTGTGGGGAAATGTTATCAGAAAAGGAAAAAGCAGAGTCCTAATGTGCATCAGAAGCTGCAGGGAGGGGACTTCCCTGATGGCGCAGTGGTTGAGAATCTGCCTGCCAATGCAGGGGACACGGGTTCGAGCCCTGGTCTGGGAAGATCCCACATGCCGCGGAGCAACGAAGCCCGTGCGCCAAAACTACTGAGCCTGTGCTCTAGAGCCTGCGAGCCACAACTACTGAGCCTGTGCTCTAGAGCCCGCGAGTCACAACTACTGAGCCTGCGTGCCGCAACTACTGAGCCCCGGCGCCGAGAGCCCGTGCTCCGCAACAAGAGAAGCCACCGTGATGAGAAGCCCGCGCACTGCAATGAAGAGTAGCCCCCGCTCACCGCAACTAGAGAAAGCCCGCATGCAGCAACGAAGACCCAACGCAACCAAAAAAAAAAAAAAAATTAAAAAAAATTTTTTTAATTAAAAAAAAAAAAAGAATCTGCAGGGAGAAGTCGTCTGTGCAGGGGACCGGCCCTCCACACACATCACTGGTACGTCCCGCGTGTCACCTGGACGGGGAGGACCATCCAGGCCTGAGAGGGCTCTGGAAGGGGCGTGGCCCGCGATTGCTGGGGGTGGTTCATTCCACTGCGGGAAACCACTGACCTCAGGCTTCTGGCTGAAGCGGGGGCTCCTCCTGCAGCCCCCCGCCACCCTCCAAGTCCACCTGTACCACCCGCCCTTCCAACATGGGCAGCTGTGTGTCAGCAAGTCACTGATTCTTAAGTGATGACTGTAAAAACTCAGTAAATATGACTCAGATTTAAAAGTAAAATGGTCAGGTCTACAATGATTTTTAAAGCAAAAACAAAATAGAATACGAAGAAAAGTTAAATATGGCAATTAAGAGGAAATAAGGGAAAAAAAACCCCAAGAGGTAAAAGTAAACTAAAAACCTAACAGGCAATTAAATAGAAGTTTCCTTCAGCAGTCACTGGGTTGGTTGTTTTACACTAGGTCAGCGAGAGCCTGACAAACCCACGTTATCTGACTTTTAAAACTTTGAGCTTGTTTTCAAAAGGTTCCCTGGAAGAGTTCCTTTGGCAACACGGGCAGAGGCGGGCAGTAAGTGGGACCCTAGGCAGACACCTGGGGTCTCTGTCTGCAGGCGGCCAGGATGGCACGGTGGCCTGGCGGCACTTGGCGTTCAAGAGCCGAGCCTGGTTCTGCCTCCGAAACGGGCCTACGACTCCTCCGTATCCTAGAACTGCTCCATCATTTGCCAAAACACACTTTTTGCATGATTGGTTGGGACAAGTCACCGCGAAAGGGGTCGGGTGACATGCAGTCATCTCCTGGGTGCCCGCCCCGCCGCTGTCATCCCAGGTGCCGCGTGTGATGACACGCTGTCCCAGCTGTGCGGCCAAGGGAGCCTGAAAATGCTTTAGGATAAGGCAGATGCCCCCACTGTCTGTTACCACACAGCACCAGGCCGTCTACATAAAGTCAACACATCTGGGGAATCAATTTGTGACTTTTAGTTACTACCAAACTCAAGCCATTTTCATTTTCTAAAAGAAAAGTCAATTAAAGAAGCAAAACTAAACAGAACAGAACCACTTTCTACTACCACTTCTTATCCAACTGAACTTAGTGGAAATTTAAGCAACTGCTTGTATTAAAATCATGTGGAAAGGCTCTGCACTAAAAGTTGTGTTGAAAATGCTTCCCATCTTCGTGTCAGCAAACGTTCCGCCTGCCCCCCAGCCCGCACTGTCGTCTGTGAACTTTTAAAGAGGATCAAGTTCTCTCTAGGCTGTGGCGGGTACAGCTTTGAAAAGGAAAATCCCACAAGAAGCAAATACGTTCACATTTATTTCCAAGGCAGAGACTCCATGCAATGGACTATGATTAACTATAAAATTTGTTTTAGGGGTTTTCCCTGGCGGCGCAGTGGTTGAGAATCTGCCTGCCGATGCAGGGGACACGGGTTCGAGCCCTGGTCCGGGAGGATCCCGCATGCCGCGGAGCGACTGGGCCCGTGAGCCACAACTACTGAGCCTGCGCGTCTGGAGCCTGTGCTCCGCAACAAGAGAGGCCGCGACAGTGAGAGGCCCGCGCACCGCGATGAAGAGTGGCCCCCGCTCGCCGCAATTAGAGAAAGCCCTCGCACAGAAAAGAAGACCCGACACAGCCATAAATAAAAATAAATAAATAAATTTAAATAGCACTTGGCAAACAAAGAGAGGGAAGAAAAATATAGTGATAAAAAAAATTTGTTTTAACAATGCTCAGCGTGCTCTAAGTATATACACTATGAATCAGATTTAGAAGAAAAAAGCTGAACATACCATATTTATACTAATAAACCAAAAAAGTTGCTTCTAGAGACAACTATGCAATATAATTATTTCTGTGGGTTCTCTCTCAAAGGTAGATACAATTTCTCAATCCCATAAACTATTTTAATAGTACGATGTCAGTAATGAAAGGTAGAATTTTGCAAGTAAGTATAATAACTAGGACCTATATTTGCATAAGGAAAACCAGCAAAAACTAAATAACTGTATTTTAAAATGCATGTTCTATACTGAAAATCTAGAAAGCACAGATAAGTTTTTTTGTTTTAAATCATCCATAAGCCCAATACATACGGATAGCCGCTTTCAATACTACGGAAAGCTTTTCAAAAGCAGAGAGGATGCCGTGAGGGTTCACAGCACACAGACCGCTTCCTACCCTGCTTTCCCCGTTACTACGAACATTATTACATGTCAGTGAATAGTCTTCAAGGAATTTTTAATGGCTGTTTATGGCTATTTTATACCAAGTCCTTAATGTTGACGGTTGAGGTTGTTTTCCGTTGTTTCCTATTATTGAAGTATTCCGAACAGCCTTGCACATACAATTTGGACACAACTATTTCCTTAGGACAGAGTTAAAAGTTAAAAAAATCACCGGACCAAAGCACATTTTTATGTCTTTATATTTCTAAATTTCTCCAGAAAGCTCATAGCAGACTAACACTCCCAACCTGACTGCAGGGGTTCCAGCCCCCTCCACTCTGGCCAACACTGGCTACGACCATTTCTGTAAAAATGCTTTCAACATGATAAGTTTAAAATTTTTTTAATTCTTCATTTCTTTAATAATTAAGAGGCTGAAAATTTTCCTATATGCTTACTGACCATTTGCATTTCCTCCTTCTGTGAACCAGTTACATCCTTCAGAACCATACTCTAAAAGTACAGACATATATATATATATGTATGAACAGTGGCATACATTTGGAAAAAATACTTCTGTACATTTAGGTTTATTTGCTGTAAGCCATGCTCATTAGGTGAGCAAAATCAGATGAATGTAAGACTCCTGAATAAAAAGTGTACAAGATGAAAAATGTCCAAATACCTTCACTGCATGGACACGGACCATCATTCATCTACTGTGAAAACAATTTGTGACTCTTTGTTTGATTCGCTTTTCTGCAAGACTGAGTTTCTATAAAGGAAAGAGAACTCTGCAGCAGGCGGGCCAAGAAGAAAGGCCGCCCCCTGGAATAGTGGCCCCGCACCCACAGCTCCTGCAGCGGAGCCGGCGACCTGAGCATAGTGACGGCGGCAGTGACACGACGGCCCAGCCGGCAGGGGGTGAGCTGCAGCAGGCCCGGCACCTCCTGGCCTGTCAACCCTGCGAGGCCTACGTTGCAGGCTGCCAGGGGCCCAGCAGACTCGCCTGGGTGAAAAAGTGCCCCAGCCCCGGTGATGGTGGACTTTGTCACAGAGTATTGGGACAGAGGTTAACTGAATTCTGAATGCACCTGTGTTACGACTTACTGAGAGGTGCAGTCAAGGCTAGGAAACAGGAATGTGATCCTTAGTGTACTGGTCCGGGAAAAAGAACTTGGCTAAGAAAACAGAATAGACTAATTCAGCTCACAGCGCTACAGGGAGAGGAACAGCCACGTTTAAGTTTCTGAGAGCTAACGCAGGCAGAGAGAAAAAAAGAGAAAGACATCAACATGGAAGTTTAAACTGACTCCAAGGGAAACTACAATTATGATTTGAGGTGAATAACGACTTCAGAACAAAAGAATTTTGACCTGGAAGTGAGAAGCAGGTGGACCTGGGGCCTAGCAAAACCAACAAACTTAACCAGATGGCCTGATGTCTAGACTAGACTAGACCAGACCGGCTGCTCTCGGTTATGCCACAGGGGTCCCCTCGTCACGCTGCACTCCCTTCACCAACATCTGCCTGCGAGTCAGGACCCAGGCCTGCTCTCTGAGCTGGGCATGGCACCGGGAACATACTGGTGTCAAGAAACTGAAAAGGAAACTTCATTACCCATTTCAAGTTCAAGAGAAAGGAAACATAGTATTATTTACCCACCGGCAGAGAATGTACTCCTATATTTTACTGCAAAAAAAAGAAAATAGAAAAAGAAAAAAAAGTTGCTGCATTGTAACTCTACGTACCTAAGGCGTCATAGAAAATCAGAACTGAATATAAGTGCTGCACAGACATACAGCGGGGAGCAAGAGCTTCAGGCTAAACTTTAGAAGAAAAAGGAAACGTTTGTGAAATGGCCAGAAACAAAGTTAATTGAACTAGATCTTTCTGACTGTAGATGCTCTGGGACTTTTTTTTTTTCTTCTTTCCCCAAGTTCCCTTCTCTTTCCTTTGCCATTTTGAGTTGAAAAATCAAGAAAAATGTTTATGCTGTATAATAACCCACCTTCTTGTTATAGCACCAATAAATGCCAGAGGCTCCTAAAAGCTCAAAGAGTATCTGTTTCACATCCAGAAGTAGGTTATTTTTCTCTAGAAAACATGTCACGTGGTTCTCCAGGATGAACGAAGGGTTAAAAATCTAGCTATTTAGCTACTGGCTACAGTTATGGGGAAAGGATCCCTCATTTTTCTCTCAGGCACTTTCCCTCTCCTCCGGTTCTGACCCACTCTCCCTCACCAGCTCCTGCTAATAAGGCCAGGACTTTGAAGGGTGACACTACAGCAGGGAGATGCACAGTCTGCTCCTTCCTGGGACCGACAGTACCTCCCAGTCTGAAACACAACCTCACAATCCAAAGTGTTAAATCATCTGTCACTGGAGACCAGCCTGGGGGAGATTATTTTAAAGGGCGATGCAGTTAAGCGGCTACATGGGAGGCTGAACATACACCCGAAAGAGAAAACTTTTAAAAATAGTGTTATGTAAACTGAGGCTGGGATAAAACTGCGGTAGGGCGACACACAGTTTCCAAAAATACTGTATGTTAAATAACTGAAATGGAAGTGTAGATGTGTTCTAGAAAACTGTGTCAGATGACTCAACGTCTTCTACTTAGGAAAATAACACTGATGTTAAAAATGCAGGTAAAGGGGGGAATAAAATTTTATGATTTTCTGTAATTAAATTAATAAATACAAATAGACATTCTGTTTCATCTGTATCCTAAAAGTTAATAATTAAGAGTTGATCAAAGCCTCTTCTTTGGAACTTCGTAAGAAAAATATAGAAAATACTTTGCGAACAGTGATTCATTCACATACAAAATCTGAAGGCCATATAGTGAGTGGATAAAGGCAGTTTCTAGATTCAGGCTACTAAGAATTTTAGACAGGCATCATCACTGCCCAATGGTTGCTATAACAACTAGGCAAGTTACTTGCGTTTTGGAGATCAGGTTTCTGACAGCACTAGAGGAGGGCTACTACCACCAACCCCCGTGGGTGATATAAGCCTTAAATAACATGTAGAGGGTTCTTAGCACAATGTCTGACACACAGGACTCAAATGGTAGCTATGATTTCATAGATATTATTTCATAATATCTAAAGAATTAAAGTCAGATGCTTGTGTAGACTCAGTTCAGACTCTCCACTCTTATTAAATATATGCAGTTATTATTTTCTCAGACAAAACTGGAAGGATAATACTCAATTTAAGAGTAGTATTCCTAAAAAAAATTAAAATTGAAGGTATCAGAACTAAAAATGATAATTATTTGTAGAATAAAAGAATTTAGTAATTGCAGCAAGCAGACAAGTCTCTACTTTCTCAGAGTTCTAAGAGCAAAACATTTGATTGGGCTAAGGACCAACCTGAGTTGGTCAAAAATTACAACTAATAAATTCCCCAGAGACAAACCAGCAGCTAAATTTCCATGATGTCTACACTAGTGCTCCCCTGTTGTTTGCACACCAGGAATCCAACTAAGTGCCTTATCGTCTCACAACTGGAATCACCAGCTTTATATCTCTTACAAGAATTTAAAAAACAACTACAACAACAACCATCATACCTAGCAAGCCACAACCCTCTTGAGGGGGTCAACATCCTCTCATTTGCAAAGATTCTACTGTCCTTAAAAGTTTTCTACATATCACGACCCAGCAGTTCCACTCCTGCATATATATCTAAGAGAATTAAAAACACATGTCCACACAGAAACTCATATACAATATTCATAATAGCCAAAAAGTAGAAACAACCCAGATATCCATTACTGATGGATAAACAAAATATGGAATATGCATTCAACTCAGACGTAAAAAGGAATGATGTGCTGACACGTGCTACAAGGATGAAGCCTGAAGACATTATGCTAAGCGAAAGAAGCCAATCACAAAAGCCAGACACTGTGTGATTCCATTTATGTGAAATGTCCAGAACAGGCAAATTCACAGAGACAGAAAGTAGGTTAGCAGTTGCCAGGACCTGGGGGAGGACAGAATGGGAAGTGACTGCTAATATGGGTACAGAGTTTCTTTGGGGGGGGGGGGGCAGGACGGTGATGAAAATACTCTAAATTTAGACAGCGGTTACACTTGCACAACATGGGACTATACTAAAAACTGCTGCATTGTACACTTAAAAAGGGGTGAGTTTTTTTGGTATGTGAATTATATTTCACTAAAGCTGTTTTTTTTAAAAATATATATATATTTTTAAAAATCTGTTAATTTTATTTATTTATTTATTTATTTTTGGCTATGTTGGGTCTTCGTTTCTGTGCGAGGGATTCCTCCAGTTGTGGCAAGCGGGGGCCACTCTTCATCGTGGTGCGCGGGCCTCTCACTATCGTGGCCTCTCTTGTTGCGGAGCACAGGCTCCAGACGCGCAGGCTCAGTAGTTGTGGCTCACGGGCCTAGTTGCTCCGCGGCATGTGGGATCTTCCTGGACCGGGGCTCGAACCCGTGTCCCCTGCATTGGCAGGCAGATTCTCAACTACTGCGCCACCAGGGAAGCCCCTAAAGCTGTTTTTTTAAAAGTATTCTACAGTGTAAGTATATACACATTTATGAATATCTGTACATACCTACAGTAAGGTTTAAATGTAGAGATAGACATATAGTTTCATATCTATTTAAATTAATGTTAATTTTTTCAGATTATCAAACATTAGCATAGTTGAGGGCATACTGGAATATCGCATAACCAAGTTTGACAATCACTGATACATATTAAAGATTTACTTAAATCTCCACTGAACTGGCAACCTGCTCTTTGGTGAGTTAGCTTAAACTGCCACTTCTTGTATTTGAACGGAATCAAGAAACTCTACATGTTAAATAGTATGTCTTGGAGTACAGGCGTCCCTCGATACCTGTGGGGGACAGGTTCCAGGAACCCTCCGCGCCAACAACACCAAAACCCGCGGATGCTCAAGTTCCTTACGTAAAGTGGCTCACACAGGTGGAGTTCCGCATCTGCGGGTCAGGAGGACCGACTGTATACAAAAGACAACATATCCTTCGTAGCACACAGCGGTCCCCTGCACCCATCGCGGACCACATAACAGTGAGTGCAACACTTGAACACATTATTTGTAAAACAAGGCCATAGCAGCACAACTTTTGCTCTATGTGGTGACCCTTTAGACGGGAGTCAGCAAACCTGTCCCATAAAGGACCCGACAGTAAACACACAGCTTTGTGGATCAGACCGTTTCTGATGCAAGCTATTCCACTCTGCCCCCACAGCATGAAGGCAGCCCCGCACAACATAGAAACCAATGCTCCCCGGCTTTAACCAGCGTTGTCCAGCAGAACTTCCTGCAATGATCAAAGTAGTCTATTACCTACTGAGCACTTGAAAACACGGCTACCACGACTAATGATTTCAAATGTAAACAGCCAAGTGCCGCTACAGGCTGCTGTCCTGAACAGCACTGCTTTAGACTACCAAGTAGCCAATTTCACCTCTGCTCAAAACAAAGAAGAGTAAATGAGTTAACTTTTAAAGCAAAAGACGAGTCCTATATTACAGGATGAACTGGAAGAGAAGACGTGACGTAAAATTTCTAACAACTCACAGATCAGACCAGTAAATAATCAAAATCCTAAGCAAAGCAATCACAGCTCACGCAGGAGGATACGTGTAGAGTTCCATGTATCTGGATTTCGCCATACTTTGTCTGGTATACACTTGCTGGATTCCAGCTCTGAGGTCGTCCCAGATCTGGTCAAGGCCAATCTGCTTCAGTCCATGGGGATTCTGACTCCTGTTGGATGACATTGTTGAGTAATATTCTGAAGTCGTCCAGTGCAGCAATCCTTATTCAAGGTACAGCTACTTCTCCATTAGATGAAAATATACAGTATCATTCCAAATCTATTCACAGCAGTTCAGAAAGGACGTCCTTTAAAGGCAGAGAATGAAATCTCATTGCAGGCAAACCTGAAGAAGAAATAAAGGGAACTAATTAATCCTTTTTCAACATCCTGCGTTGGGGTGGGAGCGGGGGTGGGATAGGATGCCTGCCGCACGACAGAAATAGTCTGCAGGCCTCAGGAGGTACCACTCTAATCCAGAGAGGGTTTCTCTGTGTGGAAACACACTCATATTACATGGTCTGTGTGTGCTTACGGAGACGCTTAGTTCAAAATCATTATGACTATTAGTGCTCACAAGAAAAGCTGGGTAAAACGGACACAGCACAACCAACATGTTACTTTGCAGGCCTTCTAAAGGTATCAAAACTTAAACTATGTTACTTGACCTACGTAACAGTTAGAAAGACAAACTCAAAGGAAAAAAGGCAAAGGAAATTTCCAGAAAGAGAAACAAAAATAGCTAGTACAAAAAGCCAAACATTCAATCTCACTAGTTACCTGTGAATTAAAAACACTTTTCACTTAGCATCTGGCGAAATACAGATGTTGTTGAGGCTGAAGGTGAGGGGAAATGGTCACTCGGCCCCACTCCCCCGCCACCTTTTTGGTGCCGCGCCTGGCGGCTCGTGGGATCTTAGTTCCCCGCAATTAGGGATTGAACCTGGGCCCTGGCCGTGAAAGTGCCGAGTCCTAACCACTGGACCGTCAGTGAATGCCTGGTCACTCCCTTTTCAGAAGGGAATTGGGCAAGAATTACCAAAATGTAAAATGTTCCCTGAATTTAGGGAGACCCGGGTTTGAAGCTCAGCTCCATACCTACAAATATGTGGTCTTGGGCAAGTTACTTAACTTCTCACTGCTCTAAGCCTCAATTTCCCAGCCTGCAAAATGGGGGCAAATCTATTTAACACAAGTGGTTAATGTGACAAGTGGTAATGGCTATTATTTCTAAGTGTATGAAGCTACTGCAAAATACAACTTATAACGCCTCAGGATTATGGATCCACAGATAAAGAACTTCAGCTATCCAATATTGTGTTAAGTCAGTACTTCCCAATACAAAACATTACAGACATACTTTAAGGATTGTCTATGTACATCACATCAAAATGTGGAGGTTTTTAAACAAGTATTTCTGGTGCAAAACTAGGAAACACTGAATTATTTTAATGGCTCCGAAAAATAAATGTTGTTGGGAGGTAAACGGCATCTGGAACAGGAAGAATGGGTTGTCAAAGTCTGCAGGAGATTCAGTGCATCCTGCATCTTCAACGGCATTGTAGAGCTCTCCGTAGGCTAAGGCACATTTAAGGACGATGTAGGTCACGCATATGGATTAAGTCTGAACTTCGGAAGCATAAATCATCTCTAATATTTATAACCTAAGCTATGGGACTTAATATTTTATGCAACCATGACACCATCCCTGATCCTGAAAATATTTTATGCCATACATTCAAATAGGTATGTCCAAATGTGAAATATAACGATGTCTAACAAGAACGAATCCCCAAGTTTTAAGAAACTAACGACTCAGCAACCGCTTGGCAAATGTTTCCTAATATAATTTCAATCTGCCTTTCCTCTGCCTTGGATGGTACGTACTATCGCCCCACGTGACAGGAATCAGGGCACTGCAGACTGGCAGTGCCACCTGACAGCACCCCTATTTAAACCTACACTCCATTCGCTGTCACTCACTTAGTTTTTCCCTAAAGGGAAATTATCACTTTAATTTCCCAGACTCACAATTCAGTCAATTCTACCTTAGATTGTGTAAGCTTTCTCAGACCCATCTAGATGCTCTATTTACTTCCTTTTCTTCTCTTCTAATTTCTACCAGCAACTGAAAAAAATGTTCAACTTTCCCCATTTTTTTAAACTCATTTTTAAAAATTTATTTACTTATTTATTTGGTTGTGCTGGGTCTTAGTTGCGGCACGCGGGCTCTCTAGCTGTGGCACACATGTGGGATCCAGTTCCCCGACCAGGGATGGAACCCGAGCCCCCTGCATCGGGAGCACAGAGCTTTAACCACTGCCCCACCAGGGAAGTCCCTTGACTTTCCCCATTTTTATCTTTACCTCACCTTATCATTTCAACTGGGTACCTTAAAAAAGTACATTCAATTATGACACATAAGCATAGGATGGGGATGTTATCAACCCTTCTTTCTTCAAACCTCCATAGGCCAGTCACTCACAACGTTCATCTCCAGCCCAGACTTCTTCTCTGAACTCCAGGCCTATCTCTCTCTGTATCCAGTTCACATCTTCTCCTATGTCTCAAACCCAGCAGATCCACAACTAGACTCAGGATCTTCCTCCAACCTCCATTCTCCACCAGCGCTGCCCACCTTAGTAAGTGGCAACTCCACGTACCCACGCACCAGAAACCTGGGAATAATTCTAATGCCTTATCCCTCATCTTTCACATTCAGCTGCTATAGACTTTAACTCTCAAGGTCATTTCAAATCCACTCACTCATCTCTATTTCCTCTTCCAATAATCATCACCGTCCTCTCTTACCTGGACCACTATTTTCATAGTCTAAACTGGACTCCCGTACCTCCCAATACTTATGTCACTCCCCATCTGTTCTTCACACGGCAGTTGAGTCTAAAACTGTCCCTCTGACTACGCTGCCATCCTGAGAGCAAAGGCAGCCTGAAGCGGAGGAATCCTTACTATGGCAGAACCACATCTCTCTGCTCGTTTGCCTCTTACAAAACTCCCCCTTCACCCCCGTGGGGACAGCCACACAGACTCCGTCCGCCTTTCTTGGACGTGCCAGCCCCCTTTCCACTCCCGAACATCTGTGCACTTGCTGCTGCTTCTTCCCGGAAAGCTCCTCTTCGTCAAGTTCTTTTCCAGCCACAGAAGACACACTAGGGAACTCCCAGGCGAGGTTCAGGTTCGCCCATTTCCAGGCCTTCCCCGTCTTAACTCTCACTCAGAGGCGACGCTCCACGGCTGTGTCTTTTCTGGGACTCTCTCCCTGTACCGGTGAGAAGGATTCCCGGGCACAGAGGCCGTCTCTTTCACTCACCACGGTGCCTCTGAGCCCGCTTCAGAGCAGGCGCAGAGCTCCATCAGTGTCTTGCATGAATAAACGAGAGAGTAAATTAAGGAATTGATGACTTACATGTTTTGAAAGGATTTAGAAATAAGGAAATACCAGCATCATCGAGCATCTAAACTCGCCCCAAATCCCCCTGTAGTATCTCCACAAATTCTATCTTGTTTCCTTTCAACTTTTTCCTTCAAACACTAGATTTTAGGCTAAAATTTATTTCCTCCTGTTTCATTTAGTCATGTTTTATATTATCCTGGTCACTGTAAATGCATACATATTTTAACACAGTTTTTAAACACTTATGAGAGTTATAGAAATTTAGTGACCATTAATATTTATCTAACAAATATTTAGTAGGAAGCGACCCCGTGCCAGGCACTGTCCTCTGCCCTGGTTAGCTACTGTTAATAGTAAATCAAAGCAGACGTGGTCCACTTCCATAACGCCACTGCCATGGAATAAAACATCTAAGAGGTTAGCATACACATCTTCGGTATATAACCCACTTGTAAACTGGAAACTTTACGTACCAGGCATTTGTGCCAAAAGTGTTTGCTCGTAAGAGCCAATTACAGTCACAGACGATTAGAGGTTAACCTTAAAAGATGGTTCTGGCCCTTCCTTTTACAGATGAAGAAACAGACTCAAAGAAGCAATCAGAGCTGATCAAGGTCACAATGCTAGGAGGTGGCAGGACCCCAGGCCAGAGCTCTGGATTCTCAAGCCAGTACTCCCCACCGCTCTAGTCTGAACTTCAGATTCTTTGACTTTTAAGGTGTCAATAAACAGGGAAACCACTAACAGAGCCATAAGAAAAAAACACAAACAAACAGATTCACCAGTTATCTATTAATCTTACAAACCCAAACAGCTCCAATGAAAAGAGTTGATAGTCTGAAAGAACAAACCAGTCCTAATCATATCAATATTAAATCTATTTAAATATTCTGAAATTTAAGAAAGCTGGGTTGGAAAAAAAAAAAAAAAAAAAGCCTGACTTTTTAAACTAAGAACACTGCAAATATCAGAGCAGTACAAAGTCAGGGTAGCCCTTGTCATACCAACCTCACCCCGAACCCTGCCCCAGGGGCAAGGTTAAGATACACCAAATAAAACGGTCAGTGATTTCCCCACAATACCTCATCGTCCTCACTCAACACCAGCCCCCAAATGTGTTCTTTCTTCCTCGTACTGTACATCTGATTCCAGTTACAAGCTTACTCTGTCAAGAGTCACTGGTATTCTAAGATCAAAAACAACCTTTTCATGTTAAAATGTCAAGTCTACTTTATTACGCACGTTTTGTGTCTAGGTCTACACGTGGAAATCTGGTGCCACAGCAAATCTCAGCTTATATGGAGACTAGGCCGAAAAATCAGCGAAGTATTCTACTCCTGCTTTTAGGTGTTTTATTGTTTTCCCTTTTAAACTACTCATGCCCCTTTTCTAGTTGTCCCCACTGAGATTCCAAAATTCATATAGAGTTGATCCAAGATTCACAAAAATTCCCATGTCCTTATGGACTTACTTGAGAAGTTTGAAGAGGATAACCTTATCTTGTATTTTTAATATCCCCCAGTGAGCCTCACATTTCTATATTTAACATTTATCATTTATACTACAACAAACTAAATCTAAAGTGAAATGTTAAAAGTAAGTACATCAGAAAAAGGTCCTAAAAATCAGGTCACATGCTGATAGCAGCTGACCTGCGGGTCTCAGGCTGGGCTCCCTGGAGCAGATGCTGGGACAGAATTTGGGAGGAAGATGCTTCTCAGGGGTGGCACCTGTGAGGGGCAGGGGAGGAAGGGAACTGTGAGGCGGTCCCCACCTGGCAGGCAGCCGGGTGCCCAGCACGGCCTGGTCGCGGCACACAGGGCTGCAGAGGCAGCCCTTCTGCTCCTGCCGGCTCAGGCCCTGCAGCGGGCCGGGCGGGGCGGCTCTAACTGGAGGCCACCTGCTGACCATGCGCAGAAGTCAAGTCTTCCCCTGACGGGGCACCTGGGTGGGGCCCAAACGGACACAAGATGCTTTGCTCACGGAGGTTTCCACCTTGGGGTGTGAGTGGGTTTGTGTGTCTGGATTTCACCTGTTTATGCAGCACTCAGTGTCTGACTATAAAACTGTTTGGAGTAATAAAGTACAATAATAGAGGTGCCCATAAAAGACTGGCTTAGGGGCTTCCCTGGTGGCGCAGTGGTGAAGAATCCTCCTGCCAATGCAGGGGACACGGGTTCGAGCCCTGGTCCGGGAAGATCCCACATGCTGCGGAACAACTAAGCCCATGCACCACAACTACTGAGCCTGCGCTCTAGAGCCCACGAGCCACAACTACTGAAGCCCACGCGCCTAGAGCCCGTGCTCCACAACAAGAGAAGGCACCGCAGTGAGAAGCCCGTGCACCACAACGAAGAGTAGCCCCCGCTCGCCACAACTAGAGAAAGCCCACGCACGCAGCAACTAAGACCCAACGCAGCCCCCTCACCAAAAAAAAAAAAAAAAGACTGGCTTAACTGTCAATGTTGAATTTTCAGGAATAAACCACTTTACAAACCATATACCCTCCATCTCATAACCAGGCCATCAAAAACTATCAATAATCTTAATCCGACCTCATGAAAAGTCAGAGGCATAAATGGCTTTGGGGTAAGGGCTAAAAATATTTTCCCAATAATTCACAATCACAGAGCCAAAAAATTTAGGATGTCCAAGAAGCCGAGAGATATTAAAAACAAAAAACAAAATGAAACGAAATATACACTTAGGAAATCGGGTGGTTTTCAAAAGTACTCTGTTACAGTAGGTCCCTGGCATCACAGGGTTTACCAATTGCGGTGATGAATATCCAGGAGGAACACTCAAGTTTTCGGAGGTAGAATCTGCAGATTTGCCACTTCACCATTTGGAAGCACAGGCCCAAGCACAGGAAACCAAGGCACAAAACGCAGCCAACCAAGGGCAGGAACCGATGGCAGAGCCGGCTGTAGCGTCCCACCCCAGAGCCTGGCTCAGAAGCCTGCACGAGTACCAGCACTGCTCACGCACCCGCCCTCCCTTCACCTTCCTCTCTCCCAGAAAGTAAGATAACGGAGCGGAACCCAGGAGCCAAAATAAACAACGGCATCTAACAGAAGGGAGGTTGTCTATTTAAGGCTTTGCCTCATGGAAGAGACTGCTGTTCCAAAGGGATATGAAAGCCAACAGAATCAATGTTAAACAAGTTTTCTAACAATTCAAATTGTGAACGAATCAGCCTGTTTCTCAAGATTAATGGTACATAAGATTCCTTCGCTGAGTACAAGTGTGAACTAACCAAATGACCTCCAAGAATCCTGCAAAATACATCCTCTTTGATATTAGTAATTCACAGTTTCATTAGTAAGGAAAGGGCTTTCTTAAAAGAGCACTTATAACAGCCACCTACAGACACTGACTGGAACGTCAACTGAACAGATCACTGAGGGAATCTGGGGAAATGCTAGCTTTACTGAAGCTAAATATTTTCTTTGCTTTAAGACTTCAGAGGCCTTGATAAGTGAATGTGTCTTATGAATTTCCATCAGGAAAACAGTATAAAGCATCTCCTACTCAAATTGACTTGGCCAGAGCGTATTTTTTCCTGAACATATCTCAGGACTGGATTTTCAAGAAAACACTAATGTTTCAAGGAACAACATAACGTAAAAAAAAGGGGGGGGGGGAGTAAATCTGTGCTGATCCCTACAGGGTCCTAACTCTCTTGGGATCAACCACACATTGTTCTGCAACTTTTGCATTTAACAATGAGATAAACCTCACTTCACTTAATGAAATACGCCTCACTGGTTTTGTGAGCATATAATATTCTACTGTTCATCACACTAGCGCCCTGCTAGAGAGCTTCTAGGTGTTGACTTTTTAACAGTTGTCAGTAATACTGCAACAGGCAGCCTCCTATGGATTTCTCTTCTGTTGACTTCGAGCATGTATGATAAACACCCACGAGTATCTACAGGATAAATGGACCATGGAACCATTTACCAGGACAGAACACATCAGAGGGAAGACGGCAGGAGATAGTTTACTTTTGGACCTGGTGAATCTGAGGTGCTTGAGAGCTCATCTCTGATGGGCACTACCTTGAGTCTGGGAACCAGAGTTAATCAGAGAAATTACAGAAAAAGATGCGTCCAAACTGAATCCTGAGGAACATTTAGAAACTGACTAGATGCTGGGGAACCCACAGAGTCTGTACCTGCAAAGTTACAGCCAAAAGCAACGAGACCTATCCTGGAGGCCAGAGAAGGCCATGCCTGGCTGGGCCTAAGGAGGTCGCTGCCATTTACTTCCTGTACGATCTTGGGTAAATCACTTAATATCTATGAGGGTCAGGGTTGAATGTGTCAACGTAGTGTGTGATAAATGCTAGCTGTTATTTTCATCATCGTGACAGTATACGAAATGTAGCTTCTGACTTCAGTTCTATGTAAGTCACTGGGGACCTGAGCAAGGCAGGTTTCACTGGTTTTAAGAGGAGGAATCCAACTGCAGTGGGCTGGGAGGGACAGAAATGCAGACTATCTTTAGGAATTCTGGCCATGAAGGCGTGAAGAGGCTGGAAGGGCATGCGACAGCCGGGAAAGGCCCGCGTGTCCTCGCCCTCTCTCCAGAGAAAGAGCGAGGGACGGGAGGACAGGGGGCTGTGGCTGGGAGGGGCGCAGCTGGGAGGCCAGGCCCGAGAGGGGCTGACGTGAGTGAGGTGGAGGCACCGAAGGCCACGTCGCCTGCGACAGGGTGACAGGGCACACTGGCCGCTGCAGGCGGGCTGGGCAGTCGGGCAGCACTGGGGGGACGAGCAGAGCCCCCAGACCGCCTTCGACGGGAGCCCACGGGACGTGGGGAAGAGCGACGGCCACACCTCGGCTTCAGGGGCCTTAGTCTCTGAGGAAGAGCAAGGAGGCCGAAGGCGTGTGGAGAGGGGCTTCCGAGGAGTTTCCCATTCCCGGAATTGGGCTCCAGAAGGTTCCATGAAGAACCAAGTGGGGAAAGAAGGGAGGGCGGGGAGGACTGGGGTAGGAATCTGGGTCACTGGGGACAGACAATGCAGCTACGGGGGGTTAGTTCAGAGATGGGAGAGACCCTGGGGAGACACAAGGGGACTTAGGCCTCTGGTTTCACTAGAGGGTGGCTTCCAATTTATGGGACGGGGCATGGCCCTCGGACTGGACCACGTCTCACCAGCTAAGCTCCGTGCACGCTCCTAATGTGTTACATTATTCCCCCAACAAGTCCTAAATACAGAACAGACAAGAATATAAGTTAAGACTTTAATGAACGTAACTACATTTCTACTCTAGGGGAGGAACCCGCAAATTTTAAAATAATAAAAGAATTGTGTCCCCTGCTCAATTTCACCTCCAATACTCAAAAAAACCCAGATACCACCTTTGTCTATTAATGCAGTCCTGATAATTTCCTCTGTTCCTATAAATTAAGACCAAACACACTTAGCAGATGCTTTTGCACGAGCCAATGTTGAACAGTGTTAAATAAACAAAGCAAAATCAATCAAATCAGAGTTGTAACAGGAATACATGAAACAGGGTTCTTCAAAAAGACCACAGCTGCTTCAGTTAGGTGACTGCTCTTGAAAAAATGTAAAAAGATAAAAACAAACCATGGACTTAAACTGTTACAGTATCTTCTAAAAATAAAGCATTAGAGTAAATGAAAATACAGTTAAAATTCACTGTTAAAAAATAAAACAAGGGGCTTCCCTGGTGGCGCAGTGGTTGAGAATCTGCCTGCCAATGCAGGGGACACGGGTTCGAGCCCCGGTCTGGGAAGATCCCATATGCCGTGGAGCAACTAGGCCCGTGAGCCACAATTACTGAGCCTGCGCATCTGAAGCCGGTGCTCCGCAACAAGAGAGGCCGCGATAATGAGAGGCCCGCGCACTGCGATGAAGAGTGGCCCCCACTTGCCGCAACTAGAGAAAGCCCTCGCACAGAAACGAAGACCCAACACACCCATAAATAATAAATAAATTTTAATAAATAAATAAATAAATAAATAAAACAAGGCGAAATGTAGCTTTTCTAATTTAGTAACATTTTAAATCTGATTAAAATGTGAATGATCCTGGGTATTACTCAGTAATTACTTATTTTCTAACACTTGGTTAAAAGTATGCAGAACCCCCGGCTTTCACCTGCAGTGTGGCATGTAAGACATGAAATGTATGATAAAACAGTGATTTAGACCTAGAGGAACGTTTGCCTATGCACACCAAGAAATATGCAAACATGCATTTGCCATATGCTTATAAGAACGAGAACAAAAACACAAACCTAGAAACAACCCACAAGTTCACCAACAGGAAAATTCGCAAACTGTAGGACAGTCACACAACAGACCACACACAAACCAACTTTGGCTACTACAACACAGATAAATTTTAGAAAAAGTCTAGAGCGAAAAAAGTGACAGAGGAATTCATATTGTATGATACCATTTTTACATATGAGAGTTAAAAAAAAAAACCAACAAAAAACACAGGAGAGAAAAGCCAAGGAACTCCTGGGGCTGCCAGAAGCTAGAAGGCAAGGAAGGATCCTCCCCTGATGGCTTGGAGGGAGCACGGCCCTGCCGAAACCCTGACTTTGGACTACAGTTTCCAGAACTATTCAGGTCATGCATGCATGGTCTTAAAACCATATTAATGGGAGGAACCAAGACGGCAGAGTAGAAGGACGTGCTCTCACTCCCTCTTGCGAGAACACCAGAATCACAACTAACTGCTGAACAATCATCGACAGGAAGACACTGGAACTCACCAAAAAAGATACCCCACATCCAAAGACAAAGGAGAAACCACAATGAGACGGTAGGAGGGGCGCAATCACAGTAAAATTAAATCCCATAACTGCTGGGTGGGTGACTCACAGACTGCAGAACACTTATACCACAGAAGTCCACCCACTGGAGTGAAGGTTCTGAGCCCCACGTCAGGCTTCCCAACCTGGGGGTCTGGCAAGGGGAGGAGGAATTCCTAGAGAATCAGACTTTGAAGCCTAGTGGAAATTGATTGCAGGACTTTGACAGGTCTGGGTGAAACAGAGACTCCACTCTTGGAGGGCACACACAAAGTAGTGTGCGCATCGGGACCCAGGGGAAGGAACAGTGACCCCAGGGGAGACTGAACCAGACCTACCTGCTAGTGTTGGAGGGTCTCCTGCAGAGGCGGGGGTGTGGGGGGTGGGGGTGGGGCTGTGGCTCACCGGGGGGGGACAAGGACACTGGCAGAAAAAGTTCTGGGAAGTACTCCTTGGCGTGAGCCCTCCCAGAGTCTGCCATTAGCCCCACCAAAGAGCCTGCCATTAGCCCCACCAAAGAGCCCAGGTAGGCTCCAGTGTTGGGTTGCCTCAGGCCAAACAACCAACAGGGAGGGAACCCAGCCCCACCCATCAACAGTCAAGTGGATTAAAGTTTTACTGAGCTCTTCCCACCAGAGCAACAGTCAGCTCTACCCACCACCAGTCCCTCCCATCAGAAAACTTACACAAGCCTCTTAGATAGCCTCATCCACCAGAGGGCAGACAGCACAAGCAAGAAGAACTACAATCCTGCAGCCGGTGGAACAAAAACCACATTCACAGAAAGACAAACAACATGAAAAGGCAGAGGGCTATGTACCAGATGAAGGAACAAGATAAAACCCCAGAAAAACAACTAAATGAAGTGGAGATAGGCAACCTTCCAGAAAAAGAATTCAGAATAATGATAGTGAAGGTGATCCAGGACCTCAGAAAAACAATAGAGGCAAAGATCGAGAAGATGCAAGAAATGTTTAACAAAGATCTAGAAGAATTAAAGAACAAACAAACAGAGATGAACAATACAATAACTGAAATGAAAACTACACTAGAAGGAATCAATAGCAGAATAACTGAGGCAGAAGAACGGGTAAGTGACCTGGAAGACAGAATGGTGGAATTCACTGCTGCGGAACAGAATAAAGAAAAAAGAATGAAAAGAAATGAAGACAGCCTAAGAGACCTCTGGGACAACATTAAACGCAACAACATTCACATTATAGGGGTCCCAGAAGGAGAAGAGAGAGAGAAAGGACCAGAGAAAATATTTGAAGAGATTATAGTCAAAAACTTCCCTAACATGGGAAAGGAAACAGCCACCCAAGTCCAGGAAGCACAGCAAGTCCCATACAGGATAAACCCAAGGAGAAACACGCCAAGACACATAGTATCAAATTGACAAAAATTAAAAACAAAGAAAAATTATTGAAAGCAGCAAGGGAAAAACGACAGATAACATACAAGGGAACTCCTATAAGGTTAACAGCTGATTTCTCAGCAGAAACTCTACAAGCCAGAAGGGAGTGGCATGATACACTTAAAGTGATGAAAGGGAAGAACCTACAACCAAGATTACCCTACCTGGCAAGGATCTCACTCAGATTCGATGGAGAAATCAAAAGCCTTACAGACAAGCAAAGGCTAAGAGAATTCAGCACCACCAAACCAGCTCTTCAACAAATGCTAAAGGAACTTCTCTAAGTGGGAAACACAAGAGAAGAAAAGGACCTACAAAAACAAACCCAAAACAATTAAGAAAATGGTCATAGGAACATACATATCGATAACTACCTTAAACGTGAATGGATTAAATGCTCCAACCAAAAGACACAGGCTTGCTGAATGGATACAAAAACAGATCCATATATATGCTGTCTACAAGAGACCCACTTCAGACCTAGGGACACATACAGACTGAAAGTGAGGGGATGGAAAAAGATATTCCATGCAAATGAAAATCAAAAGAAAGCTGGAGTAGCTATACTCATTATCAGATAAGATAGACTTTAAAATAAAGAATGTGGGGCTTCCCTGGTGGCGCAGTGGTTAAGAATCCGCCTGCCAATGCAGGGGACACAGGTTCGAGCCCTGGTCTGGGAAGATCCCACATGCTGCCGAGCGGCTAGGCCTGTGAGCCACAACTACTGAGCCTGCGTGTCTGGAGCCTGTGCTCCGCAACGGGAGAGGCCGCGACAGTGAGAGGGCCGCGCACCGCGATGAAGAGTGGCCCCCGCTCGCTGCAACCGGAGAAAGCCCTCGCACAGAAACGAAGACCCAACACAGCCATAAATAAATAAGTAAATAAATTTATAAATAAAAAAAAAAAAGAATGTTATAAGAGACAAGGAAGGACACTACATAACGATCAAGGGATCAATCCAAGAAGAAGATATAACAATTATAAATATATATGCACCCAACATAGGAGCACCTCAATACATAAGGCAACTGCTAACAACCATAAAAGGGGAAATCGACAGTAACATAATAATAGTGGGGGACTTTAACACCTCACTTACACCAATGGACAGATCATCCAAAATGAAAATAAATAAGGAAACAGAAGCTTTAAATGACACAATAGACCAGATAGATTTAATTGATATTTATAGGACATTCCATCCAAAAACAGCAGATTACACTTTCTTCTCAAGTGCGCACGCAACATTCTCCAGGATAGATCACATCTTGGGTCACAAATCAAGCCTCAATAAATTTAAGAAAATTGAAATCATATCAAGTATCTTTTTTGACCACAACACTATGAGATTAGAAATGAATTACAGGGAAAAAAACGTAAAAAACATAAACACATGGAGGCTAAACAATATGTTACTAAATAACCAACAGATCACTGAAGAAATCAAAGAGGAAATCAAAGAATACCTAGAGACAAATGACAATGAAAACACGACAATCCAAAACCTATAAGATGCAGCAAAAGCAGTTCTAAGAGGGAAGTTTACAGCTATACAAGCCTACCTCAAGAAACAAGAAAAATCTCAAGTAAACAATCTAACCTTACACCTAAAGGAACTAGAGAAAGAAGAACAAACAAAACCCAAAGTCAGCAGAAGGAAAGAAATCATAAAGATCAGAACAGAAATAAATGAAATAGAAACAAAGAAAACAATAGCAAAGATCAATAAAACTAAAAGCTGGTTCTTTGAGAAGATAAACAAAATTGATAAACCATTAGCCAGACTCATCAAGAAAAAGAGGGAGAGGACTCAAATCAATAAAATTAGAAATGAAAAAGGAGAAGTTACAACAGACACCGCAGAAATACAAAGCATCCTAAGAGGCTACTACAAGCAACTCTATGCC
The DNA here is from genome assembly GCF_028023285.1 of Balaenoptera ricei. Taxonomy (NCBI): domain Eukaryota; kingdom Metazoa; phylum Chordata; class Mammalia; order Artiodactyla; family Balaenopteridae; genus Balaenoptera; species Balaenoptera ricei. Next base: position 7,701,213 of record NC_082647.1, read on the forward strand.
AAAAAAATGGACAAGCTGGAAGAAATGGACAAATTCTTAGAAAGGTATAACCTTCCAAGACTGAAGCAGGAAGAAACAGAAAATATGAACAGACCAATCACAAGTAATGAAATTGAAACTGTGATTAAAAATCTTTCAACAAACAAAAGTCCAGGACCAGATGGCTTCACAGGTGAATTCTATCAAACATTTAGAGAAGAGCTAACACCCACCCTTCTCAAAGTCTTCCAAAAAACAGCAGAGGAAGAAACACTCCCAAACTCATTCTATGAGACCACCATCACCCTGATATCAAAACCAGACAAACATACTACAAAAAAAGAAAATTACAGACCAGTATCACTGATGAATATAGATGCAAAAATCCTCAACAAAATACTAGCAAACAGAATCCAACAACACATTAAAAGGATCATACACCATGATCAAGTGGGATTTATCCCAGGGATGCAAGGATTCTTCAATATACGCAAATCAATCAATGTGATACACCATATTAACAAATTGAAGAATAAAAACCAATATGATCATCTCGAAAGATGCAGAAAAAGCTTTTGACAAAATTCAACACCCATTTATGATAAAAACTCTCCAGAAAGTGGGCATAGAGGGAACCTACCTCAACATAATAAAGGCCATATATGACAAACCCACAGCAAACATCATTCTCAATGGTGAAAAACTGAAAGCACTTCCTCTAAGATCAGGAACGAGACAAGGATGTCCACTCTCACCACTATTATTCAACCTAGTTTTGGAAGTCCTAGCCACGGCAATCAGAGAAGAAAAAGAAATAAAAGGAATACAAATTGGAAAAGAAGAAATAAAACTGTTACTGTTTGCAGATGACATGATACTATACATAGAGAATCCTAAAAATGCCACCAGAAAACTACTAGAGCTAATCAATGAATTTGGTAAAGTTGCAGGATACAAAATTAATGCACAGAAATCTCTTGCATTCCTATACACTAATGATTAAAAATCTGAAAGAGAAATTATGGAAACACTCCCATTTACCATTGCAACAAAAAGAATAAAATACCTAGAAATAAACCTACCTAGGGAGACAAAAGACCTGTATGCATAAAACTATAAGACACTGATGAAACAAATTAAAGATGATACCAACAGGTGGAGAGATATACCATGTTCTTGGATTGGAAGAATCAATATTGTGAAAATGACTATACTACCCAAAGCAATCTACAGATTCAATGCAATCCCTATCAAATTACCAAGGGCATTTTTTACAGAACTAGAATCAAAAATCTTAAAATTTGTATGGGGACACAAAAGACCCTGAATAGCCAAAGCAGTCTTGAGGGAAAAAAAACGAACTGGAAGAATCAGGATCCCTGACTTAAGACTACACTACAAAGCTACAGTAATCAAGACAATAGGGTACTGGCACAAAAACAGAAATACAGATCATTGGAATAAGATAAAAAGCCCAGAGATAAACCCATGCACCTATGATCAACTAATCTATGACAAAGGAGGCAAGGATATACAATGGAGAAAAGACAGTCTCTTCAATAAGTGGTGCTGGGAAAACTGGACAGCTACATGTAAAAGAATGAAATTAGAACACTCTCTAACACCATACACAAAAATAAACTCACAATGGATTCGAAACCTAAATGTAAGACTGGACACTATAAAACTCTTAGAGGAAAACATAGGAAGAACACTCTTTGACATAAATTACAGCAAGATCGTTTTTGATCCACCTCCTAGAGTAATGGATATAAAAACAAAAATAAATGGGACCTAATGAAACTTAAAAGTTTTTGCACAGCAAAGGAAACCATAAACAAGACGAAAAGACAACCCTCAGAATGGGAGAAAATACTCTCAAACGAATCAACAGACAAAGGATTATTAATCTCCAAAATATATAAACAGCTCCTGCAGCTCAATATTAAAGAAACAAACAACCAAATCCAAAAATGGGCAGAAGACCTCAATAGACATTTCTCCAGAGAAGACATACAGATGGCCAAGAAGCACATGAAAAGCTGCTCAACATCAGTAATTATTAGAGAAATGCAAATCAAAACTACAATGAGGTATCACCTCACCCCAGTTAGAATGGGCATCATCAGAAAATCTACAAACAACAAATGCTGGAGAGGGTGTGGAGAAAAGGGAACCCTCTTGCACTGTTGGTGGTAATGTAAATTGATACAGCCACTACGGAGAACAGTATGGAGGTTCCTTAAAAAACTAAAAATAGAATTACCATATGATCCAGCAATCCCACTACTGGGCATATACCCAGAGAAAACAATAATTCAAAAAGACACATGCATCCCAATGTTCATTGCAGCACTATTTACAATAGCCAGGACATGGAAGCAACCTAAATGCCCATCGACAGACGAATGGATAAAGAAGTTGTGGTACATATATACAATGGAATATTACTCAGCCATAGAAAGGAATGAAATTGAGTCATTTGTTGAGACGTGGATGGATCTAGAGACTGTCATACAGAGTGAAGTAAGTCAGAAAGAGAAAAACAAATATCGTATATTAACGCATGTATGTGGAACCTAGAAAAATGGTACAGATGAACCGGTTTGCAGGGCAGAAGTTGAGACACAGATGTAGAGAACAAACGTATGGACACCAAGGGGGGAAAACCGCAGTGGGGTGGGGATGGTGGTGTACTGAATTGGGCGATTGGGATTGACATGTATACACTGATGTGTATAAAATTGATGACTAATAAGAACCTGCAATATAAAAAAACAAACAAAAAAAACAACTAATACTAAACTTTCTTTGGGTTATTTGTATGGAAATATGTTAATGTAAGTGTTTCAGACATTACATGAAATTTCTAAATATCTTACGTTCTGGTATAATGTTGTAAGTCGTAATTCTAGTTATTACTTTAAAATGTATATCTCAGAAATAACTAAATTTCCTTGTCAATTGCATTATTATGAACGTTCATCAAATCTTTAACCTTTTGTCATTTACAGACACTTCTGGGTGTACTCTGATGCTTTCGCAAAAATGTTCCTATAAAAGGGTTTCATCTTCAAGGAATTCATGGAAAAGACTGACAAGTACAGGTTTCTGGTAACTGACTATACTGCTGAACTGAATGAATAAGCATTTTCAGAACTCTAATGGAAAACTGATGAATTCATAAAAATGCTAACAAAAGATCAAGATGGAAAAAAAAATTAATTACATGGGACTGAGTGAACTGATGAGGATGATTATAATTTCTGTGACTTTCTGTTTGAATAAAAAAAAGAAAATCCCCAAAAAACAAACAAACAGAAAAAAAGAAAAAAACACAGGAGAGACGGCTCGCAGTCCCCTGACAGAATGGGAGGACTGCTTGGAAGGTTCGGCTCTCGGCTGGGTGAGGCACTGGCACCCGGGTTTACCGGCTCATGTTTAAAACCAAACAAACAACACCCCGCACCATCCTCGTCAGATAGACACTCTTGTGGGTGAGATGATACAATGGCTGGATATATACTTTAAAATATTGCAGAAAAAAAAAGCTGAGTGACAGTTACACTGTAGTTTCTATTTTCCATAATTAAAAGCTCTGCAAACCTACACAACATATGAAGTACAAACAGAACAAAGAGCAAGAGGACTGGGGAGGGGGGGTGGTGGGCAGGGGGGACGTGAACTTCAGGACACGGACGTGGGTGGAGATGGGGCTGGAACGCAGCAGAGCCAGGGAGCACGCCCGCACTGGACGCTTCCTATTCCACAGGCCGGGGGTGGGTTCCCTACAGTAGGAGCTGCCCACTGGCACCCCTGAAATACTGTGATGTTTCATCACGATCTAGTTGATACACACAAAGAAATCTCAGTGCCACTTAGAACTGAGACTGGAAAGCTCCCAACCTGAGAAAATCTTAAATTCTATTAGAAAGTCTTAAATTCCATTAGAGTTTTAAATGAATGTAACACCTGACAGGCAGATCCAGCCAACCTGGGTTTGACGTGCACACCTGGGATCAGGTAACACGAAAGCTTCGGGCTGTAATCTTTGCAGACAGTTCTGGTCAGGATTTTACTAGACTGCTACACTCTCACTTTGATAATTCCAGTGGCACCACCCTCTGTGCACCTGCCACTCCAAGCTGGTCCTGAATCCAGCTCTCCCTCCTACTCTCCTTTCCCGGACCTTCCAGAGGCCACAAGCTCACATGAATAAAACGGAACACCTCCCTCTCCGCCTTTCCTCCACCTTAGTTAACAGAAGCCTCAGTTACCCAATTCAAAATCCTGGAGGTGATGAAAGCACCACCTCCTAACTGCAGACACATCTCCATTCACATACCACCCCACCCAGCCCCTCCACCGACACTTTAAATTAAGGGTCATGCTTAGCCTCTAACTAACCCTCCTTCTGTATTTCCCATCTTGGTAAGAGGTCAGCTTTGATTCCTCTCTGTTCTTACCCCTGATGTAAAGTCAGTTCCGTCAACTCCCTCTTCTTCTTTTTAAAATTTATTTATTTATTTTGGGGGCCGGTGTTGGGTCTTTGTTGCTGCACGCGGGCTTTCTCTAGTTGCAGCGAGCTGGGCTGCTCTTGGTTGTCGTGCGTGGGCTTCTCTTGTTGCAGAGCACGGGCTCTAGGCGCGGGCTTCAGTAGTTGTGGCTCGTGGGCTCTAGAGCGCAGGCTCAGCAGTTGTGGCGCATGGGCTTAGTTGTTCCGCAGCATGTGGGATCTTCCCGGACCAGGGCTTGAACCCGTGTCCCCTGCGGATTCTTAACCACTGTGCCACCAGGAAAGCCCCTTCCTCTTCTCTTGAATCATCCACATCTCTTGATATCCACACAACTCCTAGAGTCCAAGAGGTATCATTGGCTCTCACTGGGGTCACTAACAAAAGTCTCTTCACTGCTCTCACGCTGTCCAATTCACCCTCCACAATGGGGCCCGGGTTAATTTCTAAAACACAAGCAGCCTTTCATTCTGTTAAATGAGTAACTCCACGACCACCATCTACACTTTACCACACCGATGACCACCCCGGACAGTGTCTATCAAGTGGGACTGCTTGCTGCATGTCAGTTTACTCGCCGTGTAAAGAAAGGACCCAATATTTTCTGTAGGTCTCAGTGCTGGACCCTGTGGCAATAGCAGTTGTGATACTTTTTCTCACTGAATCCTTACAGTAACCATATTCTCTGCAAGGTACTATCAGTTTCTTACAAATGAGGATACTCAGGCTTGAAGATGTTCAGTAATTTGCCCAAAGCCATGGGCAAATTACTGCTAATAAGAGGCAAGTATTCACACCCAAGTATCTGGATTCCAAAGCCATGTTCTTTCTGTCACCCGCCCCTCCATGTTGTTTCCACAGGAAGGTGGAGATTTCTTACTCCACCTCCTTAAAAAGCGTGCTATGAAGACTTACTCTCCAATTTGAAATTACAACACGAACCACAGGAACCACGCAAAAAAGCAACTGAAAGCTTCACGACGCAAGTGCGTAAGGACGAGCCCAAAAGACAGCAAACCCACAGGTCAAGGAAGAGCCTGCCAACTCAGGAACTGGACATTTATTCATACTCACATACTTCATTTGAATATTCATTTATTAGTATTTGAATGTTAATTATTAAAATTTTTCACTTTTTAAATCAAAGGAGTCTTAAAGAACAGGGGCTAATATCTTGTAAATGCAGACCAGGAATGCGTGCATTCAATAATTAGGGGTCTACTTGTACATCACCAGGAAGGGCATTTACTACCTCGGATAAGCCTACCTGATTTCACTATTGAAACACAAGGCTTGCAAAATTTACACTTACTTATAAAATTTAAATATATTATTCCATTTCTATATAGAACTAAGGGAACAATTACAATTAAGTTCAAACAATTACAGTTGACAAAAGCATAAGAAAATTCCAATTAACATCTTAATAGATGGCTTTCTAGAGACATTAGCTGAGTTTTTGTCTCCACTTAGTCATTCAAAACCTTTAAATCCACAACTAGAAAGAGAAGCAAAAACACTCACCCAGACTGGAAGCGCGTTCTGCTTTTTCTCAAGCAACCAATTCACAGCCAAGTTCCCAAGACCTGAATGTATCTTAAGTGCTCGAATTGCCTTGTTTATGTCTTTACTTAAAGCTACTGATTAAACATTTGGGCCATTTAAACACAGGGTTTGGTTAACATAAATTTACCATGTGACCCATCAATTCCGCCACGAGGTATCTACCCAAAAAACAAGACAACATATGTCCATCCAAAGACCTGTACAAGAATGTTCACAGCACATTATTTATAAAAGCCAGAAAGTGGAAAACCCAAATGTCCACTAACAGGTGAATGCATAAGCAAAATAGCCTAAAGTCATATAAAAGAATACTCTCAGGCAATAAATAGTGAAGTACTGATACACATCACAGCATGGACGAACCTCAAATACATTACGGTAAGTGAAAGCCAGAAGAAAAAGGCCACGTGTTATATGATCCCATTTACTACATGAAATGTACAGAACAGGCAAACTACAGAGGCAGGAAGCAGACTCGTGCTTGCCTGGGGTGGCGGGGAGGGAGAGTGCAGACAGCCACATGGGATATTCTGGGTGATGAAAATGTTTTAAAACTGGATTGTGGTGATGGCTGCACAACTCTAACTTTACTAAAAATCACTGAATTATACAAGTGAATTTTATGGTATGTGAATTATACCTCAATAAAACTGTTAAGGAAAAAAAAGACAGCTTTAAAGCGTGCTAGCTATAAATCGTTCTGGGTCAAATTCAGGTCATTCACAGAAAGGAATGTATCTTTACAAAACGACCAGGTTCTGCATATGTAGGAGCCTTAGCATGAAAAACAGTATTATTGGGTGTTCTCCTGGAAAGAAAGCTTTATTTAAGAACTGCTATTTAATATGTTACCAACAGAGGGGCTCTTATTCTCCTGCAACACAAATCATTTAAAAGACAGCTGGAAGCACCAGAGGAGCTGCCACATGGCAGAGGCGTTTTACTGCCACAGTAAAGATAAAGGCAGAACTGCAATAGAGTTCAGAGGGTCTGGAAGAAGTCATTCCAGGCTACAGTGACAAGAAGGCTCTACAAGCGTGTGCTCTGGACGCTTCTCAGGAAGGATCTGAAGGGCAGCAGACGAACAGGGAGGGTGTTTGGCAAGGGACGAGCAGGAGGCAGAGAAAACGAAACACAGGAGGCTGAGCGTGGGATTCAGGCTAGAAGCTTCAGGGGCAGGAGGGTAGGTTTTCAGTAAGAGGACGTGAAGCCCTTCTTCTTTTTTTTGGCTGCGCAGCTTGAGGGATCTTAGTTCCCCGACCAGGGATCGAACCCGGGCCCTTGGCAGTGAGAGTGCAGAGTCCTAACCACTGGACCGTCACAGAACTCCCGCGAGGCCTTCATTCTTTTTTTTTTTTAATTTTTTAATTTTATTTTTTTATACAGCAGGTTCTTATTAGTCATCAATTTTATACACATCAGTGTATACATGTCAATTCCAATCGCCCAATTCATCCCACCACCATCCCCACCCCCCCTCGGCTTTCCCCCCTTGGAGGAGGCCTTTACTCTGAGTGGGCAACAGAGGCCTGCAAGGTTCCAGGGCAGGGAAGCGACACGACTGCCGTGATTTTAGAAACATTCATCAGACAGCTCTGGAGCTGGAGCTGGGGTGAAAGGGGACCTAAGGTCAGTGACACTAACTAACTTAGAGGCACAGCAATGGAAAAAGAAAAGGCCAGATGCTTAAAACAAAACCAAGCAGGGATGATGGGAACGTGGACCAGAATGGGCGGCACTGGTGAGGAACGCCATTAAGGATGAAGAGGGCGTCTCTCAAACTTGGACTTTCAAAGCTCCAAAAATTTACCTCTGGATTCCAGAATCTGACAGACTGCTGCATTACAAAGTCAAAATGACTTAACTATTGCTGGTGGGGATGTTCACTGAGACAGACGGTGACTGGCCACATCTAGTAACACCACAGGTGCACTGACCCTTCCACCCAGCAATCTCACTTCTAGGAATCTATCCACATCACGGAGCACCGTGCAGTTACAAAAAGGAAGGAGGGCAACCCCTACGCACTGACAATACAGTGACTTCCTAGTGGACACAGCAGCTGAAAAAAAGCAAGGTTCCCTGTGTGTGTGAGGGGAGAGGAGTAAATACTAACACACAGGGACAGATCTCTATTTTTCTTTTCGAAGAGAAACAAGTGGAGGGTAAACCAAACACTAATACAAGTGGTTACGCATGGGTGGAGGAGAGGGGTGCAGGTGAGATTCAGTGGGGGTCCGTGGATAGAACTCAGGGGGCTGCGAACGCAGGTGGGGAAAAAAGCACATCTTATTTCCTACTCACCTCTGACTGAAACCCGACCACTCCTCCAATAATGAATGTAGGCAGCAGTCCACAACAGTTTTAGCAGGACCTCTGACTTTGCCACCAGGAAATCACAGGTATTTTCATTACTCCATGACAGTTATTGCCAGTATCATTTCTGCTCATCAATACTGTGGAATTACAGTAGCTTGGCATAAAAATTTTCATACCTCAAATAGGAAATATTGGACTCCCCTGGTGGCGCAGTGGTTGAGAATCTGCCTGCCAGTGCAGGGGACACGGGTTCGAGCCCTGGTCCGGGAAGATCCCACATGCCACGGAGCAACTAAGCCCGTGCGCCACAACTACTGAGCCTGTGCTCTAGAGCCCGCGAGCCACAACTACTAAAGCCCGCGTGCCTAGAGCCCGTGCTCCGCAACAAGAGAAGCCACCGCAATGAGAAGCCCGCCCACCACAACGAAGAGTTGCCCCCGCTCACTGCAACTAGAGAAAGCACGCACACAGCAACGAAGACCCAATGCAGCCAAAAATAAGTAAATAAATTTTAAAAAATAGGAAATATTTTAAATACGTTAACGTGTAATTCTCAGGGGTGAAGTTTGCTATTCTTTGTTGGACATCTTTCATGACTGAAAAAAGCAAAAAGTTACACTGTAAAAGTTATAAAAACATCTCTGTGAGCCATAGTTGGCCTATAGAGTCTCAACCAATTGTGCTCTCTGCTTTAGGTAATAACTGGCAACAATATAATTGTAAATAAATAGGAATTCACAAGCACAAAGTCTCATGGAAGTTCTAGGTTAAGTGATGATCATCTAGACATTCATAAACCTGTTATTATAAAATTCCTCATGTCACTAAATTGAACACTCATTTAAAAAAAATTCTCATGCTGGAAAAACCCCAGGGGTAAAAGGGTTAAAGAGAAACAACCCAAAAGAAAAAGGTCATATTATTAAAAGAAACTGATGTTATGTGAGGAAGCCTGAATCTAAAGGGAAGATGAGAAACTTAATTTTAGATATGATGAATGTGAAGTAATTAAAAAAAAAATAACACCAAAATGAAAATGCTCAATCAGGCAGTTTGAAAATACAGAACTGTAGCCCAAAGGAAATCACACCTGTAGAAAAAATGTGGTAATCTGCAAAAAGGTAAAACTGTCTGCATTAACGTGGATGAAATCTTCACAGCATAAGGGAAGAACTTCACAGCGATGAGAACTAAACCTGTATTTAAAGGACATGGGGGAGCCCCCCCTCCCCCTGCCCCCCAGGAGAGAGGAGTGCTGCGAGCCGGGGGGACACAGGTGTGAGAACCAGAGGCCAGAGAACAGAAGCTCGGGGAGGAGAGCTGGACGAAACCTCTAGTCCTCGACAGGGTCAAAGGCTGCGATCAATCAGGGAGAAGGTCTAGGATGAAAGTCGCTGACTGCAGCAGGTGCCAGGAGAAGGTACCTCTGCGAATACAGCTCCAGAGCGGGAGCCGGCTGCAGCCACACGGAGACGCCCCCTAACAGCCGGGAGAAGGCGCCGGCTCTGCTCTGATGGGGCCCCTGGAAACCTGCCTCTCCTGACACCTGGTGTCACAGGAGGACCCAGGACTAGCTCGGGTGATGACAACGCGATGACTTATGACCCCATCCGCCGTTACACAATGCAAGCGAGAGACATGAGTGTTCCTTTTAAATCCTAAGGCCAGTATACAAGCATAACTGCTATAAAGTTTTATTTGAATACAACATGACAACTATCATGTTTCAACTTCTAAGACAAATCACATATCTTATTCAAAAATAATATACAACCGGCTTCCCTGGTGGCGCAGTGGTTAAGAATCCGCCTGCCAGTGCAGGGGATAAGGGTTCGAGCCCTGGTCCGGGAAGATCCCATATGCCGTGGAGCAACTAAGCCTGGGCACCACAACTACCGAGCCTGCGCTCTAGAGCCCACGAACCACAACTACTGAAGCCCCCGTGCCTAGAGCCCATGTTCTGCAATAAGAGAAGCCACCGCAGTGAGAAGCCCGCCCACCGCAAGGAAGAGTAGCCCCCGCTCGCCGCAACTAGAGAAAGCCCGCGTGCAGCAATGAAGACCCAACGCAGCCAAAAATAAATAAATAAAATAAATTTTAAAAATATATATATATACAACCAATAATTACAACAGCTGTCTCAAATAAAACTTCTGTGCTATGTCTCACGGTTGAACGTATGAAGCCTTGAATTCAAAATCTGATCTGACGTTCATACTTCCCACTGCCCTCTTGCAGGGGTCCCCTTGGTGATCTCAAGATGACCCCCAACTCCGATCACGCCCACATGGGACTGAGAAAATACTACACCGATTACTACAGAGAACAGACATATCCAGACAACCCAAAACCAGGGAGCACTGCTGGTCAGATTCACTTACAAGGGCACACTTGGTTCCTTCAGTGCCAGCTCTAATTCTGTTAACTCATTTGAAATTAAAGACCCAAACAACTTCCCAGAGCTGTTATAGAGTTTTAAATGAGACATCGTATGTAAAAAGGCCTAGTTCTACGGCTGGTACCTAGTAGGAATTCCCCAACCAATAGCTCTTTTTCTCCCTTCCTTCTCAAAAAACAATAGTGTAGTAGGAGATGAAACCATCTAACTCACCTGATCTTAGTCAGAAAATGATTAACCCATTAAATGCAAGGACACTTTTGGTATGTTGAACATTATTCACGCAATATTTGCAAAACCTTCCTTAAAAAGAAAAGTAGAGCAAAACTATAAAACTCCTAGAAGACAACATAGGAGAAAACCTAGATGACCTTGGGTAAGGTGTGACTTTTTAGATACAACACCAAAGGCAGGATCCATGAAAGAAATCATTGATAGGATGCACTTCACTAAAATTAAAAACTTCTGCTCTGGGAAAGACACTGTCAAGAGAATGAGAAAACAAGCCACAGACTGGGAGAAAATATTCGCAGAAGAAACATCTGATAAACAACTGTTAACCAAAACAATACAAAAATTCTTAGGACTCAGTAAGAAAACCACTTGATTAAAAAATGGGCCAAAGCCTTCACCGAAGATATTCAGATGGCAAATAAGCATATGAGAAGATGCTCCACATTATATCACCATCAGGAAAACGCAAATTAAAATAATGAGACACTACTACACACCTACTGGAACGGCCAAAATCCAGAACACTGACAACACCAAATGGTGGTGAGAAGGTGGGGCAACAGGAACTCTCAATCATTGCTGGTGGGAAAGCAACATGGTGCAGCCACTTTGGAAGACAGATTGGTGGTTTCCTACAGAAATAAACACACTCTTACCAAGCAATTCAGCAATTAATTGTGCTGCTTTGTATTTACCTAAAGGAGTTGAAAACTAATGTCCACACAAAAACCTGCACACAGATCTTTAGAGCACCTTTTTTCCTAACTGTCAAAACCTGGAAGCAACCAAGATGTCCCTCGGGGTGAATGGATAAATAAACTGTGGTCCATCCAGACCACGGAATACTATTTAGTACTAAAAAGAAATGAGCCATCAAGCCATGAAAAGACATGGAGGAAACTTAAAGGCACATTATTAAGTGAAAGAAGCCATTCTGAGAAGGCTATAATACTGTGTGATTCCAACTATATGCCATTCTGGAAAAGGCAAAACTAAGGAGACAGTAAAAAGTTTTAAGCAGCTGCCAGGAGCTTGGCGGGGTTGGGAGTGGGGAAATAAATACGCAGAGCCCAGAGGATTTTTAGGGCAGTGTACTACTCTGTGCGGTACTGCAGTGATGGATACACGTTATTATACACTTGTCCAAACCCACAAAACGTACACCACCAAGAGTGAACCCTCATGTCAACTATGGACTTTGGTGATTATGATGTGTTAATGGAGGTTTGATTGTAACAGATGTACTACTCTGGTGGGGGATATTGATAACGGGGGAAGTCTGTGTATGTGCTGGGGCAGGGAGTATACAGGAAATCTCTATATCTTCCTCTTCATTTTGCTGTGGACCTACAACTGCTTAAAAAAAAAAAAAAAGAAAAAAGAAAGTCTTAAACCAAAAAATCAAAACAAAAAAATGAAAAGAGGCTCACTTTTGATCTTTATATTTTGCTCATGAAATAACTTGCATTTCATAATCTAGAAAACATAAGTAAACAAAAAGCTAGTACTGAATATTAAATACTATGTTTGCTTATTTTTCTTAATTGAAAATTAGGCTACTTTGATAATTGCTATCTGAATAATGGATATGTCAGCAAGTGGATTTTACATTTATACCTGTTACTGTAAAAATGGAAAGTATATCAATAACTGGTTCTTCTTTGTAAACAGAATATCTGGCCCCAGACCTTCAGACTTTAATAGAAGTAATAGTTCTGATTCATGGGCTCTGCTCTGTGGCTGGAAGGCAGGGGCCTAATTCACAGCTAAATCCTCAGCACCAAACACAGTGCCCCGGCACACTGCAGGGCTCCAGAAAGACTGGGGAAATGATGATTCCAAATATTTTGGGGACACGTCTGAATCACTGATGATACTTAAAAAAACCCCAAACCCAGGACTTCCCTGGTGGCGCAGTGGTTAAGAATCCGCCTGCCTGCCAATGCAGGGGACACGGGTTCGAGCCCTGGTCCGGGAAGATCCCACATGCCGCAGAGCAACTAAGCCTGTGCGCCACAACTACTGAGCCCGTGTGCCACAACTTCTGGCTGCCACGCAGTCCGAAGCCTGTGTGCCTGAAGCCTGTGCTCTACAACAAGAGAAGCCACCGAAATGAGAAGCCCGCGCACCACAACGAAGAGTAACCCCCGCTCGCTGCAACTAGAGAAAGCCCGCGCACTGCCAAAAATAAATAAATAAGTAAATAGATTGATTAAAAAAAAAAAAAACCCAAACCCATCCAGCCCATCAGCATACAGAACTACAAAGAAGCAAGCTAGAACATGTTAATTACATGTAATTTCATTTTCTCCCAGCACAGTAACAGTACTGAGAAAAATGGGGAGGGGGGAGGCACACCATTTACATTATGTATAAAATTTAAGAGAAATTATTCAAACAGGCGATAAAAACTATAAAACTGATGGCTTGGAAAGTGAAGAAGCAAGGACCCGCCATCCTGGGGTAGGATGTGAGCAAATGTATTTAAATCTTCACGGTTTGTTTTATGAGTTCTCCCACTTCCTAAAAACTAGCAGAGCTTTGAAATTAGTAGGTAGGCCTTCAACCTTATACGAAATGAGGGAACATAGCTGCTTTCTCCTTGAGATCAATCTTTGTCCTTCTAATTATATAAACATAGAAATACCTAATTATATAATATTATATAAACATAGAAATACCTAATTATATAATATAATATAAACATAGAAATATGCTAATTCAGCATTCCCCCAAACACACATACAATTTTATAATCATGAGAAATTTTGGATGCCATTAAGTATGGAATTTTCTCCTATGAGCATCGTAGGAATTAGGATACAATTTTTATTCTTGGTACTTGAACAACTAATTAATAAGTCTTTTTAAATCCTAAAAATCCACATACAAGCACTCAAAGCCTTAAGTATTGTTCAAGTTATAATTAAATCTTAATTCCGTTAGAATATAGATTCTTCCTATTTTAATTACTGTGTGACTTCCAGTGGGATGACACGAGCATCACTGGTATAAATTGCTTTAGGAAGCTTGAAGGTGACCATAACCACTTAATATTTGACAGGTGCTATGCAGACTGACTGGCTCGTTCATATAAACTAGCTTTAACTGTTAAGGACCGAATTTCCGCTCTCAGTTTCAGCACAATGCTTTTATAGGGACATTTATTCAATGATCTAGCTTGGTGCTTGCATGTATTTCATTTCCAAGCATTTTCGTTCACTTTAAAACAAGGAAAAACAGTATTACATTTGATCACTATCTACACCATGCATATTTTTCAAATTGAGGACTGCAATCCATTAACGTGTGGGCCATGAAATCAGCTTAGTAAATGGTAACCGGAACTTTTCAAAAGAGTGAAAAAGAGAAGAGCTCATAGAACATAAGTACTGCTCAGTGCATCTTTAATTCAGTTATGTCTGTGTATGTACAGAGTTAACCTACAAAATGCAATTCTTACTGTAGAAACAATTCAAGAAGCACAGAGTGACATTACACAGTGACATGACTATTTCAAATAGTTAATCTATAAGTGCATGTGGATGTTTGAGGGGACACCCAAGTTCTGGTTCCTCAACTCACAGCCTGTGTGAGCTTGGGCAGATTCCTTAACTTCTGTGCCTATAATTATCTGCAATTATAACACAGACAGACATATATATATAATGGGGGCAATAACAGTACCTATCTTATAAGGTTGTGGGCAGGTATAGATGAGTTATGTAAATAAGCTGTTTAGAAGGGTACCAGACACACAGTAAGTATTTGCTACTATTCATATTAACACTTCAACAAAGGTTATCAGATGTCCTCAAAATTCCTAACAGGGTACTTAAATAAAACAACAAAAAAATTCTCAGGGGGAAATGTCAAAGCTAGCGTGTAAGTCAAAATGAAGTAAAGTAATGTTGCCTGAAAATTGCACAATACCCTTGGATAACATAACACCAGGGGTACTTCCCAAATTCCCACCAAAGTGGACCCATCATCAGAAGACAGGGAACCTTGTATTCTGACGGACCTGGGGATCCAGACAGAAGCAGTTGTAAAAGTTCAGATTTTCTTTGAAATTTCACTGGTTCTTAAAGTTCATCTGGATCTTTCATTCCACCACCAAATACACATAGTAGAATGCTCTAAAATACCAGCTTGAAAACCGTTCCTCACCCTAGTTAGTGGGTGAGCCGCTGTTTCAGCGAATCCACTGAGGTTGGAAGCCTGCTACGGCGGAGCTCCCCCTCCGCACCGGCACCCCAGCGTCTCTCTCCTGTCTTGGTGCCGCAGCGCCATCAGGACCCAGCCTAACAACAGACAGGCAGACACAGACAGCAAGTCGTTTTCACTCCTGAGATGACCAGGATGCTGGTGGTACAGGAAACACCTTCAGGCCACCGAGGGTGGAAATCTGGACACGGACCTTCAGCTGGGGAGACAGAATGACATGTCACATGCAGATGGCAGGTCTCTCCCACTCCTGGTGAGGATCCTGCTTCAGTAAAGGACGCACTGTTCTACCACACACGCTGTCACTTTCGTTTCAATGAAATGTTTCAACTCACAGTTCCCACAATTCTGTTCAACTAATGTGCAGATTTCCCTCCTGTGTGGCCACGGTTTGCCCTGTAGTTGGTGAATGCTAGGCCCTGAAATAATATCTGCTAAGTCAGCAGATTTTGAAAGTTACCACATCACTAAGCAAACAAGATCATTCATCTAATCTGGGTTTTCAAGGCTTTTCATTACTTTTTTTCCCACTAATACAAATAAATTATCTTAAGTTCAAAAATTCTGACCAGGGGACTTCCCTGGTGGCACAGTGGATAAGAATCTGCCTGCCAATGTAGGGGACACAGGTTCGAGCCCTGGTCCGGGAAGATCCCACATGCCGCGGAGCAACGAAGCCCGTGCGCCACAACTACTGAGCCTGCGCTCTAGAGCCCGCGAGCCACAACTACTGAAGCCCGCACGAGTACAGCCCGTGCTCCGCAACATAGAGCAGCCGCCGCTCGCCGCAACTAGAGAAAGCCCGTGCGCAGCAACGAAGACCCAACACAGCCAAAACCAAATAAAATTAAAAACAAATTCTGACCAGCAGCTCCCTCTAGCTAAGTGAATTTTCAAGACACTTCCCACTTCACTACAAATTGGTTCAAAAAGAATAAACAGCCCCACCTCTACACTCCATTTGATTTGGAGCTTTCACGTTTTGAATACAGTTTACCAATTCATTCACCTTACTGAAGGTACGAGAGCAATCTGGCGGCACCCTCTTTTAGGCGCCTGGATGGTGCTTCTGGCCACGCGGGGTCATGAAGAGCCAGAGGCACCTACCGCTGCTGGGGGTCTGCACCCAGCCCCACCCCGTGCACACGTGCAGTGCGGACTTGATAAAAAGCATCCTGTTGAAAGTGTCCTTACTAGCTACGACAACAGCAAGTAGTCAAGAGACTTCTAAATATCCGGGAAAGGGTATGAGGAGGTACATAATACACAAAAGTGTGCTTTTAAACCTTGGCTTTAGCACCTGTCAAGGATAAACAGATTAAATTCAGTCTCTCAATTATTTGAGTGCGTCTTCTGAGTTCATGAAAACGTACCATCTGATAACCTCCGATAAGGGAGGTTTTTTCCTTTCCGGGGGGCGGGGGTGGTTAAAAAATCTTGCTCCCCACTCCGACTGAGAACAATCTGGCCACACCTATAACAAGGGGAAAAGTCTGGTAAAACGTGTAACAGCCTCACCTAAGAAAATGACTCTGAAACTGACGGAAGCGTCTAGCATTTTTCACTTGTGTTTTTTTTTTTCAGCTGAACTGGTCCTAGTCATGATGTTTCTTTTTAGTTGCAAAAACCTGTAGTGAATTTCCTTCATAATCTGCACAACTTGTTTTTATGGTCACTATAAAAGTAGTGGCTTTTTCGGTTACTGTTTAGGGGCAGAAGAGACAAAAGCAGCTCATTTCACTTCTACAATAATTAAACCTCATATTTTAAATAAGAATAAAGAACATCCTACATATTGAGACTGGTAGATTTCTATCAATACACTACTTGCGACTGGGGCACTACCATCATCTTTACAGTCAAGCTTGTTTGGTGGGAGAAGCCTCAGAGAAACGTCTGTCAAAATTCTTGATTTCACATAATTTACTTCATTAACTTGCGTATATTTTCTCAAGCAAGGTTTTCAAGCTTATGCTTCAAATACCTTATTTTGAAAACCATCCAATCATGCTCCCAGTTGAAAATATAGTTAGTATTTTTTAAAAGAACATCAAAATCACAAAATGCAGATTTCCTCCACAGTTTAACAAGAACTCATTTATATAAAAAATAGGCACTTTAGAAGACTTGAGCTTCACAAACATGATCCAATTTTTACAATAAAATTTAGACATCAAAACTTTGCAAATAAATCAACTTCTGCAAAGTACTGTATAAATGCAACGAACTATAGAAAGAAGCACATTTTAGGACTAATTTTTTTCAGATCACAAACCCCGAGTATGCACTTATACTCACTTAGTCTACACTAGACTGCCCACAAAACACACAAATCTGCCTCTGCATTTTGGGGGGAAAAACCCTCTTTTTAATGTAAAACTGCTGCCAAGGGAGTCATCTGAATGTGTTTTAAAATCATTTTTTACAACTATTAAGGGAATCCACCATCCTAGTTAGACACACACTCACTCACCTATAAATCTACCATAAAAAGCAACAGTGGATATTCATCTTACACCACATCCATACTTTCAGAATGAAACGGTGTAACATATGGTTTGTTGGTTAGAACCTGTGACTTCTTTAGTCATAGACTGTTTCCATAAATCAGCCTATCAAAAGAAAATTTCTCATTTATAATTTATTATAGGTTAAATCTCAAAATTAACAGAACTTCCCCAAACTGGTCTGCTTTACTGAAATCTCACTTTTATGGGTAGAAGGTTGGAAGAAGGAGGACACGCCAAAGAACCGGCACCCACACCAGCCGCTTTCAAGTGAGAAGTGCCGCGGATCAGCACTGAGCACACGGCCCGGCTTGCAGTATTTTCTGAGCTTAAGGGGATGAGATGGGACGTACTGAAGGGCTGGCGAGGACGGAGAGCGGAGCCCACTCCTGCCTGTCGTGGTGACGCCAACACCCGCTGGGGGCAGACTCTGCAGTCAGGGAGCCATGAAAAATCCTGAACACAAGGCAACAGGAGCTGGTGACAGAACCAGACGAGGGAGGGATGGAGACAGGGCATTTTGAAGGAGGAACTAATAATACTCGGTAGTGACTAATACGGAACATCACAGTCTCAGAGAGAAGGCTCGAAACAGAGAAGCTGGACGTGGCTTGGGGAGCAAATGAGATCAGTCTGGGGAGGTTGCGACGGTGGGGAGGGCAGGTGGGCCACGGGGAAGCCCTGCGGGCAGGTAGAGAGGCCACTGGGGCTCAGCTGGGAGGCAACCAGCTGCCAGCGAGAACTGTCAGAACCGCTCCGGCCGAAACAGAACTGAAAAACCCCACAGCAAAGTGGACTAGAACGGAGAATCTAGGAAGTACTAGAGGTACTTCCTGGGCGTCCATTTAGAGAAGAAGACATAACCAGAAGAGCAAAGTATTCTCCACAGAAGCTAAGGCCAAGAGATGACTCAAGAAAAAAGGATGCGAACCTGGTCCAGAAGCTTGGAAAACACTGCATGTTACATCCCCTCCTTAAAGGGGCCAAAACGCTCTAGAAAATAGACCTGGTTACACTTTCCAAACATATCATGCAAACGGTGTTCACACTCTGGAAATCACTGAGCCCGAGACATGCAGGGGAACCCATTTAAAATAACAGGAAAGAATCTAACAGAACCTGAACGAAGAGAAGCCAAGTCTGAGTCTCAATGGACTGAAGTGCTTTGAAAACTCTGGCAGTTTAGACTTTAAAAATTTTGAAACATCTTTGTAGTTAATGTTACCAACCAGCATTTTCCAGGTTTAAAAAGTACTTTCAACATATGACACCTCCAAGAAAATGTGAACCATGTGTGCTTTGATCCTGCTGTTTGGGTCCTCAGTAGTGAGGATGGATTAATGCTGGTCCACGTGCTTAAAAAAATTTCTTAGAGACTTCCTGTGATAGCATTTAGGGTTTATATTTAGACCAGGAATAAACTGAAGCAGGAACCATTTCTAGACAGCTACACGTCTAACTCCGCACCCATGAGGATCCCGATCTCCGCGGCACTTCCCACACTACTCCCGAGAACACTGGTGTTTCCAGATGCTCATCAACGCTCCACTGAAGAGGGAAGAAGCGAACACAGCCGTTTACTCCAGACCACGCCTCTACGGCACGGCATGCCATTTTTCACATCTCTGATTCTAAAATCAGTATGTGCTCTACAAAACAAAACACACTCTTTAACATGGTAGTCAGGTTTTCTTCCCCCAAAGGCTATTATTAAACTAAGGGTACACCTTACATACATACACAAGTACATACACACACATATCCTGTAAGATACACAGTCTCTGTAAAATAGATGTCTCCCTATAAGACCCTCAATGCACATTAACATATTAAAAGCCCCTCAATATGCAACCTAGCGTTTCCTAAATGTATTTACTCACAGATCTTCCCTTCCACTCCAACATCTTCCATGTCACAGAACATAGGTGGGCAAATACTGCTCTAAGCAAATAAAAAATTACTGAAAATGCAGGGAGTGGTAAAGCTGAGCTCCTTTATTATAAAAATAATAGTGACTCAACAAAGCTTCATAATGTCAAGTGATGACAGGCGTGACAGGCTTCACCATAAATGCCCCAGTTAAACTGCAGACATTCAAAAACACAACATCCTGCACAGGACAAAGACACCGACACACAGGACGCTTGCAAAGGTACCACTGAGGAGTAACGGCGGCAAAACTGGTCATCAGGCCAGGCGTCTTCAGCACCCCTAAGCCCTCCCTTCTGACTTCTGGGTCCCCTGTGGGTAGACGTTAATCACCCTCTGGTTCCAGGCGTCTCTATCTGATGACTGACTAGTGAACCATTCCTGCACCGAGTGTCCAAGGCTACCTTCACCCTGGGAAGTGAAGGAAAGACTTCTGTCCAAAATGAGGCATTTATTTGCAAGAAGCAGAAAGCTGAGGGGGAAGAGCTCCAAAGCCGCCAAAGTGGATTCAGCCCAGTCTCTGGCACATTCTAAGCGCCGAGGAATAGTGGTTATTACCACAGGCAAGATGATTCTATAAGACCGGAGAAGTCAGAAGAAATCACTCTTGGACTTTTTTTTTCTCCACCCTCCCCCAAACTGAAGTCCCCTAGTTCCCAAAGACAAACTCAGGGCTCGGGGAGGGGAAAGGCCTCCAGCTGGGACTGAAGTCCGCAGTCTCCGGTTTCTCAGGCCTCATCCACGATTTCAAACCTTTCCTTCCAGTCTGACCAGAGCAGGCCTCCCTCCCCACTGCAGGAAGGGGGCTCTGAGCTCCCTGGCTTTTCTCCCACGTCCTGACTTCTGGAAGCTGCCCAGGCACACTTAACTATGTTAGCTAATAGGGGACACGTTCTGTGCACCTGTTTTCTCAGATGGCCAAAAGTATCCCTAATCTGTGTCATTTAGAATACGTTTCTTAAATCAATAGTAACGTTTCAATGTTCCAGGCTACAGCACAAAACGTGTCAAAAGAATTTACTTTTTCTAATTTTTAGCAAATTTACATTCTTAGGCATAATGATGACAGGTTTGAACATCCATCTACTATTGCTAGGAGTTGTAAAGTTAGCAAAAAAGGACAGGAAGTTCACAGCATCTCTAAGAAAAGGAAACTTCCACACTGAAGACAATTCACTAGTACATAATCCACTGCTGTAATTCAACAAAATGACAAAACATAAACGAGGTTCATGAGATTAAGACAGTTTTCATGGAGGCTGTTGAAACTTGAGTGAAGCAGCTGAAGGATTAAGATGGGGGGATGGGAAGATGAGCTGCAAGGAGAACCTGAGGGTTGAGAGTCAGATATTTACCCTACGTGTCAACACACCTGGCAAGGGACCTGCAAATAAAGCAAACACCAGAGTGATTCCGGCACTGAACTGAGTGAGCCGAAACATCTTGCTCGGAAGCAGGCTCACTGCTTCTATTGTCTTTTGTCTTCATAAGCTAACCCACTGCATTATAAATACATGTGTGCTGTAGAAAGTTGGACGAAAAAATAAAAACCAAAAGAATAAACTAAAAATAACCCATAATTCCACTATTCAGAGATAATCACTAAAAACATTTTGGCTTATTATCCTTTAAAAAAATGTACATACACACTAAAAAGAAAAATTTAAACATTACATGTACTGCTTTACAGCATGTTTTTGTCTCACTGAATACAGAATTACAGAAATGCAAAGATTTATCTAAAAATGCTGAGATCATAATCCTTAATAGCAAAACCTGAAAACAAATGCTCAGTAAGAAAGCATTAAATAATAGTGTACCCATGATAGAATACTAATCAATCATTTTTTATATTTTCTTAGACTAAATCCTTAAAAGTAGATTAGCTATTTCAAAGTGTATAAATACATATATATTTTTTTTCTTTTTTTTACATAGTTCTCTCAGAAAAATCATTCTTTTTCAGGCAATGAATGGATGGACTCATTTCTCCATACCCTCACCAGAAGTGGCTTATTTTTCAATCTATGCCCAAGTTTTTAAAAACAGTATCTCACTGATTTACTTTTCTAAGAGTACTGCTAGTAAAGCTGAAATTTTTTTGTTTCTTGATCCTTCTTTTAAAAATTACCAGTTTGCTCATTTTTTTTCCCCACGGGGGAGGGGAGGGCGTTGTCTTTACCTTAGTTTTATAAGTCCTCTTTTTATAGTAAGCAAAATAAATTTACTTGTAAGTTACAACATTTCTTTCAGTTTGTCATTTGCTTTTTAATTCTGTTTATGGCATTTTAACCTGCAGAAGTTTAATTATTCTAAAGTAATGAAAAGAGCCTTTTCCTTTACAGTTCCTACTTTCGGTGTTATGCTGAGAGGTTTCCTCCATCCTGAGATCATTTGTATTATCTTTTGGTTCTTAAAATCTTCGGTGGGGGGCTTCCCTGGTGGCACAGTGGTTAAGAATCTGCCTGCCAATACAGGGGACACGGGTTCGAGCCCTGGCCTGGGAAGATCCCACATGCCACGGAGCAACTAAGCCCGTGCGCCACAACTACTGAGCCTGTGCTCTAGAGCCCGCGAGCCACAACTACTGAGCCCGCGTGCCTAGAGCCCATGCTCCGCAACAAGAGAAGCCACTGCAATGAGAAGCCAGCGCACCGCAACGAAGACCCAACGCAGCCAAAAATAAAATAAATAAATAAATAAATTTCTTAAAAAGATAAAAACTTGGGTGGGGGAGACATTTTAAAAACACACAAGTTCATCATCCTAAAATTACAACCATCTTTACTACTTTAAATATTTTCACTAGTACATACACATTTTAAGCACACATTTCATACAATCTGTTTTCCAAAGTATTTTCTGACACAGGCCTTTTTTAAAAATCGTAGCTTGTTAGATACGAACAGTCTTAAACGGTTTCATAAATTTAAGGCCAGTGAGTCACATCACACCAACTTAACAATAGTCCCAAAGTTCCAGAACTGTTCCTTTCTGTCCCATCAGCGCCCAATTACTCCCCTTCAATGTCCCCCAGTTACTAAAAGACCAAGAAGAATAAGCTCATTCTTGGTAGGCAACCCAGTTCTGCATAATGAATTCGGTCCTAATTATCAACGATAAGATACCAATCTTGAAAGCATTTCAATTTTGCTCTCTTCTCCTCTTCCACCTTCGTATAAATTAGACACTTTGGGAGCATCCGGTTAAAAGCTGGAGCCCTGGAGTCTCCCTGTCATGTTTTAACCCAGGCCTCACCACTCCCTAGGCCTGATCTCAACCACCCAAAGCCTCAGCTGCTTCTCCGACGCCGTCAGAGGACTGAACAACAGCACCACACTCTGGGGCCTGGTCAAGATTTTAAGTGGGTCGATGATCGTGAACAAAGTGTGAGTTACACGAGTTGCAGCAGGCAGCGCACTGGCACAGGGACACCCGCCCGTCACAAGGTCCCGGCCCTACAGGAGGTCTGTCTATTCCAAAGGAACCACAAGTCTAGTCCAAGGTTAACTGCTAGGACAGTGACCCGGGCGGGGCCTCACGGGACCCCAGGGAAGGCTCCCACCCGGATGGAGCATCAGGACCTGAGAGGAGCCTTTCCAAAGCAGCAGGAGTCTGTCAGGTGACGGGAAGGGGACACGATACTCGAGACAGAGGGAGAGCATGAGGAAAGGGCAGCAAGGCCAATTCTGGGAACCGGCGCTGCAGTGATGGGGAAGCTGCCAGGAGACTCTGCTCACTTGATCCCAGAGTCTCAAAGGAAAACATTTAAATGACCGCCAAGCCTAGGCTTCACAACCCTGCTTCTCAAACACGAGTAAGATTACGCTTTATAGGATGGTTCCTCAAATGTTGTTAACGTTAGAAGCTATGGCATTCGCATGGAACCCAGACGTTGAGGGCCTGAAGAAAACTTAAGAGTCAATTAAAAACCATCTCACTTTATAAATGAGGAAAAAAAGGCTCAGCAAAGTTAAGTTCAAACCAGATCCCATGTCGTCTCTCCCAAGCAACATCTTCTACACCTCAGCAAAAATACATGAATAAATCACACACACATCTCTTTCAGAAGCTATATCCCTGTGAATAAAAAATTTAAAAGCCGTCAAATATAATAATTCTGTTTATAGTGTGCATTATTAAATGGACACATTATAAACAAAGAGCTTAAATCCTTAGTAATAAACCTAAGGTTTTATTTAAATTTGATTTATTCCTCATTTCATGTTCACTTCTCAGTTTTGAAAGGCAAACGAAAGAAGAGAATTTGTTGAGAAACTACCTGATATCCCTCCCCCCCAAAGAAACAAACAAAAAAACAAGGTAAACTTCAAATTGGTCCTTAAAAATGGTACATTCTTTTCTCCAGGCATACCTGAAAGACAAGGTCAAAATTCAGCCAATGGTCCCCAAAAGACATCTTATTCCAGACTCAATTGCTGAGGTAGAAAGCCCATGGCCTTGGAACCTATGCAGGGCTGAAACAGCGAGGAATAAAACACAAACACACTATGTTTTTTTGGGCTCTAATTTTCAACTTGAAGGATGGCAAGTAACTACTCCTCAATCCAAAACCACATTCCTTTGACCTTTCCTTGCTGAAACAAAGGCATACTACGCCTGCTGGGCAAACTGGGCGTGAACTTCTGATAAAAGGCCCTCAAGGACCCAAGAAAGGTCTCTCCTGTGAGAAAGGTCACTCGGGCTCCAGTACCACCACTGCATTTGCATCATCTCTCCAACAGGGAAGAGCCTTAACTCACCAAAGGATTTCACTTCAAAGGTAAGGCTGCAACATTTAACCTGAGGGGAAAGACCTCAATCTTGTTTAAAAACACACACACACAAATTTTAGAAATCTGTACCTTAAAACTAGTTTTGAAACAAAAAAAAAGCAAATTAAAGTTTCACAACTTGTTTTCTTGGCACTTTCCTGGATTGCCATAGCTGAAGAAAACCTGAGCATTTTTTCTGTCGGGGCACTGTGTTAGTTCCTGGGGTGCAGTAGTAACAATTATGATTAAGCTTGCTTGCATTCTTACGCGATGGAAGCGCAGTGACTGCTTCTGTAGCCAAAATCGGAGGTAGTCAAAACACTCGGTGTAAGTTAGAATTATTCCAGATTTATTCACGCAAAAAACAACTGAGGTACCCATGACAAAGGTCTATGCTATTTACTTTGGGGATGCAAAAATACAGAAGGAGTATCTCCTGCCTTCAAGCAATTCAGTCAGAAAAGTATGGGAAGTAAGGCTGCACTGGCAACCAAGACTAAGTTAATTATCTCTAGAAGGTAATATTCAGCAACAGGCAAAGGAGTCGACGGGGCTGTAATATCTAAGCAAACTGCAGAATCGGCCCAGGCATTCACTGGGCTGTTAGTTCCCCGAGGTGGTGGGCGGTAGGAAAGGGGGTGTACCAGCAAGGACCTGAGCCGGTGGCCCTAAGACACAGAGGATACTACAAATCGGTGAGAAACCCTACTACTACAGCTAAAGGTGTTTTTTGCTTTTTGTGGGGTTTTTTGTAACATAAGTTTTTAAAAGATGACTCCAATGACAAAAAAAAGTTAAATATTTTTAGACAGTGTTTCAGCCACCCCTCTCCAGCTTAATGAGCATTCTCTCTCGAAACCTCCAAAAATGGTCATAATAGAGTTAAAGCAAGCCAGTCTCCTGTTTGCATGCTTCGGAATCTGAAATGCCATGCAACTATTTCGACTTACCATGGAAAGCAACAAATAGAACGTTCAAGTAAATTTTTTTCTAATATCCAAGAACACTTTTAGATCAAGAAAACGTCATGTCCAATTTTTTTTTTTTTTTAGACAAAATATTGCTCTTTTTTAAACAGCATTCCCTATTTTGCTACACAACCCACAAACGCTCCAGGATTTCGGAAAATCGGGTAGACGGAGTGGCCACAAAATGAAGTGTTAACCTTAAAACTGCACACGCTTTTGCAGCGTGTTAAGATATGCCGAGGTCCTAGAAGCTGGGGTCGTAAAGTAAAGTGAATTTAGTTCCCTTCTGTGACTCCGACGAGTGTATTTCCAAAACTGCGTGACTACTCCACTCCTAACTTGGACTGTTTTAATGCCCCTACGGGGAAGGGCAATTACACAGAGCAAATAAATACTTGAGTTAAGTTAACTACAATTCCCCATTTGCACCCTCACCACTAACCCCAACTGCGAGCTACGAGCAACAACAGGGATCCAATCGGAAAAGAGGATCCTCTTTTTGGCAGACAGCTCGTTAAAGGGAGAAAACCCCGAACTTTGGGGGATTAGTCTCAAGGAATGCTCACCAAGCGTTTCTCCCCGAACCAGCACTCGGCCTACAGCACACCCGGGCGGAGGCAGGGGTGCGCGGGGCGACCCCTGCACGCGGGTGGCGGCCGGCGCCCGGGTTACCTGCGGGGTCAGCGCGCGCTCCCGCCGGGCGCAGGGCCGGGGACGCGCCGAGGCGGCGGAGCAGGCCGGGCCCGACTGGCGGGCGCTCGGCCGGCGCCGGGGGGCTCCGTCCCGTTCGGCCGCCGCACTCGCATCCCTGCGCGCCTCCCCGGCCCGCTCCCCCAAGAGAACGGGGCAAAGGGGCGACTATTACCCAATAATAGCGCCCCGCACAGTCACAACAATGCGGGCGAGGAACCCGGGAGCCGCGGGCAGGGAACCGGAAAGCAGAGAGCCCGGCTCCACGGCTCCTTCAGCGCGCGAACCCAGTACTTTACTTGAGAGCACGAGTCCGGGGCAAGCGACGCTCGGGGGAGAAGTGATCCCGAGGGGGCGAGGGAGAGAGGGCACGGGTCCGGGCGCTCCGCGGGGGTCGCCGCCCGAGGAGAGGCGAGGCGAGGCTCGCACGCCCGGCCGCCCGGGGCCGCCCGCCGGCCCGGCTCCGCGGCCCGAGCCCGGTCGCGCTGGGAAAGGGGCGGGCGCCATGAATCGGGCTTTTTCCCAGTGCGTAGTCCGGGCCTGACCGCCCCGTGCCCGCGTCCGGGGCCGCGGCCCGGCCAGGCCCGAGCCGGCCGGGGTGACTCAGGGCCGGGCCGCGCGCTCCCCTCCCGCCACCGGCGCCCTCCGCCCACGAGTCCCCCGGCCCAGCCGCCATTCCGCCCAGCCGCGGCTCGGCGGCTCAGGCCTCGCCCGGCGCTTGGGCTCGGCCGCCGCGGCCCCAGTCACTGCGACACCGCGGCTCCGGGCCGGGCCTGCGCCGCCGACTCTCCTCGGCCCCGGGGCCGTCGACACTCACCCGCATTTCCCGGGTGCCTAAATGGCTCCGGCGACGTCTCCACCTGGTCGCTGGGCCCGGCCCCGGTTAAATCCCCGTCCCGCCAAGGTCTCGCCGCGTCCCTCAGCCGCCGGGGCTGCCCCGCCTGGAGCTGCGTGCGACACGGCTCCCGCCTCCTCCTCCTCCCTGCCCGCCCGCCAGCCCTCCTCCCGCCGCCGCCGCCGCCGCCTGCACCACGCAACCTCCGCCCTCTAGCCTTTCCTCCCCGCCCTCCCGGCCTCACCGGCTACGGCTCCCGTGGGGGAGAAGCTGGTGGGGGAGGGCCGGAACGCACCGCCATCGGCGTCCGGGGCGGGGGAACCGGGAAACCGTCGCCGCCATCTCCCCACCAGCCCGCGGCGCGGGAGGGGCCCGGAAACCTCCCGCCCGCCGCGGCCCCGGCCCCCGGCCCCCGGCCCCCCAGCGCCACCGAGGACCCGCTCGCGGGGCTGTTCTTTACCTGAAAGCCCGCGGCGCCTGGCCCCGAACCCCGGCGCCCTCCCTGGCCGGGCGCAGCGGATCCTCCTCCAGGTTTTACAGCCTCCCTCTCCTAGCGGCCGCCTCTAAGGACCCGGCTTCCCGCCACTTCGGGCCGAACGAGGAGGGGTCACCTTCTTAGGTCGGGGCAGCAACCTGGGGAGAAACTGCCCCAAGACACCCCGGAGGAGGGGGTCTTACACACCCCCTCCTGCCCCCCTCCTGCGCGCACACACGCCCTGAACCGACACGGATCACAACTGCACCCGGTGGATCTGCCTCCCCGGCTGGGAGAATAACCAAAAGCCATAACCCGACCGACTGATAAAGTCTGAGATGGGCGAGTGGCCCTGAAAAGCAGGTACAGACTAGAGAGAAACGTGTCGTCCATTCTCGAGCCCCAGGACACCTGCGGGCCTCGGCGATCCGCACCTGAAAGCCCGAGCTCCTCGGCGCCTCTCTCCCTCTGTTTCTTTAAAATCAAACCAAAACTAGCTTCCCTCTTCAAACTCTTTAACCGACTGTTTTTTAGGCAAATGTTGATAAAGATTCCCTTTACCATTAATCTCTGTAAAGACAAATCAAGAATGAAACTGAAGATTTTACATAAATGGATGGGATGAGATGTGACTATATGATTGTTTTCACGTGGGGTCTGGAGTAGTTCACCGCATTCAAGTGAAATTAACTCACAATTGGGTACTTGAAATACAAATTTTGGCAGCACAAATAGCCACCTGGCTGCCTACGGTGACACAGGTGAGAAGCGTGGACTTGGAGGGGCTTCTGCTTTCATGCCCGTGGTCCATGAACAAGCGGGGAGGGATTTCAGATTATCTGGGCGACAGACTTGATGAATGTTAACTTCCTGTTTTGCTCCAAACTAAAACATTAAGTATCACCTTGGGGTGGAAATCCTAGGCCCAGAGCAGAGGCCTACCCCCATAGTCCTCTCTTTCCTGAGGAATATGGGTTTCTCTTAGAAGAAATATCCCACTACTAGATGTGGTTCCTCCTATTAAAAAGTGGTCTTTTGTCAGCATCTCTTAAGTATCTTTAAAAATATGGCATTTGTCTATACTTGTCACCGAAGTACGTGATCTCAGTCTGTGCGAGGATTTTTAAATTCTTGGTTTATACCATATACTTCTAAATATTCAAAAGAAACTTGGATGCATTTAACTTTTTTGTGGGCACATGGTAAGATTGAAGGTACAAATGGAAGGCTTGTCCCTGCAGACAATGCTTTCCACTGTAGGTATATGGCTTCTCTTAGATCCTTACTTCTTCCCTGTGCTTTCCTCAGACAAGGTATCTCATCTCCAATTTCCCTTAATCTGCCCTCTCCCATCTCGTCATTCAATATGGTCTCCTTGCCTGTGACTTCCCAGACCTAATACATGAGCTGAGTGGGTCAACTTTCTCTTTACTGTTTTTTTCTTCCAACCTCTCTTTTTCCTTAACAGAAGGATTTAGTCCCCCTATACCATCCTCCTCACTTCTCATTACCTCAGTTCCTGGTTCTTAACTTCCTTCTAGCCTTTGCTCTTCACTCATCTGCACTATTATTCTTAGCTCTTAGAGTATGACATTGACTTTTTTAAAAAATAAATTTATTTATTTATTTTTGGCTGCACTGGGTCTTCATTGCTGCGTGCAGACTTTCTCTAGTTGCGGCGAGTGGGGGCTATTCTTCATTGCAGTGCGCAGGCTTCTCATTGTGGTGGCTTCTCTTGTTGCGGAGCATGGGCTCTAGGCGTGCGGGCTTCAGTAGTTGTGGCACGCAGACTCAGTAGTTGTGGTTCATGGGCTCTAGAGTGCAGGCTCAGTAGTTGTGGTGCAGGGGCTTAGTTGCTCCATGGCATGTGGGATTTTCCTGGGCCAGGGCTCGAACCCGTGTCCCCTGCAGCGGCAGGTGGATTCTTAACCACTGCGCCACCAGGGAAGTCCCCTACGCCATTGACTTTTATGTCCACTTCACAACCGGTTACATCTATACCACTTCTACTCTGGGCAGGTAAGCTTGCCTCCAACCTAATGAACCAAGGCCATCTATTCTCTTTCCACATCAAAACATTCTTCCTCCATCTTTCTCCCCCATCTCAGCAAAACTGATGTTGTCCCCCTTTCAGATGACCCAAAGTTTGGAGGGGTAACTAACTTGATAGATGTTAGAATCAAAATTCAGAAAAAAAAAATTCAACATAGTCTCAGACTAGAATATTAGGCCAAAACCAATGAAATAAAATAGAACTTTACCAGTCTAAAACAATATGACGCAGTTCAAAAAGCCCACGTTTTAGATTTAGGTGGACCTTGGTTTATATTCAAACTCAAACCACCATCTTTTGCTCTGGTTAAGCCAACTGTTATATGGGGATTAAAATACCTACCTCATAAGGTTGTCGTGAAGGGTAATTCCTTTGTAATTCCAGCATACTTCCTGAAACAGCAAGTGTTAGTTCCCTTTCTTTCCTCATCTTCCATACAGTGGAAATCCACTGACTGCCCTATTTAGTTGTTGATAACACTGACATTTTCAAAGTCTTATGGGCCTGAAAACTCAAAATACTGACCCATGGACCTTGCATCTCAGAGCTAGTCACCGTCCTAGAGAACTCCTTTGTCTATTTTGGCTCAGTCTGTGGGGGCATTCGTTATCATCATCATACCCACTTTCCAAAGAAAAACCCAAGACTCAGAGATACTAGGCAATTTGCTCCAAATCTCTCAGTTTGATCAGTGGCATAACCTGATCCAGTGACTCCCAAGTCCGGGTACATCCACTCCTTTACTATGGTTTTCCCACACCTGTATTGTCCCTTTAACCTTCTGAATGGTTTTCCTGGTTCTCATCTCTGCTCTATCCTTCCAGCCTGTGTAGTGACTGACCGCCAATGGTTTTTCCATACTGATACCTTCATCACTGAATCTTTGTCCTTTCAAACTTTTCAGTGGCTCCTTATTGTTTATAGGGTTCAATCCAAACTCTCACCTAGCACCTAAGGTTGACCATAATCTTGTCCTAACTTACTTTTCCAAATTTATTTCCAGCCATTTCCCAAAAGGAATTCTCAATTTCATCCCATCCTGCTAAGTGTACTGTTGGCCCACAAATACCAGCCTTGAATCACCATTTATGAATGCTTGCTTCTGTTTGTTCCCCAAACAAACAGAAATGGTCCCTCCTCCTTTCCTACATCTGCAAATCATACTCCCTTTTTCACATCCAGCTCACATCCACTTTCAGGAAGCCTACTTTGCACCTTCTACGCAGGCTTTGGTGATCTCTCCCTGATTGCCAGCCTCTCACATGTGCCTTTAAACTACGTGGTCTGTGCCTTGGTCAGGCACTATTTCCTGAGGTTCACCAGGCCCCTCAGCACTGAGCCTGAAGAACACTGAAGAGGTTCAAAATTGTTTACTAATCAAATTTGAAAGGATACTGTCTCCTGACCAGCCATATGAACTATTGTTTCTAAGACCTGAGTAAGGAACTAGCTATCCAGTGCAAAGTTAATTCATTTAATGAGAGAGTTCCCAAACCTGTGAATCACCTGGGGATTTGAATACTGATTCCAGGGCCCATTCCAGGCCTACTGAATCAGAATTGGGTGGGAAGGGGAAGGGAGGAAATTTGAAACTGCCAGAGTTTATATCCTGGCTTTACTACGTATTATCTGAGTAACTTTGAACAAGCTACTTAACCTCTCTGGGCCTTCCCCTATGAAATGGAGATGAAAATAGTATCTCATATGAGGTTGTTATAAATTAAATACTTAACAAACATTACCATGATGATGGTGATGACGATGATATAATTATCCAGGGCCAATCTGGTGACCTGAGTTTGGGAACCACTGATCTAATGAACTACTCTTTCCTCTCAAAGTTTCAACTGTTATGGTCTTAAAACTTCTGGTATTAGCATTATGACATATTACATAATTCTTATTTGTTTTGAAGTAGTGTACTTCAAGGAAGAGGAGCTAAGTAAACAAATTTTTCTATTAAATTAGTTTATTTAATCCAAATCATGAAATACACTTTATGCATGATTAAAAAAAAAAAAATAGTTTCTCTTAGGAAAATAACTACCCATTTACTATACAACTAAATAGAGTAATCCAACCAACTTAACATTCAAAGGAAGCAATCAGGAAAGAGATGAACTAATACATGATTTCTTCTACTTAGGACAATGAGTCATAAGTTCTTTTTGAAGAAGCAGGTTTTTAATTTTCTACTTTAATTCATTAGAAAAAAATTCATAGCTCAGTTTAGTCCATCAAATTCCAAACAGTATTTTAATGATATGAAATGTAAGCAGCCATAAAAATAGGAAGCAGAAATTTACTTAACCAAAGTCACAAAGTAAATATGTCTGAATGGGGAACACAGACAGGGTAGCCCCACCTTCTCAACTCTTGACTTACAAATGGCCTATACAAACAAATACACAAAGACCTTATTTTTATTGCCTGGAATTCCACCAAAGATTCCTAGTATCCACTGTTAAAGAGTCAGATAGCTCTGGGAGGGTAACAGGGCTTGAGAGTCATTCACACATCAGCATTAATTAGTTCAATCAGGTTGCCTTCTTTCTAGCCCAGATAGGGTAGCACCTAAAGAAAAGAAAGTTTGGGGCAGATGAAGTTTGGGAGAAACACTGAGTGCTTCAGGGCAGGCTGAAGGCCTTGGGGTCAGAGGTTCTGGTGAGAAGAGCCATAAACAAAAAGAAGGGACTGAGGAAACAAGATGGAAGTACATTAAAAAAATCTAATCTGGGGACTTCCCTAGTGGTCCAGTGGTAAAGAATCCACCTTACAATGCAGGGGATGCAGGTTCGATCCCTGGTCAAGGAACTAAGATCCCACATGCTGTGGGGCAACTAAGCCTGTGTGCCACAACTCCTGAGCTCACGCACCTCAACTAGAGAGCCTGTGTGCCACAAACTACAGAGCCCATGTGCTCTGGAGCCCACATGCCACAACTAGAGAGAAGTCCACATGCCACAACAAAAGATCCTGCATGCCTCAACAAAGATCCCACGTGCCGCAACTAAGACCCAAAAATAAATAAATAAAATAAAATTTAAAATACAATAAAATAAATTTAAAAATAAATAAATCTTAAAAAAAAATCTAATCTGTCCAATTCCAG
This sequence comes from Balaenoptera ricei, assembly GCF_028023285.1. Taxonomy (NCBI): domain Eukaryota; kingdom Metazoa; phylum Chordata; class Mammalia; order Artiodactyla; family Balaenopteridae; genus Balaenoptera; species Balaenoptera ricei. Next base: position 7,733,794 of record NC_082647.1, read on the forward strand.
ACGTTGCATGTTGAGAAGTCCTAGGCCTCTTGTCTTGAGGACCCATAAGACAGAAAACACTGTTGTAAGATAGTCATGAATTAAGCTTTTGAGGTCTGACCTGGGGAACTAAACACCATCGTAACATTCAATTAGGTTGGGCCATATGAAATTGCAACTCATTTTCAAATGATTCAACCTTGTCTCTATGAGAAAATTACTGAGTTCCAGAAAACTGTCCTAAAATCTCCTCTTCCAGGAAGCTTTCTCTAACCTTATACACCTCAACCCAGCCCCACACCCACATGTGGATTAGGTGCCTTTCTTTTGTGATTCTTTTTATACTATGAACTTCCTCTTACTAAAGAGTTTATCAATATTGCTTTATAATTTTCCCTTCTCTATTTCCCACTCTCTCACAGGTTATGAGCTTGAATTCAGAGACGGTGTCTTTTATTACTGTATCTACAATATTTATCATAGTACCTGGCACACAGTATACTGAATGAACGGTTAGAACCCAACTCATGGATTAGTTGGGATTGTTTATACTATTAAACCCAGTGATGCCACTTTCCTGCTCAAAGGCCTTTAATAATTTCCTATTTCCTACCAAAAGAATGAGAAACACCTCATTCCTAATATTAAAACACCCTCTACACCTCAGCTTCAATGGATCTCTTCATACTTGTCTCCCTCTGGTTTTTTATACATACCAAACTAGATCCAAACTGGACCCCTGTGAATGCCTGAACTTGCTCTGTGCATTTCCTCATCTAACTACACGTTCCGTATCAATTATTCTTCCCCAATCACTGCTCTCCCAAATACAGTCCATCCCTCTGGGCCCATCTTAAATGCAATCTCTTCGGTGAAACCTTTCTTGCTCCTCTGCCTGATGTGAAATCCACCCCTCCCCTCACACTGGGTAAGCTTCCTGAGGACATTCTTAAACAAGTGTGTAATACAGGACTGTATTAGTCAAGGTTCTCCAGAGAAACAGAACCAACAGGAGATATATCTAGATAGATAGAGATATAGACATATAGACATATAGAAACTGAATGAATAGGAGATATATATACATATATATACACACACATATATATATCGAGAGAGACAGACTGACTGATTAATTATAAGGGATTGGCTCATGTGATTAAGGGAGGCTGGCAGGACCAAAATCTGCAGGGTGGGCCAGCAGGCTGGAGGCCCAGGGAAGAGCCAACATTGCAGTCCAAATCTGAAGGCCTCTGCTGGCTGAATCGCCTCTTGCTCAGGGCAAGTCAGTCTTGGTTCTAGTCAGGCCTTCAACTGATTGGATGAGGCCCACCCACAGTATGGAGGGCAATCTGCTTGACTCAAAAGTCCACTGATTTAAGTGTTAATTTCATCCAAAAAGCACCCTCACAGAAACACTCAGAATAATGGTTGACAAACATCAGAGCACCACAGCCTAGCCAAGCTGACACATAAAATTAATGTTTGCAAGCACTGAGCAGGACACCCTGGACATAGCAAAGGGCACTGCATTTCTTTAAAGAGTATCTTACACTCACTGCCTCAAGTTTCTTGCCTCCTATGGACTCCTCAGCCCATTTCCACCTAGCTATTAAGTTCAACAGTTTCTCTCCTGCATTTGGTACTTCTACTGCCTACCCTTCCATCTTGAAACCAGTCATCCTTGGGCTTCCAAACTCTAAAACTCTCCTGGATCGTCTAGCCTGTCTGGTAACTTTTTCTTCATCTGGCTCTCCTCCACCCACCACTTACATGTGGGTTCCTGAAGGTTCTATTCTTGTCGATCTTTTCTTGCTACATCCTCTTTTTTATGTAATCTTGTCATTTCCATGGCTTCAATGGACAACCATATCAAATTAGCACCTCTAACTCAATCCAGGGGCACATCTCGGTTTTATGGCACATGATGTTTATACGATTTGGGGGGAGGGTGTTTTTTAAGAAAGTTCTATGCCAGGATGGCTAGCAACAGCTTAACTATACACAGAAAACACACAGATGTATCCCATTAATCCCACACTCTATTGTATTTCTAACTCAGTTTCTCCTTAAACAGTTTCCCCCAAATGCCTGGACCACTCCAGTGCCACTGGCTCTGAGGGAAAAGTGAGAAGAGTTGGGGTGGAAAGAGGGAATAATTACAGCCAATCGATGCAGCTACAAGAACCCACTTTTGACATTTTTACAAACACATATGACTACATGAACATATAGCTGCCCCCTGCCCCCAAGGGGCTTGGAAGGGCTCATTCATGGGATGAGCCCTGAAAGTAAAGCTTCACGACCTTCCAGAGTGTCCCCCTCCACCTCTGTCTTCAGCCTCTACCTCTCCCACACTTCAGGTCTGATTTTCTATTGCTTGCAGCTCCCTCTACTTTCACGTCCCCCATGTTTCAAATCATTTGGTCTCAAAGCCCACCATTCTTTCTTCTCCCCCGACTCATCCTATATCTTCTCCTTTGTTTTCTGTCTCTGGTACTGGCGGCACCATCCAACCATTCATTCAAGTTAGATGCCTCAGGTATATTTATTCTGCCCTCTTTTCCACCTCTGTGTCCATTGGTTCATTAAGTCCTATCCAGTTTAGACCTGTATTAGCTTTCATTTGCACTGCTGCAATGGCCTCCTAGCTGGTCTCCCTGCCTCCAGTCTCTCTTCTAATTCATCCTCCACACAGCCATGGAGTTTTTTTCTAGAGTATGGCAGTGACTTCCTCAAGAAGCAGGAGAGCATGGGCTCTGGAGCTAGACTAGATTTAAATCTTGACCCCACCACTTACCAGCTGTTGGACCTTGCAAAAGTTATTTCATCAGTCTTTGCCTCAAGTTCTTCACCTGTAAAATGGGAACAGTACACACTGTATAGGACGGCCTTAAGAAGGGAGTCACAGCATTTCATGGTGTAAGATGTCTGACACACAAAAAGCATTTGGCACATTACTGTCATTATCAGCTAGCTCTCCTACAAAAAACTTTCAATGGTTTCACACCCCATAAGTAGACATTCAAAATAATCTTCACAGCATAACCTCTGTCTCCCTTCCCAGTTTCCATTCCAGCCATGTCTCCTCTTGGACCTTGTGCTGTAGCCACACTTGACAACCACAGGGATCTCCCCACAAAGCGTGGGGACTCCTGGTAGAGACCTTTGTTGGGAATGTCCTCCTTCCTTTTTCTTTCCCTGAATCATTCCCCAGATCCCTAATCCCTAATCATCTGCTCTACGAAGTTTCCTCAGCCTCTTCTTATCCTTACTGTATCCTTACACTTTTGCATAAACATTGGCTAAAAGTCCTCTGAGAAATTCCCTCTCACCCTGAACTTTCTTTTTCGATTGCCAAAAATGGGGTTTCCATTTTTGAGGCACTATTCTTATATGTAATGTAATACATGTAAAGTATATCTTGGATTATTCCAAGTTTTTATTGGCATAAGTTGGAGAGAACATTCGAGTCATGAATGATGAAGTGCCAGGAAAAACTTTATAGCCCTTCAATACTATTTCTTTATATGATATATTTTAAAGAAGAGCAATAGTATTTTGAGAATGTGTACAGAGAAGTTAAGAAATTCCAGTGACCTTAGAGCTTGGTTTTCTTGGTCTGAAAGGTCCTTTGCTTTATGACTCACTATTCACTTTGGGGATGAAAAAAATGAACATTAAAGAAGACTGCAGGCTGGAGTTCTAAATGAACAGATAATAATCAAAAAAGATATTATAGGGCTTCCCTGGTGGCGCAGTGGTTAAGAATCCATCTGCCAATGCGGGGGACATGGGTTCAGCCCTGGTCCGGGAAGATCCCACATGCCGCAGAGCAACTAAGCCCGCGCACCACAACTACTGAGCCTGCGCTCTAGAGTCCGCGAGGCACAACTACTGAAGCCCACGTGCCAAGAGCCCATGCTCTGTGACAAGAGAAGCCGCCACAATGAGAAGCCCAGGCACCGCAATGAAGAGTAGCCCTCGCTCGCCTCAACTAGAGAAAGCCCATGTGCAGCAACAAAGACCCAGTGCCAAAAAAAAAAAAAAAAAAAAAAAAAAGTTATACTACCATTTACCATTTTATGGGAGAAATTATTTTACTTCCCCCTCCATTAATTTTTTTCTGTGGAAGGGCAACTGAAGAGACCTCTCACAAATTTGCATAATTTCTCTATTTTTTTAAGAACGTGTGTTTAATCCAGACTTGGAATCTGGATAAGGAGTTCCTGGCTAGCTCTGTGGCAGAGTAAGTTCAGAAACCAAAGGCTTTTTGTACAGTGAGAGGTACATTTTATTTTTGCTGATAATGTCCCAGAAACTGAGGTCAAGGTCATCAGCCACTGTTCCATCACAGCAGTGACAAGGCCATTGGCAGGCGTTTGGCTTTTCTACTGATGCCATCAGCATTCAAGTCTGCTTCTGTGAGTTTAAGCAGTTCATCAAGAGGGAAGTACCATGATGAGAGCAAGAATTACAACCCCTCCCCCTCAATAACTTGGTAGGGGAGCAAGAGATACAAGACAGATGGGAAATCACCTCCTAAATATCCAAAATAAACACTCAAACTTTCATCCCTTTTGGGAAGCCAGGCCATCTTTCCCATCCTTTTGTCAGTGATATTTTCTTTTATTTCTCCCTTCCTCCTTCCTTCCAACAACCCTAACCTTTTACTAAAAGATTAGAACTAGGTAAATATCCAGCAATCTGGTTCCAACAAATAATTATTGCAAGACTGCTGACTTACTTGCCTTTAAATTAGACAATGCTACTTGGACCATGCAAAAAAAATTTATACTCTGAACACACCAGCAAGGCCACCTGGAAGAAATGGGCAATGGAATAAAATTTACTTTGAACCATAGACACTTAAGTTTTCCTGATAGAACTAGGTGAGAAGATGTAAACAGCAGGTCTAAAACTCTAGTGGTGAAAATAAAGTGATTTTTAAAAGCTCAGGGTATCTAGAGTTTTGAAAAATACAGCATTGACTGTGATGTGTTTCTTGAGCGAGCACTTCATAAACCATTTACTAACTGACCTACTTTTTCCCCCCCTGCAGCTAAAATGCTCCGCTATAACTTACAAATGGGAAACTGGGTGGCTCTTACCTTGCACTGAGTGGGATCAATCCCACCGTAGCTGCTGCAGGATAGCGTTTCCAGCTCCACCCTCAGTCTGAGAACGACTGTGGGAAGAAGCGAGGAAGAGACTCCCGTGGGAAAAAGACAGACTCAGGTATCCCAGCCTGTGCCTAAGACAGCAGACAGAAGAGGGAAAGCACACAGGAGGGGGTCACACGGCAACTTCCCCCAGCTCCCCTCAGGTGGGAGCAGATGACCATCTTGCATGATGATGCCTGGCCAAATAATCCCATTCTTCAGGACGTCCAGAGTTCACAACGCTGGCAGGTGTTCCCTGCACCTCTTACCGGAATTAGCATTTTCTAGCTGTAAGCTATTTGGCAACAGGGCTGTGTCCCCGCTGCACTTGATTCCACAATTTGTCTCCAACCCACCTTTCCAGGCTCACTTCCCACTCTCCTCCTCCCATACACCGGAATCTGCACTGGGCAACTTGCAGTATACACATTCTTGCACTTTCCTTCCTTCTAGCTTTTGCTAATTCTGCCTTGGTGCTCTTCTCACTCTTGGGTCCATCTGTTGCAATTCTACTTGTCTTTTGATTCCTAGGTTGGTTCTCACCTCGTCAGACTTCCCAGATTTCCTTGGCTGATATTAATCTCATTCTTCTTTGTATTCTCATTGTACTTTGTTTGGACCTCTACGATAGACACAGATTCTTGTGGTTTGTATTTCTGCTGCACTAGATTCTAGGCTTCTTGTCTTTTCACCCTCTTATTCTTGTCTTTCACAAAGCAAAAGGTTTTCATTTTGATGATGTCCAATTTATCAAATTTCCTCTTATGCTTTTGGTGTCAAGTCGAAGAACTCTTTTACCTAGGCCCAGATCCTGAAGATTTTCTCCGATGGTAAAATAAAGATTCTTGATTTTATTTTAAAGAGAGGGGAAAGGAAGTTAAAAACAATGGAAATATTGTAGAAGAAAAATTGTTATGGTCACATTATTTAATTAGGATTTCTTGCTGTTTAGAAAGATGAAATGGTTAAGGATATGTGCATGTGAAGAAACAGGGACATTAAGTGTGTTTTTTTAGCCAAAACATTTGAGTATGGAATAGTTATTATAAGAAAAGCATGATGTCAAATCAGATCTCAGCAAGTAATTTTTAGAAACTGGTGACTGAAATAGATGTCAAAGAAGAATGCAAAAAAAATTGTTACAGGAGACCTCCCTGGCGGTCCAGTGGTTACGACTCACGCTTCCACGGCACAGGGCACAGGTTTGATCCCTGGTTGGGGAAATAAGATCCCGCAAGCCATGTGACGCAGCCAAAAAAAAAATGTTTACAGAAAGGATTTCTCAAGAATTTCTTTAGCCTGGGTTTATAGTTCTCAAAACTTATACTTTATATACACACTTAATAGGCAGGGAGTTCAATATGCTAATGAAAAATGTAAAAAGAAGACTCCAAATTGCAACTATAATAGATATTCAGTATGTTAGGGTGCTGATCATTACATAAAGAATATTAAAATTTTCAATAGGATTATCTGAAAATAGCACTTTGTTGAGAGATGAATTTTCTCAGTATTTTCATCCTGACTGGTATGCTCAAAGAAAATAATAAGATGTAAAGAGTTTTGCTTCTTTGTCTAATTTTAAAGTCAGCAATGTTATGGGTTCTACCAAAATCAGCTGTCATCTTTTAAAACACATTATTCACGTAGGTAAAAATTGTACACTATTTTATGTGCTGCACCTCACTTCTCTCCACACAAAGAGATCTCAGCCTCTGAATTGCAGCAGTCCTTGGAGTTAATGTTCTGTATTGTGGCTTTAATTTATGTCCATGAAGGTTTTTATGCTCCTCCCTTTAAGAGGTGGAGCCAAATTCCTCTCCCCTGGAATGTGTGCTGAACTTGGTGACTCGCTTCTAAGAAACAGAAGAAAGTGGAAGTGATAACGTGAGCCTTGGGAGACCTGGTTGTGAAAGATGCTGTGTTCTTCCTTGCTCCCTCTCTTGGACTACTTGCTCTGCAGGGAGTTAGCTGCCATGTTGCAAGGAAATCTCCATGTGTGAAAAACTGAGACCTCCTGCCAACAGCCGTGTGAGTTCACCATCTCAGAAGGGCATCCTCCAGCCCCAGTGAAGCCTTCAGTTGACTGCAGCCTCATCTGACCTCCTGACTGAAACCACACAAGAGACCCTGAACCAGAGCTACTCAGCTAAGCCACCTCCAAATTCCTTCCCCACAGTAAATATGACATTTTTTTAATATGGTGTGAGGTTAGGATCAAGGTTTCTTTTTATTCCCCAAGCATATCCAACTTTGTGAGCACCATTTATTGAACAATTATCCTTTCCCCATTGAATTACCTTGGGGCCTTTGTCAAAAATCGGTTGGTCAGTCGGATTTATCCCAGGAATGCCAGAGTATTTCAACATAAGAACATCAATCAATGTAATACACCACATTAATAGAATGAAGGAAAAAACACATGATCATCTCATGTACATCACATCATGCACAAAAGATGTGGAAAAAGCATTTGACAAATTCCAGTATGCTTTCATGATAAAAAAAAAAAAATGCACTCCATAAACTAGAAATAAACAGGATGAAGCCCAGATATTAAAAGCCCACAGCTAACATACTTAATGCTGAAAAACTGAAAGCTTTTCTCCCAAGATCAGGAACAAGACAAGAATGCCCACTCTCACCACTTCCATTCAACATAGTACTGGAAATTTTAGCTGGAGAAGTCAGGCAATAAAAAGAAATAAAGTTCCTCCAAATTGGAAATAAAGAAGTAAAGCTATCTCCCTTCAAAGATGGCATGACGTTATATGTAGAAACCCTAAGGAATCCACAAAAAAAGTTTTAGAGCTAATAAATGAATTTGACAAATTTTAAGGATATAAAATCAACATGCAAAAATCAGTTGTATTTCTATATACCGGCAGTGAACAATCCAAAAAGGAAATTCAGAAAACATTTCAATTTATAAAACCATGTTTATCCTTCTGCCAATACACACTGAATTAATTGATGTGCCTTTATAGGAAGACTTGCAATCAGGTAGTGTAAATCCTTCAACTTTGTTGTTTCTAAAAATCATTCTGGCTATTTTAGACCTTTTATGTTTCCTTACAGATTTTAGAATCAGCTTGTGGATTTCTATAAGAAAGCCTGCTGGGATTTTGATTGGGATATCTTCTCTATCTCCTGAATCTGTTTGTTTCTCTCCATCCCAACCCCAATTACCACCCTAATAGAAGGCAGGATGAACAAGAGTCTATTAACTAGGGGGAGGGATGAATTAGGAGTTTGGGGTTAACATATACACACTACTATATACAAAATAGATAACCTATAAGGACCTACTGTATAGCACAGGGAACTATACTCGACATTTCGTAATAACCTATAAGGGAAAAGAATCTGAAAAAATAGATATATATGTATGTATAACTGAATCACTCTGCTGTACACCTGAAACTAACACAACATTCTAAATCAACTACACTTCAATTAAAAGAAAAAAGAATCTACTAACCGGTCCATCTGCCTTCACTTTGGCCTCTCCTCAATCTGTTATTCACACTGTAATGGGAGTGGTATTTTCAAAACATGTATCTGATCACGTTACCATCTCCAAGGGTATCCCGTTATTCTTGGAATAAACACTCAACCTCTTACATGGCCTAAAAGCAGGGGTCATATTCAAAATAGTCTAAATATTTAACAATCAATATTGCGCAGGTACTGGCCATCAGAGCAGATGCCAGAATCTTGGAGCAGCCTTTAAAAAATCTGCCCTCCTTGCCCTATTCTGCCAGATATTACTCTCTTGGTGGCTAGATCATGGCAAAGCCCAGAAGAGGGGCTGGGCATCTGGACTGGGTTTGGGGTGGATGAGGGTGGCTCAGTGCAGGAGCTATTTATCATCGGGTCCAGAAGTGTGTTACTGCCTTAATGACAGTGCAGCCACATTGGAGCAGATTGGCCGACCACCAGGCCTGCTTCCACGGTCTTCCGTGGTCTGGCATCCATCCACTTCCCTGGCTTTATCTCCTGCCCTCCCTGCTCCAGTCACACTGGTCTTCTTTGAGTTCCTTGAAAATACCACCCTCCCACTCCAGAGCCCCTGGGCATTGCTTCCTCTGTGAACATCCTTCTTCCCTCCTTCACTTAGCAAACTCCTACCCACCCTGCCTATCTCGACTCTAACAAGGATTCCTCAGGAAGCTGCTCTGACCTCCCTGAAGAGGTGAGACTCCCAATAATCCTCCCTCATAGCACCATGTTCTTCTCCTTTCTTGCATTCATCACACTTGTAGTTATAAATATCTTCACGTGATGACTCAGTTAATCCTCTCTCATAAGCTCCAAGACGACAGAGATTATGTCTTCTTTTGTTTACCATCGTGTCCACAGCGCTAACCTGGTGCCTGGCACGTACTGCGTGGCCAATAAATATTTGTCGAATAAATGTATGAAAAACCAAGCTTAGAGAAAGATAAATACCATATGATATCACTTATATGTGGAATCTAAAAAAAATGATACAAATGAACTTATTTACAAAACAGAAACAGACTCACAGACATAGAAAACAAACTTCTGGTTACCAAAGGGGAAAGGTGGGGAGGGATAAATTGGGAATGTGGGATTAACAGATATACACTACTCCATATAAAATAGATAAACAACAAGGACCTACTGTTTAGCACAGGGAACTATATTCAATATCTTGTAATAACCTATAATGAAAAAGGATATGGAAAAGAATATATATATATATATATGTAAAAAACGGAATCACTTTGCTGTATACCTGAATCATTGTAAATCAACTATACTTCAGTAAAATAATAATAATAATAAAAAGAAAAAACAAACTCAGTTCATTGGCTCTCCAACCTCTTCTTTCTGAATTTCCCATTTTGGCTAATGGCATATTTACCTAGTTGCCATAGCAAGGGACTTAGAAATCATCCTAGATTCCTCCTTCTTCTTTATTCCACTGTTAAGATAGACACCAGATTCTGTTGGTTCTACCTTCTGAATCTGTTTCTACCTTAGCTCATTTCTTGTTTGGACTAGAGCAGATTTCTCCATACTTGTCTCATCTCCAGTTTTGCATTTACTTTGTCCATTCTTCACGCTGCTCTTAGGGTGATCCTTCGAACCTGACCAAGTTAGTCCCCTGTGTAAAATACTTCCGGGTCAAGTTCAAATTCCCTCCTGATCTGGTTCCTGCTCACTTCCAAGGCCAATTGTCTGTGACCATTCATTGTACATCTTCCATGCTCTCGAGTTCCTCTAGTGAGAATGAGCAACCCTGGATACAGGGCTCAGGCTTCATTGGCTCTATTTTTAGAACTCAGCATCATGTCTGGCTTGGAGAGGGAAATACACAAATGTTTGTGGTACTGAATGGAAATGAACAAAACTTATTTTTGTCCTGTTGTGCTATCAACCACAGTAGTACAGCACAGGGAAGAATGTTCACTGTAGGATGACAGCAAGTCATTAAGAAATGGATTAAATTATATTTATAAACTTAATATACTACCTCTTGCAAAGCAGTCAAATGAGAACGATTAGGATTTTAAAGTTTTGATTTAAAGGTGTAGTTGTTCAACTGTTTTGGAAAGTCAGCTATGCAAAACCACACTCAGTCCTTGGGATATCGGGGAAATTTGGCTATGATTAATAATATTGTGTTTCCCTGGGGGTGGGTTGGGATGTGTGGGGTTTAGCAACATTTGTGAGTTTGACATATACTTTCTTAAATTCCATATTTATACCATTTTTTTCCGTTCCTTCAAATTACTGTCATATCAGAAACTTGCAAACTTCTAATTACTTGTTTTTATTTGCTGCTCTGAGACATTGTGTTTGGAATTAAAATTAAACTTAGGTATAAAGTGTGGCTTGAGCAGTCCATAGGCAAGAACGTGTGTGATTCAACAGGATATGGGAAGAAATGATACCAGCAGGTACCATAACAGATGCAGCCTTTTTAAGGGACAAAATTTCCATCTGTTAAAGACAGCTGGCCCACCAAGACTGAGAAATAAAAATCAAAAGGAGAGGGCTTCGGATATATGGAAAAAACCTAATTTGAACTAGAAAACTCCAACCAGAAGCTGAGCAGCATAATTTTTTCTTCCTATAAATTTATTTATTTATTTATTATTTATTTTTGGTTGCGTTGGGTCTTTGTTGCTGCCCGTGGGCTTTCTCTAGTTGCGGCGAATGGGGGCTACTCTTCGTTGTGCTATGGTGGCTTCTCTTGTGGAGCACGGGCTCTAGAGCGCAGGCTCAGTAGTTGTGGCATGCGGGCTCAGTAGTTGTGGCTCGTGGGCTCTGAGCGCAGGCTCAGTAGTTGCGGCACACGGGATTAGTTGCTCCGCAGCATGTGGGATCTTCCCAGACCAGGGCTTGAACCCGTGTCCCCTGCATTGGCAGGCGGATTCTTAACCACTGCGCCACCAGGGAAGCCTGAGCAGCATAATTTTAAGAAGCAATTTTAGTGAGGGGTGGGGGAGTGTCTGGGGAGCAGCTGTAGTCAGAAGGCTGAATAAGACACCATAATTATAGCATTTGAGACTCTACAACTTTTTCTAATAGGTAGTATGAACAGTTAAGATGATTAAGTGAGAATTGTCTCCGTTTTCTTACCAGAAAAAATGACTTTGCCTCTGAAGGTATGTAAAGTGGTGTCCACTGTTTCAGTGCTGATGGCCCCATTCAAATTGGAAATTCCATTTGGAATTAATGTCCACCTTAAGCTCTGCCCAAAAAAGAGTGATCTCTTTTCCAGAAACCAATGTTTGATGCCACCTTATTTGAAGGGACCTTTGTGTCATTCTGTGAATTTATCAAGTTTGGTCAGTAAGCCCAAGAGACTGGCTAAGAGAGAATTGTTACTGTGAATTCTTATTTACAGTGTAACCTCATATCCTGGACCTAATCAGGTCTAAAATTTGAGTTACTTTGGACAGGGCCCAATTTGTATTTTACCATGACACCATCTTTGTAAAAAACGTCTGAAAACCAAGTTAGCATTTTTGATAAAATTTCAAAATGAATAAATAATTTGTCAGGCACCCTCAAGGGTTTAGAAGCACCATTTACATATAATTTATTATCCTGTTTACCAAAGTCACCGTTGTCTTTTCATAAAACAAGTTCTTTTAATAAATAGTAATTTAGTAGACAGTCCAGTTTTCGCATCATTACACTTTTATTAAACACATTCTATGTGTTTAATACTATGCTTAGCATTGCTGGTGATACAAATAAATATTAAGGAGGCAATAATACACTTGGCGGGATAAAGATTTCTCCCACAATTATTTTTATAACAAAATGAGAGTATATAGTCATGGTGTAGACTGTATCATATTTAAGTATTACAGAAGTTCAGAGAGGTGAGATCAGTGCATTCTGGGTTAGTAAGGACTGGCTTTATAGAGAATGTTTGTCATATGGATGGAAAAGTAACTTCGGTTCTTTCCAAAAAATTACAATCCAGACTCTCTTCAATTTACAAAGGACTTTCCTGCATTATTTAGTTATTATTATCAACTTTTATGGAAGATATAGGTGGGAGCATTATACTGAGAAGCTCTTTTTCCAGCTGCGCCTCCCCGCCCCGCCAACCCCATCTCTGCAACTTTTCAGGGTCTTAGGTCTGGCCCCTGGTGCTGTCCTGTACCAAACCACCAATCCTCAGGACTGAGGCTGCAGAAGGACTCAAGACCTATTACCTCCTGATATTACGAGGGAAAACAGACACGAGATCTTTATGTCTCCCTAATTCTCCAAGATTTTCTCTCAAAATGTGTTTCTGGCAAGAATTAAAATTTTTCTTTTGCATATCCTCAAGCTCCAGTAGAGCCAATTTTCAACTTTCACTTGAAATCTTACCTCTCATTTATAAGAGACATGCATCCTTCTAACCCACTTAGCATCCGTTCTCCCTTATTCTGGTAACAGAAAGCTTCTCCTTTTGGGGCATTTGCATTGGTGTGTTAGAGCTGGCACACCAATGTTGTTAAAATTTCAGGAATTTGGCTAGTCCGTTGTCGTATGCCGTCACTATTTAACATTAAATTCTATAACCTTATGATTAAATAAACTCTATTAAAAACAAAGGTCATGCATGCTCAAAACTCATCACTTCCTAACTATTTTATGACATTTTATTATTATTGATGGTCTTGAGGTTACTTATTTTTATTTTACCTCTGTGGTAGAAATATCATGTACTGGGTGCTCCTGCATCTCTCTTCCTTAACTCTGTGTTCAGCGACCACACTGGGAGCTTGCAGTCTGCCCTGGTGAGAGTGTTTACACCATGGAAATTGGCAAACATTACACATGAAGACCCCACCTCCCACCCCCAGAGCTCATTTTCCAGAGTCCCACTGGGTGTTCCCCACCATACCCATGTCTACTAATCCCGGTTCACAAGGCTCAAGTAGTCTGACCACATGCTCCAACCCCAGAAGTGGACACATGCCCCAAAGAGCGAGTGACAGTAACTCCTCTGGGGTCCCTAAGTTAGCAGGATGTAAGTTAGTAGCTGGTGATAGCCTCTTCATCATTACAAACACAGAGACTGCTGGGGAAGGAAGCCACTACAGAAGAAAGCCAAGTGGAAAGATGGAAACAGAGTCTTAATGACATCTTTCAACATCGAAATCTAGCTTTGTCTGAAGCTATTATATCCTAGATTTTCAGTTATGAGGATCCATCATTTCTCCCGTTTTTCAGCCTGAGTCATTTTGAACTGACTTTCTATCACTCTAAAGAGCAATTTTCCTCAATGAAAATAATTTCTGGATTTCCCTGGTGGCGCAGTGGTTAAGAATCCGCCTGCCAATGCAGGGGACATGAGTTCGATCCCCGGTCCGGGAAGATCCCACATGCCGTGGAGCAACTAAGCCCGTGCGCCACAACTACTGAGCCTGTGCTCTAGAGCCCGCGAGCCACAACTACTGAGCCCTCGTGCCACAACCACTGAAGCCCGCTCGCCTAGAGCCCGTGCTCTGCAACAAGAGAAGCCACCGCGATGAGAAGCCCACGCACCACAACGAAGAGTAGCCCCTGCTCTCTGCAACTAGAGAAAGCCCGCGTGCAGCAATGAAGACCCAACGGAGCCAAAAATAAATAAATAAAATAAATAAATTTATAAAAAATAATAATTTCTAAAAATCACACAAGGACTGTTCCTGAGCGCTCACGTATAGTAAGAGAGTAACAGAGTCATGTGTGATGATGGGCTGACACTTGAAGTGAACGCAGACTCACTCCAAGAGATTTTCCTGGCAGAGCACTTGATTCAAAATCCTGTATTAGCAAACACTAAATGTACAGACCTTTCTGATTGCCCTTGGATGGCTGAATCTTTGAACGGCAGATCTGTGAATCCCCAAGCCCACTTCGTCGATGCCCACACTTTGGCTGTGGCTATCCTAACTCCGTCCACGTGCCATGAAAGGAGGGGTCCATGTTCTCTGGAAACATTCTCTGTGGTGTGAAAACCCAACACACAACCCTAGTCAAGCTCAGTGTCGTATTTCCTCAAACTGTTATAAGACTTGAGGCTAGAAGACTATGCCCAATTTGTGGGAAGAGCTCTGTATTAGAAGTCAAGGACTTGCTTTCTAACTAATCCAGATTTTCCCACAATTTTGGACAAAACGCTTTACTTCTCTGGGCCTCAGTTTCCTCTTCCAGAGAGTGAGGGGCTGTTACAATGGTCCCACCTGAATCTCAGATGAGTTCTGTCACAGATAAGCTCTTCACCTATAATATATGGATCATTTAGGACTTTAATCCTGGACAGTTCCTTTTGTACTGTTGGGATCCCTTTCATGAGCTTGGGAAGCTTCATCAAGTTTAGCTTCATGATTCTTGCTTTGATTTACTGTAAGAGACTATTCAACACGATCCCCTTGGGATGCTCTGTCACAGGGTGTCTTTGGGTCATCCGTTACCTTCTTACAGCATGTGCTGTAGGTAGATGGTGATACTAGGTCTCTGTAGACAATTGCTGTATCAAACATACACATCCTTTGTCCAATATGTTGCATCATTATGAAAAACAAAATCACCCTCAAGAAAAAAAAAAGGCAATTGTAGTGGTACTGTCCACAGTCCCAATTCCTATGGTTCTACTTTAAGCCTTTATGTTCATAACTAATGAGAACCTACTGTATAGCACAGGGAACTCTATTCAATGCTCTGTGGTGACCTAAATGAGAAGGAAATCCAAAAAAGAGGTGATATGTATACGTATAGATGATTCACTTTGCTGTAGTATAAACTAACACAATGTTGTAAAGCAACTATACGCCAATAAAAAAATAATAAACCTTTATGTTCCTGAGTATTCTCTAATTCTCAGACATTTTCTTTTTTTTATTTATTTATTTATTTATTTATTTATTTATTTATGACTGTGTTGAGTCTTCGTTTCTGTGCGAGGGCTTTCTCCAGTTGCGGCAAGTGGGGACCACTCTTCATCGCGGTGCGCGGGCCTCCCACCATCGCGGCCTCTCTTGTTGCGGAGCACAGGCTCCAGACACGCAGGCTCAGTAATTGTGGCTCACGGGCCCATTGCTCCGTGGCATGTGGAATCTTCCCAGACCAGGGCTCGAACCCGTGTCCCCTGCATTGGCAGGCAGATTCTCAACCACTGCGCCACCAGGGAAGCCCCAGACATTTTCTCATCGAATAAAAAAAAATATGTAGATAAATTGCCCCATTTTAGAAAGGCTCTTATTTTCATTTTTTAATCCATGAGAGAGAGTAGTAAGGCCAAGAGGTGACAACAGGAATAAATGACAAGTGAGTTTTCACTGTAAGAAGGTGGAGGTGAATGAGTCCCAGAGAGACATTTACCGTGGCGGTGGAGTGATGCTGTAGAGTTCATGCTCCAGCTTCTAGCTCTTGCATCACCAGCCTGTGATCATAGGTGCTAATTAAATTAATAAAAAGGCATTTTGTTAAAACACAGGCCACACACCTGCTATGTCACCAGGCACAGGCTTCTTGCCTGTTGTGATGGAACAGTTTTACCGCTAAACAACGAAGACGCAAAGGAAAAAAAGAGCAAGAGGGAAAAGTCGAATTGTAGCCAATACGTCCTTGATTTCCCACCATAGTGCTTGTTAATTTGTGGTGACACAGATTCAAAAGCACATATTTTTGAATCTGACATTCTCAATTACTTAGGGTGTGACAACTTTGTTTAATAGTTATTATAATGATAAGAAGTAACATCCTGTCCTTACCCAATTAAGGACAAGAATGATAAACTGAGAAATTATAGCTTAGAAAAATAAAACTTTAGATGCCAACAATAGGCACCTCTATCTCTCTGTAATGATGCTCGTACTGAATTGTCTACAGGTCATTTATTTGAAATTATTTTAAGACGCTCTAGTATCATCTCTCTTGGTTTGAATGCAGATCCATGTGTTTCTGTTAGAGGAAGATAAATTCTAAAAATCTTTTTAATGTGAAAAAGAATACGTATACACATGTATAACTGAACCACTTTGCTGTACACCAGAAACTAACACAACACTGTAAATCAACTATACTTCAATAAAAAAATAAAATAAGTTAAAAAAAAAACCCAGACTCACTCACAGACATAGAAAACAGACTTACGGTAACCAAGGGGTCAGGGGGTGGGGGAGGGATAAATTAGGAATTTGGGATTAGCAGACGCAAACTATTATATCTAAGATGGATAAACAACAAGGCCTGACTATATAGCACAGGGAACCATCGTCAATATCCCGTAACAAACCATAATGGAAAAGAATATGAAAAAGAATATGTACATATGTATAAGTGAATCACTCTGCTATACACCAGAAACTAACACAACATTGTAAATCAACTATACTTCAATTAAAAATAAATAAAAATCTTTTTAGCTTAAGCTATATTTTATGTTAAAAACAGTCATACCCCCATATATTAGGATTAGATTTAGTTGAGACAAAAACCCAAAATAAGAATGGATTTCCCTCGCACCTAGAAATCTGGGCAGAATGTCCAAGCCCGGGATACTGTCCCATGGTGTCAGAACCAGTTCCTTCCCATCCTGTTGCTCTGCCGTGCAGGGCCTCTGTGTTCAAGCTTTTCTCATGGTTCAAGATGAAACTGTGCCCAGCTTGTGCTTACATCTTATTGCAGTCCTTAGACACATGACACAACTGCAGGGAGGTCGAAAAATAAAGTCTCTCTTCCAGGCAGCCACGAAGCGAGCTTAAAGCTGCATGTTCTAGTATTACAGAACAAGGGTTGGCAAAATTCGTTTTCTGTAAAGGGCCAGATAGTAAATATTTCAGGCTTTCTGAGCTACATGATCTCTGTCTCAACTATTTAACTCTGATGTTGCAGTGTGAAAGCAGCCACAGACAATACACATATGAATGTCTATGGCTGTGTTCCAATAAAACTTTATTTACAAGAACAGGTGGTTGGCTGGATTTGGCCCACAAGCTGATCCCTGTTATAGCAGATGGGTAAAACAGATGCTGGGGATAACTAGTACTTCTCTTACACCAGGTAATAGAGATATTAGGGATATTAATTTTGGTATGGTCCTTCTGCATCCCCCCCATTTTAATATAGTTAGTGGCAAGCAAAATTGCCAAATATTAATTAAGATCAGCAAAAATGATGTAGTAGAGGGCAAATTTGTTTAAGGCTCTCTTTGAAAGACTAGTTAGTGAATTTCGGTTATGCTTTTGTTTGTCATGCTGACCCTTCTTTTGCTTAGGCAACAACTCCTATTCCTTACCTTGGTAAGAGAATGGTTTTCTCAACCCAGTGTTTGGGAGATGCAAGATTCCACGAAACGAACACTTTGAAGGGAATGCAGAGGAGACACTGAGAAAATGATGATGCCTTTCCCCTCTTCTTGGCAGAGTGGGACAGGCCTGTGATTTCATTTAATTATGTCTCACTCTCAGATCTTTTTTTCCTTCCTGGTGGACAGGGGAGAAGAGATGTGGGATTGTGCTAGGTAGTTCTCACTTGAGCAAAATAAACCCTGTAGGAATGTGATCAAAATTGACTATGGTAATTAATTTTGTCAGTAATTTTTACTTATTATTTCATAATTTTATTTATCCTTTTTCCCTGAATTCAAAGATAGCAAATGGTTTAATAAAGTCAAATATAGATATATAAATACCAAATTGAGAGTATTCCGTAATACCCCCTCCGCCACCGCCGAGTCTCCCCTGGACTTTTTTATATGCCTGTCCTAACAATCAGACAGTGTGCCAGGAATGCGAGGTTATAGTAATTCCTGTTGCTTCCAGAACTCCTAAAGTGAGGAAAGCTGTTTTCCAAACCGCACTCCTGGTTTCCTTTTCCTCCACTTAAGATCTCATTAGCAGAGGAATATTAAGCTTCAAGATCCTCCCTTTTCATAGCGCCAACTACTGCTGAAGCTACTTTTAGCATCTCCCAATTTTGCATTCTGTATTTTGAATACTCCTAATTTTGTATTCAGTACAAAAGTTACTTAACTTTAATTTAACTGGTCAAACATTTTTACTACATCGATTAGAAACTAGAAGGACAGTAGCCTTATATTTCCACATTTATGAATGGCAACTCAGAACAGAACAGTAGAGTTAAAAAGAACCTTAGAGATAATTTAGTCCAAATCCTTTAGTTGACTGAGGGGAACGGAGATTCAGAGAAGGAAAGTGACGTGCCCTGGATTGCACAGCTAATTAATAAAATTCAGTAGGAACTCAGGTCTTTTGGCTCACAGATACACTGGAAAATTCCACCCTCCTTGCTGGTGGGCTGAAGTCTCAGTGGGGGGGTAGCCCTTCCAGCAGATGGGGAGCAGGGGGGACACTGTCACGCACTGGCAAGTGGGAGGATAAGATGTCTGCACCTCCATTTCTTTTTTTTTTTTTTGGCTGCACCGTGTGGCATGCGGGATCTTAGTTCCCCAACCAGGGATGGAACCTGTGCCCCCTGCATTGGGAGATTGGAGTCTTAACCACTGGACCAGTAGGGAAGTCCCTCCATTTCTTCTTGCAACAGTGGTAAATAAGGAGGGCCTTAGCTTCTTCTGGAAAGGTCATCTGTTCTCTGGGACAAGGACGCAGAGTGGTGGCTGCATGGAGATCCGTCTGGGACAAGTGGAGAGTATACAAGGCAAGAAGGACAAGATGGCCCCCACTAGGATGTCTGGGCCTGTCTGCGTAACATTCCCAGGGGCCTCTAGGTTTTTCAGGTGGTCTCAAAGAATTATCCTCAAATCTAGAGCAAACTGAATTTAACTTTGGCTCAACAGGACAGTTTTTGGGAGAAAGGAAATGTATCAAATTTAGACCAAACAAAAGGGTTACCAACATTTCCCAAAAGGTTGGAGATTACTAAGCATTAAAAATTCAAACTAATATGTATGGTGGTGTAGTTTTATAAAGGACATACTTAGTACTTCCTAACATGCTTATTAATTTCCAGGGTCACCTTCACAAATGGGTAAAATTTTCTTAGATTCATATGAACATATGTATATATATTCATATTATGTGTACATAATATACCTATGTAATATACACATGCATTATGTATTTACACACAATATACACATATATTTATATGTTCATACATATAGAATATATGTATATATGTATATATATGTATTCACATGTACAGGATGTATATTTTAATATGTATATTAATTTACATATAGTGTATGCACTGCATGTATATATTATGTAATATACATAATATGCATATATGTGTATACATATACATCCATATATTCATATTCATCTACAGAAATTTTACACATTTAGGAAGATGACCTTGGAACTTAATTAATAAACATGTTGGGATACATTAAGTATTTATATATACACACACATATACATATAAACACACAAATATACATATATTTATTAATAGATTACATACATATATATGCAAACCCTTTTTTCTCTATATATGAATATACTGTGAGATTCCCTCTCCCTCCACATCTATATATATGTATATATTGTATACTTATGTCTTTCTTATTCTGCCCTTTTATTTTCCCTTCAGAAGAGGGAAGGAAGAGAAAAGAGAGGGAGAATAAAAGAGAACAGAATTGGGTGACAAAGAGATGCCCAAACATTAATATGAAAAGAATAAATCCTTAATCATAATAATTAGTGACACGTGCCCATTTGGACTCTCATCTGTTCTAGCCTAAGGAAAGAAATTTTAAAAGAACATTTTAAAATGGAAGAAACTCTCTTTCTACTTTCTAAAACCAACGAAGGCTATGTCATATACCAAGCCATTTCAGCAAAAGCATTAGGAAGGAAGGACCATTTCAAATTAAATCTGTCATTAATTTACTAACTACTCACTTGAATCTCATACATAATTTTAAGTAGAAAGGGTTGTCAAATGTAATTAAGGTCATTATTTTGTGTTAAAGGAGCCCACAGGCTTTTCTCATATAAGAAATCTTTCCATAAAAAGAAGCACTAAGGTTTCTTCAAGATTAAGGACCTCTGGAGGCTTTTCCATGAAGATGTATTACAGCAGAGAGGATGGAGCATATAGAAGTCATCTAGGAAGATTATACAAGGTTTCTCAAGGTGAGAGGTCTCTGAACAAGAACAGATTATGTTATTTTAAGAAGATTTGCCGGGTGTCCAATTTCCAAAATGAATTGTAATGTTTTCTGCTACCTAAAAAACTGACATCTGTGGTGAGAAAATGATAGCCTTGGCATCATTTAGTTCATTCAACAAATATTTCTGGAGATAGTCCTATAGGCCAGGCACTCTTCTAGGTTCTTGGGATCCAGCAGGGAATCAAATGAGGTCCCTGCTCCCAAAGACCTCCTACTCTAGTGCGGAGGCAATAAAAACAAAAAAAAAAGCCATAAATGTAAAAGACAGCAGAACTCATAATCTGCAACCAAAAACACAAATATGCAATGACAAACTCAGCTGGGGAGTTTTGGGGGCGAGGACAGGGTGGGGAATTCTGAGACGCGGAGGAGAAAGCCTATCTTCCCGGAGCAAGTGATGTGAAGCTGAGAACTGAAGGCTGAGGAGGATCTGGCACAGCCAGGGCAGCTGAGGGTCCGAGGCGGAGGGAAGGCGGGCGTGTTCCCAGCCAGGACCTTGGAAGTCATGTTCAGAAATTTGAAATTTAAGAGCCATGGGAAGCCACCGTGAAGTTGTTAGTAGGAAAGTGAGCAGATCAAATTTTGTTTCATACGATCCTTTTGTAATAGCTGGAGGAGGGATAATATCCTAGACAGGAAGAATGTCAGGATAAGCCAGGGAAGAGACATGGGGCACGGCCGGCTCTGGAGGGCTATGACGAGCGCCACTGCCATCTCGTTGAACCCCCAGAGCATCCCCATGAGGAAGGTCCATTATTAACACCCACATTTTCTAAATGAAGAAACGACAGAGAGGCTAAGTTAGTTTCATAACTAGCTGGTAGATGTGGGGTTTGAATCTACTTCCTCCGGCTACCAAGTGTAACCACTTCCTTACGGTTTTCTCTCCAGAGGTAGGCTGATTTGAGGAATATCGAGAGAGTGGGCTTGAGAGCATTCAGTGATTGAATCTGGAAGTCATGAGGGAGCAGGCAGAGCTCGGGGTGGTGACCGGGTGGATGGTATGGCCTTTCACCAGGAGGACAAGGGAGGTTTTGGTTGGGGAGGAGGGGAGAATGAACATGAGAAGTCTAGCTTTAAGCACGCTGACTTGGAGGTACCATGTGGAGATGTCTGGGTGAATCATGAATCCAGCGCTCAGAAGCCAGGTCTGGTCTGACAGACACAGATTTGGGAGTCCTCAACCTAGATTATACCTGGAGTCAAGGAAGGAGATAAAATTGCCTTAGTACGATGTTAAGGGTGCCTGGAGAAGATAGCCTAGTACCCCCAAGGAACAGACACAGAAAATGTAACTTGAAAAAGAGACTGACAAGATGTGGCTCGAGACATGAGAAAAGCAGAGGAATGGGCCGTCACAGGAATCAAGAGGCCTGTCCAGCAGAGGAGGACAGCTGGGCAGCACCGTGCCGTCTGGGAGGGCGAGGGCTGGGGTGCGCTGGTGGACTTGTCATCGAGGACGTCCCCGGTGAGAACAGTCATAGTTGATGAGTAACAGCCAGACGGTGCTGGTAAACGAGGCAACGAGTGAGGATAACTCAGGAAGGGAGAAATGAGATGGTTGTGAGAGAAGAACACGGGGAACAGGGACTGAGGAAGTTTGTTTGATTTTCAAATAAAGGAACCACCTGTGTGCATCTACTCACGTGCCGATGATAAGGAAGCAGTTCAGAAAAAGAAGGGAGAGATGGAGCAGAGACGGGACAAAGCAAGGAATGCATTCTTTGAGTGGAAGTGGGTGGAGGGATTGACTTCAGACTGCCGTGGGGGGGTCGGGGGGGGGGAAAGGGAGGGTGTAGATGCTGACGTTTATGTGGGTTTGGTGGTGGGAGATTGTTGGGCTGCACCCCACAGTCCTGCAAGCCTTGTAGTTGCCCAGACTCAAGACCGAAGAAAGAGCCCGGAGACAGCGACAGAGACATCAATGGTTTACTGCACAGGGGGTCTTACACAAAGGGTCCTGGAGCGACACCCCACCGTGTGCAGCAGACGGTGGGCAGGACATTCGGGGGAGCAGGAGGCTACCGTTTATTGGGGGTTACTGACGTCAGGTGGGCTCACCAGTTACCAAAGACTAATTAAGCCCTATAATAAGAGGACTGGGTAGTCATGTGAGTGAAGGTGGGACTGGTTGAGCAGGGGATGTACAGAGAGCAAGAGGACAGCCATCTTAAATGACCTAACCATACAGGGATTAAGGGCTTTCCCATTAGGGGAATTCATTTTAGTAGGATTGAGTGTAAAGGGGAGATGTAGTGGGGTCAGACGTTTGAGGACAGTCGAAACATTGTGAAATATCTGGAGTGGAGACTGTGAGAGTGGATCAGGGAAGGATTCACAGGTTGCTGGCAGCACTTAGGGCCCGATAGGATCTGGCAGTCATGAATTTATGGTGGCACCCATCTGTGAGGTTGTCTGATGTTCTCAAGCAGAGCTTGGCAGCCCAGGTATACAAAGAGCTCAAGAACCTTGGCTTGATCCAAGTTGAGGTGTTTCCAGGTAGTTGGGGAGAGTGAAATACGGAGACACTGGAGCAAGAGAGTTGAGGGTCTGCAAGAGCCTGGGTGAAGGGGCAGGTTATGGAGTCTCAGCTGGATGGGAAATGGGGAGAAGGAGGGGGCAGATTCCTGCTCTGGCTCTCACGTTGACTCTGTTACTTTGGGTCAAATGCCACATATCTCTGGGCTTCAGTTTTTTCCCACTTAAAAGAGAGGGTGTTGGCTCACTCGGTTAATATCCCTTCCAGTTCTAAAATTCTGTGGTTCAATTTTGCAAAAATGCAAGTACTCTTTGACCATGAGTGAGAGACCCTGCCAACTCCTTCTAATCACTGGGGTCAAACAACCTTCTCTATGCCAGAGAAGCAAATTCCATCGATGTTTCCAGACCACTGATGCAACTCTTTCATTTTCTCATGAAAATATGAAAAACATTCAGGGCCCTTCCCATAAATCAAGAATAACTGTCTTGTTGCCATTGGCAATTCAACCCTGCTGTACACTTCCGAATCTGTACTTGATTCAGTTCAGTTCAGCTTAAAAACATATTTATTGAGTATCTGCTTTGGGTAAATTACTGAGACAGCAGTTGCAGGCGATACAAAGGTAAGAGAGCTGCAGTGCTTATTCTGTTATAGTCTAGCAGGAAGGATCAGACTGGTATAGAAATAAGTGTGTCAGGGGTATAAATCTTTGCATTCAGCTCAGGGAAGAAAGGACAATTTCTTTCTATATTTCTCCTTAACTTAATTTCTGTTTTGAGCCTACTTTTTACCAAGTTGGAATAAACTCAGTGGGAGTCCCACCATTTTTTGGGTCACAACTAATTCTCAGGGCTTACATAATCCTAAGGCACCAGGAGGGGGTGCTGTTATGGTCCTCAATGTCATTTGTCAGCAGACAAAAACAACCACAAGCTCCGTGGTTCTGTGTTATCAGTTCATGCAGGCAGCTACAGGGACATACTCATTTGCTCTGCGTGGTCCCTTCAGGACATTTTGATTCTCTCTTCTACCTCTAGGCCTTTCTGGGTTGCATGGTAATCAGTGTGCCTCTTCCCAGCATGCTTAAACACACTGCTACGGTCTGACTGTTTGTGTCCCCCCCAAATTCATATGTTGAAATCCTAACCCCTAAGGTGATGGTATTAGGAGGTAGGGCCTTTGGGAGGTGATTAGGTCATGAGGGAAGAGCCCTCATGAATGGGATTATTGCCCTTATAAAAGAGACACCTGAGAGATCCCTCGCCCCTTCTGCCACGTGAGGACACAGGAGGTTGGGCTCTCACCAGATATTAAACCTACTAGCACTTTAAACTTGGACATCCCAGCTTCCAGAACTGTCAGCAATAAATTTCTATTGTTTATAAGCCACCCAGTCTATGACATTTCATTATAGCAGCCTCAATAGACAAAGACACACACCATTCATTCATTTTCTTTATGGGGGTCTTAATATGTGTCCCCAAGGATCTATGTGGGACACAGGATAAAGTGCCCCTTCTCTCTAGAACCAATTGACATTTTGATTCTCCTCATTTGCTCCCCCTGCCACCTTTCCTTTTTACTTCTAGCCCTGAGAACCCTCTGATCTGGGAAGACCGGGTAGATGGGGTGGGGAATCCTACTATGACAGGTAATGTTTGCTTTCAAACCTTTTGTCTTTGCTGTCAGCCATTTCTATTACACTGGGAAACTTCTTTTTCTCTCCCTTTTCTGCTCTCTCACATCCCTTTAAGTCAATGAACACAGAATGGATTATCTGCTTGAATGTGGAGAAGAGAAAGAGGGAAAGAAATGTGGGGGAAAACATGGAAGTTATTTCATACAAGGCAGAAATAGGGTGTATTATGAGATGTATAAGCTTTGTGCTCTAGGGATTCAACTATATCAATAGGGATGTTTGGTTGAACATGAAAGAAATGAACACTGGCTAACGTAAGAGAGAAAAATAATGGTTTTATTAGAAGGATTCTGGGTACCTCAATGCATAGAAAAAAGAGCTCAATAGATGCTTTGAGAATGACAGGAACTGGGGCTGAAGTGGTGAATGCAACAGGAGGAACTCAAGAACCATTGAGCATGCCATGATCAAGTGACTCAGCTCCAACTACCTTCTGTCTGTGTGTTTCCACTGGGGAGAAAATCCTACGGGAGATAGAATCTGATTGGTTGAACTTGGGTCACATGACCACATCTGTTGCCAGGGGTTCTCTACTTGGAAGCTCTGCCAGACCTAATGAATGGGAGAGAAGCTGTACTCCTAAGACAAGGGGAAGGTAAATGAATGTAGGGCTGTGGACTAAACAACTGGTGCTTGCTCAAGAGGAGTGAGAGACCACTTCTCTGTCAGAAAACAGGAACACTTAGAGGAGATGGCATTTGTACATGACTTGGGAGGACAGGAAGGGTTCTGATGGACAGAGATAAGAGGTGGGGTAGAATGAGCAATGGCCCAGAGACAGGAAATTTGAGACTCTCTCAGGGACTAAGAACAATTTTGTAGAGCTTAGTACGTGAATAGGGGTAGGAAACAAGGTTCACAGCGTTGAAAATGTTGATCTGGAGCCATGTAAAGAAATCTGAATGAGGAATTGTATGGGCTGAATTGTGTCCCCTCCCAAATCCATATAGTGAAGACCTAGCTCCCAATAGCTCAGAATGTGACTGTTTGGGGATAGGATTTTTAAAGAGGTTATTAAGTTAAAATGAGGTCACTAGGGTGGGCCCTAATCCAATATGACTGGTGTCCTTGTAAGAAGAGGAGCCCCTCAATATATAAGGCAAATGCTAACAGCCATAAAAAGAGAAATCACCAGTAACAATAATAATAGTGGGGGACTTTAACACCCCACTTACATCAATGGACAGATCATCCAGACAGAAAATCAATAAGGAAACACAGGTCTTAAATGACACATTAGACCAGATGGCCTTAATTGATATTTATAGAGCATTCCATCTGAAAGCAGCAGAATACACATTCTTTTCAAGTGCACATGGAACATTCTCCAGGATAGATCACATGCTGGACCACAAAGCAAGCCTCAGTAAATTTAAGAAAATTCAATTCATAGCAAGTGTCTTTCCTGACCACAACACTATGAGATTAGAAATCAACTACAAGAAAAAAACTGTAAAAAACACAAACATGTGGAAGCTAAACACATGTTACTAAACAACCAACGGATCACTGAGGAAATCAAAAAATACCTAGAGACAAATGAAAAAGAAAAATGACGATCCAAAAACCTACGGGATGCAGCAAAAGCAGTTCTAAGAGGAAAATTTATAGCAATACAATCTTACCTCAGGAAGTAAGAAGAGGAGATTAGGACACAGACATCCACAGAGAGAGGACCATATCAAAATACAGGGAGAAGATGGACATTTACAAGACAAGAAAAGAGGCCACAGAAGAAACCAACCCTGCAGGCACTCTGATCTTGTATTTCCAGGCTCCAGAAATGTGAGAAAATAAATTTCTGTGGTTTAAGCCACTCAGTCTGTAGTACTTTGTCATGGCAGCCCTACCAAACTAATACAGGATTTTTGTTTCTTATTTTGGAAGCAATGGGTACCCATGGAAACTGTAAAGAGGGAAATTACATAATGAGACTTATTCTCAGGAAAATAGGTCTAACAGTGGTATATAAGTGAGTGGAGTGGGTAGAGTCTGCAGGCTGGGAGACCAGTTAGAAGGCTATTGCAATAGCCTTTCAAAGGCAGATGAGGATATTAGCTTGGAGCATGAAGAGATGAGGGGTATGGTGACTATTATGGAAATGGGATTCACTAGGTTTGGTCATGAATTGAATGTTAGAGAGGAAAACAGAGAGTTAAAGATGTCTTAGATCTTTCTAACCTGTTCACTGGGAGAATGGGTCATAAAAGAGGACTCCTGATGATGAGTGACAGAAAATCTAATTCAAATAAGCTTAAGGGAAAATGGAATTCAGTAGCCATTGTAATCTCAAAGTCCAGTGGGATGTACCCTCAGGTGGTTTATGAGGAAACTGGGGCCCCAGGAGGGCCATGACTTGTACAAGTTCCGCATGGGGTCTGGGAGAGGAACAAGGATGACCAAGCAAAGCCTTGACTCTGGGTTGGTATTCAACCCTATATTGCTGTATGGTATTGGCCTGAAGTTTCCTCTACACCAGGAGACACATGCTCTGATGCTTCTGGAAGGTAAAGCAAGTGAGTGAAGCAGGCCCCATTAATGGGGACCCCTATTACTCAGCACAGCTGATCACTGCCACGTGGGAATGAGAGGTCAAGAATCGTCCAGAAGAACCTAGGGGCAGGACAGGAATAAAGATGCAGATGTAGAGAATGGACTTGAGGACATGGGGAGGGGGAAGGGGAAGCTGGGACGAAGTGAGAGAGTGGCATGGACATATATACACTACCAAATGTAAAATAGATAGCTAGTGGGAAGCAGCCACATAGCACAGGGAGATCAGCTCGGTGCTTTGGGACTACCTAGAGGGGTGGGATAGGGAGGGTGGGAGGGAGGGAGACGCAAGAGGGAAGAGATATGGGGACATATGTATATGTATAACTGATACACTTTGTTATAAAACAGAAACTAACACACCATTGTAAAGCAATTATACTCCAATAAAGATGTTAAAAAAAAATTAAAAAAAAAAAAAATCGGCCAGATGGGATTTTCCAAGAGAAGCTGGTAATGTGAATTTTCATGTTGGCAGCTAACTTAAAAACACAAAAATACCATGTGAGCAAAACAGGTTTGTGGGTGGACTGCCAGTTTATGACCTTGGCTCTACACCTTGGGGATAGAAAAAAAAAAAAAAAAAAAAAAGAGGTCAAGATGTGGAGAAGAGAGGATATAAACAGCCTTCACCTCCAGCTCACATCCTCCAGAGATGTTGGTGGGAAAACGGCTTCTGTGGTCTCGAAAATCTGTATACCTCTAATATGACGGGACAGAGTGTGGGACTTCTAGGCCATCAGTGGTCTGGATTTTAGTCTCTCCTCTTATCTTTTATAAAAATCTGGAAACTTTTTTAGTGATGACCATTCTTTCATTTTTGGTGTGAAAATACTATATAATTTGGATTAAAATAGTGTAGGAGAAGTTGAAAAAAAGATTTTGCCAATTTTGCAGTCATAGTTAATGCTACGACATCTCTTTCCTTCAACTCCTTTTTTTTTTTGCCTACTATGTGCAAGAAAATGAGTTCTACCTCGGACGATGTAAGAAATGAGTAAGAATAAGCTGTGCCCATGCTCTTAAAGTTTATAATTGTGGAACCAGACTATCATTGGTTCCTACAGTCTCCCAACCATCATGTGTTCCTTGTACCACGTTATTATCGGGGACAAAATAATAAATAGGACATGTTTGTGGACTCAGAGTTTACTGTAGAGAGAGATATAAACAAATAATTACAGTGTTGTGTATGTGTTATAATAGCAGCATGATCAAGAAAGTAGAGGGGCTTCCCTGGTGGCGCAGTGGTTGAGAGTCTGCCTGCCAGTGCAGGGGACATGGGTTCGAGCCCTGGTCTGGGAGGATCCCACATGCCGTGGAGCAGCTGGGCCCGTGAGCCACAATTACTGAGCCTGCGCGTCTGGAGCCTGTGTTCCACAACAAGAGAGGCCGCGACAGTGAGAGGCCCGCGCACCGTGATGAAGAGTGGCCCCCGCTTGCCGCAACTAGAGAAAGCCCTCGCACAGAAACGAAGACCCAGCACAGCCAAAAATAAATAAATAAATAAATAAATAAATAAATAAATAATTAAATAAAAGAAAAACTATCACAATAAAGAAAAAACTTTAAAAAAAAAGAAAGTATAGAGGAACAGAGGAGAATGACCTAATTCTGTTTGTATGAGCCAGGGTAGGCTTCACAGAGGAGGTGACATTCATGTTTTCTTTAAGGATGACTGAGGATTTGCAAAACAGATTAAGGGTGGACAGGCCTTCTAGGCAGAGGGCACAGCATGTGCAAAACTCGGGCACAAAGGAGTATTACATGTTTAGGGTGTGATGAGTGAGAAATCAGACATGGCAGGTTGCTTAGGAGAACTACAAGCAAAGTGTTTGCGATTCTCATTTACATCATGATTCTATTGTTCTGTGTAAAATGAGTCAGGGCAGGGGAATGTCTTGGGCACGCCAGACATTCAGGTATTTGGGGACTTGCCTTACATCCTCTACACGTGAGAATATTACTGGAATTTCTACTGGAAAAAAACCATTTATGTCATCCAGCCTTGGGAAGTATAGTAGCCCCTACAAATTACTTCAAAGTATTTATTTCACTCTGTTATTTAAAGTCAGGAGACCATATATTTAAAAATGAGCAATACTTGTTACCATAATCTACAGAAAAATTGCCCTATATTATTGTGGAATTAGTGATTCTTTTTCCTTAGATGGCAGGGTTATGGTTTAAATGGGAATTTAATGGTAAGATCCATTATCTACTTACACTGAATTTTGTCATCCAGGTGACTATTGAGTATTTACAATACACATAGGTAGCTATCTGAGTTTGTAAAGACAAGAGAATGCTTTTTATATTTGGTTTGTATAGGTCAGTATCACTACCTTAATTCACAGTGAAAAAGAAAAATACCAATCAAAGGAAAGGTACAGTTCCTTTCTCAGCAGAGACATTCAGAAAGACAGTGTAACAATCCAAGGGAAGTGTCTTGGTCCATACCCTGTGGTATCCTGGTGAGTGCCTGGGACCTCCCATCAGTGAAGGTCACAGGCTGGAGGTCAGCCCAAATGATTTTTGCTTCATTTATACATATGTAGTTCCCATGAACTATATAATAAACATATGTGGGTTTTCAGCCAATTTTTGTTAAGAGACATAGTGTTTCAGAGCATTTTATCTGTGGAATCTGATTTAAACATTATCAGATATTTACAAATAAAGACAATTATGTACTAAGTAGAATGTAAAATCTGTTTAATTCACTATCATAGTTTTAGACAATAAACTTGAACTCTTGTGAATGTGAGTTGGCAACTGCCAATGCCAGGGTGACCAGCTTGTCTCGGTTGTAGCACTGAAGATCCTATGTCCCAGGGCTCCAAACTGTGAGACAATTCTGCCCACTGGGACCCAGCACTGCCCAGCTCAGGTGCAGATCTGCACAGTGGGTCGTGTTCTTACACCAGCTCTGAGGACTTAGTATCTGGCTGGAGCAGAGTTGGATGGTGACACGTGGATTGCTTGAAAAGTGAATGACCCAGGGTTGTAACAAATGATAAAATAATAAGGTTGTAATAATCCCAAACCTGACCATGAGTGGCAGGGAATATGAGAAAGACAGAAAATATAGGCAGGAAGAAAGGAGTGCCAAAAGGCTGGAGAGAAAGTTAAAAAAAGTTTAGCTCACTAGCTCAAAAGCTTCTCCCGGAAATACTTATCAAGGAACACTGTTTCTCTCTTCACTGTCCCTGCACACACCTATGTTTAGGGAAAATCCAGTTAAAAACCCTCATGTGCAGCATTTTAATCTTTTTTTTTTTTAATGTACTATGTCCTTAAGTGAGTTTTCCTAACCATTTTTTAATGAAAAATTTCAAACATACAGAAGAGTTGCAAGAACTTTACTGTGAACACCCATATACCCAACACCTAGACTGCACAATGGGGACTTCCCTGGTAGTGCAGTGGTTAAGAATCTGCCTGCCAGTGCAGTGATACAGGTTCAATCTCTGGTCTGAGAAGATCCCACATGCCGCGAAGCAACTAAGCCCATGCGTCACAATTTCTGAGCCTGCACTCTAGAGCCTGCGAGCCACAACTGTTGAGCCCGTGTACCACAACTACTGAGCCCATGTTCCACAACTACTGAAGCCCGTGTGCTCTAGGGCCCGCGTGCCACAACTACTGAGCCTGCATGCTGGAACTACTGAAGCCCGTGTGCCTATAGCCCGTGCTCCACAACAAGAGAATCCACTGCAATGAGAAGCCCACGCACCACAACAAAGAGTAGCCCCCCTCACAGCAACTAGAGGAAGCCCGCATTCAGCAATGAAGACCCAATGCAGGAAAAAAAAAAGTTAGACTGCACAATGAACATTTTGCTATACACTTGCTTTATCACGTATCTTTCATCTCTCCATCCATCAGTCCATCTTACTTTTTTAACACATTTCAAAGTAAATTGTCATATCCCTTCCCCCTAAACACTTGAGCATGCATATCATTAACTAGACTTTACAGAGCTTAAGTATATTTTTCCATGAGTTTTGACAAATAAATACACCTGTGTAACCCAAACCCTTAGCAACATATAGAGCAGTATATCACATCAAAAAGTTCCTCATGCCTCTTCCTATTAAACCCCACCACTGTCATTCCCCCACCTTCCCCGGCAGGCAATTACTGTTCTGATTTTTTCCATTACTGATTAGTTTTGTCTGTTCTAGAGCTTCATATAAGTGGAATCATAGAGTACACATTCCTTGGGGTCTAGTTTCCTTTGCTCTGTATAATACCTGCAAGATTCATCCTTGTTCATGGGAATATCAGCATCCCACTGAATGTCTCTATCATAGTTTGTTTATTCCTTCTCCTATTAATGGACATCTGGCCTGTTTCCAGCTTTTGAATATTATATATAAACCTGCTATGGACATTCTTATGCAAGTCTTTTTATGGACATGTTTTCATTTCTCTGGGGTAAATAGGAATAGAATCCCCAGCATTATTTTAAATGGTTTAGTTTAGCACTAGGTGGTGAAATCACCATAGCTCAGCACATCCCATATCTCTACCCTTCCGTCCATCTGATTTCCTCTCCTTTTCTCAACTTTTTTCTTCCTATTATCCTGATTACCTTCTTCTACCTCTTGTCTCTCTCCTCTTGTTCTCTCGCCTCTTGTCTCTCCTGATAGGGTAGTGTATTTCATTACCATATTTTCATTGTCCAAAAAATTCTTCCAGAGGGAGGCAGCATAATGTTGATGAAAAAGCCCTGATTCTTGGGCTACATTCAAGATACGCCCCTGCCACTACTTAGCACAGAAAGTCACTACATTTCTGGGCTCCAGGCTCATCGATCCTTTATTCAAGGGGTTGGAAGAGGTGACTCTGAAGTCCCATTTCCCGATCTACTGTTCTGTGAATCCATAACCTCTTTTTCTAAGCCACAAATAGGGCAGAGAGCCAAGAGAAAAGGAGGGGAGAAGATGAGGATGTTAGGGTAGAGATGTAGAAGGAAAAATAGAAAAATAAACTTCTTTCCTGCTTCTTGGCCAGGAAAACAGTGATGCGTTCTCTGGGACCAGGACAGTCCCATCCCGTACTTAGGTTTCTTTCCTTACTCATGGTTTTGGGGTTAGGCACACCACCTGGCTTAGCTTTTTCCTCTCCTGCTGGATGCCCCCATCTTCTCTGTTCCCCCATTAATATATATACGTTCTGTGCGCCAGAGAAGCTCACTGTACCTTTTGAGATGGCGTTGTATGCTAAGTTATGCCAATGAACCAATGAAGAAACCAAAAGAGGTCCTTTCTTGCCCAGGTAAAATTTGCAATTTAACATAGGCGTTGTGGATGTGATGCACTCATTTTCATCATATAATCCAGAGTGAGGAGATGCAGGTCCAAGAAGTGAGGCGACACCACGTCAGCCTCTATGGGGAGTTCCTCTTGAGTACATGAGGCTGGGCATTTGACATCCTCTTCATATTATGCAGACTATGCGACCTGAATTTTATCGTATAGTCTCAATTCCAAAAACTGTATCTGGCTGCTCTCAAATATACTCGTATACTTATCAGAACACATATTTCAACTTTTGGGTCAGAAGCTGTGTTCCCTGGGCATGTTGACTGATACCATTTTCAGCATGTGTTCTCTTTTGAGCAGTCTCTGCCTGTTAATAATTAGCATATAATTAGCATATATGTTATTTCAAAAAGGTAAAGTTTCAGCCCTCGGTCCTGGATTTACAGAAAGGTTAAATGAAGAGAGAAACTACTAAAATAAGAGGGACATAAACCTAATAAAAAAAAAAGAGATAATGTAGAATGAAAGAGAGGGAAAAGGTGGGACAATCGTGACTAGAAGATAGAAAAAAAATGGGATGTGTGCGAAGAAAAGAGAAAGCCCTTAAAAGACAACATTTTATGTTTGAAAAAAAAAACAACAAGAACATTCTGGGTTAATCCGATGTAAAATTGCTTTACCCCAAACCAGAAGATTTAAGAGTAAAATGTAAATCTTGGGCCATAGCGCCCCCTGGCACACCTAACTACAAGCGCCGTTATGCATCTTAGATCCCTCATGTATTTTGGTGCACTCAAAACGTACTCATATTTCACAACAAACACAAATTAATTATAGCTCAAAGGAGCAGAGCGAGGCTTTCAATTCAAGCTCTAAGCAATCACATTAGTGATTATTTTTTTCTGTTTCTAATACACCAATTAAGCTCATTGAGTTACTAATTAAGTTACTTCACTCAAAGATAAGGGAATCATAACATACACTAAAGATGGCATGAGCTCTAGCTTTTAAATAATTATCTCTCTGAGGTTGTGGCTCTTCAGTTTCCTATGTTATGCCAGTAGATTGAATCTTAAGAGTCATTTACAGAAAAAAGAAAAAAAGGCATTTAAACAGTTCTAATGCAGTGGGTCCTCCTCATCAGACACGGTGAAGGGCACTGTTGACTTTAAGACCCAGGGGCAGGCACGTGTGGGAACTGGACCACACATGTGCTTTGAAAAGAGGCCCAGCCACAGCTGGAAGCTATGCTATACCCTTATCCTTGTCATCTGAAACCAAAGAGAGGGCGGACTCTTCACTCCAGGTTTATCTAGGAGCCACTTGACATTTAACTCCTCAGAAGAAAGCCTTCAGAAGACAGAGCAAGCAAACAGAGATTCTAACTTTGCAAACTGAAGAAATTATAAGATAAGATAAGGAGGAAGATCAGATAAATGGGGCCAGGATCAAAACCCCTCTGGGTATGAGGGGAGGAAGGCGAAGAGGGCAGAGCATCTTGTTTTGAGAACCCAAACTAGCAAGGCTCGCGGACTGGGGTGGAGGGCATGCAGCTGCACAGGTGGACTGAGAGAATCTTAAAAAGCTGGAAACATCTGCCCCTGCGGCCTTTCAACTCAAGCTTGGGTTCAGAGATAACCACTTCCCCTACTACACTCCACCATAATTAGTTAGCCCACTTCCTTGCTAAACTCTGAGAATGTCTATCCAGAAATCTATTTGAAAAAGGGCTCCTTTAATTAATTTATTTTTTTTTTAAAGAGAAGTTTTCAGTTTTTAAAAGACTGACAGCTATGAGTCAGTCACATTTCTGACACGGGCTGCAAGCCGGGAAGAGATGGCCACCTGTGTCTGAGAGCAAGGCCCAGTGAAGGACACAGCCGTAAGCCTTCAGCAGCCGGTCTTTCCAGCAGCACTGGTTCTGAAGGGGGAACTGAGTGAAGGCCACAGAACCCATTCCGGTCCACCCCTTGAGCCATTCAGCTCCATTTACTTCTTTTTTTTTTTTTTTAAATTAATTAATTAATTAATTTTTTTTTTGGCTGCATTGGGTCTTCGTTTCTGCACGAGGGCTTTCTCTAGTTGCGGCGAGCGGGGGCCACTCTGCATCGTGGTGCGCGGGCCTCTCACTATCGCGGCCTCTCTTGTTGCGGAGCACAGGCTCCAGACGCGCAGGCTCAGTAGTTGTGGCTCACGGGCCCAGTTGCTCCGCGGCATGCGGGATCTTCCCAGACCAGGGCTCGAACCCGTGTCCCCTGCATTGGCAGGAGGATTCTTAACCGCTGCGCCACCAGGGAAGCCCTCCATTTACTTCTTATAGCAAGTCTGTCCTTTCTGAGAAGAGCTCCTCTAGAATTCTGGTTGGTTTTGTTTCCTGAGGAGCTTATAAGGGAAGAGATAGAAGGATGAGCTACAGCTCCTGATGTTACAGTTGATCTCAAGGCTGTAACTGACACTCATCAGCTCTCCTCTGCTGTCCATTCTAGATTTCTCTCCCCACTGGGTTGGCACTCTGCTGATCTAGGTCCAGTTAAGAGATTCTGACCCTCATCCCAGAAAAGTGCAAGTCTCTGGTTACCTTGCTCTTCCCAGGCTGTGTCGACTGTACTTGTCTCAACCTTTAAAACTCAACACGGAGAACTAAGACATGTCCCAGTCGGTCAACCTAGTGTCACACATATGGTACACATGTGTAGCATCAGACCTGCCTACCCACGTACCTCCTATGATGATCAGAGACAATTTTCTCTGCCAACGTGGTAACTCCTTCCATTGTCTGCTGGTCTCTTGGCACAAGGATTCTAAAGTGACGGGATAGCAGCCGTGGCTTAAAGTTCGATGGGATTCTTACTGTGTCCCCAGGTAGAAGCGGTACTCCTCTGGGAATAAGGGCCTCTAGATTCACAGTGTTTAGAGTTGTAGGGCAGAAAGCACAAACTCCCCAAGTGGGTGATTGTGCATGATGGTAGGTGGGTCCACTCCTCCTTCTACCCACCTAGTTCCTAGAACCATGTGTTCTACCTATTGAGAACATAGCAACATTATAATGGTTGTTGATTTAGGGTATGTAACACAACATGTAGGATGATGCCCCATCCTGGCAGGGCATCATCCCCAAGCTGGTGCCCCAGCCCCACCTCTAAGAGGCCATTCCACTGCTTTACTAGGCCAGTGGCTTCTTGGTGCTGTGACAGTCTCATTGGATCTCACGGTCATTTTCCTCTCCTTTACTGTAAAATGGGTTCCTTGGTTCCATTCTGTTAGGAGATATTTTATTTCAGTGTATTAAACCCTCTAAATCCTTGAACAGTAGTGCTACCCTGAGGCACTGAGGGCTGGAGAGGAACATCCACACGTGGAATCCCAGGCAAGATGAATTTCTGTCTTTCCCAGGTTGGAAGGGGTCCACTGTAGTCAACCTGCTACCAAGTGGTTGGTCTCTTCAAAGGCTAGTGCCACACTGGGGCTGGCAGTTTGGACATCCAGCCGTGGCAGTAGCTAACTCAGCCTTGGTGAGTGGGGTCCATGCATATGCAGCACTTATACTGGTTCCTTGACCTTCACATAAGAGTTGGCTTAGTAACAAAGCTGTTGGGTGTATCTGTAGTTTGCTCCTTTCTATTGTTTATTATTCCCATTTAATTTAGTACTCCATTCTATAAATACATTGGTTTATCTGTTCATCTGTTGATGGACATTTAGGTTGTTTCCATTTTGGGGGTTATTATGAATATCCATGTACAAGTCTTTTTGTGAGAATGAGGTTTGGGAATCTATATTTTTAATGAGTAACCCCAGGTGATCCTCAGGCATACTAAAGTTTGATAATCCACCTGTTAGGATGAATCCTGACATTTTGCTGAGACAACTGAAGGAGATGTAGCCCAGCCTGGGGAGTCTGACTCAGCAACCATATTTTGATATGGATCTGTATCCAAATTTTATTAACTTCTGATCTGTGCCTGAAATTGAGTGTCTACCTCAAAGGTAGAATATGGGATTTAGGTGCTGGATTTGATGCTGAGTTTCTTGGTGATCAAATAAAAAGCAGTCATGTTCTGTTACAGAATTCTCACTGTTCTGGAAGAAAACAAATGACACCAGCATCTTTGGAGAAGGAAAGCAGGTCCCAACCCTTACTCTAAAGGAATTTTCTCCCTGACTGATGTGGTGGACAAGTCCTCAACAACATCCCTGAGTAGATGCGGTCATAGGTGATCAGCTGAGTGAATAATAATAATTTGCAAAGCCTACAGCTTTTAAGTCAGCCAACCTGAGTTTGAATTGTAAAAAATTCCAGCAAATTATCCTTCTTGAACCCTGACCATTTATTACTGTTTTGAAAATGTGTAACTAATCAATCTCCATTATAAATGGTTCTAGGAATGTATAAGTGTAGAATGAAATGGAAAAATCTCCTCTTCCCACTCTTATCTTCCCCCACTTCCCCCACTCTACTCCCCCTGTCAGAGGTGACCACCATCAACATGTATGATGTATGTCCTGTCTAGCCTTTTATAAACACATGTTACTTTACATGAATGCACTGTTGTGCAAATTGCTTTTTTCACTGAATAATATATATTGGAGGTAAGAATGGTTTTACCTCACCATAAACAAAATGAAAAGACAACCTATTTTCAAAGATGCGACCAACAAGGGCTTAATTGCCAAAATATACAAACAGCTCATACAACTCAATATCAAAAAAACCAAACAACCCGATCAAAAACACGGGCAGAAGACTTAAATAGACATTTCTCCAAAGAAGACATACAGATGGCCAACGGGCACATGAAAAGATGCTCAACATCGCTAATCATAGGAGAAATGAACACCAAAACTACAATGAGGTACCACTTCACACTGGTCAGAATGGCCATCATCAAAAAGTCTACAAATAACAAATGCTGGAGAGGGTGTGGAGAAAAGGGAACTCTCCTGCACTGTTGGTGGGAATGTAAATTGGTGCAGTCACTATGGAGAACAGTATGGAGGTTCCTTAAAAAACTAAAAATAGAGTTACCATATGATCCAGCAATCCCACTTCTGGGAATATAACCACAAAAGAAAAAAACTCTAATTCACAAAGATACGTGCACCCTAATGTTCATAGCAGCACTATTTACAATAACCAAGACATGGAAGCAACCTAAGTGTCCATCAACAGATGAACCGATAAAGAAGCTACGGCACATATATACAATGGAATATTACTCAGCCATAAAAAGAATGAAATATTGTCATTTGCAGCAACATGGATGGATCTAGCGAATATACCAAGTGAAGTAAGACTGACAGAGAAAGTCAAATATCATATGATATCACTTATATGTGGAATCTAAAAAATAATACAAATGAATTTGTTTACAAAACAGAAACAGACACACAGACATAGAAAGCAAACTTATGGTTACCAAAGGGAAAGGTGGGAGAGGGATATATTAGGAGTATGGGATTAACAAATACATACCACTATATATAAAATAAATAAGCAACAAGGATTTACTGTATAGCACAGGGAACTATATTCAGTATCTTGTAAGAACCTATAATGGAAAAGAATCTTAAAAATATATATATAGAGCTTCCCTGGTGGTGCAGTGGTTAAGAATCCGCCTGCCAATGCAGAGGACACGGGTTCGAGCCCTGGTCCAGGAAGATCCCACATGCTGCAGAGCAACTAAGCCCATGCATCACAACTACTGACCCCGTGCTCTAGAGCCCATGAGCCACAACTACTGAGCCCACGTGCTGCAACTACTGAAGCCCACGTGCTTAGAGCCCATGCTCCGCAACAAGAGAAGCCACGGCAATGAGAAGCCCGTGCACTGCAACGAAGAGTAGCCCCTGCTCGCCACAACTAGAGAAAGACTGTGCACAGCAATGAAGATCCAACGCAGCCAAAAATAAATTAATTAATTAATTTTAAAAAACAGAGTGCTTAAAATATATATATATACATATATATATATAAAACGGAATCACTTTGCTGTACACCTGAAATTAACACAATATTGTAAATCAAATGTACTTCAATAAAAAAAAGGAATGGGTTTACCCCATTCATTTCTTTTTTTTTTAACTTTTTAATTTATTTATGTATGTATTTATTTATTTATGGCTGTGTTGGGTCTTCGTTTCTGTGCGAGGGCTTTCTCTAGTTGTGGCAAGCGGGGGCCACTCTTCATCGCGGTGCGTGGGCCTCTTACTATCGCGGCCTCTCTTATTGTGGAGCACAGGCTCCAGACGCGCAGGCTCAGTAACTGTGGCTCACGGGCCCAGTTGCTCCACGGCATGTGGGATCTTCCCAGACCAGGGCTCGAACCTGTGTCCCCTGCATTGGCAGGCAGATTCTCAACCACTGCGCCACCAGGGAAGCCCACCCCATTCATTTTTAAGGTTGTTTAATATCCCCAGATATGGATATTTCCTAATTTATTTAACCATTTCTCTTTGATGACTCATGGATTTGTTCTTCTTTTCCCCTTCTCTCCCTCCCTCCCCTTACTTCTTTCATGCTTCTTTGCTAATATAAACATTGCTGTACTGAATAGCAAACATGTCTTTAGGATAGATTCTAAAGGAGAATTAACTGGGTCAAAAGATATGCACACATATTTAAAATTCAGATTGATACTACCAAATGCCCTCCCAAGGAGCTTCACTAATTTATACTTTGGGCAAGTTATTTAATTTCTGTGCTCCCTTGTTTCCTCAACTATAGATATTAAATACAGTAAAACCTACCACGTGGGACTGGTGAGGTGATTCAATGAGAAAACGAACATAAGAAGAGTGCTGGGAATGTAGGTGGTTGTCATCGTCTTTATGCCTTAGGACCAAGTTTAAAAAAAAATCTATTTTACTGTGAACTTTAGTTTCATTATTCACGGTGACTGAGGACGGTCACAACTCTCCTTGTGGGATATCTTCATGTTTGGCAAATTTCAGAGACTAAAATTTTGCGGGGGCGAGTTACTATAAAAAAAGTTCTCCAAAACACGGTTGTGTGATTTTTATTTTTATGCTAGAGCATTACTTAACAAGCCAATCTCAGGATTGTCTGACTCTAGGCAAATATAACTTTATTTAGCTATTTACTAATGAATAGGACCCAAGCATTTTACAACAAAAATTAGAAGTTAATATGTAAAAAAACAAATAAGTTAAAAATAACTTTTGTCTAAGAGCAAGGCAAACGATTTCTGCTTACCAGAGAAAATATCCCAAGAGATGATAGTTTACTGCCCTGTAGGCACTGAGTTTTGTGTCTAATTTGATAATTTTATTCTAGTCTTGTTTTCTTTAATAGACTATATGTACATCCATTTCTTGACTCTGCCTTGGAATCATTTTGTCATTCTGATGGTTCCTTCATGAATGAGCTAAATAAAACTTCGACATAAGCTCTCTACATGTGTGTTTTCAGCATTTTGAGAAGCATACTTTTGACAGTCACTCTTTATAGATGGGTCATACTTTGCGGGCCTTCATTTGTTTGCCTTCTTTTGAGTTGTCTCTAAATTTTCTGTGGGTCTGGGGAGTAATTAAACACAATACTCAGTAAGGAGAGAAATGCTCCGGCATCACTCCTTCAGTCCTCAGCTTAGATTTCATCTCCTTTGGAAACTTTCCATTGTCCTTCTATCTTATTGTAACACTCCGTACTTTCCTCTTGCAAAGTATTCATCACACTGTATTGGAATTGCTTATTTCCTTGTCTGTCTCTTTCTTGAATTCCTTGGGAGCACAGACTATATTTTGTTTAACTTTTTATCCCCAGCTTTCAGCTTAGTGCCTGGCTGTAGGTTCTCAATAAATATTTTAATGAATGGATTATGGGATGAATATTACATCTGTCTTACTTTGTATTTCAAGGGACCTACAGCCCGCTTGTATGTAACTTACTGTTCTAACAACAGTGACTTCAGCTTGTGTATTTCTCTTGTCTTTAGCTTGTGTATTTCTCATAAATCTTTAGCTTGTGTATTTCTCGTAAATCTTCCTTTTGGGGATTGTGGTGGTGCTGGTGTCTGCTTGTGCATAACCAAGACTCCATCTTCTATTCATTGCTTTTGTTTCCTTCCCTAATATTTTCAGATGGGTAGAAAATATTATGTGCTCCTTTAAGACCGGTAGAAGCCTGCTTGTAGAGAAGAGGTCCTGACACTAAACAAAATGTGCTGATCCAGCCTTCCCTATTTTATATGTTCTTTAGTCTCCTTTAACTTGCCTAGTCATCTATCCCTGTTTGATTTGTCCTTCGATTTGCCCTCAAGATGCTGTGTTTGGCTTGTCCTTGTTTGAACTTGGTGTCTCTGGCTATTGACTCATGTTCTGACCTCCACCCATCCCCATTTCTGCTCCTCGGTACCAGGCTTTGGCATCGCCAAAGGTTGACCTCGGCTCAACCTGCCTCTGGCCTTGTTTCTCCTGCCTGAGACTGACAACTGGAAGGAACCCGGCCCTTCTGCAAGGAGTGTGATGGAGCTGAATGGTTTACCTGAAATAAAGCTTGCATTATGGAGGGAACAAACAGGCACCTAGTGAGTCAGAGGGGAGCATTTGAACTTAATGTAGGCTTGTTTTCGTGGTAGGTCTCTTCTGTTTCTGCTTTTGTTATGAAATATGTTTTGCCAATACAGAATGGAATATTCCAGAAGTAAGAAAAAAAATAAAACCCTGGTTGCCTGTCAGTAATTAAAATAAAACTCTGCTTTATCTTTAGTTTCTTTTCCAACTTCCTGTACAAAGACGGGAACATTTTACAGTTTGGAAAAAAATTTAGACCTCGCCTGCTGAATGGTACTGCCATGCTTTATTCTGTTGACTATATATGCTCTTTCGGTGTATGACTCCACAATATTTTAACAAATACTTGATAAAAATATTTTCAGGAATTATAGCAACCCTGCCTTTAGATGACTGGAAAATGGCTATTTTTAAACTATTAAAGCTCAATTCTAGCTTTTTATTAACATGGTATGACCGAGCAGAACCCTATCGGGCCCTCCCAGGATAGACTGGGAAGGTCTTCTATATAGACCTTCTATATAGAAGATGTAGAAGACGCTATATCTTCTGCTGTAGCTCCTCTCTGAAGTACCTAGGTAATAGTATCCGATACACATTTCCCAAGTTGTTTTACAGATGCTAAAACCACCACCAAATAGGAGAAATTAACTACCTGATGACCATGAGCCCACAGTCCCCAGACCTGCGGGTGCCTAAGGATTGATAATGTTAACCCCTGTGACACTGCCCTGTTACCTCACCATCAACCAATCAGAGAATTGTGCACCAGCTGATCACATACCCTGGAATGCCCTTCCTCACTTGGCCTTTAAAAATGTTTTGCTGAAACCCATCAGGGAGTTTGGGGTTTTAGAGCATGAGCCACCCATTCTCCTTGTATTGGTGCCTGCAATAAATGCTGCACTTTTGTTCGCCACAACCCAGCGTCAGTAGATTGGCTTTACTGCACACAGGTGAGCAACCTACGTTTGGTTTGGTAACAATGGTATTTAGCATAGTTGTTTGTTAAAAAGAAGCCTACAGAGGATGCATTTTGCAAAATGAAATCAGCTAACTACACATGAAAGCCTCTTCATGCTTGTTCACAACTTTTTAAATAAAGTGGCTCTTCTCA
Source organism: Balaenoptera ricei (assembly GCF_028023285.1). NCBI lineage: Eukaryota > Metazoa > Chordata > Mammalia > Artiodactyla > Balaenopteridae > Balaenoptera > Balaenoptera ricei. Next base: position 7,776,219 of record NC_082647.1, read on the forward strand.
AATATCAGATGTTTTTTTCCAGTCTCTAGGTGAAACATTATAGGAACTGTCACACCCAATCAGTCCATAACTGTACTCCCATAGGATCCAGACCAGGTGAAGAAGTTACCTGCTGGAGCACGTGTGATGCCCTCAGCCTGTGATGGGCTGTGCAGGTTTGTGGCTTACAGCCTTGCTGATGGGAGTAGCCTGGCCCAAATAACCACAAAAGAGAACAGATTTTAGACAGGCAGTTTTACAGTTTCCCAGTGGTTATTTTGCCAACTTCCAGCCAATTTCTCTAGCACTGAGCATAAAAGACAAACGATCATTCTTTTAAAATGTTCTGAATATTTAGGTCACTCCATTTCTTTTCCTTATCTTTAATCTGATGGGTATCGATTTACCTCTCCACACCGATCCACTCAATTTCCATTTAAATAAAGCTTTCTAATTAATTGCATACTAAAAAAAAAAGCTATTTAGGAAGATGAAAGCTGTTAAAAATGTGTTGTCTTTTTCCTTCATCGCTATAAAGATGGAGAAGACCAGCTTCTACAAAAAGCCTTTAAAATGTTTTTCATTCTAGCCATAGCCAGGTTTGCTATTTTCCTAAAACCCTCATATGTAGCACACCTGTTGTAAACATTTTGTTTTATGTGGTTTTTATTTAAAAATCCTGAATCACATTTACTAGTGTAAAAACGAAATCTCTTTGGAGAGAGTGTTTTGTTCATCTTTTTCATTGATTTTACTTCTTTCCCATGTGGCTGTATGTTCACTGCTACACCATCTGTCAGTAAACCAACAGCTCCACAGGAGTAGTAAAAACCAGAGAGCTCTGCGTGGCCAGCAAAGCAAGCTTGTTTTTCAAAGGACACAGGTTTTGGAGATGGAGCTTCTCAATGCAGATAACCCCCAGGCTTTTTCCAGGGATGCATTTGAAAAATGTGCAGACCCAGATGCAGGGCCAGAGTTACAAAATCACCAAATTTTGAGGTTTGACTCTTCATTCTTTTTCTTGAGTCTTTCTAAGGATTTAATTCACTTGTTATTTAAAACATAGTGTCTTCCTATACTCAACAGTAATGTATTGTACACTTAAAAATTTGTTATGTGGGTAGATCTCATGTCAAGTATTCTTACCACAATAAGGTAAAAAAAAGTCTTTTAAAATATTTTATTAATGTAAGTTGGTGCAGCCACTTTGGAAAATAGTTTGGAGGTTCCTCAAAAAACTAAAAATAGAGTTGCCATATGATCCAGCCATTTCACTCCTGGTCATACATTCAGACAAAACTATAACTCAAAATGATACATGCACCCCTATGTTCATAGCAGCACTATTTGCAATAGCCAAGACATGGAAGCAACCTAAATGTCCATCAACAGATGAATGGATAAAGAAGATGTGGTACATATATACAATGGAATACTACTCGGCCATAAAAAAGAATGAAATAATGCCATTTGCAGCAACATGGATGGACCTAGAAATTATCATACTAAGTGAAGCAAGTCAGAAAGAGTAAGACAAATACCATATGATATCACTTATACATGGAATCTAAAATATGACACAAATGAACTTATCTATGAAACAGACTCACAGATATAGAGAATAGACTTGTGGTTGCCAATGGGGAGGGGGGAGTGGTGGAGGGATGGAATGGGAGTTTGGGATTAGAGATGCAAACTATTATATATAGAATGGATGAACAGCAAGGTCCTACTGAATAGCACAGGGTACTATATTCAATATCCTGTGATAAACCATAATGGAAAAGAATATAAAAAATAATGTACATATATATATATATATATATATATATATATATATATGTATAACTGAATCACTTTCCTGTATAGCAGAAATTAACACAATATTGCAAATCAGCTATACTTCAATTTTAAAAAGTCTTCTAAAATATTTTATTAAATTACTTAAAAACTTTATTATTTTAATTAAATCTTTTATAACATTTTACTATTCTAAGACAAACAGTATTGGAATATATAACCTTATTCTTAATCATTTCACACTAATGTGAGAATATTCATAAAATAAATTCCTAGAAATGGAATTTCTTGAATAAAATGTACATATATTTTATTTTTTTTTTTTTTTTTTTTCATATATTTTAAATTTTGATAGATACCACTAAATTGCCCTCCATAGGGGTATTACCAATTTACTTTTCCACCAGAAGGGTATGAGAGGGCCTGTTTTCTGATGGCCTTAGTAACAAAGTGTGTTACCAAATTCTTTGATCTTTGCCAAACTGACACATGAAAGTGATGTTTCAGTGTAGTTTTGAATGGCATTTTTATTTTATGAGTAAGGCTGAATATGTTTTAAAGCCATTGCATTTTGCTTTTTGTAAACTGTCCATTCCTGTTACCTAGCCAAACTTGGATCTTTTTGCCCAAGTGCAATCTATTGAACTAAGGTTGTGGTGAAGGAAAGTGCAGCATTTATTGCAGGGCACCAAGCAAGAAGTCCAGGGCAGCTAATGCTCAAAAAGCCCGAACTTGGGACTTCCCTGGTGGCGCAGTGGTTAAGACTCCACGCTCCCAAGGCAGGGGGCCGGAGTTAGATCCCTGGTCAGGGAACTAGATCCCACATGCACGCTGCACCTAAGAGTTCGCATGCTGCAACTACGGAGCCCGCCTGCCGCAACTAAGACGGAGCCCAACCAAATAAATAAATAAATAAAATATTAAAAAAAAAAAAAAAAGCCCAAACTCCCCATTGGGTTTCAGCAAAGCATGTTTAAAGGCCAGGTGAGGGAGGGGAGTCGCAGGGTATGTGATCAGCTCGTGCACAATTCTCTGATTTGTTGATGGTGAGGTAACGGGGTGGTGTCACAGGGATTAACATTATCAATCCTTAGGCACCAGTAGGTCTGGGGGCTACATGCTCATGGTCATCAAGTAGTTAATTTCTTCTATTTGGTGGTGGTTTTAGCATCTATAAAACAACTCAGGAAATGTGCATCAGATACTGTCATCTAGGTACTTCAGAGAGACGCTACAGCAGAGGATATGAGGAAGGGGTCTGTCCCAGGAGGGCCCCATAGGGTCCTGCTTGGTTGCATTCCTACACTTTTCCAATTCTTTTACTGAGTTGTTGACTTTAAAAAATTATTTTGTAGTAACTCTTTCTATATTAGTAAGCTTAGCCCTTAGTCTGTGATAGAGAAGTATATGTTTTTTCCTCCATTTCTTGTTTGTGTTTTGACTTTGCTTATTTTTTATGTTAAAATGTTTTTTAAGATGAATTTATAAATATTTTATTTAATAATGTCTGGATTTTGTGTCATAGTTAAAAGGTTTCCCCCTACTCCAAAGTTATGAAAAAATGCTCCTAAGTTTTCACTCTTTCTTTTTTTTATCTTTTCTTTCCTTCCTCCCTTCCTTCCTTTCTTTTTTCCCCTCTCTTTTCTCTCCTCTTTTTCTCCCTCTACCAAACAGGGTCCCAGGAATAAGTTAAATCCAGAGTAGGTGTTTGGCCAAGTTGGGAACCAGAATCACAGGAGTGAAGCTTGGAGATCATCACTAGGGAAATAATAGAAACCACTAAGTCTAATCATTGGGGTGAGGACAAAAATGGAAGAAGTAGCAGCTGCAAAAGCTGTAAGCACAATCAGATGCAAGACAAAGGTCACGGGGAGTGATTCAGAACCCAATCTGTGAATGCTCTGTTTGTTCAAAACCCTAGTAGTGCATGTCGTGAGCATACACGAGAGCTTCAGTGGGCTCTCCAGGGCTGGACGATCTGTTAATGTCAAGTCTAGAAACACTGGAGGGAGGCTGGATGCGGACAGCGACGATCTGTTAATGTCAAGTCTAGAAACACTGGAGGGAGGCTGGATGCGGACAGCTCAGAGTCTGCTGAGAGGACCTTGTGCTGTGGTCAGTGGCTTAAGTAACATCAGGGGTTTGCACGTTGTTCAAGCGAGTGGTTGACATCAGGCAGGCTCAAATCTGAAGGTTAATCAAGAGGGACAGCAGGTCAAAAATCTCAGAGCCAGTCAGGAGCCGGGAACTCTCCCGGAGTCAAAGGTCAAGTCCCGATGAGGCAAGACAAGACGTCAGCAGTAAGGTGAGTGAGCATCTAGCAGACTGGACCACAGCCCGCACAATAGAAGTGAGAACTAGGACAGGGAGACCGGGCAACACCAAACTGAAAGCTAAATTGATGCCTCGTTACCCCAACCCAGAAGCGCCAGCTGATGCGTTCTGCTAGAGCAGGAGCCAATTATACGGCACTGGCAGCAGTGGGGCATTCAGGGGCAACAGCCAGTAGATGGACAGCTTGAGTGAAGGGCAGCACGACGGACAGCTGGTGATCCCACGCCATCCTCAAGTGGCCTTCTCTTTCCTGGTATTGTCCTGTGTGTTTCTGTGCAGGAGGTTCTAGGACTCAGTCAGCTTGGTTTTGTTCCTGGGGGCCACTGACAGTTCCAAGGAGAGTCACCCTCTCCTTGAGAAGTGTCAGCGCTCTTCAAGAGGGGATGGGGCGTGGGGAACAGGACCCCAAGCTGATTCGGTTTGGAAAAGGATTTGGGCAGATTCTTTGATGATTCGTGTACTATGTTTTTATTTTGAAAATTTCAAACCTACAGAGAATTTCCAGAATAGTACAATAAACTCCTAGAGACCCATCACCAGATACCTAGTATGCATTCAGACTCAGGAAAATCATTAACGGCAGACTTCTGAGAAACAAAAGCTTTCACTGGGCTCAGGGGATAGACTAGGAGCTGCCTCTCAAGTTGCAGGAGTAGGTTTGGAGGATGCAGGAGAGTCGGGAAGGGGTTCAAGGAGGTGGATGCACCTGTCTCCCAATGCTCCAGGAGACCGAACGGACACGGGCTCCCAAGTCCACAGGGCAGGAGGAGCAGACTTTGCAGGCATCCAAGGCCCAGGGCTCCCAGAGAGGATGTGTCTCCTCAACTAAAAGGCACTGGTTTTCAGAGCTCAGATAAGCATCTATCAGGAGAGAATGCAGTTGAATACAGGAATAGGTGCCCTCAGTGTTCCCATAATATTCCTGTAGACGACCCCCTGAAGCCTCCGGCCTCACCACTCTCCCCTTTTCCAAAGGTGGCTTGGCCCCCTACTTGGTAGGGAAAACACATGCTGGCAGGGACTCTAAACAAATCTGCATTTACACGTGGTTAAATGGGAGAAGCGTGCCTTTTCCTCTCTAATGCTCAAGTCCCCTCCTCAGAAGAAACTAACCCTGCTGACACCTGGATCTCAGCCTCCAGCCTCTAGAAATGTGTGAAGATGAGTTTCTGTTGTTTAAGCCACCCCGCCTGCGGTACTCGGTTAGGGCAGCCTGGGCTGACTAATTATACTATTACAGAGTAAAGCTGTGGTCAAACTTCTCCATTTCACCCTGGTAAGGATTTTCCCCTCCTTTATACCCAATATAATGGTTTCCAAATGTTTTTTAGGTGACACTGGAGAAACCTATGTGACATCTAATTTATCTGGGGTCAAAGGCTAGGTATAGGATGGACCTGGGCTTCTCATAGGATATTTATGAGAAAGGACCCCAGGCCCAAGTAAGTGGAGGGTCACCATGGGGTCACTACAGGTCAGTTCAAAGGGGCTGCATCAGAAAGGAGCACACAAGCCGTGAGATGAAGTGGACATGGCAGCAGGACGCCTGAGTGACAATGCCAGGCCTTGGAAGGGACATGCAGGCCACTGCTCCTGTTGAGACATCCCACCTGGCTGACAGCAGGACCTCAAAGGGGCAGGTCCCTGCCGTTTTCGACCACCATTGAGAGATTCTCTTTTCAAGCTGGACATGTGCCCAGTTTGACGGGAAGAATTTCACGAGGAGGCAGTGTGCTCCCAGAAGCAGAAGATGTGCCGGGGAAAGGGTCTGTTAATTCAGTGTTTCCAAGAAATGTATTGTCAAGACCATGCTGGAAAGACAATGCAAATAGGTCTTAGTGTGATGGGACTGTGGGTAAGCCTCGTGATCATTATTTTGAGTTTTGATTTAATCCCTTTATGCTCTATTTCCAACAAACTATTTTTAAAGAGTGCACAGGGCTGGTGGATGGCAAGCTAGTTTCTCCGGCTCCCTACCCTGTACTCACCGACGTTCCCATTGCTGTTGCCAGGGTGATCTGTGACCTTCCTGCTACCCCCTCATCCTTCCCACTTTCCTTCGTTTTTTAAAAAATGTATCTTTTTACTGAGGTGACATTCACATCACACCATTTTTAAATGACCAACTCAGCAGCCTTCAGTACACGCGCTGACACCACCTCTAGTTCCAAAACATCTTCATCACCCCCAAAGGCAACCCGTACCCACTAAGCAGTTGCTACTCTGTCCTTCTCCCCAGCCCCTGGCAACCACCAATCTGCTTCTGTCTCTGTGGACTGACCTCTTCTGTATATTTCCCGTACATGGATTCATACAATGTTTTCCAGGTGCATCTGCATTGCAACGTGTGTCAGTGCTTCCTTCCTCTTTACGGCTGAGTAACATTCCAGTGTATGTATAGACCGCATTTTGTTGATCGTTTATCTGTTGATGGACATTTGGGCCGTTTTCACCTTCTGGCTCTTGTGACTAGTGCTGCTGTGAACACGTGTGTACTAGTATTTGAGTCCTTGCTTTCAATTCTCCCAGGTATGTCCTTGGAGTGGAATTGCTGGGCCCCTATGGCAATTCTATGAATTTACTCATTTGAAAAATTTTTGAATGCTGGTTCATTTTCTTTTTCATTGAAGAAGTGACACTTCATCAGGTTAAGAATTCAAACAGAACCAAAGGGGATCCAGGGAAAGGAAGTCTCTCTCCCACTCTGACGGCAGCATCTCTCCTCGGGAATAATCTCTGGCTCCCAGGGGTTAAGAGTCTCCTGCACATCCATCCATGCATTTTCTACGCGCGACAAATACTTCCACCCCTCCCTGTTCTACGCAAATGGGAGCAACGATGGTCTCTGCCGTGCACTCTGCGCTCCTTTTGGGTACAGCTTCATCCACGGGTGGTCTGCAGCTGGGACGAGTGTACCCCCAAACGGTGGCGATGCTGGGTTGCTGCTGCTGAGTCAGTCTCTTCTCCCAACCCTCCCTTCATCTGTTTCTTAGTCTGGGCTTGATGCCACTCTGCCTGGCCCTCCTTTCTGCCTTCGGGGCATGTAGCAGCAGGCTTGGGAAGAGTAATCAGGCTGTGGAATGCCAGGACCCAAGAAGCACAATATTCATTAATGTCACTAAACACACTGCGCTCGTTTGGCCTACTTTGTAGCTGACGGGCCACTGAGTAAATGAGGGAGGGGGTGTATAGTTAGAAAAGCCGCCTTTTCCCAAGAGTCTCAAGGAGTTTACCCAAACATCTATCAGCTTGTTAACTCTTTGAGGGCAGGGCTCTGTTTGATTCAGGTGTGTGATCTCCACATCTCCTGGATCATACCTTGAAATATAACAGGTGATCGGCACGTGTCTGCTGTATGACTGAAATGAGTTTTCCTTTGAATACAAAGAACCTCAAAAGGACACATTTCATTTTAAGATATAAAGGTCCACATAGTCTAATATTGACGAGCAATCACAGAACAGCTGAGGTGTAGAATAGTGAGTGGCACAGCTGAAGTTCGCAGGTTAAATATCAGGATATCTTTACTCACAACAACGGCTAAAGTCGTATATTATAACGTGACGCAAATTGAGTGGGAGAAACCCACAGACCAAAGCATCTTGTTCATCAACAGGTTCAAAATGGAATTAACTTTCTCCCTCCGGAAAAGTGGTCCTGTACCTTTATTTTCCTCTTTGGTTAAGGGTATCAACATCCTCACAATATCTTGGAGATATCCTAGATTCTTCTGCTCTCACCCCCATATCCAATTGGTTACCAAGCAACTCCTACTGAATATCTTCATGGTCCTTGACTTTGTCAATTTTCCCCTCACAATTGCCCCAGCCCTGGTCCGTGATAATATCTTTTTTTTTTTTTCTTTTGACTGTGAACAAATTTCTAGAAAAGTCTCTTCTTGCCTCTGGTTTTGCTTTAATCTAGTTTAGTCCACCCTAAAACTCTAATAAATCTAAACCCCCAACCTTAAATGATCCCATGGCTCTCATCACGGCAGGATGGTTACATAGCGTGTTTTACTGAACAGTTAGCGTAGACATACCAGGTGTTGTGAATAATATGCAAGTGACTTACACTGTGGGTCAGGTGTAAACCCTCGGCTCTCATTATAACCAAGGAGGACCCTATGGGACCTTCCTGGGACAGACCCCTCCCCCCTTGTCCTTTGCCTGCCTCTTGTTTGTAGAAAACCTCCCAGGCCTCCCCTGAGTCACAAAAGCCTGGCTCAAGAATTCATGACTGAAACGATGTGAACATGTCGTGACAAAAATAGCAGTTGGGCCAGGAGAACTGGTAAGAATTTAAATGGTCAATCAGCCATATGGCAGTCACAGAATCTTTAGTTCCTCCCTGAAGTACCTATATAACAGTATCTGGTGCACTTTTCCTGAGTTGTTTTACAGAAGTTAAAACCACCACACCAGGGTTTCCCTGGTGGTACAGTGGTTAAGTGGCCAATGCAGGGGACACGGGTTCGAGCCCTGGTCCGGGAGGATCCCACGTGCCGCGGAGCAACTAAGCCCATGTGCCACAACTACTGAGCCTGTGCTCTAGAGCCTGTGAGTCACAACTACTGAGCCCGTGTGCCACAACTACTGAAGCCTGTGCGCCTAGAGCTGGTGCTCCGCAACAAGAGAAGCCACCACAATGAGAAGCCTGTGCACCGCAACGAAGAGTAGCCCCTGCTCACCGCAACTAGAGAAAGCCCGCGTGCAGCAACAGAGACCCAGTGCAGCCAAAAATAAATAAATAAAATAAATTTTTTAAAAACCAAAAAACAAAAACCCCAAGAAAACCCACCAAACCAAATGGAAGAAGTTAATGGCATGATGACCATGAGCAGGTACGCAGCCCCCAGACCTACTGGCATCTCAGGATTGATAATGTTAACCCCTGTGACACCGCCCCATTACCTCACCATCAGCCAATCAGAGAATTGTGCACAAGCTGATCACACACCCTGAGACTCGCCTCCCTCACCTGGCCTTTAAAAATGCCTCCCTGAAACCCATCGGGGAGTTCTGGTTTTTTGAGCATTAGCTGTCCCGGACTCCTTGTCTGGCGCCTTACAATAAATGCTGCACTTACCTTCACCACACCCCGGTGTCAGTAGATTGGCTTTACTGCGTGCCGTCGAGCACACCCAAGTTTGGTACAGTAACACCATCGCTGGGGACACACTTAGCAAACGACGGTCAGGGAAACATCCCTGCCCTGGTCCTGTGGGAACTTCTCTCCCTTAATGCCTGGTCCCTTGTCATTCTGTGGTGTTCTCATGAGCCTCACACCAGTGCATACCCACCACACTGATTCCTGTGGAATCACTAGAGAATTCTCGGCTTCTCTGCTATTGTTCAAAGTCAGACTTCAGGCTGCCAAGTTCTCACCAACTGTTAATTTCCATAATTCCAGCTATTACTCTTTCTTCCTGCAAGAGGATATTCCACAGTCCACACACATTTAGAGATGTGACTCTTCAATTCTGCAAAATTCCTACAAACAGTTGAGGCCTCAGCAGGGATCTGCAGCTTACATACTTCATATCCATTTAACTACGTGTGGGTTACAAGGACTTGGGTCATCTCAGACTGATTTAGCTTTTTCCTGGAACATCAACAACACAGTTTAAAACACCATCTCTACCAGCTCCCATTAGAATTTAAAAAAAGCAATTTCACTTACTTTATCTAAATGTTTATTAACATTCAGCCTATTTGCTTAGAACTCTAGAATTTTCCATAAAAAGATTTCATGGATACCTTTCATCTCAAAGATTTAGAGTGATGCAGGCAACAATAATTTTAGAGCAATCTCATTGCTTTATTACCACTACTAGCATTTAAAATTTTTAAGTTAAGGGAGATGACATGAATGCTCAAGTTGATAGATTATTTTTCTCAGTTGGAGTTCCCCAGAGATATTCTAGTTGGAAGCTTCAATTTGATGGAGGCAGCTATATGTGCTGAGAGATTTCCCCAGGGTCACGTAACTACCGAGGTCCCTGGCTTCCTGTAGTGTCCTCTTTCTACGGCACAAAGTTAGCTGAGGAACGGCATTTGCATAAACAAGTTTAGATATATAATCCCGTTACTGAGCTCCTCTTTTGTTAAACTTGCCATACACTCTTTTAATAACATTAGTTATCATAAATATAATGGAGAAGAAGGGAAGCACGTTAATGAGGTGCTCTGGGAGGTTGATAAAAGGTATTTTCTTTTATCCTAACATAAAACACTCTGGCAAAAAAGCTTGTGATCCAAAGGAAACTATGAAACAGAAACGGACTCACAGACATAGAGAACAGACTTGTGGTTTGCCAAGGGGGAAGGGGGTGGGGGAGGGTTGGATTAGGAGTTTGGGATTAGCAGATGCAAACTATTATATATAGAATGGATAGACGGCGAGGTCCTACTGTATAGCACAGGGAACTATATTCAGTATGCTGGGATAAACCATAATGGAAAAGAATATAAAAAAGAATGTATATATGTGTATAACTGAGTCACTTTGCAGTACAGCAGCAATGAACACAACACGGTTAATCAATTATACTTCAATAAAAAAAATAAAGAAAAAAAAAGCTTGTGATCAGTTCATGCTGGATATTCGGAGAATTATAAAATATCAGGCATGCCAGAAAGAAGCAAGGCCTCCAAGTTTTAATTTTTGGGAAAGTTTCAGAGCATCCCTGAGGGTTTTCTTAAGCTTGTAAGTTCTAAGACCCTTCAGAATTTATGTTCAGGTATGAATTATTCGCTTTCTTCCCACGCTTCCAAGAGACACTTAGAAGAGCTGGGTAATTGGTGGACAGAATATGTTATATTCACAGACACGTGCAACTATCACCACAGTCAATTTTAGAACTTGTTCATCTCCCCTAAAAGAAGCCCTGTCCTCATCATCATTCACTCCCTCTTTCCTCCCAAGTCTCCCTAGACGACCACTAATCTACATTCTATCTCTATGGATTTGCCTATTCTGGACATTTCATATAAATGAAATCATACAGTATGTGACCTTTGGGGACTGAATTCTTTTACTTAACGTAATGTTTTCAAGGTTCATCCATGTTGCAGCATGCACCAGCACTCCATTCCTTTTTATGTTCAATAATAGTCCATCATATGGACATATCACATTTTATCCATTCATTTATTATTTGGTGGACATTTGGGTTGTTTCCACTTTTTGACTATTACGAACAATGCTGCTATGAACATTCATGTGCAACTTTTTGTGTGGACACCTATTTTCATTTCTCTTGAGTATATACCAAGAAGTGGAATTTCTGGGTCATATGGTAACTCTATGTCTAATGTTTTGAGGAAGTGTCAAGGTAGCTGGCCCCATTCTACATTCCCACCAGTGTATTCCCCCAGCAATGCATGAGGGTTCCAATTTCTCCACATCCTCGCCAACCCTTGCCGTTATCTGCCTTTTTTGTTATCACCATCCTAGTGGGTATAAAGTGGTATCTCAGTGTGGGTTTGATTTGCAGATCCCAAAGGCTAATGATTTGAGTATTTCTTCATGTGCTTCTTAGTTATTTGTGTCTGTCTTTCAGAGAAATGTCTATTCATATGCTTTGCCCAATTTAAAATTGGGCTATTATCTTTTCTTAGAGAGTTGTAAGAATTCTTTATATATTCTAGATCCAAGTCTCTTATCAGATATATGATTCACAAATATTTTCTCCCATTCTGTGGGTTGTCTTTCCACTTTCTTGATGATTCTCTTTGCAGCGCAGAATATTTTAATTTTGAGGAAATCCAATTTTTATGTTTTTTTTTTTGTCACTTGTGCAGTTCCAACATTTTGAAAGATAAACTAGTTCCTCAGGGTAGAGGTAAAAGAATTACTCACAACTTATAGGTCGGATGGGAAATTTACTATTACTGAGACACGTTGAAGATGAGGAAATAAGACACTTAGAACCAAGAAGCGAGAAAACAGCAGACAAAGGAGATTTTTAAAAGTCACTGGCTAACTTCAGTTGACTGTGAAGGTCTCTCTGTTGGTCACGGTTCCGGAGGGAAGCAGATGGGATACTGGGGAGAGGTTAATGAAGGGACTTTGTTGACAGGGTTAAGGGAAACCAACAAATGATGATGGTGAAGCACCCGGGGCTAGTGATGCTGGGAAGCTGCTGTCCCAACTTGGTAAACAGGGAGTTACTGGAAACTAGTTATAGGGAAGGGCTGCTCAAAGGAAGCCATGACTTTCAGTGAAAGGATGCAGCCACTGCTGACCTACAGTGAGGCAAGGAGAAAGCTCTGTCCTCCAACTCTGTAACCTCCTGCCTGTGCCTTCTTAGGCAAAGCCAAGTAAAAGCCAGGAGCAAGGGGACTTGGTGCACACGGTCCACCGAAGCCAGTCTCTGGGGCTACAGAACAAGATGGAGAAGAGTGGAGGGTGGAGAGTGGGTCTGAAGGAGAATGTCCCTTCAGTCACTGGGATGGTGAGTTGGGCATTTTCCCTCTTTGGTGAGGGAGCAATTTACACTAAAAGAAGAAGGAAAAAAAAAAAGGGCAGGTCATTCCCTCATCATGCCTTTTAACTTTCTCCCCCTGCTTCCCTCATTCACCCAGGCATACCTGTCCCCCACACCTTTGCAGGTAAAGTTTGACCTCTCACAGCCTCAGCTCAGATGCCACCTCCTTTTTGCTGCTGTTCCTCAATTTTCTCAGATGTGATCTCCCTCCTTGGAAGTCCCTGAAGGAGACTGAACTGTCCACAGAATGGTTCTAACTTTCATTGTTACTTAGAGACACATCCTATGGCTCTCACTGATCAATGAGCTCTTGGGGCAGAACCATTTTCATGCACCTTTGCACCTCTGCACACACACAGCACCTCAGTTAATATTTGATGAATGAATGGATTGAGGATGAGGAATTATTTAGGTTTCTTGAAATCTGCTAGGTGGAAGAGTCCTTGAGGTCCTTCTGTTTTTAATGCAGCCACTTCATGGTCCTACTCAGCAAAGACTCTGCCTCTAGGTGGGGACACTGTTGGTGGCCAACTCAGCATTTCTCCCTTCTTCCTCTAACACAGCTCTGATTTTGTTCAAGTCTCCCCCCAACCACCACCCTGTATCAGAGGGGACCCTCACCCCGGGCTAGATAATTTAAGGATACTGCATTCCCTCTTGCCAGGAATTAGTTTAGGGAGGGACATGTGACCAAGTTCTGGCTACAGAGCCTTGAAGGGAAGTTACTTGTGATGTCCAGGAAAGCCCTTGCTCCTCTTGAGAGAGAAGCTCCAGTCATTATTGGGAGCCAATTTACAACCAGGAGAAGAACCAGCTTCGAGATGGTGTCAGTGTGGAGTGCAAGGCAGGGATCTGAAAAGAACTGGGCCCTTGCTGACATCATCGAGGGTAACCTGAAGCCTGCTCTATCTTCAACTTCTCCTTCTGTGATTAAATATGTTTCCTTGTTTGGAAAGACCTCTGAGCTGGGTTTTCTGTTACTCTGTATCTGAAAGCAGGAACATACACTCTGCCATTGTTTTCCTCTTCAATCCTTCTGTTATAGGAGCCAAAATATAATTGAATAGCCCTCTGAATGTTTAGACTTGCTCTGTACCCAGGAATGTAAGAATGGTTTATACCAGAGAGACCCTGTCAAGCCTGAACATCATATATCATTTCATAGTAGCCGGTGCTCTGGAGGCTGGGAGTTTGTTCTGTATTCATCCTAGGATCTCCTTTTATGTGCTGTCTCTTGCCTATTACATTGGACCTGGATTTTTCTTTTTTTTAATAGTTTCTCCAAAATGTTAAAGGTATTTTCTTTTCCATGCACACAAAAAATTCTTTGCTTCTTCAAGGTAAGAATGAGCCTTAAGCCCTTAAGCTCTGAACCCAGGATAGATCAACAACAGCATTTGCCAAAGCAAAGCCTTGCTTACCCCAGGGGCCTTCCACCCAGGACTCCTAGCCGTACTGGATGCTTCATAATAGGCAGGATTTGGGGCTATTTATGTTGTAAATTGACAGGTCAACTTCACAGTGAGATTTATTTTGCCTTTCCTTGCAATTTAGATGAAAAGTCAAAACCCGCTCTTGTGTAACTTTAAGTCCAGGTAGAGTGATTATTGGAGACATTCAGTAGGCAAGGGGAAAGGATTTGTACCCGGGAGCCCCACGGGGTCCTGCTCAGTTTCAATATTTCCATGTCCCCCATTTCTTGTTTGTAGGAAATAGGCTTCATTCAGCCTCCTTGACCTTCCCTGAGTTCCAAAGGGCAGGTTCAAACAATTGCTAATCAGGAAAGGGAGGGGATGCAGAAACAAGGGAAGAGTAGTCAAGAAACAATAGTACAGCCTTGGGGCAGGGTCCTGGCTCCTCCTCAAGGGACACACATAACAATCTCTTGGAGTTCTGCAGAACTAAGGCAGAGGATGGTAACTTCAGGCTGAGCACAAGATTCCTGGAGCACCACCCAATAGTTACTTCACTACCAACCAATCAGAAGAAAGTCACACACCCTGCAGCCCTCACCCCAAATTTTGCCTATAAAAACTCCCCCCCCCCCCCCCCCCCGCCAAATCACTGGGGAGTTTAGGGCTTTTGAACACAAGCCACCTGTTCTCCTTGCTTGGCCCTGCAATAAACCTTTCTCTGCTCCAAACTCCAACGTTTTGGCTTATTTGGCCTCACTGTGCATCAGGCACACGAACTTTGTTCGATAACTAAAGTATGTATTATGAGGCTCCACACCAGCCTGAATGACCCAGAATCTTTGGGGGAAGGGTATTTTTAACCAGCACCCCAGATTTGTAATTTTTACAAATTCTGATCTTCAGAAACACTGGTCTAGATTTTAAGTTTCTTGAGACAGGATCCATGTCATTTATTTTTCTTTCTAATGCCTAGCGCGCAGGAAGTGCTTGAGAAATGGGTTTTGGAGGAAAGGATCTAAGAAAAGTGACTGTTTCAAAATTTGGCTTTGAAGCCCCTTACTGTCCTGTTGAAACAGGAGGGAAGGGGGCAGGGCACAACCTTTGAAAGAATGACATAGCCCGAGGACATCACATAAACTGATTAGAACCAAGTGGGTCCAAGATGGTGGACAAGTCGACTTCCACTAGACTTTGAGCCTCAGTATACACTCACTGTAACACATCAGCAAGCTAAATGACACACCCACAGGCACCATGACAGTTCCAAGATCGACCATAAGGATCAAGAATGGGCGGTGGCCCAATTCCTGGAAATCCCCACCCCTTCCTGCTATAGCTGGAATACTCCTCCCACTCATTAGCCTATGAAATTACCCACCCCTATAAAAACTGACAACCCCATACCCTGGGGCCTTTCTCACCTTCTGAGATGGCCCACACTCTGTCTGTGGAGTGTGTTTCTCTCTAAATAAATCCACTTCTTACCTATCACTTCATCTCTCACTGAATTCTTTCTGCGATGAGACATCAGGAACCTGAGCTTCATTAAGTCCTGAAACCAGGTGTGTGATCTCAGTTGGAAGATTGCAGGTTTTGGCCAGGTTCGAGTCCCGGCTGTGTGGGTTCAAGTCCCAATCAGGGTTTTGGCCGAGTTCAAGTCCTGGCATGTGGGTTCAAGTCCCAATTTGAGGTGCATGGTTTAACTGTCCCTGCCTATCTCCAGAGTAAATCTTGGTTGTCTGTTCATAACCTTCTGTATCTTGGGATATGTGGTGGTGAGAGTAGATGCAGCAATTTGAAGCCCTCAGCAGCAGGGGCTCATCCAAAAGATTGCTCCAGAGTGAACGTGGCCGGGCTTCCTGCCTTCACAAGTCTGGATCTCTAGCTATCCTGTTCCTCCGATGAGCTACCCACTAACATTTCAATAAATTCCTTTTCTACTTAAGTTAGCCAGAGTAGTCAGGGTCCAGCCAGGAGACAGTATACAAACAGATTATTTGAACATTAAAAAGTTAATATAGGGCTTCCCTGGTGGCGCAGTGGTTGAGAATCTGCCTGCTAATGCCCTGGCTGGGAAGATCCCACATGCCGCGGAGCAGCTAGGCCCGTGAGCCACAACTACTGAGCCTGTGCGTCTGGAGCCTGTGCTCCGCAACAAGAGAGGCCACGACAGCGAGAGGCCCGCGCACCGCGATGAAGAGTGGCCCCCACTTGCCGCAACTAGAGAAAGCCCTTGCACAGAAACGAAGACCCAACACAGCCAAAAATAAATTTAAAAAAAAAAAGTTAATATAAAAAAAAGTCAATTAGGTAAAAATGTGTTAATTATAAAATTATCAAAGGGTAAAAAGAGAATTTCAAGGCAACATGGAGGCAGCAACTGCAGCTACCACTCCCAGGGTTGACAGAACAAAAAGTAAGGGGAAAATGTAGAAACTTAGGGGTGGGGCTCCATGGAGCTAAAACTCAGATCTTTGAGGTGGGCTTGGGTGTGGGTGTGGTTTAGCGTGTAGAGGGGAGGGTTCGGAGCTTGGAGACAATGGCCAGATTATGTCTCTGTTGCTTGTTCTTTCGGATGTTTTCATTTCACGATTCTCCTTTGAACATCTTGCAGTTTAGTCCTATCTTATGAGTTGATCTGGACTTTTTCTTCACTTTTTTTTTCTGAGCTAAATTAATTGTTTCACTTCTCCTTTTTGTCCACCTCTGTCCATAGTTTCGTATTCATGGTGTTCTGTCGTAGTTGCTCGTGTTCGTTTAGTTATATTTAATTCATATTTGAGTGTGTTACAATATTTCTTTCCTTTTTTTAAAATTTTTTATTGGTAGATACATTTGGATTCTCATTGTGTTCTTCTCATAGCAGCTTTGTGTGGAGGTTACCTGCTTACTTCTGTTCATTCTGGTTTTTCTTGATCAGCAATAGCACATGCATCTATGGGGTGAGTGAAGAGTTGGGTTGAGTTACTTACCAGGTTTCTTAGCCCAAGAGGGTGCTCTGTTAGTACAGCAAAGTGCAGTTCTTATTTTTTGGTGCCAAGGAAGGTAGTATTTCTTCCAGTTGTATGACTCCCTTGTTTCTGTGAGAACTTGAATTTCCACTGCTTGGTTTTTTGGTTTTTTTTTTTCACTTCTTTAAGAGATGCCTCCCCCTCCCAGTCCTCCTCCTCACTCAGAACTGGTACACGACTCATGCTGATCCTCTGACCCTATACTTTCAAGTGTCTTCCTTTTGATTATTTTGTAGCCAAGTCCACCTGATCTCAGAGCTGTTCTGAAATTCCCCCATCCTGAGGGAGATGCTTCCCTCCTGGTTGTGACATTTTTACTGGGGTGTTCTGCCACCACTAGGAATCTTGCTTCAATCTCCTCATTCTGTGTGATTTTCACCTGACTCTTTGCTCCAGTGTGGGCTCTGGAGCTGGTCTGCTGGTTCTGTATGTTTATTTCCTCCCTGATGTGTAAATTGACATTTGTAGTGTTCTAGTTATGATGTAGACATGCCTTTTTGGACCGTTTCACTTGCTCTTCTTGTTGATCTTTTTTTTTTTTTTTTTTTAGAAAGATAGGTTGGTGGTGGGCATTAAGAGAAGATTCAAGGAGTTTTTAAAAATTATTATTATTATTATTATTTTTTGCTGTGTTGGGTCTTCGTTTCTGTGCGAGGGCTTTCTCTAGTTGTGGCAAGCGGGGGCCACTCTTCATTGCGGTGCACAGGCCTCTCACTATCGCAGCCTCTCCTGTTGCGGAGCACAGGCTCCAGATGTGCAGGCTCAGTAGTTGTGGCTCACGGGCCTAGTTGCTCTGTGGCATGTGGGATCTTCCCAGACCAGGGCTCGAACCCGTGTCCCCTGCATTGGCAGGCAGATTCTCAACCACTGTGCCACCAGGGAAGCCCCTTGTTGATCTTTTTATTGTATTTATTTTTTACTCCACATTTCCCTCCCAGTTTTATTAATTGACATACATCACTGTATAAGTTTAAGGTATACAGCATGATGGTTTGATTTACATATTTTGTGAAATGATTAGCACATTAGGTTTACCTAACATCCATCTTCTCATATACTGGGGTGGCGAAAAAGTTCGTTCAGGTTTTTCTATAACATCTTACAAAAACCTGAACGAACTTGCTGACCAACCCAATAGATAAAACAAAAAGAAAGAAAAACAGAAAAAAGAAAAATAATTTTCTCCTTGTGATGAGCACTCAGGATTAACTCTTTTATTGATCTTTATGCCTTTTGAAGAATGTACGGAGAATTTCATATTTAGGGAGTAGCTATCATCTTATAGGAATCTGGAAGGGATGCCTCCTTAAAATTTTTTTCTTTTCTAACCATGGCTGGTAAATAGACATGTAATTGAGTTCACATATTTATTTTGTATCCAACAGCCTTGCTAAATGTTGGAATTAATACAACAGTTTAGATTATTTTAGAATTTTCAGGTAGACAAGCATATCTGTGGGTCAGGACAGTTTTGTTCTTTCCTTTTTAACCCCTTGTAACTCTTACTTCCCTTTCTGGTCTTACTGCGTTGGCTGAATCTTCTGCACAACTGTGAATAAAAGTGTTGATAGCAGGCATCCTTGTCTTATTATCAATTATTAGGGTTCTTTGCCACTAAATATAATGGTTGCTGAAACTGTTTTGTAGATACAGTATATCAAAGAAATTTCTATCTTTTCATTTTAAAAGGGAATTTAATGGTGAAAGAGTGTTGAATTTTATAAACCTTTTTCTACATCAACTGAGAAAATCATATGATTTTTATCTCTTAGTCAAATAACATTCTAAAGAGAGAAAAATATAGATTTTCTAGTGTTAAACCACTCTGTCGTTCCAGGACCAAACCCAACTTGGTCATGATGTGTTATTTTTTTTAAATACATTTTGGGGGACTTCCCTGGTGGTCCAGTGGTTAAGAATCTGCCTGCCAACGCAGGGCACATGGGTTCAATCCCTGGTCCGGGAATATCCCACGTGCTGCGGGGCAACTAAGCCTGTGCACCACAACTACTGAACCTGCGCTCTAGAGCCCGCGAGCCACAACTACTGAGCCCACACACCTGGAGCCCGTGCTCCGCAAGAAGAGAAGCCACTGCAACAAGAAGCCTGCACACCACAACAAAGAGTAGTCCCCCCCTTGCCACAACTACAGAAAGCCTGCACGTAGCAACCAAGACCCAGTGCAGCCAAAAAATAAAAAAATACATTTTGGGCTTGCTTTGGTAATATTTTGTTTAGAATGTTTACACCTATATTAAGAAATAAGACTTGCCAATAATTTTTATTTCTTGTACTGTTCTTGTTTGCTTTTGGCATCAAGGTTATTAGGGTTCAAAGAATGAGTTCTCTCTTTCTACTCTCCAGAGGAGTTTATGTAAAATGGAATTTTTTTGTTCCTTGAAGCTTTTGCAGAATTTACATATAAAATCATCTGGGTATGGAGTTAGGCAACATGGCAGCATCTTGACTTGGTATTTTGAGATAAAAATGTTAAACAATGGATTCAATTTATTTAACCTTTATAGAACTCTTCAGGCTTTCTACTTCTTCTTAAGCCAATTTTGGGAACTTAAACTTTTTTTAGGAATTTGTCTAGATCATATGATAAACCATAAAGGATGTCATGATACATTTCAAAGGATCAATATCAAACATGATGTTTTCTAACCATATTGCAATAAAATTAAAAAGTAGTAACGGGCTTCCCTGGTGGTGCAGTGGTTGAGAATCTGCCTGCTAATGCAGGGGACACGGGTTCAAGCCCTGCTCTGGGAAGATCCCACATACCGCGGAGCAACTAGGCCCGTGAGCCACAACTACTGAGCCTGCGTGTCTGGAGCCTGTGCTCCGTAACAAGAGAGGCCACGATAGATAGTGAGAGGCCCGCACACCGTGATGAAGAGTGGCCCTCGCTTACCGCAACTAGAGAAAGCCCTCGCACAGAAACGAAGACTCAACACAGCCAAAAATAAATAAATAAATAAATTAAAAAAAAAAAAAAAAGTAGTAACAAGTGGATTGCTTAAAGAGGCCCACCTATTTGGAAAATAAATAACATGCTGCTAAAAAATCATGGACTTTAAAAGGATTTGGATGTTATAAAAAGTAAGAAATATGTAGAATTAGCAATAATGAAAACAATACTTGTCAAATTTTGTGGGAAACTGCCAAAACAGAATTAAGAGGAAATTTTTTAGCTCAAAATAAATTTTTCGGGCAATAAGAAAGGTTAAATAAAGTGAACCCAAAAAGTGACCTTAAAGAAGTCAAAGAAATGGGGAAAACAGCAACACAAGGGAGATTAACAAAATCCAAAGCTAGTCCTTTGAAAAGATTAATAAGATCCAACTCTGGCAACGGCAACCAAGAAAACACAAAAGAAGATGAAAATAGAATAAAGAATTTAAAAAAGGAAATGTTCCTTTAAAAAAGGAACATAAGCATATGAGAAATTGTTTTCTTAATGAATATTATAAACAACGAAACACTAAAAATTTGAAAACCTCACTGAAAGTAATAAATTCCCAGTACTGCCCTCTTATCCTGGCAAGAGGGGTTCCTGCCCTGGGCCTGCCTTAGAGGACCCAAATCTGACCCTCCTCTGGCTCTACCCCTCCCCAGATGGCCAGGGGTACCCAGAGCCAAGAGGATGTGCCCATTGGCGCCTGTCCCCTCCACTAGATCAAGGAGCAGGTGTGGAATTCTCTGTCCAAGCAAGTCTGGGTTCACTGCCAGGAACTGGGTAGGCTCTTTACTGCACACAGGCCTGGTCTCCCAAAGTGGACAAGGGATGGCTGTTCGTGACAGAAGATGCAGTTTGGATGTGTAGCCGGGTGTCCATACACATGCATAGGAGGGCCTTTGAGGCGCAAGACAGGGCAGGGGATGGGACGGGAGGAGGGGTGGGCTGCAGGTCAGGGGCCAGGGGACAGCTCTCCTCAGCTACCCGTACTGCAAAGTGAACCTCGAGGAGTTTGAGAATTCTAAATTTGAACTTGACCTTCTAGGTTGCTACGAAGGTACAGTCATGGTAGGATGACAGAACATATTTAAGTTTGTTAGCCTGACTTATAACTTTAAATATTTAGACATATGGTATGTGGCTTTCCATTTGCATTTTTGCCCCAGGCCCTGCAATGTTTGAGGTAGACCTGTATTTCAGTATTTTAGATTTATGGGAATTCATACTCTCATGTTAGGTGTTAAGCTCTGGGGAGCAGCATGCCATTATTTAGAAAGTAGACCATCCAATAGCTGAGCCAATAATTCCATACCTAGATATATACCCAAGAGCAGTGCTATTCAGAGAATAGCAGAAGAAAGAAGAGCTTGTACCAGGATGACAAAAATCAACTTTATCACCAAGCACACTATTTACTGTAGCTCCAATTTGTTTTACAGAGAAACTTTCTTGATGAAGGAAGCAAGGCATTGATTTACCAGTTCTAGGACCATATTTTGAGCAGCACTGCCCCAGAGAAGTTCTTGCCCATGTGCCCAAGGAGACATGAACCAGAATGTTTATAACAGCATTGTTCGTAATAGGAAAAATGTGGGAGCAAACTTAAAGTTCATCAACAAGACGATAGAAAACCCGATTGTGGTATGTTTGGAACACAACGTAGCAATGAAAGTCATTGAATCAGAATTGAGCATTTCAACATGAATGAGTTTTATAAGCCTAGTATTGGTGAGACTTGGAGGGAAAGGAGGAAGACGGGTTATGAAAGAATACACGCATAATAGCACTTATATAAAGTTAAAAGCATGCAGAACATACCATCTGTTGTTCAGGAATACATATATAAGCAGTAAAAGTATAGGAAATTCCAGGGAAGGATTAACAACAAATTCAGGATGATGGTTATTTCTTGGGGAGGAAGGGAGATTGGGAAGGACAAGGTAAGCCTGCTGCGTAGTGGGTATGAACGTTCTTTTTTGTTATTTTATGGCTTTTTGTCTGAAATATTTGTTTTAATATTTAAAATTTTTATTTATTTATTTTTTTGGCTGTGCCATGTGGGATCTTAGTTCCCCGGCCAGGGATTGAACCTGGGCCCTCGGCAGTGAGAGCACAGAGTCCTAATCACTGGACCACCAGGGAATTAATTCCTTGTCTGAAATATTTTAAAATACATTTAGGAAAGATTTTAGTTTTAATTTTGGTTAAACATTCTTTGAAAAAAAATTATTTTATTATCATCATCACATAATCCAGCAATTATGCTCTTTGGTATTTACCCAAATGAACGGAAAAAATTATGTCCACACAAAAACCTGCACACAGATGTTCATAGCAGCTTTATTCACAACTGTCAAAACTTCTAGAGGAAGAAAAATAAACAAAAAAACCCAAAAAAACTTCTAGAGGGGGGTGGCCAAGATGGCAGAGTAGGAAGACCCTGAGCTCTCCTCCTCCCATGGGCATAATCGCCAAAACTTGGAAGCAACCAAGAAAGTCCTTCAGTAGGTGAATGGGTAAATCAACTGTGGTACATTGGACAATGGGATATTACTCAGCACTGAAAAGAAATGAGCTATCAAGACATGAAAAGACAAGGAGGAAACTTAAATGACTATTACGAAGTGAAAAAAAGCCAATCTGAAAAGGCTATACATACTGTGTAATTCCAACTATCTGACATTCTGGAAAAGGCAAAACTATGGAGACAGTAAAAAGGTCAGCAGTTGCCAGTGGTTGGTGTGATAGGCAGAGCACAGAGGATTTTTAGGGCAGTGAAACTATTCTGTATGTTGTTATGATGGTGGTTACATGTCATGATATTATACATTTGTCCAAACCACAGAATGTACAACTCAAGAGTGAACCCTAACGTAAACTGTGGACTCTGGGTGATAATGATGTTTCAATGTAGGTTCACGGATTGTAACAAACGTTGCTTCTCTGGTGCGGATGTTGACAGTAAAGGAGACTGTATGTGTGGGGGGACTCTATACTTTCTGCTCAGTTTTGCTGTGAACCTAAAACTGCTCTAAAAAAATAAAGTTTGTTAATTAAAAAAATATATTTTAAAAATTCACATTCCTGTGAAGAGGTGAATTCTTTTTTCAAACTCAGTTACACTGACCACAGAATAGAGATTGTAACTCTGGAATATTTGATGTTAATGTAAAATTTATTTGAGAAAAAATTTCAAGTTGCACCTGACCTACTGTAATTTTGCAGTTGTGAATTCTTGCCAGTATTCTCAGTAATTTGTGATAAGATGAAATTTCAAAGGTCACGACCTGATTAAGCCCAAGCATCACTGCATGATACCAAGTCTAATCAGCTTTAAGGCTAATGCAAAGTAATCAAGAAGGTTGTGGGTTAATAATAAAAACCCAACCAATCAACCAACCAGTCAACCAACCAACCAAACACAGGTGACCTGGTGAATGTTCACAAACTACCAAGTTTGGAAACCTGGTACTCATCGTTAATGTGACTGGGACTTCCTGACGGCCTCCTGCTAGAGTCCCCACTGATTCCCAGGGCCAAGCAGGTCTGCACCGGGACGCGCCCCTGTCTGCCCTGTGGTCGCACATGCATGGAGTGGTGGCGCACATAGGCTGCACTTGCCAGTGAGGTTCCTGAACCACACTGTTGACACAGATGCCATCCTTTCTTTGAACAGAAGACAAATGATCCACGGCAATCGCACCAAATCTTAATCTCCAAGGATATATCTGACACAAACAATTCCATCATATTTTCCCTAATCTGTGAGGATGGATTATAAGCATGTCTCCCTACAAATTCGTACCCACCTTCTGCAGAGCAAAGCAAGCCAAGACTGCGCTGCTCTGACTTAAGCGTCATCTCAACACACCCTTGTCGGTAAGCTGACACAGTCTTTCCTCCTGATTCCTTTCCAATGGACACCTCCCCTCGCTCTGTCCCTTTCCACTCAGTCCCAGCTTGGATTTTCCCTTATTTCTCCTCCAAGTAGGCTCCTCCCCTGACGTTGGTTTCACACCCAGTCTTCTCCAAAAGTAATAGATGCCAAGTTGGAGGAAAAGCACTTTGAGTTATCTTGACTTTAAATGAACATTTTAAATAAAATATATTAAAGAATCTTACTATAAAACAACATACATATTATATTTATATATAGTCATATATACTTATATATATTTATATGTATATAAATATACATTTATATACATATATTTGTATGTATATAAATATATATTTACTTATATGTATGTTTATAAATATAGATTTATATAAATATATTTATATTCTCTTCCTTTAAAAATTCAGAATATTCTGAACTTTAGAAAAATCACACGGAACCCACAGTGCCATCCAGAGACAACTATTGTGAAGACGTGGACGTCTGTTCTGGTGATTTAAATCAGATCTACCTCATGTGCTCCACCCTGCCACTTGTAGCCTCCTTCAAAAGAAGGGATTGGGGGCTTCCCTGGTGGTGCAGTGGTTAAGAATCTGCCTGCCAATACAGGGGACACGGGTTCGGGCCCTGATCCGGGAAGATCCCACATGCCGTGGAGCAACTAAGCCCATGCGCCACAACTACTGAGCCTGCGCTCTAGAGCCCGCGAGCCACAACCACTGAGCCCTCATGCTGCAACTACTGAAGCCCACGCACCTAGAGCCTGTGCTCACAAGAGAAGCCACTGCAATGAGAAGCCTGAGCACCGCAACAAAGAGTATCCCCTGCTCACTGCAACCAAAGAAAGCCCGTGCGCAGCTACAAAGACCCAACGCAGCCAAAAAAAAAAAAAAAAAAAAAGGGATTGGGCAGTGATAATCTTTTCTCATCTTCTTTTAAACACATATATGCCATTTAATGATTATTCATACTCATAGTTCAAAGACTAATTTCATTGGTTCACATCAAAATAACCCTGGCTTGGAGGCGTTGTCATCTTCCTTTTTTTTTGTCTTCCGGTGCTAAATAGGCTTCCCCTGATTTGGGAGCAGACCCACGACAGCCACCTGCAGCTGAGCCTATACCCTCCTGCTGACCCTTCGGTCCATGCAGCTGTTCCCAGGGAAAGGTCTTTAACCCCCGTTCTGCCTTCTAACGACGGGCCCAGAAGATAGCCTGAGGCATGTGCCAGTTTGGGGCACTATCCCACAATCAGAGTGTGGGCACTCGGAAGGAGCCTATATCCAGAAAACGAGAAGAAAGCAGATCGGTGTCAGGGAGCTACAGGAGAAAGCCTGTGGTCCCAGTGGACCTGGACAACTGAGATCGAGTCGAATCCAAAGAGGGGGCACATCCTTCTACCAAAAATGCACGCGGAGCAGGAAGGAGAGGTCTGGGGAGTCAGATGCAGCAAAGGCTGAGGGTGAGGAGGTGTCAGAGGTCAAAGGCGAGCAACGAGTCAAAGGTCCGGGTCTTTCCAGAGAGGGACTAAGGAAGCCAGGCAGCGAGATTGGGAACAGGTGCAAGACGTTCCCAAGGAAGGTGCTCGGTGCTGCGCCAAAGGGCCACCAAGATGGAGGCTTCCTACCGATGTCTCTCCAGGGCAGGACCCCATCTGGGAGTCAAGCCCAGTCTCCCCAGCAAAGAGGTGCACAGAACAGGACTATTCCTCTACCTTAGTGGGTAGAAATACACAACTTTTATGCTGGAAAAGTTCAAGTCAGCATGACTCAAGGATTAAACAAAAGACTACTCAGGGGGCTGCTTCGTGAGGGCTGTTTTCCCGAAGGAGATTCCCGGCCCCCTTATGGTAGCGACCCAGTCCCTCTCTCTCTTAAATGTCCTTTACCCGAGTGCCCCGACACACACTAGACACCACCCGCCTGTGCCGGATCAGTAAATCAGCGGATTCGCGAGAGAGGATATTGTTGACTGAAACGGCCGTGGATCCATCTTAGAATCACAAACTCACCTTCCGTCTCCCTGCGGCAACGTTACACGGACCTTACTCCTCCCTGGACCGGACCCAAACAGCGACTGCCCTCTCGCCGAGGCAGACAGCCTGGCAGTGCCTTTCCCACCCCTGGGCAAGAGCTCTTCACATGCACATCGAGGGCCTGGAAATTCCCGGGAACGCTCCAAAGGCCGAGGCTTGTGACCTCCCGCTCGTATTTCGGAAAAGTACCGACCTTCCCGGCTGCTCTCAAGGAGGGCAACAATTCACCACCAATAACTGAAATCAAGTCATACCTTTCCGCAGGGGCAGCTGAAGGATTCAGAAGTAGGATGGGCACCTCGCTCCTGACCACCAGATGGCATGACCACGGGTGAGGTCACAGCTAAGTATAAAATGCCCGGAGCAAACTGGAGGTGAAAGAGGGGCCGTTCTCAGCAGTATAATGGACAGCCTCTCCACGCTCATTATCCCCACCTGCTCCGTCTTCTCCGACGAGAATCCTAATGCGAGTTTGCAGAAAGTCAGCTGGAGCTCGTTCCCCATGTAATTCAGACCACGTTGCCTGCAGCTCCTAGGAACTCAAAGAAACAGGACTAATAGTACTATTGAAAATGTAATTAAGGGCATTCATTGTAAAGTAATAATGAATCACCTCACCCTCACCATATGGCTAGAACTGATTAATACCTAGAGGAAATTATCTAAAACCCCTAAAATCAGAATTCATGTCTCAGATCATAATGAGAAAAAAATTTTTCTGAAAGAAAACATGATTGGGAGTTTACTAAACCCAGAGGCAAGAAGAAAATATTGGGGAAACCATTTTTCTGAAAAATCTTATTTAGATTAGGTGAGTTATGTTTTCAGTGCAGAACCATATCGCAAATGTAGAAATATTATAAGATTTACATTTTGGAGTTGTTATTTAACTGAATGATTTTCCCTCTTATAATTATGGGGAATTAATGGAAGAATCTCCACCTAGACTGATAGTTTCATAAATCACCAGGGATGGGCTCAGCCCATTGACTGAATATCTTTGTTCAGAAGATACTGGTTGAAATGCTGTTTGTCGGCAGGAAGATCATGCATTGTGATTTAATCCCTTAGGATCAGTTAAAATGGTAGAAATGTTAGAATTTCTGGGCAGTGCCAAACAGGTTAGCATGACAAGAGATGCCCGGAAAGATGCAGCCCCGATTAGAAGACAGTGTTGCTATGAAAAGGAGTTTATAGGTACACCTTGGGGAATTTTGGGATACCTAGGGCTGTTCCTGGCTTTTGATTAGCATATGTGCCCTGGGGCCATCTGGGGAAACAGAAAGAAGCAGGAGTTTTTTGTTTTTTTTTTCTGCCAGAAACCCTTAGATTACTTTGTATACTGTTGGGAGAAAGTTTAATGGGCTCAACACTACCTTGAGGGAGGGTAAGGGGGGAATTTTTTTTTCTGCAAATACTTCCATGGGTGGGGAGAATAATGATGATTTGCAGCACGGCTGGTAGTGCTGGAGTTCCAAGAATTTTGCGAGGATGCTTGGACCTGCAACTCTAAACGCCGACTCCAGTTTTGCTTTTTTGCTTCTTTGGCCACCAGAGAAATGGACAAACCTCAGCGTATTCTTTCTTAAACTACTACTAAAAAGGTTATCACCTTAAGTTGAGCACACCTAACATTTGGTCAAGACCCATGGACCTAGATGAAAGTAAATCAGAGAATTCCCAGGGTGGCAAAAGTTCCTCCTGGATAGAGTTCCTTCTCCTGGATTTGGGTTGAGGAGTGAGACAGCGGTCATTCCAGGCATGAACAGAGCCAGTGTACAAGCCTAATTGTTGTTTTAATGATCCAAGTTGGATTCAGGGAATATCTGTGCACTTCTGTGATTAGTACATCCATCGGCATTAAGATTTCCTCATGCCATAACTGAGAGGGGAGTGGCGACCCTTTAGGGGAAAATCAGAATCTCTTCCTGTAGAACAGATATCTGGATGTCTCTTCCACTGCCGAACGTGGGCTCTGCCCCTCGCTCTCTGGACAGTGTGTATACTTAGATGATCTTCTAATTGCTGTGACATGCAGTCTCATCAGCCAGGCCCCATCTGGGGACATTATAAAGAACTCAAAACCTGGTTCAGTCACGAAGTCCTATTGGAGGACTTCATCCTGAAATCCACAAACAAAGAGATCCTACCCTGTCAATGCCTGGAAATTTCCGTGTTGTGACAGATGGCCCAGCTCTCCTGTAAGCCACAATGCCCTCACCATCCATTGATTCCGCTTGTGAAATTTAAATATCTGAACCATGACTGATGTGCCAGTGAGAGGTGCACCCTCGATCCCAAGAACTCATCAGATCTCAGCAGTCCTGCCTGGTAGAGACTGGGCAGACAACGACCTTATGTACTGCAAAGCTTGGGCTCCCCGGGTCCCAGAGCTGTGAGCATGCGTGGAACTGGAGGTGGGCGGGGCCAGGGTTGGGAGTAACTCTTCCCGCAGAAAACAAGATGCTTCACGGGGCTGAGAAGGAGCCGAAGGAGCTGAGACGACGAGGCAGCTAATCGGCGGCTCTGAGAAGGGAAATCAATGCTTTTCCTCTCTGAGAAAGTTTTGAAAGCTTTTTACGCTAAGAAAAGCGAAACTGCACTTTCATTTTAAGGAATGCGATTATTGGAAAATCCTGGACTCTTTCAAATTACAAAGTTTTGCTAATTAAAGGGAGAGTTTGAGGTTTCCCTTTAAAGGAGAAGAGGGAAAACCAGGGTGATGTTAACGTGTTATTTATCAACAGTTAATGACTCTGGCACCTTTACTCTAAAATATGTTCTCTTTTTTTTGCCTAAATTAGTAATAGTTAATAATGCTTTGTTGGTTTAATAATACATTTATTAAAAGCAGTTATTTTCACAGAAAAACCGTAATTATCTGGTATGGTGTGCTGTAAAAGAGAAACGCCATTGTTCCCATTGGCGGCACCTTATATTACTCCCCATAAGCAGGTGCCAGAGTCCACCTGGTGTTCAAATCCAAATTATAAGCACAGTGCTGAGAATTCTCAGGACTCCTGCAAACCTCAACCTTCATAAAAGGGATGGAGCAGGGGCTTCCCTGGTGGCGCAGTGGTTGAGAGTCTGCCTGCCAATGCAGGGGACACGGGTTCGAGCCCTGGTCTGGGAGGATCCCACATGTCGCAGAGCAACTAGGCCCTTGAGCCACAACTACTGAGCCTGTGCTCCACAACAAGAGAGGCCGCGATAGTGAGAGGCCCACGCACCACGATGAAGAGTGGCCCCCGCTCGCCGCAACTGGAGAAAGCCCTCGCACAGAAACGAAGACCCAACACAGCCAAAAATAAATAAATAAAATATGGTATAAAGTTTAAAAAAAAAAAAAAAAGGGATGGAGCAGCAGAGAGAGTGCCCAGGCGTGGCACAGACAGTGATGAAGGTTCTCTACTGTGAAGCATCTCTGGTACTTTCCAGGGCTTTTCTGTTTTCAGAATCTGCAGAGACGAAGTCAGAGTATCACAGCTGAGCTATTTCAAATAAAATCAAGAGCAAAATACATTTAGGAACAACCTTTACTTTTTATCACTTGAAACGCTTCCTTTTCTCACTGATTATATACACCTTTGATCTTTGTCTTGTGTGAAAGTCTACTAGAGAAATGTTTTTTCATCGCTATGTTTCTACTGATGGATTTAAAGACTCTAGAAATGATTTGAGAAGCAAGTTTTCAGCAGTCCCTGAGACACTGACCCCTGATTTAGAAACCCCCAAATATAAGCACAAAGCCTCAAGGGGTATTTTTGCCCCTTTCCTTATGGAATTGATGGCTGTAAGCAGGGCAGCAGCATTGTGGAAAGGTGCACTGGTTCTGCAGCATTAGGGTAAAGCCCTCAGTGCATCAGACTGCCCCGAGCAGCCCTGTTTCTATTCTGGGTTTGGCCTCGGGGGACCTCCTGGGGGCTGACAACAGCTGCCTTGGGGCTCTGAGGGGGGGCCCTCCAAGGAGCAGCTAGGCAGCTGCTGCACTCCGTCTTTCCTGCATCCTTGAGGGCCTCTACATTCTGAAAGAAGCCATTTGTAGACGCAGTTTTAAAGGATTTCTGTATTGCAGTTCCTTTCTATTATCCTCAAAGGTAGTGGTCATCTGTTGTTTTTGCCTTCCCAATATTCTGTTAATAGCACCTTCCATTTCCTTCAGGCAATTGGATTCCTCACATATTCCTTGGGTTTCAGACAGGGTTGGCCTCATCCCATCGCTTCATGGGTGTGCATGTGACACAGACCCAACCAATGAAAGTACTGGGCACCCCTGGCCATAGTGATTGGCTCATGGATGAGGATACGACCTAGGCTGGGCCAATCAGAACCAGCCCTTGAACTCACCAGGACTACTGAGAAAAGTCATACTCTCATAACTGGGATGAACAAGCCTGGAACTGCTGGGGGCCTCCACGTAGAGGTTAAAGTACACAGAGCAAAACAGAGCCAAGAAAGGGATTTTGATTCCTAAGGACATTCTTTGAGTCTCTGAATCCAGCCATACCCCAACTAAAAATATGCCTGAACTTTTTCAGTTATGGTAAGCAATAACTCCCTTTTTGGCTTGTCAGTTTTAATTAGGGTTTCTGACATTTGCTCCTAAAGATATCTTGTTAAATGTTCAATTCGTGTCTCAGCTATCGCTGTGGGAAATTCAGGAGGGGTGGTGCCTGGGCTTGGAGTAAAGTGCATTATGGGAGAACAGTAACAGCTTAAGGAAGTGGATACAGATTTGACAGGAAATGATCCCCAGGGAAGGAAGTAGACAACAGTGCTCCAGAGCCAGAACACTGGTGATGCCAGCAAGCTTCAAATTGGACAGATCTGTGGAACACGTCATTATTCTTTGTAGATGCTCAGAAATACCTGGGAACAGAAACCTAGTGCAAGGCCCTAGGTGTTATAATAACTTAGGCATTAAAAACTCACGTTATCTCATTCCCATTGTACATATCCAGGCAGTGAGGCCAGGCCACATTTGGATTACACAGCTAAGTGTTTTACATTTTGCTAGGGATAAAACACTGTTGGCTGGGGAGAGACGGGTAAATAAAAGTCCCAAGTTTCCCCTGGAGTTTCAGATTGGAGACAGGTCCTGAATCCAAAAAATACTGTAGGAACACTCCATAGATTCAAACTACCTAAGGGGGCTAGATCAGTTAAAATACTTAGAGTGGAGAACCAGCCATGTTGGAGCTACAGCTCTTCATTTTCATTTCTTACTCTTACCTTGTGAAACTTGACCACCTCAGGATGATCATGGGTGAGAGGCAGAAGGTCCTGGCGAGCCTCTACGTCACAGTAGGATGAGTCAGGATGCTTTGGGAGTGATGAGGTCCCTGCTAGAGGGACAGATGTGAGTAAAGACATGGGGGCTTCTTAGTCTTCCTTACATTCTTTATCTCTTCCCATCTTTGGTCGAAGCATCATTTCTTCTCTGCATAAAAATTGCACTGAATGTGTTTAAAAAATGCTTCCTTTTGAAATATAGGGGATCCAGGTGAATGAGCCTTGCTGGCCCGGAGCACAGGAGGCAGCATGTCAAGGCCAAGGTGAAGATTTCTGCATAAAGTGAAGATGGCATTTACCAGCCTAGGCCCCAGGGACTTCAGCCAGAGGACCTGGTACCCTAGGGAGAAAAAGAGGATGGAAGATAGGAGGTGGGGGCTTGCAGCTGCCTATCCAAGGGAGGTAGGCTTTTTACATCCTTGAAGTCTTCCTAACAGGAACTGTAAATGTTATATTTTGTACGATTCTCCAGGTGATTTGTGATCGGCTGTGTTCCAGGTGTGAGAGTCTGTGTAATACGTGCGCTCCTTCAGATGGTATGAGGCATAACAGCAGAATTAAATTTACATTTCTTATTTCTCTGTATCAGCAAACTCAAAAAACGGTGGCCAATGAGATGCATAAAAAGAATAAAAGAGAAAAAGGGTAGAATAGGGAGTAAGTTCAAATCTTCTTAGCACACACGAGGACTTCATGCAGAAGGTTACACAATAAGGTTTTATCAGCAAGATGAAGTGAAACCCAAAGGATTTTAGAAAGTCCCTGTTATTTTAGCAAACGGGTCATTTGGGGAAAGGAATTGAGTTTCAAGAAATTGAAACTTATGTGACTGCTTAAAACCCAGCTGAAGAACGAATTTAGAAAACTCTGTTGACCCGGCAAGTACATGATGCCCTTTAGTGGGTTCCATGGCAATAGTTTCTGGTGTATTTTGTTAGGCACTCTTAGGAGCTATGCCCCTAATGGTCTGGAGTTTCTTTGGTCCTGAGTTTTCAACCAATTAACCATAGCTGCTCAAAATTATCATTCCCCTAGGAAGGTATGGAAAAAAAAAAAAAAAGTAGAGAGAGAAGATGTGGTGTGTGTGTATGTATGTATATAGATATATATATATACACACATACATATACACACACATATACATATATATAATGGAATATTACTCAGCCATAAAAAGAATGAAATAATGCCATTTGCAGCAACATGGATGGACCTAGGGATTATCATACTAAGTGAAGTCAGACAGAGAAAGACAAATACCATATGATATCGCTTATATGTGGAATCTAAAACAATGATACAAATGAATCTATATACATAACAGAAACAGACTCACAGACATAGAAAACAAACTTAGGGTTAACAAAGGGGAAAATCGGTGGGAGGGATAAAGTAGGACTTTGGGATTAACAGATACAAACTACTATATATAAATAGATAAGCAACAAAGATTTACTGTGTAACACAGGGAACTATATTCAATATCCTGTAATAACCTATAGTGGGACATAACCTGAAGATATAACTGAATCACTTTGCTGTACACCTGAAACTAACACAATATTGTAAATAAACTATATTCAATAAAAAATTAGAGAGATGAAGAAAAATCATTCACATTTTTAAGATACGGGTATACAAGCATGGTAACAGTCTTTGAATTTTTTGAGTATTCTCTGATTTTTATGTATGATTTTTTTTTAATTTTTAAAATTTATTTATTTATTATTTATTTTTGGCTGCACTGGATCTTTGTTGCTGTGCGCGGGCTTTCTCTAGTAGCGGCGAGTGGGGGCTGCTCTTCGTTGCGGTGTGCGGGCTTCTCATTGTGGTGGCTTCTCGGGCTCTAGGTGCGCGGGCTTCAGTAGTTGTGGCTCGCGGGCTCTAGAGCGCAGGCTCAGTAGTTGTGGCGCACGGGCCTAGTTGCTCCGCGGCATGTGGGATCTTCCCGGACCAGGGCTCGAACCCGTGTCCCCTGCATTGGCAGGCGGATTCTTAACAACTGCGCCCCAAGGGAAGCCCCGAGTATTCTCTGATTTTAAGATGATTGAAACTTTAAAGAAAACCTGATCTTCTAAATTTATAGTTATGATTTATGAGAATTACAAAAATTACTTGAGAGCTTAGGGAGCTTTTGCCTTCGGTGGGAGATGCTGTCAGAGCTGCACTCTAAGTCCTCCTCTCAGATCTCTTTACCATTTGCAGGCACATGGGTCCCCTTGATTTTCACTCCAACAGCCAGGACCTGCATATCGGAGGGCTGCCGTCAAGCTGTCAGATCTGAGTGGGTTCCAGAGCAAGAGAGGGCT
Source organism: Balaenoptera ricei (assembly GCF_028023285.1). Classification (NCBI taxonomy): domain Eukaryota; kingdom Metazoa; phylum Chordata; class Mammalia; order Artiodactyla; family Balaenopteridae; genus Balaenoptera; species Balaenoptera ricei. Next base: position 7,809,745 of record NC_082647.1, read on the forward strand.
GTGCAGTGGTCTGCACTGTGGAACAAGTGGCCATGCTACTGGAGCCATATGGCTTGGCAGATCCTGTCATGCTTGATAAAGACGCTGCCTCTGGCAAAGCCCCAGTGAGTCTCAGCGTAGACCCCTGGGATACTGAAGCGATGCCATGCCCCCTGCAGAAGAAAACTATACACCATTGGAAAAATCTCCTCTTATGCTGTTGGGCACTGAGCATCTGACAATGAGATAGCAACTGATATGTGATCAGAGCTGCCTACTGTGAATTGGGTGCTGGGGTGCTGTCAGACCCACCAAGTTATCAAGTTGAGTGAGCACAACAGCAATTGATGATGAAATGAAAGTGGTACCCAGGACTGAGCCTGAGCGTGTCAAGGGGGCACAAGTAAGTTACACAAAAAGTGGTCCAGACCCTGTCACTTACCACTCTTGCATCCATTCTTCTCCCAAGTCTATACCTATAGCCCCATATGGGGCTCCCCATGGCCAACTGATGGAGGAAACAATCGGCCTGGTTCACGGAAGGTTGTCTTAAAAACTTGGGGTGGGGGGGTGGACTCTTGCCCCAGTGAAACCTCACTAAGAAGTGGCCCTGAAATCAGTGGTAAGTGGAAATCCTCTCTACAAAGAGCTTTCGCTTCATGAGGAAAGGCAAGTAAGGGTATACATGGATTCCTGAGTAGTGGCCGAAGCATGTCTGGTTTGTCAGGGCCCTGGAGGAAATTTATCTGCAAAGAGCCTTGGGGAAGAGGCATGTGGATGGACCTCTGGGAGAGATCTTGTACGTCGACACCCACCAGAGACCATGCACCACAGAGAAGGCGCAAACAGCCAGGTAAACAATATGGCATCTTGTAGATGTCAGCCAGCCTCAGACCTTGGCCCCAGTGTTCACACAGTGGACTGAAGAATGGAATAGCTTTGGTGGCAGAGATGGAGGTTCTGTGTGTGCCCAGCACAGAATTAGATCCTCTCTCACCAAGGCGATCGTAGCTGCTGCTCTGCCTGTTAGGTGCAGAGCCTAATACCGGGCTGCAAGTATGTACAACCCCTTGAGACCAATCAGCCACTTGGTGGTGAGTTGATTGCATCAGGTACTCTCCACCCTGGAAACACGTGGCAGTGATTTCCCTGTGACCAGGACTGGCATATCTACCAGGTATGGGTTTACACGTCCTGCCTACGGTGACTCAGTCAACACTACTATTTGAGGGCACACGCAATGCCTAATTTACTGTGAAACACTGTCCCGCACCAAGGGGCCGACTTTACAGCTAAGGAGGTGCAACAGTGGACACAAGGGCCCCTCTGGTTTGCTCCACCGGGTCACAAGTTCTCCTCTTTTCCCCAGTCATCCAATCTTGGTCTTTCCATGGTCCTGACCATCCAGCCAAGTCCTCGGACAGTCATCCTCCTCTCAGGGCACTTTTCTCTTCCCCCAAAATGAATGCCGTGTCCACTGGGAGGATTTCCCCTCACCACTAATTTTCATTCTTTCTTTTTTAAATTCTTTTGGCTGCACTGAGCGGCATGGGCGATCTTAGTTCCCCGACCAGGGATTGAACCTGTGCCCCCTGCAGTGGAAGCGTGGAGTCTTAACCACTGGACTGCCAGGGAACTCCCTCACCACTAATTTTCAATGTCACTCCTGAGTTGGGGTGTAGAGCAGCAGCAGTCCATTGTCAGCTAACTCATCCGCGAACCAGGTCCAGCTCCTGACCCAAAAGAACATTCGATTGTCCTCTTAAAACACAGCTAAGGCATCTGCTTTGAGAGGACACCGCGTGTGGTTGGAGAGCTTCAAGATGAAGTATTACATATACCTTGGAACTGCCATTATATGCACGCTGTCCCTGGGAGGGAGCATCGTAAGTCTGGGAACCAAGGGTTGGAAGTAAGAGTGGTCCTTCTCACCGTCACTCTCAGTGACCCACCTGGGGAATCTGTGCTTCCTGTACTTGCACCGTTGTATCTGATGGGTTGGTTTTTGTGACACCTTCCCCAGGGGATGCAATTACATTTCCACTCTACCTAAAGCTATGAGTGCCACCTGGTCCTGTCATTTTGGTCTCTTCTGCTAGTGGAGCAGGCAAAGAAGGAGTTAATATACGGACAGGTTATCAGTCTGCATGCTCATTGCTACATGCTGGGGGCAGAGGTGAGTATGTCTGGAACCCGCTAGGGCATCTCTTCGTGTTCTAGATTTCTAACTGTGACTAGGCAATCAGAGCAACTATGGTGTGACAAGGGCTTGGTAAGCAGGGGTTCAGGCTCCTCAGAGAGGATGGTCTCGGGCACCCCAAAGGCCAAACAGTGGCCTAGCATGAGGGGAATATCAGAGAGTAGAGGAGTAGAGGAGGGAGACAAATCATCAACTACAGCCTGAGGACCAACCAGCAGTAACTTGCTCCATTAACCCTTCTCTTGAAAGTCTTTTCTTCCAGAAATGGTGACCAGCCACGACCCGAAGGATTAGTGGGGTGAACTAATCCTACACTAGTGGGGTGAACTAATTAGCGGGGTGAACTAGTCCTACACTCTCTGCTAGTGAGAGGCACAGATGGATCTGAGCGGTGCGAGGGGTGGACAGAGTTCCACCCAGGTGCCCTCGGATCCCGCTACCATTTTGATCCTAGTGGGCTTTCCCTCTCAACGGTCAGGACCCGCATCTCTGTCGGAGGGCAGTCCTCAGGCTGCCAAAGCTGGAGTGGCTGAGAATTTCCATTCCTCTAGGTGCAGCTGGCATAAATACTCCAGAGTTTTTGCCACTAATTAGGACAACTCTAAAGTGTGTCCTCCAGAGCTCCTGTGTGGGTCTGAGTCAAAGTCCCTGTACCTGGTGGTCGGCACCCTTATGTGGCCTTTTTCTCTTTCTCTACCTAATTCTTCATTCCCCTACCAATTTTTTTCCCTAATAAATCACTTTTACATGAATTCTTGTCTCAGAGTGTGCTACAGGTGAACCCAACCTAAGACATTTTCTTAGGTGTTTGAATTATTTGAGAGAACCAGATGCATTAAATTTATAATTAGAATTTGAAATGTCTAAAGGAATTTAATTTTCCAAGTAAGGTGAAATGCTTAAGGATGATTTGGTCAGTTGAATTCACTGAAATACTAATAAGGGAACAAATCGAAATGATTGTTATTTTTTACACAAAATGTGTTCGATTTAGAAATAAAATAGCAAGATTTATAAATTGAGCTTAAAGCTTGCAAAGAAGTCAGGTTTCTAACTCACAACTTTAATAAATTTAACTTGAGGAAAACAATATATTTTCAGGAATTCCTTTCCAGGCTGGAGAGTCCTTTTTGGGCAGTAGACGCTCACTAGATTTTGAAGAAAATAAATATTGAATGAATAAACACAAGGCTTACCTTTACATTTCTAAATATCTGTAGCCATATTCTTCATCGTAAATGTGAGTTATCAAATGTATCCAGCAGGGTATGTAAAATTCTCAAGTCAGTATCAAGATGTCAACCCTGAGCTAAAAATGAGAAACACTCATAAATTATCACAGATACTCATTTATCAAACTAGACAACTAATTACAATTACGCTCATCAATGCGTACAAAATAAGTAGTTCCACATAAAAATGAATCTATAAAAAGGTGCATCAATAATCATAAATGCAGAATATCATCATGCCCCCATTTTGGTAATCATCTGAGGTAACTACAATTTTAAAATTTGAAATTTCACCTTGAAACTAAAAGATGGGATAAATACAGTCTAGTTGAATATATTTTAGGTGTCTGTTTTTTGAAGTGCAGTGTTCAGTCTTGCTGAAGAAAATGAGGATAGAATTCAGAAAATGGAAAGAGGTGGTATTTATTTTATTACAATGACAGGTAGTAGAAATTTTGTCTGCATTTTCCTAACTGTATGAAACACAGAATAAAACACTTAGTACTTTAAGAGACACATAGGTTGTTGACAAGAATTTAGTGTTTAAATGCTTATCGTTGGTAAATTAGTTTTGCTGTCTGATCATGATGACAGTTTCTCATAGTTTAAGGAAGAACTACTCTATTTTCTCAGGTCTTTGATTTTATACAAAGTGGGAGCTGGATATGAATATTCTTACAGGCACCTCTTTCTCTGGGGAGGCAAAGGGGAATGAATTACAGAGAACAAACACTGAAAGTACAAATATCACTTTATTTAAATTATTTGATAGTTACATTATTCAGTAATTAACCCCCGCCCCAAAATTCAAACACTCAAATTTTTTCCTCAGTAGATCACTTTTGAAGTAAAGTGTGTAAAGAGTTCCTTCTTTCACACAAAACCGCACATGTTGTATGTGTTAAATTTTTTTTATGTAGTCATTCATAAATATTGGAAAAATAGACCCAGTAAACAAAAGACACAATCATAAATTATTATTACATAATCATAATGTAATCAGACATATTAAGCTATATTTGAAATATTTCAGCAACAAATTCTCAGTGCAAAAAATATTTCTATGAGCATGTATTATGCTTTAAAAATTTAATAAACATAGGTCTTATTTTAAGGAAGTTTATTTTCTAGACTTCTGATAGAAAGAAGTTAAATAGATAGTAATTAGAGTGGGCTAGAATGAAAAAAGGACTAAAAGCTAAGTGTGAAACAGTAATCTTCCACCAAGAGAAGCCAAAAATAGAGAATGCATAAGAGGGAGTGAAAGGAATCCGAGGGAAGTTCCCAAATTTATTTAGCAGACCTTGTGAATATAAAAAAGCAGTAATATGAAGCTACCATGACGTCACTTTCAGAAATGTTCTTATGCTCTTTTGCAATGCCTGGGATGCTAGATAGGCTGGCTGCTGACCTCCAAACTGTGACTTGTCTTCCTCGTTCAGACACGTGTATGTGATGAAGACATCTTCCCAGTTGCTTTGGTTTTGTGTTTGTTCTCGTTTTTTGGCTTAACTTCCCCTAGCAGTCATGAAGATAGTCTTCTCTATTATATTTTTAAAACTTTATAGTTTTTCTATGCATATTTGGGTCTTTAATTTCTTTGGAATTGATTTTTGTGCATGCACTTGATTTTTTTAACAGAGGTCCAATTGCCCCAGTACCATTTGTTGGGATATTTTAAGATTTTACTTTCTTTGTGAATGAGTTTTGATAAATGATATTTTTTTCTGGAAATATTAATTTCTGGAAAAGTTTACTGGCATAAAATTGTTCATAATAGCATCTCTTCTCTGTTTTGTCTTTACCTTCTTCCTTTTTAAGCATCTTCAGCAACCTCTTTTTCATTCCTGATTTTGGTTATTGGGACTTTTTCTTTCCTTCATTGGTTACTTTTTTTTTTTAAACATCTTTATTGGAGTATAATTGCTTTACAGTGTTGTGTTAGTTTCTGCTGTATAACAAAGTGAATCAACTATATGCATACATATATCCCCATATCCCCTCCGTCTTGCGTCTCCCTCCCACCCTCCTTATCCCACCCTTCTAGGTGGTCACAAAGCACGGAGCTGATCTCCCTGTGCTATGCGGCTGCTTCCCACTAGCTATCTATTTTACATTTGGTAGTGTATATATGTCAATGTTACTCTCTCACTTCGTCCCAGCTTACACTTCCCCCTCCCCATGTCCTCAAGTCCATTCTCTAGGTCTGTGTCTTTATTCCTGTTCTGCCCCTAGGTTCATCAGAACCATTTTTTTTTAGATTCCATATATATGTATTAGCATACGGTATTTGTTTTTCTCTTTCTGACTTACTTCACTCTGTCTGACAGACTCTAGGTCCATCCACCTCACTACAAATAACTCAATTTCGTTTCGTTTTATGCCTGAGTAATATTCCATTGTATGTATGTGCTACATCTTCTTTATCCATTCATCTGTCGATGGACACTTAGGTTGCTTCCATGTCCTGGCTATTGTAAATAGTGCTGCAATGAATTATGGTACATGACTCTTTTTGAATTATGGTTTTCTCAGGGTATATGCCCAGTAGTGGGATTGCTGGGTCATATGGTAGTTCTATTTTTAGTTTTTTAAGGAACCTCCATACTGTTCTCCATAGTGGCTGTATCAATTTATATTCCCACCAACAGTGCAACATTGGTTACTTTTATTAGTCTTTATGAAGAATCACTTTTGGGCTTACTGATACCCTCTACTGTTTGTTTTTAAAATTTTTCATTAATTTCTGCTTTTTCCCCCCTTCTAATTCATTGGGCTCATTTTGCTATTCTTTTTCTAATGTACTGAGGTAAATGTATCATGCATTAGTGTTTAGCTATTTTTATTTTGAGTATCTGCACTTAAGGCTGTATAGATTTCTAAGAACTACTTCAGCTTTATCACACAACTTTTGATATGTGATATTTTCATTATTGTATAATTTGAACTACTTTCAACTTCCCAGTATGATTCCTCCACTCATTGATTATTTTAGACATGCATTTCTCAATTTACAGACACATAAGTATTTTCCTGGTTTTCTTTCATATTTGATTCTTAGTAAGATTAAGTTATGGTCATTGAACCTGCTAAATTTTATTCATATTCTTAAAACTTACTGAGGCGTGCTTAATGACGAAACATATGGTCAATTTTTGTAAATGTTCCATGTATTCTTAGAAAGAACACGTATTATACATAACTGGGTATGATGTTCTGTATGTGCCATTAGTTGTTTCTTAATCGTGTTGCTCAAATCTTTTAAATCCTTACTGACTTTTTTCTGCTTTTGCCGTATTAATAACTCAGAAAAGTATAATAAGATCTGTCATGATAGTTGCAGCCCATTCTGTTACTCCTTATAGTTCTGCAATATTTGCTTTATATATTTTGAGGCTATATCGTAGATGCACATAAGTTAAAATTTTTTTATCTTCTTAGTGAGTTGAATCTTTTGTCATTATGATGTAGCTCTTTTTTCTATAGTATTGCTTTTGGCCTTAACCTATTTTGTGTTTATAGTGACACCATCTTTCTTTTCATTAGCATTTGCATGGTATACTTTTTTAATCTTTTTACTTTCAAGTTTTCTGTGTTATTATCTATTGGATGTGTCTTTTATAAACAGCATAGGGGTAGATTTAATTTTTTAAGTCCAGTTTGACAATATTTTTCTTTTATCTGGAGAATTTAATCTATTTGCATTTAATGTAATTACTGATATATTTAGGTTTAAATATATCATTTTATTCTGTGCTTTCCATTTGTCTTGCTTTTTTTGTTTCTTTTTCTCTTCTTTATTCCTTTTTTTCTTGCTTTATTTTGGAATTACACAGTGTTTTTTCAACAGTAATTATTTCTTAATTCTAGCTTTGAAGTTGTTATTTCTTTTTCTATTCTTTTACTAGTTACCTAAGAAATTTTTACTTGCATACTTATTTTATCACATTCTAAATTAATCAGTATTTTTACCCTGGTTTTGGACAACATGAGCAATATAGAACACTTTAAGTTCATTAAGTTTCTTGACTTACACATTGTCATGTATTTCTGTTCTTTTTAAAACTTCACTAGTCATTGTTACTACTCATTTACATAGAGTTATTTAGTCAATATTCATGTACGTTAATCTGCAGGTTTATCTCTTTCTTTGTTCTTCATTTCTTCTTGCATTTCAGACCCTCTGTCTTGAATCCCTTTCCCTCTGCTGAAATATATCCCTTAGTAATTCACTTTGTGAGAGTCTGAGGAAAGACAAATCCTGATGGTTGAGTTAATTAGGATATAACACCAGATGTGGCAAATGATTAAGGACCCTGAATTCTAGATGATGCACTATTTCCTACTCCACCCAAGGCTGGAATGACAGTCTCTACAGTTTGCATTTTTCCAGAATCTGAGACAGCCCTGGGATAGCTGGTGAATAGGTCAGCAGCTCAGATTTGCATCTTGATGTAGCTATAGTCAGTCACTGGGGTGAACAACTCATGTGTGTATTTCTGTTCCTCTGACTACCGAGCTTGTATTCTCATTGGCTCAACTTTAGAAGGTTCTATAGGTGAGATGAGAGTGTAAAAATTCACTGGTCTTAATGGGTTAGTTTCTGAGATATGGTTTTATTTTGCAGAATGGGACACATATTCAACTTCTATTTTTTAGTATAGGAAAAAATGTTTACCATCGTTTTGGTCACTTATTAAGGAGTGAAAGGGTAAAATGGACTAGGTTCCCAGTTATGCCTGAAAAAAAAAATCGAAGTAAAATTTATTTCATCAAAAAGGATCAGGGAATCTTCCCACTACTGTGTAGAATTAAGAGGTGAAACAACAAAAGCCAAATAGCAGCTGGAGACCAGTTGTCAGTAAGTACCATGAGGTAAGCTGCAAAGAACTTTGAATTAGGTCAGTATAAACAATAGGGGGTTATTCAAGTTCTTGCCTCAGGAAGGTCATGAACAAAGTGAGTATTTGTGATTATGTTTGTCTCACCAACAGCCAACCCCCAGGTATTGTAAGGCTACAAAGCTATCTCATTGTCTTCCTGGATCATCTAACCCTGGGATTCTCTGTGACATTTCAAATTGCTCATTTTAGAGCACACCAAATGGAGTTCAGTATTCAAACACACCGTGCATTTGTAGAACATGATATGCTGAAAATATGAATGGAATCAAAGTGCATTTAGAAAAAAAAGGCTGTTATATTCAAGATTTGTTGTTAAGAGGATGCTTTCATAGAATATTAGAACTGGAAGGGCCCACAGAAATGATAATGTGCAGCCATGCTATATTTGGGACCTATTTATACTAAAAATTATTGTTTGTGTTTATTATACTTACATTATATTAAAAATTTCTTTTGAGTTTATCTGAAATTCAGTTTAACTGAGTATCTGGTATTTTTCTTTGCTAAATTGGCAACCCTACCATAAAGACTTCTTCCAGGCACCAGCAAGATCTCACTATGTAGAAAAACTTACTGTGTAAGTCACTGTCAAAAAGTCTATTTGTCGGCTATTTTAGAATATTTAAATCTATTCAGAAATTAGTAAAAGATTTTTAAAAAACTAATTTTGTATTCAAAACTTGGAAATATGACAAAAAGAGGGGAGCATGTTCTTTCAACGTCATCTTGGAGCATTGTTTAACGGGTCTAAATGAGGATTATTTAAATATTTAGGGCAATGTACTTGTTTGTCTTGCTATCTATTCATGAGTAAAGGGCCAGAGTCTACAAAATTACATGTTATATTGATATATTTGTCTGGAAAACATGCAAATAATTTCAGTGTATTAGAAAATATAACTGAAAGGTTATTGTTTTATTGCTTTGTAGGACATTAACCAGTTTTGTATAACCTAGAACTCTTATTCTGACATTCTTTTTTTCAATGCCTGTGAATAGTCACTTCCTCAAATGTTCCTTGAACCAAACTTTGCCATCCAGCTGGCTCTCTCATTAAGAACAGAATAAGTCTTGGTCATGCATCCATTCTCTATTTGTGCATGAATCATGTTTTTAAGTTTTTGAAAATTAGCTTTGATGCCTTTGTATAAGAAAGGGCAGTCCTGACGTGCATTGTACATTGTGACTTTTCCTGCATAAGCCAAGCTGCATGGAGAAGAAAGCCAGATTTGAGGAGCTGAAGTCCAAGCTGCATGGAGAAGAAAGCCAGATTTGAGGAGCTGAAATCCAGTTTCTCTCTCCTGCAGAAAAATGCAGCCAACTAGGAAGTAGTCAAGAACTAAGTACACATCCTGAGTGGGAATGTCTGATCGTCAAAGTCAATAGCAATGGATGATTTAAATCTTCTTCCTATTTTCCCATATACAATGACAAAATATTGTATTTATGACAAAAAATACTTAATTAAAAATATAATTGAAGAAAGCCTTCTAGAAACTATTTTCAAGACTCAGATTTTTCAAACCATGAAGCACCAGTAATTAAGAGGTAAAGGCTTATCTTAAAAACTGTAAGGGAAAATAATAATAATCACAGAGTGATAATATTATCACAGAGTGATAATAATCTGTGGTTAATCTGTGATTAGTAATAGTTGAAGATTTTTTAGAAGGTACCTGAATATACTTAACTATTTATATTTCTTTACAGTTTTCTCTAAAATAATTGTTGTTTATTATTGGTAAAGCAAAATTTCCTTCTGTTAATTTTGGGCTACTGATTTTTTTTCATAAGAAGTATAACTGAATGGAATTATGACCTCTCCTATACTGTTATCCACCTCTGAAAAAGCTTAACAATTTAGATCATGAAGTCCATCAAAAGGGAACATTGTTCAATTTGTTGGCAATCATCAAAATCATAAGAAATATCTCCTAAGCCAGGAAGAAAACAGCCTCGGAAAGGAGCTAAGAGGAGAGGTCTGAGTCAGATTCATGAGAAGAGAAAGATTCAGAGGGAGATGGTCTGACGTGTGCAGTCAGTTCTGTCATCAAGTAAGCATGTGACCTTGGCACATTTTCCTCTGCCTCTGGTTTTCCCATATGTGAACCAGGTGATAACAATAGTAGCAGCAACTAACACTTACACAGCCCTTACTTTAAATGTGTAAACATGTGAGTGTAGTCTATAGAGCGGCCTTCATAAGACACTTTTCTCACACTAACTTGGTGCTGTAGACTGAATGTTTATGTACACCCAAAATTCATATGTTGAAACCTAGTCCCCAGTCCCCTAGTCCTCCCAGGACTAGGGAGGTGGAGCCTTTGGGAAGTAATTAGGTCATGAGGGTGGAGCCCTCATGAAAGGGATTAGTGCCCTTGTAAAACAGACCCAGCAAGCTCTCCTTTTCTGCCAAGTGAGGACACAGTGACAAGGTGGTGGTCTATGAACCAGGAAATGGACTCTCACCAGACACTGAATCTGCTGGCACCTTGATCTTGGACTTCCAGCCTCCAGAACTGTGAAAAGTAAATTTCTGTTGTTTATAAGCTATCCAATTTATGGTATGCTGTTATAGCAATCTGAACAGACTAGGACACTTGGGCATACTCTTCTCAAAAAAACTTGGGCAATTAGTTAAGCTCTCAAAAAGGAAATCAAGGCAGAAATTGATTAGGTAACCAGCTACTGTGTGGAATTGGGCTTCAAATCCAGGCAGCTGCTTTCAGAACTCATTCTCAACCACTGTACTACACTGCTTCACTAAAGGTCCCTTCTAAGTAGAGCTCTTAACTTATGAACCAGTTATTTTAAATTCTTGGTTTGATAATTCCAAAATCTGTGTCATATCTGAGTCTGGTTCTAATGTTTGCTTTGTCTCTTCAGACTGTGTTTTTTTTGCCTTTTAGCATAACTTGTGATTTTTTTGTTAATAACCAGGTATGATATATCAGGTAAAAGGAACTGAGGTAAACAGGAGGTTAGAGTGAGGTTTTATGCTTATCTGGCTAGAGGTTAGGCTGTGTCTGATGTTTTCAGGAGCTGTAGGTGTCAGAGGCTAAGATTTTTCTCTAGCATCCTTGTTTTTGTCTCCCTTGTTGTCTTTGGGTTTCCCTAGAGACTCTTTCTTATGTAGGGTCTGAGGCTTGCTGCTCTTTCAGTTGTAATCCCCTATAACTATACAGAAACCCCATTGTGGTGATAAGGCATGGGGGGAGGGGAAGTGTCCTATAGTCCTATGACGGGGTCTCAGCCTTTTAGTGAGCCTGTGCCCCTGGGCTGTGACCTTCCCACACTCTTCCCAGTCCCTGATGCCCCTCCTCTCCTTAGGTGAGACGGGGCTGGATTTGGGTATTTCCCTTCCCTCACGTTGCTCAGACTCTGGTAAAACCCAAATGGGTTAGGCTCTGGCAAAATAGTTTCCCTTGAGGACTGCCTTTTGTTAAGGAGAACAGACTGCTCTGCATATATTTCAAAACGATTACCTTTCCCTCTCCCGCCTGAAGCACTAGGGGATTTTTCTCTGATCTTCACTGGGAGAACCTAGTAGAGCTCCTGGAGGTAAAACTCATGGAAGAGTGGGGGCGCTCCCCTAAGACTGGCCCCTGGAGTTTTAACTGTCCTGCAGCTTCACACTCAGTCTCCAGCAATCCATCAGGTAGAGTTCAGGTGTTCCTGCCACACGGGCTCAGCTCTGGCTCCCACTCCAGAGCTTCTGTTCCTCATGGCTGTGATTCTCTGTCCCCTCCTCTCTCTCCAATGTCTGGAGCAGTGGCTCATCCTGTGACCTCAGTTCGCTCACGGATCTAAGAAGAGTAGTTGACTGTCAGTTTGTTCAGCCTTTTCCTTGTTGGGAGGATGGGATAAATGACTTCTAAGCTCTTTGCACGTGGCATTGCACACCAGAAGTCCCTCAGGTCCCTTCTGGCTCTCCTGGCTCTGGAACTCTGCAGCACTGGCTATGGCTCCTTCATGCTTTGTGGCCTGAATTTTTGAATGTTTTCTTTCTTTGTAATGGCATGCAAAACATGGCATGAATGAAGCTAAATGACTTTGTTCCTCCTGTTTTTTTGATCCATTAGAACCAGCCCAGAAGGCCAGGATGTAAATGGCCAAGAAGCTTGTACAAAATCACACACAATTTTTTCATGATTATCATCTTAATAACTACAGTGATAAATGCAATAACAAATTATATTTCATAGGTTGGCAAATCACAATTCTTTTTGTGTGTGTTTTCTTTTTTTTTTTTAATGGTTGCTTTTTTTTAAATTAAAATTTTCTTTTTAAATTGAAGTGTAGTTGATTTACAACGTTGTGTTAAATCACACACAATGTGTGTGTGGCAGACCCAGAAATCAAGCCCAGGCAGTTAATTAGGAAGTGCCCAGGCTCCTAAAAATAACTGACATAGCTTATCTTTCAGTTAGAGCTGGGGATATATGTGTGATGTTGGTTTGTTCTGTTACTGGTGATAAGTTTGATCACTTGGTTAAGGTGGTTCCACCAGGTTTCTCTACTCATTATTTCTTGAAATATTCCTTCTTGTATTTTATATACATTTTTTATCCTTCTGACTCTCCCATTATTAAATACAAATAAAATTGCTGTTTTCAGGCAACAACATGAAAGAATCTCAAATGCATTTAGCTAAAGAAAAAAAGCCAGACCCAAAGGGCCACATGATACCATCTATAGAACATCCTGGAAAAGGCAAAACTAAAGAAGGAAAATGTATCAGTGACTTGATGAGGAGGCTGAGGAGGGGGAATGTGAGGTCAGGTCTCTGGGCTGGGTCCAGGCTGCATCTTGAGATAATCTGGGAGGTGGCAGGAGTGTGAAGGGGACAGAGACTGAAGGTGGCTGGGTTCCTGGAATCCAGTGGGTAGGAATAAAACTGTGGCATTATTTTATATACAAATTTGTAAGGCCTGAGCTTGCTGGTTACATGTGTTGAAAAACCATTTGCATTCATTTCTGTAGGAGGAGTTTATTTACCTTTGGCTGCTCAGCCAGTGCGTTCTCCTTTGGGGTCAAATGTTTGATGTTTTGCTAAAACCCAGTGCTGCTCAGTTATTTTGTTCCTCTTCCTGGATCTTGCGCAGATCACGTCTGATGCTCTGATCTCAGGGATATATTGCTGCCATGTTATTTTACCCCCAATATATTGCGTTTGACAACTTAGAGGCACAGAATAGAATGTTGCTTCGTCACTGAGGGTCATAATCATTGAGGTTTAAAGTTACCTACTTTCACTCCTCAAAAAAAGCTCTCTTTTTGAATTATGGTTTTCTCAGGGTATATGCCCAGTAGTGGGATTGCTGGGTCACATGGTAGTTCTGTATATCTTCTTTGGAGAAATGTCTATTTAGATCTTCGGCCCATTTTTGGATTGGGCTGTTTGTTTTTTTGATACTGAGCTGCATGAGCTGCTTGTATATTTTGGAGATTAATCCTTTGTCAGTTGCTTCATTTGCAAATATTTTCTCCCATTCTGAGGGTTGTCTTTTCATCTTATTTATGGTTTCCTTTGCTGTGCAAAAGCTTTTAAGTTTCATTAGATTCTATTTATTTATGTTTTTATTTCCAAAAAGAAAAAAAGCTCTCTGAAAATTAAATAGTTTTAAAATTTCTTAGTTTACATAATTGGTAAAATGTCTCCTCCTCTGTTTCCCCCAACTCAAAAGGGGTAAAGGGACAAGTTTTTAAGCAAATCCTTTTTTTTCTTTTTCCTCTCAAAGCTCTGGAGACTTTAGTATGGGATTCTTAATGGCCAAAGAATATTAGCTACCCAGGAGCAACCTTTACCCCTGGGAGGAAATTATGGGTTTATGGTTTGTTTTGTGGCCAACACCATTCTTTCTAGTTTTGTCTATGGCCTAAACTGTGAGAGAAAATAATTGGGAATGCTATGATGAAAATAATAGAGTGAGTCCTTTTGTTGCTATGGTGACAAGAATAAATTGAATCCATTGCTCTGAAAAATTGCCCGAAAGTGTAGTTTAGCATCCCACAGTGGGTGTATTTGTTAAGAATTTTAATCTGTCATCTTCCATCAAAATGGCACAGCAGCCAGAGAAATATTTTACATCCATACTTTTAGCTGGTTTTGATTATTTTAAAAGAAAACAGTGGAGAATAAATAGTCATCATTATGTCGGCAATGTAAGTAATTTTTCTAAAAGTAGCTTGCCAGGTACAAACCTAAAAGCACATTACGGTTTTGTTTCCACCATGATGGAAAATGTCATTGTCAGCACCGGCTGAGCTTTGGATGATTTTTCAGGTAATCAATAACCATTAGTATGAAATAGGATTCAAGAGGTCTGGTCTAGAAACTAGAGGATGTGGTTTCCCTGTCTCCCTCCCTTTTTCTTGCTCTCTCTTCTCCTCCCAGTAGTTATGAGTCCCTGAAATGATGTGTTTAACAACTTCACCTGCCAGAAAAGCTTTTATATGCTCATTCTTTCAGGCTCCAGTTGGTTTGTACCCATTTCATTTTCTGGTTTTCTCTGATGAAAAGTGAGGATTAACTATGCAGCCTCTTCTTTTAGCTTCACAGTTGTTGCTTTGAAACTTAATTGTTCTGATGGTTTTCTAACATGTCAGTATCACTTTAAGTCTTTGGTCCAGATAAGCAGGAAATAAGGGGGCAAATATATTCTCATGCATTTAACTCAGCCTTTATTTGTTCCTATGTTCTTTAGTTTTTGTTGCTATTGAAAGAATATTATTTCTTTTCAAGAAGAAGTTCTGTTTCATCAACTCTATAGAAGGGTGGGTTTACTTAAGTTTCTAGACACTGTCTCCCCTTCTTCCTCATTTCGTGTTATTTTATTGGCAAAAAACACTTCTGTTTAGATGATTCAAAAAAATGAAGTCGCCTCTGATGCTCTTTTTCTATTTTTCCCAAGAAAGGGAGTTTAAATCAATAACTGAAATACATTTTTGTGGTGCTCAGAGATTTATTTCCTTGGAGCTGTGGGAATTAACTTAGGTAACTGAAGTCAGCTCTAGTAGAGAAATAACAAATGCCTCTCCAGAAAGGGAGCCTCCCCTTTGGAGTACCAAAGGCACAAATTCTTCACCTGTAGACTTTTTAAATAGCTGAACCAGAGAAGAAGCATGTTTTCAAATGTGCCAACAGAGTCAATTTTTGGTTTTTAATTTGGGGAACTTTCTCAGATCTGGAAAACTTATTGAAAATCAAGGGTGAAGTTTACACATTTTACATATTTACCTTTTGAAGAACACAACCTTAAGACTATTTATTTTCATGTCTTTCTCCTTCAAGGAGGGAAATATCTTGACAAAAGGCCATTTCCAAGTCCTCTGTTTCCTGCACACCACTCAGCTGTTGATGGCCTCTATTTTGTTGCATTTTGTTGAGGCCTCTTTGGGGGGCAAGGAAACTTGTCCTGTCCTCCCTTGCTGCCCATTAGAGGACAGCCTAGAGGGAGCTGGGGGGGCCTCATTGCAGATTGCGAGGCTGGCTTTCTTCCTCCCGGAGAAGCAGGATGAAACAGCAGGAGCTGTTTCTTTGTCTGGCTGGGCGTTGAGAGAGCCTGGCCAGGTGCGGGAGGGCTCAGCTGAGACCTTACTGGGAGGCCGTTCATGATCAGTCAAAGGCTGTTGCTGAGCTGAGAGCTTTTGGATGCTGACCAGCACGGCGACGGTCATCAGGGTCCTCAGCATCCCTGGACCAACTGACTGTGGAGCAGAGCCGGGGCAGACAGTTTTGGAAACAACTCACACCTGGGATGCTGAGAACTGTTACTGAAGAAGGGAAAACTAGACACTTGCATGTGACTCAGAGGATGCAGTTAAGCTAACAGATCCTGAAAACTGTCTGGAGCCCTAATATTCTAGTTCTTGAAGATCAGTATCATGGATGGAATTGTCAGGGGTCTTCTGTGACCCGTACTGGCCATTCACCTGACTGGAGCATCCTCAGTTGATGAGAATCTGACACTCTGAGCGGAGTCACTAGCTTCGGCTCTAGGGGCATGAATCTCTGTGGGGCAGATTCCTCTGCACCCCAGCCCCAAATAGGGACCCTCCAGGAGTTCCAGAGAAGTTCTTTGCAACACATATAACAAACAAAAGGTGAGCGTCCAGAGTATAAAAACATCTACAAATCAGTAATAAAACGATAATAGAATGTCAATGAAAAAAGTCACTAAGAGAAAGACCCAAGAAAGATGGGCGAGAGACACAAATGAGCATTTCACAGAAAACATAAACTTATGAAATAAACTTATGAAAAATGTCACCCTCATTAGCAAGCAGGGAAATGTAAGTTTTAAAGCCACTGCAAGAGATCAATTTACACCCACTTCGTTGGCAAAAAATACAGTAAACCAAAACCAAGTGCTGGTGAGGCTGTGAGGCAAGGGGAACTCTCCTACAACACAGTTAGGAGCGTAAATTGGCACAATCGCATCAGAAAACAAGTCAGCATTAGTTAGCGATTCCTACAACCCAGCAATTACACTTCAAGGGATGAAATGTGCCGCAGTACATCTAATATCATTATTTATAATAATAAAAATTCAAAACAACCAATATATCCATCAACAGTAGATTGGATAAATCAGTTTTAATATACTCATACAACAGAGCACTATGTCACGATGAAAATGAAGAAAGTATAGTTCCATGTATCAATATTAGTAAATTTAAAAAACAAAGTGAAAAGAAACAAAAAAGCAAGTCACAGAAGAACGCATCTAGCAAGAGCTCATTGTAAGTTGAAGGACAGGCAACAGGAATGATATATTGTTTGGAGATATGCATGTATGGGTTAGAACTGAAAAAAAAGTTGGAAGCTAAGTAATATGAAAATCAGGATGGTGCCCTCCATGGTGGAAGTTGGAGAGGGGGGTTGGTGATAGAGACGGGCTCATAGAGGGTGTTGAAGTCATTGACAAAGTTCCGTTGTCTAAGCTGGGTAGTGGCCGCAGAGTTGTTTGCTTTATTATTATTTAAACTACATGTTAAACTATGTATTATTTAAACTATACATGTACATGCATATATAATTGCTCTATGGTGTTATTTCACAATTTAAAGATAAAAGAGAAGGAGGAGGGGGAGGAGGAACACCAAATGGTGTTTGGGGTCCATGTGAGCTGGATTTAGCACTGGGGGAGTGGATATCCAAGGGGACTAATAAAGAGATGTCTGCACAGTTTCTGCAGTGTCTGCTCTGGACTCCGAGTGTATTCCTGATCAGATTGGGTCTTTGTGGTGCTGGACTGAGTCGACACACCTTTCCAAACTGTGGGCTCAGGGGTGGCTTCCTGTAGAAGATGATGCTTGAGCTGGGTCCTGAGGGGTGAAGGACAGTGTGTCCAAGAGCGTGGAGACTTATTTTATGATGTAGTATGATTGCCATTTGTTCAACAAAAATTTATTGGGGTCCTTTTAAAAAAATAAAGAAACAGGGACACACAAAGTTATATCTGAAAAGTGTCATAAGTTTGCATGAATGAAGTATTACAGAAATTGATGCAAAGAAGATATTGATTTCAGTTGTAACAGAATGAGGAGAACCTTAGAATCATCGTATTTCAGAGCTGGGAAGAGAGGGAAGAAACAGTTAATGAGCATTGCTAGAGTCAGGCATTGTGTTCGGTGCCTTATGGATCCAGGTGGGTGGAAAGGGCTTTCTAGGTGAAGGGGCTGCCTGAGCAAAGGCCAGAGGAAGAAATTACAGGGTTCATCCAAGGAACGGTGAGCTATTTGAGTGGAATAAAAATAAGTTAGCATTTATTTCAGGGGTTCAAAAATTTTTCTGTAAAGGGCCACGTAATAGTACTTTAGGCCGTGTGGGCGACATGGTCTCTACCGCAACTACTCGACTCTGCTGTTGTACCACAAACACAGTCATAGACCATGTGGGTGTGGGTGTGTTCCAATAATATTTACAAAAACAGGCAGTGGGCTGGATATGGCCCACCGGCCAGCGTTTGCCAACCCCTGATTTATTGAATCCTTGCTATGTGATGAAAGAGCTCTGTGTTAAACATTTGATATGCTTTATCTCAGTCCTCAAAACCCTCATGGAGCAGGACAGTATCTACCACTACCATTCTCTCCCACTTACAGACGTGGAAACCATGGAAATCTCCGAGAGATTAAGGTTATTTAGTAACAAGTGTTGGGGGCAGCATTTGAAACAGAGAGTCAGGCTCTAGTGTCACTCTTAATCACTGTGCTGCCTGAAAATTAGAGGGATTGTTGGGGGGATGGGGCCCTAATGGAGATCCTTGCTGCCAGGCTAAGAGTCATCTTGGTTGGACAATTGAGAGCCATGGAAGGTTCTGGGTGGAGACTGATATAATTAGAGCTGTTCTACACCCTGCTTCTCCTCCACTGAGGCATTGGCTGTGGAGCTGCCCCTCACTCAGGTGTTCATAAGCAGGACGTCGAAGACAGATTTTAAGATCATTTGGAATCAGTCGTGCTGAGATGTCTGCACATCTGGGGGTAGTCCAGTGCAGTGGGGAGAGGAGGACCATGCAAGCGAGGAGCAGACAGCCTGCAGTAAAGGCTGAAACAGCTTCGGATAAATATCAGTCATGGCAGGTTTTCTGGACTTGCTACAACAAAAATAGCCTCTTTCGTTCCTGGTGACTTATTTGAGTCAGGGGACCCAGTGTCCACACACTGTTAGCAGCTGCCCTGTGGCAGCCCTCTCACTTCAGAGAGCAGTTTGGCAAGCTCAGGTTTTCCATTTTCTAAGGCTTCCCAAACATAAGTATCATGTTGCTTTCCTATGGAAGGCTGACACCATTTTCATTTCACCGGAAGGCAGTCACTTGCTCATCACTCCTCCACCTGGAGGACAAGAGCTTATGAGAAAGGGTCCCCACTACCATGTTTGAAAATGGGATGGACAGAGGATAGGAGTCAATCACTAGTGAGTTGTATCCTAATTCATGTCCTCTTGGCCAGAAAGGGAAGATTGGGGCCAGATCTTAAAGATCTTTATAACATATTAAGGAGTGAAGATATATCCTTTAGGTCAGTGTCTTCTGAAGTGTGCTCCACAGAACCATACTCCTACAAGATAGTCTTTAAAAAGAGTTCTGGAATTGACATGTTTGGGAAGCCCCACGTGCTAGATTCCTGCATCTTGTAGCTTCACAATGCCCTATAGCACATTTAAGGCTCTGGGAAGTTTTATAGTAAAGAATAGTCAACATATCTTTTAACTTGGCATTCCCGAAGTTAGTTGGCCATATGAAATCCTTACCTCAGGTAATACCTATTAAAATTCTGTACTGCTAGTGCTCTCTGGACTTCATTTTGGGAAATATTGTTGCAGGTGATTAGGGTCAGTGGGGTATTTTAGGAAAAGTAGGCTCATCAGACAGATGATTTAGAAAAATAACTTAGGCAAGTCAATTAAAAGTTGAGTTAGAGTCAGGCTCAAGTTAGACAAAAGGATCTAACCCAAATCAAGAAAATACTGTAATAGTCCAGGAAAAACGAGGGCCTAAAGTATTGTCAGTGGTCACGGAGATGGAGAGAGACAGATTTTGTCCAGACACTTTTCTAAGATGGGATGAGATCACATGTGATGGACTGAATATGGATGGTAAAAAAAAAAAAGAGGGCAAAATTAAGGTTGCTCCAAGGTATCCAGCTTGGTTGACCAGATGGATGGTTATGCTGTTCACCGAGACTGTAAATGCAGGAGAATTTCCAACATGGCTGTCTGGTAAAACAATGCTAGTTCATTGCTTTCTGGATCCGTACAATTGATGTCAAGAGCAAGTACAGGCAGGGTCAACACTGAAGCCTCAGGCTCTGGGATCTGGCAGAAATGTATAGTTTATTGTCCCATAGATTTTTCTGCTTCTTTCATTCTTCTCTGTTCAGTTTCAGTCTTCAGCTCAGGGTGTGAGTGAAAACTAGCAGGGCACATTGGCTAGAAACGTAAACAAGTCTCTTTCCTGTCAAAATGCTTAATTACAGCAATACATTATGACACAATTGGCCAGCCTGGTCTGTTGCAAAGGCTCAGAAACAAGAACGATTGTTTTAGAGTGGGAGTTTCCAAGCTAATTTGTCCGAGAATTTTGGGAAGTCATAATGGGTAAAGTTTGTCAGAGGCAGCAATTAAAAATTGCCTCTGGGTGTGTCTCGGGCAGGAGAATATTTAAAATCAGCTTAAATATTGGACTGTGGTCCTCCCAGTATTGGAAGAAATTGTAACAAAAAACATCATAATATTGTCTTTATGTTCCTTATTGCAAAGAAGTAATAGCTGAAAACTATGAAGGAAAGTACATGAATAAGTCCAAAATATGAAGGCTCTGGCTTTCTGGAAACGTCACAGGAGAGGTCAATTTATTAGCACTATGACCACGTGTTTTATTGCCAGGAATTTAAGATTCATTTTTTTAAGCACCATTCTGTAATTTATAAATGTACTTCTGCAAAGTTCTCCTGTAGATATTCAAATGCCACATCAACTTAGACACCTTTTACTAAGTTATAGGTTCATATTTTAGCTTTAACATTTATTGAGGGTTAATATTATTAGAAAGAGCTATAGGAAGACCACTTCTGCACCTTCGTAAAACTCTTGAAGATATATATATATATATATATATATATATATATATATATATAATCTTTGTTTTTTCGTAGAAGGATTCACACAATCACTTAAGAATTTAGCACAAGAGAAAAGAACATTATTTTTTCCTTTTCTGAGCTACAACTATTTCTCTTTTTTGTTTTAATCATCCAGAAAAAAATGACAGTCGGTTTAACAATTAATCACAGTAGATATTCTATTTCCTACATCAGCATTGCTTTGAGTGGGTTCCATGAAGGAGAGCCCCACCAGGTACTCTGTGCCTAAATACAATTGGGAAATACTGGATACCATAGTTCATAATACATGTGAAGGTACTAAAGGCCCAGAGGAGTCTGTAGAAAAGAAACCTATGATACTTTAACCCATTTCCCCCTCCTCCCCAGTTTATTTGAGAAGACTTTTTTTTTTCCATATAACATCTATTAACATTTCTTAGAATTAGTGTTCTATAAAATATATACTTTTTATTGTGGTAAAATATATATAACATAAAATTTACCATTTTAACCATGTTTTAAGTGTACAGTTCAGTGGCATTAAGTCCATTCACACTGTTCTGCAACTACCACCACCATCCAACTCCAGAACATTTTTTCATCTTCCTAAACGTCCCATTAAATAACAACTACCCATTTCCCCCTCCCCACAGCCACTGGCAACCACCATTCTACTTCCATAAAATACACTTTTGGGGCATACATAGCCAACTGATTAATATATTTGTGTTGGCCTATTTGAACGTGGTTTTGGTTTGAAAGTTTTACTTTATCTTTTTATATTTCTATGGTTTTGTTAGCTACCTCAAACCCTCTAACTCCTCTTAAAGACAAGTAGCTGATATATTATAAGTAAATATTTTATAATTAGAGATTCACAATGCATACTAGCAGAGTAAAGAGTCTGAGGCTAGAGGCTTAATGAGAAATTGGAAACGTGACACCCTATGTGCATTTGTGCAATTTAACAGTGAATAATATAATCTCATGATTCCAAGGGAACATCAAGGTTCTGTTTTCCAGTCATTCGCAAGCATTTGTAGTTAAATGTGAACATGGTCTATTATGACCTGGACTTTATATACTGTTCCCTGTGCTTGGAATGCCATCCTCATACGAGGAGAGTTAAATACTCATCTCTTCTTTCCATGTTTGTGGATAACTCTATTTAAAGCACTCATGTACCACATTTTACATTGCTATAATTATTTTCCCATATGGCTGTGTCCCCCACTAGACTCAGGCCATGAAGGGTAGAGAAGGTTCTATTTAACTCTCTTGTAGCTGGTAGATGATAGATGCTTCATAAATGCTTGTTAACGCATCCAGCTCAACCATCCAATACTGGAACAGTTTCTAGGACATTCTTACATCCTAGATGAGATGGTCTGTTATAACTGTTATTTAGTACCACAATAGTGTTTTAGTGAATGCATATAACAGGAAAAAGGAATTTCATAATTATTAGAAAGGAGGACACAAAATTTTTCATTTGTAACTGATACAATTTTATATCTAGAAAATCTAAGACAATGAATATAGCAATTCACAATTAGGAGGTTTAGTGAAGTTGGTTATTAAAAAATTAACATCTGGGGCTTCCCTGGTGGCGCAGTGGTTGAGAGTCTGCCTGCCAATGCAGGGGGCACGGGTTCGAGCCCTGGTCTGGGAAGATCCCACATGCCGCGGAGCAGCTGGGCCCGTGAGCCACAACTACTGAGCCTGCGTGTCTGGAGCCTGTGCTCCGCAACAGGAGAGGCCGTGATAGTGAGAGGCCCGCGCACCGTGATGAAGAGTGGCCCCCGCTCGCCGCAACTAGAGAAAGCCCTCGCACAGAAACGAACACCCAACACAGCATAAATAAATAAATTAAAAAAAAAAATTAACATCTGAAAAATGATAGCTTCGTATATTCTAACAAAAGCCAATTAGTAAATATAATAAAAAATCCTACCTGCAATAGCAGCAAAAGTATGAAACACCTGGAAATAGTCTTCATAAACATGCAGGACCTATATAAAGAAAACGACAAAGGTGGTGAGATAATTAAATATTTACAAAAAAAATTTAAGTTGGCTCTCTACCTTATACCCTAGACCAAAACAAATTTCATAAAGAGGTAAATCTAAATGATGAAACTATTAAAGATCCAGGAGAATATATGTGTAAATATTGATCAGATCTGGATAAGAGGAAGACTGTTCTAAGCACATGTGCTTTTTACCATAAGGAGAAAGACCAGCGGACTTGATTACATTAAAATGAAAAACTTCTGTATCTCAAAAAGCACCTTATGCAATATTAAATGTAAATGAAGTAGGGAAAACATTTCCAACATAAATGACACAGGACTTAAGTCCCAGTTGTATAATAAGCTCATATAAACTGATAATAAGTAAACGCTCCAATAGGAGAATGAATAAAAACTTGAATACGTTACAAATGGTTACCAAAAACACAGTGGTCAGTAACCTTATGAAAGCATCTCCAACCTCATTAGTAATAAAAAGAAATTCCAATTAAAACAGCAAGATGCCATTCTGTCCCAGAAAACTGATACATCAATTAAAAAAAAGTAACATCCAGGGCTGATGAAGATGAGGTAACGTGGAACCATTCTCCCCTTGAAGGTGTGTAACCTTTCAATAAGGCAATTGCTGTACAAAATCTTAAAAATGTTTAATCCTTTGATGGAGTATTTTTATTCCTAGTAATTTGTCTTAAGGATATTGGCAGTGATGCTCCAATAAGGATATTCATCCTAGAATTATCTGTAATAATGAGAACCTAAAAACAATAATAGAATATGGGCACGTTAATAAGAAGGAATATTTTGCAGCCATTTAAAAAAATATTTTAAAAGAACATTTAAGGTTATGAAAAATATTTATTACATACTGTTTAAGTGAATAAAGCAGGGTATATGTCTAAGTACACCATATGATCCCAACTTTGCAACACACACATAACATATATACATATATGTGTGTGTGCACATGTGTGCAGAAAAACACACTGGAAGGAAATACTAGACCTCTGGGTGATAGGATGGTGGAAAATGGCAGGATGATTCTTTTTTATTATTAAACTTATTATATTTCCACATTTCCTACAATAAACATTCATTGCTTTCATAATTATAAACACCAATATTAAAAGGAAACACACAGTTCTTCCTTATATGAAATAAGAAATCCCTCTGAACTTGCTTATCTCTTATTCCCTGGCAGGCAAACAGAACAAATTGAATTCCTTCTGTGCTGCCCTTCTCAAGCTCCCCATTTTCAGTCACTTCTGCTTTCACCACATGAATTTATGTCACTTCATTCCACCCTCCTGGTTTCGCTCCTGAAAAAGTACTCCGAGTTGTTTCCACCCCTCTTGGAAGCTGGGTACCCAAGCTGCACACAGTTTTCCACGGATGCTCTCGTCTGCGCAGAGCAGAGCAGCTCCTTGTTCTAGGTCCTGCACTTTGGCTCATGCCCCTAAAGTCCAAACACTTTCCTCGCTTGCCCCTGCCCTCTGGATGCGTGTGGATCCCTCAGTGACCTACTGCTGCTGAGTCAGGACCGAGCCCCCAATCCCAACTCCACCCTGTAACAGCCGGACACACGCTCTGCATCTTTAATACACCCTCTTGCTAGAGTTCTTGCCAGAATCTTGACCTCCGTGAAGCCTCTGGGCCCAGCTGACACATCCCTGCCCCTTCTCATGACCCCTCTTAAATCTTACAATGATTGTACCCCCAAGAAGGTCTGCAGGCCGTCAGGCAGCCAGTGGGGAACCTCGTCTCACTTCCCTCCTTCCTTCACATCCTCTCCTCGTTGCTACTCATTCACAACAGAAATGTTGGTCACATCTCACTCAGAATGATGGGATCCCCATGTATTTCGGCGGCCTGTTTCACATGCTGGTATCTTTGCACATCTGAAACGGAGAATCAGGCTCTACCTGATCTAATGATACACCTGAATGTCCTCCCTGCCTCCTTCTTTCAGCCTGCCTTGGTTTAAGTGCAAACAAGCAGCTGTTTCCCGTCCTTTAGGGCGTGCTGTAGTGGCTTGTGAATCATACTGTGTGTTAATATTGCCAGATTTTCCAGTAAGGTTCCTATTCTCCATATCATCTTAAATATTGAAGGGTGAGAAGGCACGTAACCTGGTGACAGGTGTCCAAAATCTTCAAAATGTTAATATCCACTTATGGGAATGAGCATTACCGGGTTGTATAAGAAATTTTTATTTGCAAGTATTAACTCTTTCCCTGGTGAAAGGAAAGAGTAGAGGTGAGGAGAGGGCGTTACCTGAATGAGAAGCAGAACATCTGGCGGGAGTGGGAGTCAGGAGAGGGGGGCTGTGTACTCTAAGCTGGGAGGGGTTTGGGATTCATGGGTTTACTCTTTGAACAAAATTAGTCAAAAACCTGAACTTCCTTCTAACGGAAAAGAATATCCGAGTGACAAGTTCATGAACAGGATGAAAGCCTAACAGAGAGCTTTAGCCTCAGCCTGGCCAATGGACCGGCTAATGGCAGAGAGAGTCCTTGGATAATGGCACCTGTGGTCCAGTGTCTCTAGCCAGACTAGGTGCCGATGAACCTGAACTTCACCCTGGCCAGCTTGCTCTGTGCCCCATCTTCCAAAGCTGGTTATGGGCACATAAATATTACAGGTAAAAACGGTTCTGTCTTGCTCAACAATGTGAAAGTACTTAATACTACTGACCTGTACACTTAAAAGTGGTTAAGGTGGTAAATTTTATGTGTATTTCACCACAATCAAAAAATACCGCTGGAAAAAAAATACATCTGTGTGGCAACATGGATGCATGTTGAGAATATTAGTGAAGTAAGTCAGACAGAAAAAGACAAATATGATATCACTCATATGGGGAATCTAAAAAATAATACAAATGAATCTATACATAAAACAGTAACAGACACACAGACATAGAAAACAAACGTATGGTTACCAAAGGGGAAGGGGGGGGGAGTATGGGATTAACAGATACAAACTACTATACATAAAATAGATAAACAACAAGGACCTACTGCATAGCACAGGGAATTATATTCAATATCTTGTAATAACCTATAATGGAAAATAATCCAAAAAATATACATATATATAACTGAATCACTTGGCTATACACCTGAAACTAACTCAATATTGTAAATCAACTACACTTCAATAAAAAATACATCTGTTATATCATAAAAATGTAAAAATTCTCATGACAACCTGGTCTTTTCACAGACGATGGACTGGATTTATGGGCAGAGCTTGTCGGTGCAAAGAATCTGTTGGCTAGCTCATGTCAGCATTACTGAACAGGGGCAGCTTGTCTGTAATATATTTCCATGTAATTTATAGCTATTTGTTAAATTGGTATTTTTCAAAATTACTATTAGGTTACATCATATTCTCCCTGCACAAAAATGGATCAACGATTCAAAATGGATTAAAGTAACAAGGTAAATATTATAACTCAGAATAACAACACAAATGTGAATTGTGAACGTGCAAATACGGAATGCAGATCTGCATGAATTGGGAAAAATGTATCTGTGAGTGGGATGATTCTCAAAATCAACCTAAGAAGAATTGCAGATGGGAAATACAATTAAAAAAAAATCAAAACCCTTAATTTTATTGGACCATTTGCAATCTCTTCCCAGTTTATTTTCTTTCAAAACTTTTCTGGTAGCAGTGTAAAGCTGTTAATTTGTTCATATGAAACACAGTGACCACCTGATAGACCAAGTTTTTATTTTCATCCCCTAAAGTTCACATAATGTCTTCCAACTTGAAATAAATGAATTTTAGCACTAAAAGTGGAGATGAGACCAAAATGCATAGATTTCATTCAAAGTCACACTCTTTATAGCTAGATATCGTTAATCCCACTATCAAGGAAGAGCTGGTTGAACCAGCCACAAAAATGAATGCCATGAAGTACTGTGCAGGGAGAAAGCAGAACCAGCTATTGGCTAATCTCCTGTATTGGGTGACTCTGTAGGATGTCACAAAACTTATGTGGCATAAAATATGAGAAAGTACAGAAGGAGTTTTGCTTTATTGTTGGACAAATTTGCTGCATATAATGTATGAGTCAGCTCTTGAAAAAGATGTAGAACAGAAAATATGATGACACTTTGTTCTGCTTATCATTGAAAACTCATGCTGTGGAAGAAGAGGTTTTAAAAACTGTGTTATTGACTATTTTGTCAATAACAAATGATACAGACTAGACAATGCCATCAGGGCAGTGCTTATGGAAACCAGCTACAGAAAGACTGTACTGAAGTGACAGCCCATAGAAAACAGCTGGAGGTCAGAAATAGGCCTCTGGTCTTGGGCACTGAAGGAAGGAATTTTTAAAAATATGACTGTATAATCAATGTGACCATGTATGCTACTCAGTGTATATCTTTTCAGAAAACTGGGGGAAGAGATGGGCACAGATGACAACTGCTGCTTTTCCATGTTCAAGTCTACTGTCTCTCAAGGGGGAAGATGCTTATGTGGGTTTTAAAATGAGGGCTAAGAGAAAAACTGTCCTTCAAGCATGACATACTCATATCAGTACATTCCGTTCCTCTTGGTCCAAGGTGTCACCCCGGTTGTGAATCTGAAAGACATATTCTGCATATTGCAAAGCCTGAATCTATCACTCTAGGACTGAAATGTTATTCTTTGTAACACTGAGCTAAGATATCATCGGCTCGTCTAAAAGGCAAGAGTGGTGTAATGAATAGGTGACAGAATTTAACTCTTTGTCAAAAAAAGAAACTGATGATGTGTAATAAAGCGTATTTAAATAGCATGTCCAAAAGCTGAAAAAACAAAAAGAAATACTTTCCAGAGCTGATACAATCAAAGAGTAGATTAAAACTTTATCCTTTGTTCCCTCCTAACTTTTAAGGGTGAGATGCTCCTCACCCTTTTAAGGGTGAGTCTTGAGTGAAAAATATTCTCCATATTTTCTGGATCCTTTTTCAATCTGGATGTCCAAAACTACTTTGTCTGTATCAATGTCAATTTCCTGGTTGTGATGTTCTGCCAGAGTTTTTTTGCAAGATGTTCCTTTTGTGGGAAACTGGGTAAAGGGATCTCTCATTATTTCTTACAACTGCATGTGAACCTACAATTATTTCAAAATAAAAAAGTTTAATTAAAAAAGTTCACATCCATTCATGATAAAAACTCTTACCAAAGTGGGTATAAAGGAAATATATCTCAACATAATAAACGCTATTTATGACAAACCTACACCAATAAAATACTCAACGGTGCAAAGCTGAAAGCCTTCTTAAAATCTGAAACAAGACAAAGATGCTCACTCTCACCACTTCTATTCAACATAGTATTGGAAGTCTTAGCAACCAGACAAGAAAAAGAAATAAAAGGTATCCAAATAGGAAGGGAAGTGGTAAAATTGTCATTATATGCAGATGACAGGATACTATATGTAGAAAACACTAAAGATTCCACACAAAAACTACTAGAACTGATAAATGAATTCAGCAAGGTAGCAGGATACAAGATTAACATACAGAAATTGGTTGCATTTCTTTACACTAACAATGAAATATCAGAAAGGGAATGTAAAAAAAAATCTCTTTTAAAATCACATCAGGGACTTCCCTGGTGGTCCAGTGGTTAGGACTCCAAGGTCTCACAGCCAAGGGCCTGGGTTCGATCCCCGGTCCAGGAACTAAGATCCTGCAAGCCACATGGTGTGGGGAAAAAAATCACATCAAATAAAATAAAATACTTAGGAATAAACCTGACCAAAGAGGTGAAAGACTTATATGCTGAGAACTATAAAACATTAATAAAGGAAATTAAAGATGATTCAAAGAAATGGAAAGATATCCTATGCACTTGGATTGGAAGAATTAATATTGTTAAAATAGCCATACTACCCAAAGCAATCTACAGATTTAATGGGATCCCTATCAAAATACCCATGACATTTTTCACAGAATAAGAACAAATAATCCTAAAATTTGTATGAAACCATAAAAGACCCAGATTGTCAAAGCAATCCTGAGGAAAAAGAAGAAAACAGGCAGCATAACCCTCTTAGACTTCAGACAATACTACAAAGCTATAGTAATCAAAACAGCCTGGTATTGGCACAAAAACAGACATATGGATCAATGGAGCAGAATAGAGAGCCCAGAAATAAACCCACACACCTACAGTCATTTAATCTTTGATAAAAGAGGCAAGAATATACAACGGAGAAAAGACAGTCTCTTTAGCAAGTGGTGCTGGGAAAGCTGGACAGCTGCATGTAAATCAATGAAGTTAGAACACTCCCTCACACCTTACACAAAAATACACTCGAAATAGCTCAAAGACTTAAACATAAGACATGACACCATAAAACTCCTAGAAGAGAGCATAGGCAAAACATTCTCTGACATAAATCGTACCAATGTTTTCTTAGTTCAGTTTCCCAGGACAAAAGAAATAAAAGCAAAATTTTAAAAAATGGGACCTAATCAAACTTACAAGCTATTGTACAGCAAAGGAAACCATAAATAAAAGTCAACCTACAGAATGGAAGAAAATATTTGCAAATGATCAACCAACAAGGGCTTAATTTCCAAAATATACAAACAGCTCATACAACTCAACAACCAAAAAACAAACAACCCAACTGAAAAATGGGCAGAAGACCTAAATAGACATTTCTCCAAAGAAGACATATAGATGGCCAACAGGCACATGAAAAGATGCTCAACATTTCTAATTATTAGAGAAATGAAAATTAAAACTACAATTAGGTATCACCTCACATTGGTGAGAATGACTGTTATTAAAAAGACTACAAATAACAAGTGCTGGAGAGCGTGTGGAGAAAAGGGAACCCTCCTACACTGTTGGTGGGAAGGTAAGTTGGTGCAACCACTATGGAAAACAGTATGGAGGTTCCTCAAAAGGCTAAAAATAGAGTTGTCATATGATCCGGCAATCCCACTCCTGGGCATATATCCAGACAAAACTATAATTCAAAAAGATACATGCACCCCTATGTTCATAGCAGCACTATTCACAATAGCCAAGATATGGAAGCAACCTAAATGTCCATCAACAGATGAATGGATAAAGAAGATGTGGTACATATATACAATGGGATACTACTCAGCCGTATAAAAGAATGAAATAATGCCATTTGTAGCGACATGGATGGACCTAGAGATTATCATAGTAAGTGAAGTCAGAATAAGAAAGACAAATTTCATGTGGATATCACTTATATGTGGAATCTAAAATATGACAGAAATGAATTTATCTATGAAACAGACTCATAGACATAGAGAACAGAGTTGTGGTTGCCAAGGGGAAGGGGGGATAGGGGAGGGATGGGTTGGGGGATAGGGGAGGGATGGGTTGGGAGCTTGGATTAGCAGATGCAAACTATTATATATAGAATGAATAAACAACAAGGGGGTCCTACTGTATAGCACAGGGAACTATAGTCAATATCCTGTGATAAACCATAATGGAAAACTGTACGAAAAAGAAATGTATATATATGTATAACTGAATCACTTTGCTGTACAGCAGAAGTTAACACATTGTAAATCAACTATACTTAAATAAAATAAATTAAAAAAAGAATTAATTAGACAAGATAAAAAAGTTCAAACAAATAACAAAAATAACAATACCGTGATGAATATCCTTGTATCTAAATCTTTGTACAGCTCTAAGAGGGCTTCCTTAGGATAAACCCCTTCAAGTAGAATTGCTGGATCAAATGGTATGCAGATTTTTGCATCTATGTTCATAAGGGATATTGGTCTATAATTTTTCCATCTTATAATTTCTTTGTCAAGTTTTCATATGAGAGTTATGCTGGCCTCATAAAAAAAAATGGTAAGCCAAGATCACTGGATTGTATCAGTGTCAGTTTCCTGGTTGTGATGTTGTACTACAATTATGCAAGACGTTACTATTGAGGAAAAGGCAGTGAAGGGTATACAGAACTTCTATTATATCTTACAACTGTGTGTGAATTTATAACTGTCTGAAAAAGTTTTAAAAGTTCAACATCTTATGATTAAAAAACAGAAACAAAAATAAAATTCTTAGCCTTCTTGGCTTCTAAGCAAACTTCTTTATTTTATAAAGGGTAGTGACCAAAATACTCTACAGTAAACCTAATATTACTAATTATAACATTACTAATTGTTACTAACATTACTAATTACTAATTAGTAATGTTAGTAATATTTGTAATAATTAAATATTATTAACATTACTGGCATAATATTAAAAGTACTCCCTTTAAAATGAGAATCAAAATAAGGATATTCGCTATTGTCACTTCTGTTCAACATTGTACTGGAGGGCCTATCAAGACCAGTAAAACAGGAAAAAGAAATAAAACATATAAGAATCATAAAAGAAGAAACAAAACTGTTGTTATGATCAAGTGATATTATTGTGTATACATAAGGTTAAGAACATCTATAGATAATCGTTTTGAAGAAGGTAGTTAATGAGTTGTGTCAGGAAAATCTCTCCTTGTTTCTTCCTTCTGCCAACTTGATTCATAATCAAGGTGTAAGAGTACCACTCAGTATACAGCAACATTAGGAAAAGAAAACTCATAAAATAGGAAATTAAATTAGACAAAGAATCATGACCTCGCTCTTCAAAGTCCCTTAGGATCTCCATTAAAAATTCAAACTACCTCCTCATCCTCCTCTAAGTAAATGTGGACTACTATTTAAGATTCAAAATTATTTCCTATTTAGTCATTCTTAATCTTTAATTATTAGAATTGTGATGATATTTAATACAATTTTGAAATTCACCTGTATGCGACTTCCCCTGCATTACAAATCATAGAAGCTTTTGTCTGAGGGCTTAACCTCCATTTATGACATTGTTTCTTTGGGAAAACACATGTGATTCCAAAGACTCCTTTGGAATTCAGCCCACTCTGTAGTCCAAAGACCTTGGTGGGGGTGGGTCCTGAGGCCGCTGTCTGTGACTCTGTCTCTGAGACGTCACGAATAGCAAATGCAGAGGGCTCAAGCTTTCCAATGCTTTGTTTCCCAGATTTTTGCAAGTAACAGGTATTCATGAATGTGTATAGCAGGTTTAATAGTAGCCCCCCAAAATACATGTCCAAGTCCAAACCCTGGAGCTGTGAGTGTGACCTTATTTGAAAATAGGGTCTTTGCAGATGTAGTGAAGTAGAGGATCTTGAGATGAGATGATCCTGGGTTATGTGGCGGGCAGGCAGGCGGGGGGTGCTTAATATCCTGTGAGAAGTGTCATAAGAGACACAAAGAGGAGGGACGCACTGAGAGAAGAGGTGGTCATGTGAAGGTGAGGGCAGACACTGGGGTGATGCTGTCACAGGTCAAGAGACGCCAGGAGCCATGAGACACTGGAAGGGGCAAGGAAGGATTCTCCCCTAGATCTCTTGCGGGAAATGTGGCCCTGCCAATGCCTTGATTTCAGACTTCTCGGTTCCAGAACTGAGAGAGAATGAATTTCTGTTGCTTTTAAGTCACCATGTTTGTGGTAATTTGCAGACCCAGGAAATGCTTCATGAGCTCCTCATACAGTTTTCTTGCGTTATTTCTTTTCATGGTCAAACCAAGGCCTGCCACCGCCTACAGCCCAGACTCTGCTGTGAGAGCCTGGATAGATGGACTTGTGCCAGGCATGGAGCTGTGTCTTTTAATTGAATCCTTGTGGCAAACCTGTGACCTGGTTATTAGGACCACTTAGAAATACGGTGACTAAGGTTTTGAGAGATGGAGCTGCTTCCCCAAGGACACACAGTAATAACACTACCTACCACTCACTGAGCACCTGCTGTGTGCCGGACATGGCACTGAACTTTGCAAACATGCCCTCACTTACATCTCTAGCAACTGTCTGTACCATTCGTTCATTCCTGTAACACATTTTTGTAGAGTGCCCGCTGTATGCCGGGTACTGTCCTAGATCCTGGGGCTACAGCTGTGACCACGACAGCCTGTGATCCTCCCTCCACAGAGCTTGCATTCTACATGCCGACACAGACAGGAAACGAATGACAGAGTCAAATATTACGTCTGGTGTCCAGAGCTATTGAGAAAAATCAATCAGAATCAGGGAAGGGAGAAGGGAACGCTGGGATGGTGGGGGCAGGGATACAGGGAGTTAGAGTCTTAAATAGTTTGGTCAGGGAAGGCCTCACTGAGGACAGGCCGAGACTATGAGCGGTGAGAGAGGAGGGCCGTGGGGAAAGCAATCAGCTTCATCTCTGCTTCACAGAAGAAGATTCCGAGGCTCTGGGAGGTCCACTGACCTGCCCACGACCACACAGCTCCTCATCATCATGGGAAAATTGTGTGGAAGGTGCTTTAAAGACACTATTTAGGGGCTTCCCTGGTGGCGCAGTGGTTAAGAATCTGCCTGCCAATGCAGCGGACACGGGTTTGAGCCCCAGTCCGGGAAGATCCCACATGCCGCGGAGCAGCTAAGCCCGTGTGCCACAACTACTGAGCCTGCGCCCTAGAGCCTGTGAGCCACAACTACTGAAGCCCACGTGCCACAGCTACTGAGCCTGCACTCTAGAGCCCGCGAGCCACAACTACTGAAGCCCACGCGCCTAGAGCCCGTGCTCCGCAACAAGAGAAGCCACCGCAGTGAGAAGCCCGTGCACCGCAACAAAGAGTAGCCCCCGCTCACTGCAACTAGAGAAAGCCCGCGCGCAGCAACGAAGACCCAACACAGCCAAAAAAAAAAAAGACACTATTTATAACCATTACAATACCCTGTCAGGTAATGATTACATTAATATTATATATTTTTATAGTGTATTTATAGATACATTTCATAAAGTAGATTACTAATATAGATGAGGACCTCACCTTAGAGGGGTAAAGCGACCTCCAGGCAGTGGTCCTTGGCAGAGCCGGTATCCCAGCCCAGGTCTCCATGCACATGCCCTTTCCACTGCCACCTATGATGCCTGCCGACCGCCACCTCACTGCAAAAGTCAGACACGAGTGTGGGCCCCTGGGTGTCAATTTCTGTGACAGAGAGGACGTCAAAGCTGCAGAAGTATCACAAAGCTCCCTGTCTCCTATCCAAAGAGGGTTATACTTCAGGGCCAGCTATTTGCTTTTTTCTGTAAATTCTCTTGGGTTCCACTAATTTTACTGACCATTAGGGTGTAAGGATTGGGAGTAGGTGCAGGTTAAATACTTATCCTACCAGTTTCTTGCCTAAGGAATCAGTTACTTTCACAAACGCTTTCTTGATTACATATGAAGCTAGTCTTTGAACATACTTTAAAAAATAGTTCTGTTGATGGTAATTTATCTGTTCAACATTTGTCTGTCTCAAACTGTGGGAGTTTGCCATCTAGTGGCTTCATGCTGAAATTACTTTTCCTTTGGAGTTCAAAGTTGGGTAGAGTTTCAGATTGTTTCTTCGGAAACAGAAAATTATCAATCAGAGTTGTGTGAATGAGCAAACCTTTATCAAAAGGTTTCTCAAAAACTCAGGTTTAAACAGGAACTCTCCATGCACAGAGAACTAGACTGTAGGAGAATTAACAACAATTTAAGTACACATTTCCTGGTGTTATTGAACCTCTAATGATTAAATTGTCCATGCTTTTCTGAAAACATTTAAGTAATTGTGAGATTGAGAAATAATGAGTGTCTAGCAGGTTTCAACCATGGAAAGCCCCAGTTACATGACTCTTAGTTTTAAATTCCTTCTGGTGAAAGTACAGATAATATTTCTCAGGACATGCAGGCCTAGGGGTAAGAATGTGGTCTCATAAATAGTAAAAAAAATAAAAAATAAAAAGGTTTGTCCACTTGTCTCCCATGTGTTATTGTGGGACCTCTGGTTTCGCCTTAACCCCCTCTGCACCCCCAACTAGGACGGAGAGTTCCCGGGAAGTTGTTGTTTCTGTGCTTCTGATCACAGGAGTTTCTGTGGTACAGAGGGTCCCAGAGCCAGAGCCCCTGGAGCTGACCTTGGGCAAGTTGTTAATGTCATCGTGCCTCAGTTTCCTCATTTGTCAGAGTCCTTGTGAGCCGATTTATGCAACGTGTCTAGCGCAGTGCCTGACACACCTCAGAGCCATGCACGGGTTTGCTGTTAGGATTCTGTCTCCTGTAGTGCCTGCCGTTTTCTTCCTCTGGCTCATTCTACGTCCAGCTCCTGTCGTGAGGTCGGCTGTGAGGCCTCCGCTGCTGGGAGGCCCCGTGGAGACGGCTCAGCACATGGTGTCACCTGCTGGATTGCTCAGGGCCGTCTGCAGTCGCACGGGGTGGGTGCGCTGTTGCCCTGAGGATGCTCCCTACGTCCTAGCAGCCGAAACCGCTGACACCTTTGATGGTCAGAGCCTCCGAGGTGGACGGGTTGCACTCTATTCTCTGACCAAAACTTTCGCGTCACACTCTGTCGAACTGGATCCCAAGTGGTGCTGCCTTGTGCTCCTGCTGTCTTACTGACATCTTTATGACAGGAGCGCTTCCTTTCCCCAGGAGTCACGGACAATTGCTGCACACTAAAGCATTTAGAGGGCGTGTAGCACAGCGTTCAGGAACATGGTACCTCTTTGGAAGTAAACTGGTTGGGCTCAGACCTCTGCTATTTGCCATCTGTGTCATCGGAGGCAACTTCCTCTGAGCCTCAGTTTTCTCATCTGTAAAATGGGGATAAAAATTAGTACTTTCCTTATAGGGAAGTGTAGTGAGTTCAATATTGTATCCCCCAAATTCACATCTGCCTGGAACGTCAGAATGTGACTTTATTGGGAAACTGAGTCTTTGCAGATGTAATTAGCTAGGGATCTTGAAAAGAAATCCTCCTGGATTTAGGGTGGGCTCTAAATCCAATGGGAGTGTCCTTACGAGAAGAGGAGAGGACACAGAGAAACACACAGAGAAGAAGACCATGTGAAGACAGAGTCAGAGATTTGGAGAGATGCTGCCGCAAACCGAGGAGCGCCTGGGGTCACCAGAAGCTGCAGGAGGCAGGGAAGGACCCTCCCCTGGAGCCTTCAGAGGCAGTGTGGCCCTGCCAGCACCTCGATTGCAGACTCCCGGTCTCCTGAACTGTGAGACGATACATTCCTGTTGTTTTGAGCCACCAAATTTGTGGGAGTTTGCTATTGCAGCCACAGGAAACTCATACTGGAGGTCCCAAAGGTTAAACAGTCACTGGGTAGAAGGTCTTTAATACTGTTCTTTGCATGAATTAGCAATAAATAAATGTCAGCTGTCTGTCCCTTTGGGGGCCAGTTAGGGTCATGGGTAACAGCGTGGGCAGGTGCCCCCAGACTGGGGTGGCGACATGGCTCGGTGACTTCCCAGCTGGGTGACTTCGGGGAAGTTAGGCAATTTCTGAAGGTCTTCATTTTCTTGTGAATGAAATGGGTACTAATTTACTACCTCCTAGGGTGACTGAAAAGCTACAGATGGCAGGAGCAAGCACTCCACACCAGGCACAGCATAACACGAGCCCCGTGCAGCTGATCACGTGTGTGTGACTTGCTTGTCCCTGTTAGGATGGTTTATTTCCAGAAGCCTCCTGGGACCCACATGCAATAAGGTCCTGGAGGTCCTGTCTTATGGGTCCTCCAGACCTGCTGGAATCCGGGGGTAAGCATAGTTCAGACCCAAACCAGGGTCTCCATGGTACAAACAAAGTGCATTTCTTGTTTAAGAATTACGGGTCATTAAGAAGTAGGCGTTGTTACCATTGAGTTACTCTGAGAAGTGCCCTGCGTTGGGAGTTGGGGGAACTGAGTTGTAGCCCCAGCGCCATGGCTAACTCCTTGTCTGGCTTTGGTCCATCAGGGTTCACTCACATCACTGTGGAGTGATGTCGTTGGACTAGATGGTCTCTGAGGTCTCTTGCCACTCTGCTGTCCTCTGGCTCAAGCAGGAAGCAGTGGTCCCTGCAGGACTTGATGACAAGGTCTTTCAAGCAAGGAACGTAAAGCTGATGCTTAAGGAAATCTTAGCTGCCCTTGACATCCATCCTGGGTCCAAACTCCAGACAACAGCTGGCAACTAACTTGCTAATCATCTGCCTGCGTACTTAGCAGATGGCTATTGAATTGCCGTCCTGAGATCACTCCAACTGGCGGGCCAGGTAAGTGCACGAAGGAACGATTCTGCTGTGAACAAAATGACATGCTTTTTATGCCTCCGACAGTGTCTCCTGCAGAACCAGAAGTCTTTGAGGTTTCTGTAAATAAAATGTGAGCCGAACACGTGCAGCTGGAGTTGTTTAAGCCTCAGCTGGGATGCCCTGGGATGCAGGACAATGAACTGGGATATTTGTCTGGTGGGGGAGCGTTAAGAGCTGGCTCTGCTCCTGGGCCATTTTGGGGAAGTAACCTAACATCTCTGAGCCTTCAGGGCCTCCTCTGTTTAATGCAACTCAAATTCCCACCTATATTGGTTTGGATTATTTTGGCTGCATGAAACAGGAAATCTGACTCAGATTGGTGAAAAAGGAAATGTAGACCCTCCTGTAAGAGAGATTTCTTATAAGAATTGCCTCATATCCAACCAGCAGACTTTCCCAGGAGAGGAGAAGGGGTGGACTAATCAGGATCTGCCTCTGGACCAGGGAATACAGTCTGTACCCACTGAAGCTCTCCGCTCTGCGGTCAGTGGACAAAGGGACAAACAGGGGGAGGAGGTCAAACTGATGAGTGCCAGGCTGCCCGACTGTGGAGCTAAGAAGTAGGTGATGCATGTGAAATCTTTTTCCTGTTAAATTTAAAGTGTAAGGTATATATTTCTTTAATGACAGGAGTTTGGATTAGATAAATCTGGTGTTCCTTCCAACTCTGTATTTTTATGAATTTTCGAATAATAGCCATTTCCAGCCAACTGTACAACTGTTATAAAAATGTTTAGTGTTTACCAAAACCAGTGGACCTCTTATCAAATGCTGCTTGGTAACAAAAGCTTATCACAGTTTTAATAATAAAAAAAAAAAGCTAAAAAAAAAAATCATCATGCCATTTCCACCAGCACGATGATTTGTATAACTGCTCAGGAATACCGCTGAATGACAAAATGCTCATTAGTCACATGCTTGGGGCACAGCAGCAAAACCCAGCAGCTCCCTCTGCTGCCACCAAAACACCCATTAACAGCCGAAATGAGAAAAACTGAAAGAAAAGCTCTTTTTAATTTCAGGATTTCTGTACGCTTTGTGTCATTTTGCAAAGTAAAAAAATTTTTTTTTGCTTAGTATTATTTTTATCTTGAATTTGTGTGGAGGTGTTGTAATGTTTTCATGCTCAGGGGTGTTGATCTGTAAGTTTCCCAAACTGGAAAATGTTATAGTTATTTATCAAGATTGAAAAAAACCAATGAAATTGGACATCCCTTTATTTTTTGGTTAACTTTTTTTTATATGATAATCATGCCATTTTTCTGCATTTCCGAGTCTGATGATAGATTCAATGCAAAACTGTAACTCTCAAAAGGGAACTGCCTTTCTACCACGCCTATCAGTGACGTCTCCAGTGGAGAGGCAGAAAGCTTCGCCTTTGGTGTTAACATTCCTATCAATGATTTGGATAAAGAAACAGAAGAAATGACAATCAAATGTGCGCGTATGAGACAAAGATGGGAAGAAAGAGCTAATATTATAGAGAGGAGTCTTCAGAATCAAAATGACTTCAACAGGCTGAAATGCTGAACTGAAACCAATAGAGTGAGATTCAGAAGATAAATAGTTTAGCACTTGATTTAAAATTTTACTAAGGGACTTCCCTGGTGGTCCAGTGGTTAAGACTTCGCCTTCCAATGCAGGGGGTGCGGGTTTGATCCCTGGTTGGGGAGCTAAGATCCCACATGCCTCGGGGCCAAAAAATAAAAAAATAAAACAGAAGCAATATCGTAACGCATTCAATAAAGGCTTTAAAAATGGTCCACATCGGGCTTCCCTGGTGGCGCAGTGGTTGAGAGTCTGCCTGCTAATGCAGGGGACACGGGTTCGAGTCCTGGCTGGGAAGATCCCACATGCCGCGGAGCAACTAGGCCCGTGAGCCACAACTACTGAGCCTGCGCGTCTGGAGCCTGTGCTCCGCAACAAGAGAGGCCGCGATAGTGAGAGGCCCACGCACCGCGATGAAGGGCAGCCCCTGCTTGCCGCAACTAGAGAAAGCCCTCGCACAGAAACGAAGACCCAACGCAGCCAAAAATAAATAAATTAAAAAAAAAAAAAAAATGGTCCACATCAAAAAATCTTAAAAAAAAATTTTTTTGCTAAGTAGAAGAAAGAGGGAAAAGACCTGGTGTTTTAGCTTCTCTCAAGTCTGCTATGAGTAAGCAGCGAATGAAGGCCACATGGTCACAGCCAGTATTAGTTGGAGTGGGGTGCAGATTCTATATCTGGCACCTCTCAGATAACACCTGGCCACGGTATTTTAAGAGGGGCATTGACAAACTGACGAAATTAGGCAATAAAATAAAAAGTTATGATTTTTCCCAGCATGAGCAAACTACTCTACTAAACCCTTAGTATATCTTATTTCTGATTTCCACAGAGATAAACACATATTATTGTCCATATTTTACAGAAAAAGCAATTAACCAGAGACGTTGTCACACACTCTCTTCTTTCCTTCCCAACCCCCCTTGACCAAGTTAGAAAGTTTAATTTGAGGTTATGTGCTATTTTCCTTAGGCTGGGCATGTCCCCCTGAAGGGCCCAGGGCTTGGAACAAATTCTGCGCATCATACTGTAGGAGATCAGAATATGCCACCCCACGTATGCCACTTTGGCAGAAGGATTATTTTGAGCTGAAGACAACTGAGAAGCAGCAGATGCCCCCAACCGCTTTCTGCCTCCCTCCACACCCCCATTCACCTAAAATTCGGCTTCGGTTCTTGGTCACTGGAGACCCCTATCAGCCCAGACATGGCATGGAGAGGAATCTACACAAGGAAGATTACTAAAATAGTCTTATCTCCCATTAGTTTCCCTCATATATTTACCTTCCCACAGTTTGCCACCCCTACAAGACTAAACCCCTTTTCCTTTGCCTTGTCACTTCTCTACAAATTTATTGTTCTTTGTTAAGATGCTTTATAAGCCCAAGTTCTAAGCACCCCTTTGAGTCACTCATCACTGAGTTTCTTTCAGGTGTATGTGTGCTGCAGGTTAACTGTTTTATTTGTGTTAATTTCTTCTTTCTCTTGTTAATTTCTTGTTAATAATTTGTCAGTTTAATTTCCAGGGCCCCAGCTGGAGAACCTAGGAGAACAAAGGAAATGTTGATTTCCCGTCCCCTAGGATGCCATATGTTTATTGGGAAAGGTGAAATGTACAAGGCCAGGATCCACAAGAGATGAGAGGGCAGGTCCCCATCTTCCCATCATCCCATGGAGAGGAATTCTGGGGTGTCTATGTTCCAGGGAGCGACCACCCTCAACTACTCTCTCCCCTCCGGAAGGACAAATATTAGGGAAATGTTGTCTGTGGGAGAAAAATCACTCTCATTTGGACTGAGATTCTGCATGTCTGAGAGTGCTCTTAGTGTGAGCTCCCGACGGATTCAGCTGGGATGGAATTCTAGGTTGGAAATCATTCCCTCTGACATCTGAAGGCAATGCTCTCAGTGTTACTTTTGAGAAGTCTGACGTCACCTAGGTCCCTGTGTGCATGTGTGTGTGTGTGCGTGTGTGTGTGTGTGTGTGTGTAATATTCCCTTCCCTCTGTTCTCCACCTCCCACCCCCCCTAAGCTTGAAGAACCCACTCTTTGGCCCCGCTGCTCTGAAGGATGAGATGCCTCTGTGTGGGTCACCTGCATCTGTGTTGTGGGGTGTGAGATGCACTTATGTATCTGGAAATTCAGGTCCTTAGGTTTCTGGAAATTTTCTTTCCAGTTCTCTGCCTGGAGGGAGGAGCCTGGTTGCCAGCCTTCTGGGAGTTAGTTGAGTCAGGGAGGAAATCTAGGGTGGGAGGGGTTTGAGAACAAGAATCAAGCTTCCATAGTCTGTAGGTAAGCATTTACTTACTCCGCCTGTTTTTTCGGGGGTACCTGGTGCTACCAATTCCTGAGTCTTCAGAGGATTTTGCAGTGCAATGTGCGTTGCCTCTCTGATCTTCCTGTGGCTTCCCAGCCTCCAGGATGATCTTGACCCCCAATTCTTTGGGTTTTTTCTGTCTCTCTTTTAAAAATCTCATTCATTAGCATCGTGGCAAGGAGCAGAGGTAAACGATCTGCTCGTTTCTTCACACTTAAAGGCAAATCTAAGCTCTTTACTTGTGTGAACTCACTGAGCTTCCTAACTATCCCATGAGGTGAGGGTCATTATTCCATTCTTACAGATGAGGAAACTGAGGCATTCGTGTGCGTAAGAATTACCTGGAGGGTTGTTAACACACAGATTCCTGGGTTTCACCTGTCAGAATTTTTAGGGAATTCAGTACCTCTGGGGTGGGACTGGAGTATCTGGATTTCTAACAAGTTCCCAAGTGGATGATGAGTTTTCCAACAATGGGTGATTTCACCCCCAAGCAGACATTCGGCAATGTCTGGAGACACTTTTTTTCCCAGCTCTATTGAGACATAATCGACATGTAACACTGTGTAAGTTTAAGGTGTGCAATGTGATGATTTGATACATGTATATGTTGGGAAATGATTACAGTAAGGTTAATACACCCTTCACCCTCGCATAATTACCATTTTGTGGTTGTTGTGGTGAGAACATTAAAGCTTTACTGTCATAGCATCTTTCAAGGGTACCAAGCAGTATTGTTAACAATAGTCACCACACTGTACATTAGATCTGGGGAACTTATTCATTTTATAGCTGCAAGTTTGTACATTTTGACCGACATCTCCCCGTTTCTCCCACCCCTCAGCCCGTGGCAACCAACATTCTACTCTCAATTTCAATGCGCTTGATGTTTTTAGATTCCACACCTAAGTGAGATCATATGGTACTTGTCTTTCTTTGTCTGACTTATTTCACTCTGCCTAGTGCCCTCAAGGTTCATCCATGTTGTTGCAGATGACCGGATTTCCTGCTTTTTTAATGGCTGAATAGTGTTCTATTGTACACGTACACGTGCCACAATTTTCTTTATCTGTTCATCTGTCGTTGGACACTTAGGTTGCCTGCCTATCTTGGTTATTGTGAACAACGCCACAGTGAATGTGAGGGTGCAGATATCTCTTCAAGATCATAATTTCATCTCTTTTGGATATATACCCAGAAGTAGGATGGCTGCATCATATGGAAATTCTATGTTTTGAGTAACCTTTATATTGTTTTCCATAGTGGCCGCACCAATTTACATTCCCACCAAGAGCGTACCAGGGTTGTGGAGACATTTTTGATGGTCACAACTAGGGGACAGCGCTACTGGCGTCTAGTGGGTAGAGGCTGGGGATGCTGTTAATTATCCTACGATGCTCAGGACAATCCCCACAGCACAGAGTTAATCAGCCGTGTGTGTCAATAATGCCAACTGGAGAAACCCTGATGGGGAGTGAAGCTGACCAGTCCACAGGTCCTATCTTTGATATGAAACTCCTAGTTACCTTTTCTATTACCTCTCCTTAAAATCTGACCAGATAGTTGATGAAAGATTGCAACATGAAAAAGAAACATCTATACTGATTAATATAAAAATAATGCCTGAAGAAATAGAGATAATACAGGGAAGAAAAGAGAATTAAAAACACATATACATACCACCATCAGCAGTAACTTCAGCGTCTCTTCAGAGAGATCTGAGAAGATATTTGTCTCTGTACAAAATGTCACAAAAAAAGGAACAATTAGAGAATGGAAGATGTCCTGGAAATTAAAAACATACCTGCCAAATGTGAAATTCAATAGAAAGAGTGGGCTGGCTTTTCTCTGTTTGTCCTCCAGATCCGTTCTCTGTTCTTTTCTGCCTTGATGTATGCCTGGCACGCCGCCGCCTACAAATCACAGCACCTGGATTTTGTGGCATCTGACTTCTGGTTGGGTTTAGCCCGTGAAAGGAGCTGCCGGTGATCAGAAGGCAGGCACCTTCGTTTCTCCCTGATTCCACCTGTGTAAGTTTGCCTACTTGCTAATTTATGTGTAACCCCCAAATCAACACTTATGTCACTTTCCCCCTCATTTTTGGACAGAGTGACTAAGAATTTTACTTGCCCGACATATACATTCGCAGCTGAGGTCCAACCAGGAGAGCTCTGCCTTCTTGTTTAAGCTCTTAACTATAAACAAGTGTCCTTTT
This sequence comes from Balaenoptera ricei, assembly GCF_028023285.1. Taxonomy (NCBI): domain Eukaryota; kingdom Metazoa; phylum Chordata; class Mammalia; order Artiodactyla; family Balaenopteridae; genus Balaenoptera; species Balaenoptera ricei. The sequence goes on from NC_082647.1 coordinate 7,852,934, forward strand.
CATGGCCTATTTAATGCCACGATTTCACATTTTTATGCTTTTGGTTGGTGATTTTGCTGTTTCAAATGGCCTCCAAGCACAGTGCCGAGATACTGTCTGTTGTTCCCGAGCACAGGAAGGCGAGCGTGTCTTACAGAGGAAACACATGTGTTCGATGAGCTTTGTTCAGGCACGAGTGACAGCGCTGCTGGCTTTGAGTTCAATGTTAATGAATCAACAACATATAGGAAACAAGAGGTCTTTAAACAGAAACACACATGAAGCAAGGTTATGTATGATATGTTGACTACCATGAGCCCAGAGGGGTTTAGACATTTCATCACCGCAGCACAGCAGGCTGCAGAGTGTCATGGTTGGGTTGGTTCCCTTTGCTCCACCTCCCGACCCCCAGCTCATGGGGACAAGGTGGAGAGGGCTCAGGTGGGTGCTGCCACACGATGGGCTGTAAACAGCAAGGAGCACAGAGATTGGGAGATGCTGGTCTTCGGCAGGAACTGCCATCAAACCTGTCCCCTTTCCTTCTAGGGAGAGACAATACCCTGGAGTATCTCAGGGGAGGGACGGGAGAAGTGTCCAGCTTCATTACTCTAGAATGGCTCTGGAGAGAGACATCTCTACATCAAGGGGAGGAAATCACCATCTTTATTAACAAATCTGCCCTCTACCCTGGAGGGATACACTGTCTTTAGATTCCAAAGCTGTCTGTGAGGCAAACATCCTTGAACAAAGCTGTTGGTTGCTCTTTGCCCAGGAGATATTTCTGATGCAGAAACCCCAGACTTATCTCCCAACATATGCAAAAGGAGGCTGCATTTGGACTTGATGCTGGGTCTGCTCTCCTTTGTGTAAAGAAGGAGGAGTTAGCGTAGAGAAGGAAGCGTGATCATAGCCCATCACTGGATGCTGCAGTAATTATATTTACATAGCTGTGATCTACATGATTTTCAAATTTAGAATCCATCTATAGACAAATCTTGAAAGTCTCATCAATGGTTACCATAAAGACTGTAAGTGTTGACAATGTAAAAATAAAAGCCAAGCTCACAGAGATTGAGCGGCTGGAGGACGGGGAGGAGAGATCGGGAAAAGGGTAGGCACGCTAATGCCTCATTTCACAAAGCGAGGAAGTGAGGAATTATTGTCTTTAATGGTAACGCGAGCCACCAGCCGCTGCATGCGTGCCACGAGCTGCGTGTCAACACTGTTCTAAGTGCTTTTCTTGTGTTAACGTCTTCATCACAAACTTATTCGCAACAAACCTTTGAAGTAGGCACTAATATTAATTCCACTTTAGAGATGAGGAAACTGGTGTAGAAGGTCACGCTGATGAAGAAATTGTGGGTTTACTGTGCTATTTGAAATCTCCGAGGCGACAGTTGGAAGACACAAGAGTTAGGAGAGTGAGATGGACCTAGAGATTATCATACTAATTGAAGTCAGACAGAGATAGACAAATATCATATGATATCATCTTTTCGTGGAATCTAAAAGAATGATACAAATGAACTTATTTATAAATCAGAAACAGACTCACGGACATAGAAAACAAACTTATGGTTACCAAAGGGGAAGGCGCGGAGGGATACATTAGGTGTTTGGAATTAGCAGATATACACTACTATATATAAAATAGATAAACAACAAGGGCCTACTGTACAGCACAGGGAACTCTACTCAATATTTTGTAGTAATCTATAATGGAAAAGAATCTGAAAAAGAATCTATATATGTATATATATACATATATAACTGAATCACTTTGCTGTACACTTGAAACTAACACAGCATTGTAAATTAACTATACCTCAATTAAAAAAAAAATCATTCACCTTAAAAAAAGAAGAGTCAGGCGGGTGATGCAGGGTCGGTAGGACAACCGCTGGGACATGTGGGCCATGGGGCAGGAGGCTGTAGAAGCAGTGGGCAGCCCGCCGACTGTGGCCCTTTTCACAGACAGTGGGCTGCCCGAGGTGGGTGGGAAGGAGGCTCAGTGAAAAGGGAGGGTGTTCTGGAAGGTGCCAGCTGTGGAATGTCGTGAACGAGGGTGTTGATAAGACTTTACAGTTTCACCTAAAGCTACTCTTCTGACTCCCAACTCCCAGGTGGATTGCAAGGTGATGGATGGAGGGATGGATATAGAGATACACACACATGTTCACACACATGCAGAGCACGCAGAGACGTAACTTCCTATTGTAGAAGACAGTAGTGCCCACATTTTTGAGCCAAGTATTCTTGGTTTGTATTAATATTCCAACCACTGCCTTTCTGGTTGTATTCCTGTCCTCAGTCGCTGGCATATATTTACATTATTTGCTTCTATTTACATGATTATATTAACAGTGTTTCCATTTCCACCTTTGAATACGTGATACGCATAGTTCTTCGATTTTTCTACTTTGAATGATGTTTAATGATGCAAAACATCGATTACGTTGAAATTACAAATCACGTGTATGAAAAAGGTGGAAAAAATGAAACACCCGAATTCCACATGATTTTTTTCTTTATCGAAAGGAGAGAAGGGGAAGATTTGGTCCCTGTTTTGTGGTTTCACAGTTAAGAGCATCTTTCAAGAAGAAAACAAAAAAAAAATCAACAAACCCCACGAGGACAGCATGTTTATCTTTTAGGATGCCCTCCTGAAATGGAACGGTGAATTATTTGATCTTCTGTATGTGAGCACTTGTTCCCTGTGGAGGGGAGTACTGCAGCCCTGCGTCCAGGATAAAATCGACCCCGAAGGACAATTCGTCTTGCCCTTCCTCACGGAGGGCTCAACCAGAGAAAAAGGGGGTGTTCAAACTGCATTGAGATGGGCGGTTGCAGGCTCCTTCTGCAGTTCAGTGAGAGGCCAGGGGACCGGGCCCAGTGCTGGTCCACCTCCCCCTCACTGTACCTGCCTCGGGGGACCCTGGGTTTCAGCTGCAGGAAGGGTTAATCCATTACTGGCCCTTTTCCAAAGCTCACACCAAATGCTGGACCAGATCAACAGGCCTGAAACACTCAGGTCTGGAGTAAAAGAGAGGGAGCCAGAAGATGTCTTAACGGAACAAGGGTGGAAGTGCTCAGAAGGAGGCGAGTGTCAGAAGTAGAGGCCTGATACCTAGAGATGATGGTACTAAGTGAAGTAAGTCAGAATGAGAAAGACAAATACCCTGTGATATCATTCATATGTGGAATCTAAAATATGGCACAAATGAACCTACCTATGAAAGAGATTCAGAGACAGAGAGAACAGACTTGTGGTTGCCAAGGCGGGGGTGAGGGGGTGAGGGAGGGATGGATTGGGAGTTTGGGATTAGCAGATGCAAACTGTTATATATAGGATGGATAAACAACACAGACTTACTATATAGCACAGGCAACTATATTCAATATCCTGGGGTAAACCATAATGGGAAAGAAAATGAAAAAGAATGTATATATATGTATAACTGAATCACTTTGCTGTACAGCAGAAATTAATACAACATTGTAAATCAACTACATTTCAATAAAATACATTAAATAAAAAGAAGTAGAGGCCTGAAAGCTTCAAAAGAGCCGCTCCCGGCATCTCCCCTCACTGGCCGTGGCCCGCGTCTCTCGCCCCTTGGAACTGCTCAAACCAACAAGTGCTTGCCCGCTCGTGGGACCTACAAACTCGGCAGGCTGGGAGGTGATCTGAATTTTGTAGCAGTGTGAATTGGGTTTTGGTGCTTCTGATGTAACAGCTGCAGACATATGGAGGTGAATCCAACCCCTTGGTGGTGTCACCTGGAAAGGGTGAGCTTTTGCCGGGAGAGCTGCTAGGGGGGCCCGTGCAACTACTTATGACCAGAAGTGTGTCCAAGCTGACCGCGAGCCTAGGGGTGATGGCCAATTTCTACATAAATGGGACACATCACCAAGGCCTTTAGCACCCAAAGTGAAATATGAGGGGGCATTTGAAGAAAAACACTTCCAGAAACAATCAGGGCTTTATAAACTGAAATGTCTTTTCTTCTCAATCTATCTTGATTCATTAAGGATCAGATAAAAGGAATGATTTGTTTTCATGGCGGTTGGTGCCTTGTTTTATGTTGTTTCTTTTAATCAATCAGGTTGTCTTCTATTTCTTTCTAGCCTCTTATTTCACTTGAATTGAGGAAATACTTTTGGATGTTTTCCTAAGGGAAATAGACATTGTTTGTCAAAAGAAAGCATTTTTCACTCATCAGGTTGTTAGGGCTTACTAATTCAAACATAGAGAGAAAGGGGGAAATTTATAAATGATACATTTCAAATCTTGACTTAAGGCTGAGAATAAATTACAGTTCTTTTTCCAAGGAAGAGTCCTCCAACTTACCGCTGACCCTGGAGATAAATAACGGCCCTCTGTCTGTTGCTCTCAGACCTCCAGAAGGAGCCAGGAAGTGTTGAGGTAAAGGAGCCTGAGTAGGGAAACGCACTGCGTCTCCTTTACTTTCACGCTCACACCACCTCTGGCACCAGTTGTGTGGGGTTTCCACCTGAAGCAATTCTGACACTAACTGCCTGGAATTCGTGCAGACCCCGCAGGTCAAGGGCTCGGTCCCACAAGACTGCCCGCCGGTTCAGATGCCAATGGCAGTAGGTCTCAGCTCACCTACAACTCGTGTCCAACTCGGCTGCAAATCAGAGGTTCCCATACCCCCTTCCTTGGACTTGACCATTTGCTAGAACATCTCACAGAACTCAGGGAAACACTGACGTGTGTTTACCAGTTTACCATGTAATAAAGGATGTGGATGAGCAGTAAAAGGAAGAGAGACACAGGGTGAGGCCTGGGAGGGTCCGCACGCGGGGGCTTCTGTCCACGTGGAGACGGGGTGGGCCACCCTCCCAGCACGTGGAGGTGCTCCCCGAGCCAGAAGCTCGCGGAACCTTGTGCTTCGGGGATTTCATGGGGCCTTCATCATGCAGGCGTGATTGATCATTAACTTAATCTCCAGGCCCTCTCTCCTTCCCAAGGATGGGGGTGCGGCTGAAGCTTCCAAGCTTCGAACGCTGGCTTGGTCTTTCCAGCAACGAGCCCACGTCCTGAAGCTCTCCAGGAGCCACCAAGAGACTTTAGAACAAAGACACTCCTATCACACAGGAAACTCCAAGGGATCTAGGAGCTCTGTGTCAGGAACTGGGGGGCAGAGACCAATACATATATTTTCTATTATTTCTCGAGACCTCTTTGTAAAAGTCTGGAAACATTCAGTCCATAACAACTATACTTCCTCTACCAGATCTCCAAATGTACGACTCTTTCAGGGCTCAGTATCAAACCCTCTTCTTTCATCTAGCTATAAACACTCCCTAGAGATTTATCATATAGATAGTACTTCTATTTATATGATTATGTATGATTTCAGTGATTTTGTATATAGATGTATATATGATAATTCTATATACATGAATCACAAATTTATATCTCCGGCTCTGTGTTCCCAATTTGTATAACCAGCTACCTATTGAATATCGTATAGGTGTCTCGAATGTAGTGGGTCTAAAATGAAGCTCTTGATTTGCAAATCCTCCTACCCCCATGACTTGTTTCTCCCCTTCAATCATTCCAGACTAAAACCGTGGCATGATCTTACATCTAGGATATAATATAATTTAGCTAATATGTCCTTTAATATTAGGCTTTTAAGAGGATGTCATTTTTTTTTTGCTCTTATAAAATACACTTTAAATGTCATCTTTGTGCATAAAGCTTTGTTAGCATTTCTGGTGATGTCTTTTGAATAAATATCTAGACAAAGAATCAGGTTTTTCCTGATTTACTGGGCCGAGGGCAAAAGTATAAATGTGTCTAAATATTTAAAAGTTGTAAGTCAAGTAAACAGATACTTAAACTATGTTCTAGCCTTCTACTTTGACAAATATATCTTCATAACGACCTGAAATGCCAGGTTCAAGTTGAGAGTTTTAGATTCCTTGGAGTTCTGTGATTGAACGTTCTGGTGTGAGAAGAAAAGGGCCCTGGCGCTGGCACGTGCCCTGAACCCTCCCCTCCCTGCTTTGTCTTCCTCCGTGAGGGGCTTGTGTGTGTGTGTGTGTGTATGTGTGTGTGTGTGTGTGTGTATGTGTGTGTGTTCACACCCCAGGCCGCACACTCCAGCTCTTTCCTTCCCAGCAAACGTTCACACCCTGGCTACCCTTAGGGTGGCCGGCTCAGCCCTGGAATCTGGCTGGGGGCTGTTTGGCGCAGGGGTTGCAGAGTTCCTGGTCCCTGGAGCAGGGTCCAGAAGGGGAGGTGAATCTTGGGCACGTTCCCTAAGCTCCGTGGGCTCCTGGAGACCACACGAGAAGAGGGTGAGAAAAGAGGTCTCTCTGAACTGCAGGCTCAGGGAAAGGGCCCCTCTTCTCCAACACTAAGTGAGTCTGAGAGGCAATCAGGATACTAAGTGTTTGACCATTTTCCAAGTTGCTTTCCAGAAAAACTGGACCAGTGTATAGGCCTCTTTGTTGCAGGACACTGGAATTTCCAGGCCTCTGCTCGCTGTGTGGCCTTGGGCAAGGGGAGTATGCTTTCCAGGCCTCGGTTTCCTCATCTGTAAAATAAACTCCATTCTGGCTCTAACCTCCTCTGGTTCTCTGAAGCCAAGCCTTGTGTTTTAACCATTCATGGCCTGAATTTCTGCAACCTCCCGTGGTCTGTCATGGTCTCTCCAATGCTTGTATCTAAACACACGTGTGTGTCCTCATGCACGCCAAGGCTCACAGCATAAACTCCTGCCAGGCCAGGAGCCAGCATCTGGGACCAGGTAGGCTTTCTGCTGGCTTCATCAGTCCACTAAAGGTTCAGGAAAACAGTGGCCTCTCACTTGCAATCCAGGCGACGACTTTGATTCCTCCTTTTAAGTTTTTCCTCTCCTCTAGCCATCTGTCATAAAATTTACAGCCGTAAAACCATGAAGTCACGCCCTCTCTGGTTCCAGGATCACTAAATCCTCAGTGTCTCTGTGGTTATCTGGAAGATTTTACTACATTTCACTGCAAGGAGCTGCCCCATGCTTATTCTTTGCCTCACCTACTCTGCTCCAAAAGTAAAGGAGAGATTTATCTTCAAACCTAGGGACATTTTTAGGTCACTTGGAGCTACATATGCAGGGCTTTATAAAGGAACACTTTTTGTTTCCTGAAGGTGGCACTGTAATTTTACTTCTGTTCCACAAACGCTTCGTCACACATGGAAATGTGCCCTTCTGTGGAGTAGGTGCAGCCACAGATTCATCTAAGTGAAAAATGTCCAACAATATAACTGTGTGAACAGAAATGCCTACGTGGAGATGTAAAATTGGTAAGAATAAGCATTTGGAAAGGGAACTCATGATCAGTGAATGTTTTTTTCCTAAGGTGTTGCTTTTTAAAAATCCCTTCCTCAAGGACCTGGAGCTGCATCTTATAGATAAACTGAAGTGAAAAATAATCAAGCGATCAGAAAAGAACCAAAGCAACCCTACTTTGCTCTGTTTTCAATTCTCTTGCCTACCACCTTCATGTCGTTTAAGTAAAATGTAAATCAAACATGATTTATTGCATATTGATTATTTCAGATGGAGTGAAATCTCAATTTAACTCAAATGTCCTTACAACGTCTGCCCAAGAAAAGTGGGCACCCCTTCCCCACTTTCCTCACATCTTACCTGCCTAAAGAATCCGCCCAAAGCCTTGCTGATCTGTCTTCAGACTCTGGGGGCAGTTAAGACACTTGGGCTGCAGGACCCAGTGATAGATCCGACCCCTAATTCCAGTGAAAACCCGAGTGGCCAGAGGCTTTGAGCAGCTGGGCATCTTGAGGCCTGTTCTCTACTCTCTTAAGACAAGTAGTGGGGAGCCTGGCCCCCTTCCTCCACCAAAGGAGGCCATGTGCCCGTGAAAGAAAATGCTCTTTTCCAGAAAATTTCAAATCTATCTAGATGCCAGAACAGCTTGCAAGTTCTGAGCTCTTTGGAAACATCATCATATAATGTATTAAAATCTATATTAAAACTAAAATAATCAAACAGATAAGCTTGTGCTCAGTTGAGATGGTATCTTGGCCTACGTTCCAGAATAGAGAACATTAGCATAACCAAAGGTTTAATAAAAATTACTAGGGCTTCCCTGGTGGTGCAGTGGTTGAGAGTCCGCCTGCCAATGCAGGGGACACGGGTTCGAGCCCTTGTCTGGGAAGATCCCACATGCCGTGGAGCAACTAGGCCCGTGAGCCACAACTGCTGAGCCTGCGCGTCTGGAGCCTGTGCTCCGCAACAAGAGAGGCCGCGATAGTGAGAGTCCCGCGCACCGCGATGAAGAGTGGCCCCCACTCGCCGCAACTAGAGAAAGCCCTCGCACAGAAACGAAGACCCAACACAGCCAAAAAATGATAAATAAATAAATAAATAAATATTTAAAAATATATATATATAGTTGATATATATATTTTTAAAAAATTACTAGAAAAAAGCCTTGAAAAAGGATAAAATCTATCTATTTTACATTGCCATCAGCCTAGACCTGCAGAATGTGTGAAGGGGCTCTGTGTAAGCTAGGCCTCCCTGGTGCAGGCTCACCGTAGGGCACCCACGGCCCAGGAGTAGTGGGGTTTGATTGGCTTTAAAGCATTTTCTATGTGACACCTGTTGACGCTCTCAACCACTCCGTGATGGTTAATTTTGTGGATGCCCACATATTTCATCAAAGATGTTTCTGGGTGTGTCTGTGAGGGTGTTCCCTGGTGGCGCAGTGGTTAAGAATCCGCCTGCCAATGCAGGGGTCACAGGTTCAAGCCCTGATCCAGGAAGATCCCACATGCTGCAGAGCAACTAAGCCCGGGCGCCACAACTATTGAGCCTGTGCTCTAGAGCCCGTGAGCCACAACTACTGAGCCTGTGTGCCACAACTACTGAAGCCCACGTGCCTAGAGCCCGTGCTCCACAACAAGAGAACCCACCACAGTGAGAAGCCCCACACCTCAACCAACAGTAATCCCCACTCACTGCAACTAGAGAAAGCTCATGCACAGCAACAAAGACCCAATGCAACCAAAAATAAATAATAAATTAATTAATTTAAAAAAATGTTATCATCTACACCTGGGTGTGTCTGTGAGGGTGTTTCACTCTACATTTCAATCTGTAGAGTGAGGAAAGCAGATTGCTCTCCCCAGTATGGGTGGAAATCATCCAATCTGTTGAAGGTCTAAATAGAACAAAAGGTCTTAGTAAGCAAGAAGCCGCTCTCTCTGCTTGACTGTCTTTAAGTTGGGTCTTGCCTTTGAACTCAGACGTGGGTTGGAACTACACCACCAGCTCTGCGGGGTCTCCAACTTGCCAACTGCAGATCTTGGGACTTGTCAGCCTCTCTAACCGCGAGAACCAATTCTGTATAATAAAACTCTTTATATATATATTTGCAGATGACCCTTGACAACACAGGTTTGAACTGCGCAGGCCCACTCACGGGCAAATATTGTTCAGCAGTAAAGACTGCAGTACTACTCCCCCTGGGATTGGTCGAATCCATGGATGCACACCTGTGGATACGGAGGACCCAGGATGGGGAGGGCCGACTGTAAGTTATACAACAATTCTTCACTGCCCGGAGGGTTGGCACCCCTGACTCCCATGTTGTTCAAAGGTCAACTGTACTTCCCGTCGGTTCTGTTTCTCAGGAGAGCCCAGACTCACACACACTCCACTGGGGCAGTGTCCTTACTTCCACTTTCCACAAGGGCACTGAGACGCAGCTGGGCGGTTAAGTGATCTGCGTGTGCACTTGGCTGGGGCTGGTGGGACCAGACGGGGAGAGCTGGTGCGGCCGCCGCCCCCGGCCCGGTGCGGAGACCCTGGCTGGTGGTGCCCCCCGCATGTGGCGCCCTCGTGCAGCCCCCCTGGCCTTACCCCCGCCAGCCTCCATTCCTAACCCTGAGCCCTGGGTGGGGGAGAGGAGCCCTCCGTTCACGTATTCTGGCGCCCTCCAGCAGGCTAGAAGCAAGCTTTCGACATTCAAAAAGTGATTCTTGAATTGGGTCGAGGAGACGATCATTTTGCAAGATGTAATTGGACCACCGACCACTGTTGAACGGCGTCCTACACGAGAGTGCCTTCTGGGACACGTTCATTTTTCCCAGAACTCTGAAATGATGTTATCCGATCGAAAGGGAGGGACCGAAGAAAGGGGCTGCTATACCCACCCGGAGGGAGAGGCAAGCAAGGCACCCAGGGTGCACCCCGAGGAGGCCCTGGGCTCAGGCACCGGCCTGGCGCTGGCCCAGCCCTGCGAGCCAGCACCTCCTTGGGGGTCTGTGCCCCGGTCCCAGGTTTGCTGCCTCACCCGGTCCTGGCCCCGGGTAGGAGGACACGGGGTGGGAGGGCACCGCCGAACGTGACAGAGCCTCCCGAGGGTCGCGATGCCCTTCCGACGGCTGAGGATCACGTCCACGGGTCCTGCCCGGCTCTGTGCCTCTGGGGCGCGCTCAGGGCAGGTGTCGCCCAAGGTGGGCATTTGGCTCAGTCCTCCTTCGGTCCAGGCACCTTGAACTACGCCAGCTCTCTCTCCTCCCCATCAACAGAACCGAGCCCTCTCCCAGAAGGTTGTTCTGGACAATTGCATCGGCCCAGCCTCTCAAAGAACCATCTAAATATGCAGCCCTTGGAATGTGGCTGTAACCCCATGCGGGTGGATCTCGGAAAGGATTTCAGGAGGAATATGTAGGTCTCAGGATTCGAGAACCGAGCGGTGCTTTAGATGGCAGTTGAGGGTCTACAATGCAGGCCCTGGGTTCTGCACAGCAGAGGTGCTCAGGGGAGAGGGGGTGGGGAGGGGAAGGGGCACAGAAAGACAGAGAAGGTGCTCTGTACTCCTGCCCTTGAGGCCTGGAATGAGAATCATTAATAAAGATCTTCATTTACTATTTCCCTAATGTTACACCTTCCCTTAGCCGTTGTCATCCAGGGGCCCATCGGTATGTTTCTACAGCACTTGTAACTATTTTTGAACAAAGTGGCTTCTGTGTAGTCGGTGCTTTGGGGTCTCCCTTTGTCACTTTGAACAAGTTGAACATAACATCTCAAAGCAAGTCTGGGTCCCACATCTGAATTACTGCACATGATGGTGACTGAGCGTTTCCTACAAGCCGCGTTCCCGCCCACACCCAGGGAGACACACAGCCAGCGCCCTTGGTGCCTGCCACGCTGAGTGAGACAAACAGGGCAGTTATTCAAATCATATTAAATATTAACACTGACATTTTCCGGGGCCATATCTGTCATAGACCATGTGGATCACATCTGTCATCTCAAATGCCCCAGAGCATGTGAGCTCCAGAAATGTTGTGTTTGCAAAGCCACGTGCTGCTGGCTTTCAGTTCCCTTTGGAAGTGCTCTGAAGCTGCAGAGACAAGACGGGTGGTGGTGGTGGGGGGAATTGGAGCAGGCCCCCTGCCGAGGGGGAAGGAGGGGCCAGGATGAGTCATTACAAGCGTGGGATGCCGGACACACAGCTGGCTGCCACGCGGCCATCAGCCCCAGGACCCGAGTCAATCACACCAGTTTGGTTCTCTTGAGACAAAACCACACAAAAATGGAATAGTTTTGCTCTGTAACTAGAGCTGGGAACAGAGCCTTCATGCATGAAGTTTCTCGACCTCTTGTGGCTAGAAAGACTTTAAATTTGCTGCTCTACCCCAAAGAGCCGAAGTTTAACTGTCGTGTTTAACTCAGCTTTCATGAAGACGAGATCATTTCTTTTCTGATTCAGCTGTCCCAGGGCTTCCCTCTTTTGGGGCTTCCCAAGAGCCCACACAGAGCTGTGAGGTGCCTGTGTCCTTGTTTTGTGTGTGTGCAGGTGTGTGTCCATTTTCTTTTCTACCAGAAATCTGAGCGGTACAACACTAGATTTTGGGAATGCCAGTCTCCTTGGTAAGTTGAAGTTCATATGCCCTCATTGGGGTGGTCCTCCCCTGCCTGGGCACTAAAGTCTAATGACCCAACGGTCATAGGACTCCGGAGAGCAACAGTTTTATTTGACCAATTCATAACAGAATAATAATATCAGAAACAGCTCTCGGTAATGAAGTGCTTACTACCTTCCAGACTCTCTTCACTTACTGCTTTATTTTAACTCTCACAGCTACCCTGTAAAGGCTAGCATGATTACCCCCATCTCCCAGGTGAGGAAACCAAGACATTTGGAAAGCTTAAGTAACCTCTCTGAAAACATACTATTAAGTCAATGATGAATCTGAAGTTCAAAGTCAGCTCCAAGGTCTGTGCCCTTTCTACTGCACCATGCTGACTTCACTTGAAGGTCAAACTTGGAATTTACAGAAAGGAGGAGAATTTGCCAGAGAGTAATGCAATCACACTATTTATAAAAGTGTTGGCTGAATTTGCAAAATAGTCAAATGCCTCAGCTGATTCTGAATATTCCATGTAAATTTGGGCTTCATCCCTCAGTCTCTCCTTGACAGGGAGCTCATTGTTCTCCCTCTGGCCTGGCTGGCGGGGGGCTCAGCCCTGTGGTCACAAATAGTTGAACTCTTTTGTCATCATTGCTGGCCTGAACTTCCCAACTGCAGGCAGCCCCATGGACATTTCCGTCTGGGTAAGACTTAGTTGTGGGGCTGCCCTGTGCATTGTGGGATGTTCAGCAACATCTGGTCTCTGCCCACCAGACGTCAGTAGCACCCACTCGCCTGATGGGGACAATCAAAATGTCTCCAGCCATTGCCAAATCGCCCCAGCTGGGAACAGCTGGATTAAAAATACCCTCTGCAGGCTTTGTAAGCAATCACACCCCTGACTGACTTATTCATCCCTTCCCTGTCTGCTCCCCCCTCTTCTTTATGGGGCTCTCCTGGGAGCAGGTCCTCAATACTTCGTCATGTGCAGTCAAGTGCTCATCCCAGGGTCTGTTTGTGGGGACCCAGCCCAAGATGCTCATTTGTTGCAAATAGAAAGAAAGCCCGTGAGAGAATGAAAGGCTTAACTTCTCTGGGTGCCAGTGCAACCATTTGTAAAAGGAAGATCCCAGGACTTCCCCGGTGGCACAGTGGTTAAGACTCTGTGCTCGCAATGCAGGGGGCCCGGGTTCGATCCCACACGCATGCTGCAATTAAGAGTTCACATGCCACAACTAAGGAGCCGGTGAACCGCAACTAAGGAGCCCTCAAGCCGCAACTAAGGAGCCCTCAAGCCGCAACTAAGGAGCCCTCAAGCCGCAACTAAGGAGCCCTCATGCTGCAACTAAGGAGCCCACGTGCTGCAACTAAGAAGCTGGTGAGCCACAACTAAGGAGCCCACCTGCTGCAACTAACACTCCATGCAACTAACTAAATAAAAATACCTAAAAATACAAAAAAAAAAAAAAAAAAAGGAAGGTCCCTTTCAGTTCTAATACTTTATCTATGGAGACCACGGGGAGTCGGAACCTGGGGGGATCTTGCCGTCTCCAGAATTGGGTGTCAGGGATGCAGAAGAGGGAAGCCCCCGACAGCAGGCACAAATGAATGTTTGTTGACTGAATGACTGAACTAGCAGTTGAGGAGAACACAGATGCGATGACTTACATGGAGTAGGTCAAAAGCTGGATCTGAGGCCCTTCCATGTAAGGTAACTGCATTTAATGTGCAAGGATTGTGTAACCTCCTTCACACCCAAACAGGAGCAGGAAACTGCAGGGACATACCTGCAGCTCAACACGTTGGGCTTATTGTTTGTTGCGAAGAGGGTGAACCTGTACCACAGAGGACTGTGGGCCGTCTCAGCCAGAGGATGCTAGGAACAACTTGTTACAGGATTTGGGCTTGTGTTTGGTGATTTGGGGGCTGCTTCAAGGCAGTGGGGCTTCGCTTTGGACTGGATGATGTCAGGAAACAGGCATGACTAGGTGTTTCAGCAGACGGAACTGGAAGATGGGCGGGCTGAATCCGGGCTGGTGCTGAACTGGTGAGAGCATTGGCCACCCATACTCACCAGGATAGGGGGTGGTTTTTGTGGTTTGGACAATGGCCCTATTTTTGTCTGTATTCAGACATGGTGGTGGGGTGGCCCTGTTCCTGTCCTGTTCCATTTCAATCACAGACAGCGCCAATGCTGGTATGCTGTGCCACTGCCTGTTTAACAGGAAAACACCAGCCTGACTCCTGCAGGGCCGCCTCCTGGTTCAGGGCTGCTTCTCTCTTTCTCCAAATCTTTCTTGTTGCTTTCACTGTTGAGAAATTAAGACTGACTACCAGATAGTGGAAGCATTTGGGAGGGCTAATAAAAGTGAAAAATGTAATCTGGGGGGCACACTTAAAATGCACATTCTTGTTGAACATGATTATAAATCGTTAAATTAAATTTTGTGGATTGGTGTTAAACATAGTTGAACAACAGCAAAGATTTTGACCTCCAATGCGGGGTTGGCATGAGTGTTTTGGGGCTTAGAACAGCTCCAGAGTGATGGTTTTTCTTTTTTTTCTTTTTTCTGGTCTGGCCAAGAAACACACACACACACACAAACATGGTGGGGGGAGTGACAGCATCACTCGTGGCACAGAATAGCAGGAGCTGCTGTGTAGGACGTCCCAGTATTTCTGGGACGTGGGCTGACTCAGAGGAACCCTGTGGGGCTTCTGACCTCAGGACACACGAGAGACTCAACTCCACTGTTAAAAATTTTTGTAATTTTAGAATACATTTTAAATGTGGAAATAAACAGACTTGCTAAGATGTCCACCTTGAGGCCATTGAAATGCTTTGCCCAAGACGAGCCAGCAAGGCTCTGGCTGAGGCAGGATTTCAGCCTCGTCAGACCTTGCTCTACCTGGAAGCTTCTAGAGAAAAGGTAAAGTATTTGAGGGACACGGCTTTGCCTCACTGTAATCTACTCCCAGTGAAATGGCCACAGCTGTACCTGTTATAAAACTAAGAGCCTTAGGACAGGAACCTGCAGTGTTTAAACTTGGGCTTTCTGAAATTGGTGGAGACATAATCTCCTTCCTTCCTCCCTGTGATGAACAGTCATAAGTTATGTAGCTCTGAGCTTGAAATAATTACAGCTGTAGTTTTAGAATCAGTGCACCCTGCCCAGCATGAACTACAACATCGAATGTGCAGAGAGGATGCGTTTTCCTGTGTTTGGGTGGGACGGGGGTGAAGGAGGGCTGAGGCTTTGTATCTTCACTTCCGTTGTTGCTCCTCCACTGCAGCACTTCTTCCTGGAACTGTTGTTACTGATTTGCCCCTGACCTTGCCTGGCTCTGGGTCCCACGCAGTCAGCGTTGACGAACATTCTGCCCAGTTTTCATCTGTACAGCTGTGTGATTTATCCTGTGACTAGACTTTCTAGCAATTAGCCTTTTTGTGGATTCTGTTCAAACACACGGGCTCTGCCAGTCAGAACAAGTGGGTTCACATTCTGGTTCCCCCTCTTGCTAGAAGCGTTATCTTGGCAGTGGGGTGCATCCTAATATGGGGGCTGTGAGAGTCGGAGGAGATGAGGCATTAAAGGCACAGTGCCTGGAATGTGGTCAGTATACAATGAGAGTCTGATTTCTTTCCCTCCGGTTTCACTTATATAAGGACCACTTTAAGAAGTCAGAAACCCCACTTGGGAGCAATTCTCTGCTCTTGCCAATCCAGACAGCTCTGTTTCCTTCCCCCACGTTATCACTTAGGCAGTTCAGCCTACTTAGAATGCCCTTTCCTCATATTTGCCTGGCTAAATCCTACAAATCCTTCCAGGATCCACTAAAAAACAAACAAACAAAAAGAAAAACCACCAAACTTCTCTTTTCATGAAACCTTTCCTGATTAGTCCACCTAAAGAAAATATCCTTGTCTTTAAACTCTCATACCTGAAGTTTATTTTAATAGAAATAATATTTGCTGGACCATTACTCCTTGCTAAGGATTTTGAAAATCACTTTATGTGTATTGATTGACTGAATTCTTCCCATTTGTCAGATAAGAAAACAGGCCCAGGGCTTCCCTGGTGGCGCAGTGGTTGAGAATCTGCCTGCTAATGCAGGGGACATGGGTTCGCGCCCTGGTCTGGGAAGATCCCACATGCCGCGGAGCAACTAGGCCCGTGAGCCACAACTACTGAGCCTGCGCGTCTGGAGCCTGTGCTCTGCAACAAGAGAGGCCGCGATAGTGAGAGGCCCCGCGCACCGCGATGAAGAGTGGCCCCCGCTTGCCACAACTAGAGAAAGCCCTAGCACAGAAACGAAGACCCAACATAGCAATCAATCAATCAATCAATCAATCAATAAATCTTAAAAAAAAAAAAAGAAAGAAAACAGGCCCAGAGGCTGAGTAATTATCCCCTACCACATAGCTAATCAAGGGTGGTCAAAACACATAGTTCCTGGAGAATGTGAGAAACACATTCATTTCTGATTCATATCTTCACCTTTTAGTAACAGGTATCAACATTTGGGTGAATAAACTGTTGCACAAAGAGACAGCTCTGGTTTATAGTGCCTGCTCTCTCAGCATCCTCTCTTTTATCAGAGATGAACACGGCAATCACTCAGCCCCGTGGTGTCACATTGGCTGCCTTCCTCTTTCCACAGGAGTCCTCTTTCATCCAGTTCCAGTGGTGGGAAACCAGGTTTTACAGCCATGGAAAAGGTGAAGGGGAGACAGAGTTCTAGAGTCCACAGAGCATTTTGGAAGTCATAAATACCACTGGTACCCTGTAGTGTGAGATGTCTTCTATAGGAACATTCTTGGAAGATCTACACTCTTACTTAGTCTTTGAAAGAATCAGCTGCTCTGTGATGCACTCTTCAAGGGAACACCTGCTGAGACACACGGGGGTTCCTGTAGCACTCTGACTCCCTGGGATGTGTTACCACCCATGCTGACCCACTGTCTGCACTGTTTCCAGCAAATGCTGTGTAGTCTGGAGCTGGAAATGGGGCTTCATGTGGAGAAGCTGCTTGGAGAGAGGGTCTTTCAAAGGAGCACTTTCTTTTCTATAAGGTGGGTGTATGGGATGAACTGTACTCCCCCAAATTCATATGTTGACGTCCTGAACCCCAGTCCCTCAGAATGTGACTATTTGGAGACAGGGCCTTTATAGAAGTAGTCAAGTTAAAATGAGGTCATTAGGGTGGGTCCTAATCCAATAGGATCCTAATCTTTCTAAGAAGACAAGATGAAGACACAGACATGCACAGAGGGAAGACAGCCATCTGCAAGGGAAGGAAAGAAGCCTCAGAAGGAACTGACCCTGCCAATACCTTGATCTTGTACTTGCAGCCTTCCACCCAGTACTGTGAGAAATAAATCTGTTGGTTACCGCCTGGTCTGTGGTATTTCGTTATGGTGGCCCCAGCAGATTAATGTGGTGGGGAGGCTGGAAAGAATGGCTGGGGGCTCCTTTCACAAAAAATCTGATATGCTTGGTGGCCCCAGACAAAGGCAAGTTTGGGTGCTCATCTAATTGACAAAGGGTGACTTAGCTGTCAGGGTCCTGCGGCTTATCACTGAAAAGGATTTGGGCCAAAGAAAGAGAAAAGGTACAACTGCAAATAAGTTTTAAAAAGCATTCTGGGGCTTCCCTGGTGGCACAGTGGTTGGGAATCCGCCTACCAATGCAGCGGACACGGGTTCGAGCCCTGGTCCTGGAGGATCTCACCTGCCGCGGGGCAGCTGGGCCGGTGCACCACAACTCCTGAGCCTGCGTTCTAGAGCCCAAGGGCCACGACTACTGAAGCCTGTGCGCCTGGAGCTCGTGCTCCGCAACGAGAGGCCCCCGCAGTGGGAGGCCCGTGCACCGCAATGAGGAGTGGCCCCCGCTCCCCGCAACTAGAGAAAGCCCGCGCGCGGAAGACCCAACGCAGGCAAAATAAATAAATAAAATAAATAAACTTATACAAAAAAAAGAAAAAGATAAAGGAGGAGAGTAGGCAGTGAAAACCCTCTCGGACTTGTTAAAAAAAAAAAAAAAGCATTCTGGAGACAATAGCTGTGGAAGAGGAGGGAACCAAAATTTACAACCATATAAATTTTAATAGGAGTTTATAACCTCTTATGAATATTATCTCTAAGCTAGTTACTATACATAGGACTAAAAATAAAATTATGCTGGGCAGTGTGCCCAGATGATGGTAGATAGAAATAAGGCTCTTAGAAAGGATGACCTAAGTCCAGGGGAAGCTCAGCTTGAGTAATCAAGGTCACTGAAGGTCAAAAATCACAAACAAGGACCTGTTTTAACTCTTGTCCTGATAACAGCTTCTGTGGAGACCCTCGGGTTGTCATTTGCATCAAGAAGCCTCTGGAAGCAGGAAAGACCTCTCAGTGCTCTCTGGGCACAGCCAGTCACCCCAGGAGAACTGTGCCCCTCCCCTTACGCCCCCTGTGGACGGAGCAAGAAGCCGCCCCAGGAGCAGAGCAGGGCGCCTCACCCTACAGAGACAGGCGAGTCACGGGCAGGCGACAGACAGTTTTTCTCGGTGAGAGTCAGGGAAATTCATCAGTTAACCAACTGGAAACAAGATTAGAACATTCTCTGCAGACAGTCTACTTTTGTTTGCTAGCCTAGCAGCTGCATGCGTGCAGTATGGTTTGAAACCCAAGTGCGCAAGGGCTTCTGATATTTCCAGTTAATTATCAGAAACATGTTTGTTGTCATCTAGATGCCCGTCATTTGTTCAAATGACTAGGACAAGTTTTCCAAGAAAGCCTGGAATCAGCTAGCTTTCCCCAATTACTTTGCAATAAACACACACCAACTTATTCTGCCACAGGTGGGTCCCAATTCCCACAGCATCTGTGACAACACGCTATGTGAAAATCAAGTTCTCAGAAATCAAATCTCTGTTTTAATTGCACCAAATGTTTAAAGAGATCGTGCAGCCTCGGAATGTCAGACTCTGACTGGGGTTGCTGCCTCAGAGTTCCGGCAGGGGGCAGAGGGCATCTGGGTGGCGAAGCTGGTTGCCCAGAGGGATGTGATGATCTTGAGCCTGACTGAGTCCACCTTCAGTATCCAAGGCGGGGTTCAACCTGGTGTTTAGAAGTACAAATTGCCTCGGTCCTGGGCTCCTGCCCATTTGGATCAGGCCTCCAACTAGCTGCTTGGGGTAGGGAAGGGGCATAGGGCCCAGCTTCCTGCAGGGCAAGGTGTGCCAACACGCAGGCAGGAGTGTGCATCTCAGCTCTGCCCGCTGAAAAGCAGAACCAGCCAATTAAGTTCTCTGGGTCCCTTCACCTCCCTGGAGATAGGCCCCAGGGGAGAGGAAAATTGCCCTCAGTCCCACTGGCCACAGTAGTTTGAAGTGGCTTCATCTTCCCCATTAATCCAGCGTTTCTTGCACCCAAGCACCCCTTAATTTCTCTCTTTTGTAAGTTATTTTACTAGGCTTTGTTAACGGGCATCTCAGTTGTCTCCTGTATCTCTCCACTAAGATGCCTAATCAGCATCTCCCATGGGAGAAGGCCACAGACCTCTTGGTTCCCACCCCTCCTTCCCTCCACCCACCCCCCATCTGTCCCAGCCCAATGAATGATACCACCATTCAAAACCCAGGATTAACCTTAGATTCTTCTCCCTTTTTCACACCTTAAATCCAACAGCAAGTTCTACTGACAAAATATATCCTATATCCAGCTACTTCTACAACCTCTACTATTAATACTTTATTTCAAGCCATCCTCATTTCTCACTTCAACTATTAAACAGTCCTCTAACTAGTATCATTTCGTCTACTTCTATCCCGCCTGAAAAGGTAAATATGTCACTCCCTTGTTCAAAATCCTCTAATGACTTCCTGCAAACATTTGCACAGAATCTTCACCATGGCCTCAGAGGCCCAGTGTGACCTGGCTCCTGGCTCCCTCACGGCCCCATTTCCTCGCTCACTTCTCCAGTTACCCCAGTTTCCCTAAATATGCTGGCTCCTGCCCCAGGGCCTTTGCATTTTCTGTTCCTGTGTCTGGAACACTCAGAGAGGGGAAGAACAGTCAAGGCTTCCTTGTGCCCATGAGTATGGGCATATGGTCAGCTAGGAGAGGTCCATGGGCCCAAGGGACTGTGGGTCTGGGATTCTGTCCAGTCTGGGATCTGATAAGAACAAGGTTTCTACCCAGCCAGTGCTGGCTTGGAGACAAGCTGACGACTGGGACCCGATGGGATATCGTACATCACCAACAGAGGCCAGAGGGAAACAGAGGACGCCATGGAAACACTCCCAGAATTTAGACTCCGCCTTGGGGAGAAAGAACCCTGAATCAAAGTGACCCGATTACATTTTCTGCTCCCAGGCAGCATGGAGAGCTCCTGACGGCAATGAAGTTTGGGTGTATGTCTTGCACACCTGAGTCTATGGCCAGTGCAAATTCACACCTGCTACATCCCCATGTTGATGGTTCTGGAACAAAGTGAAGTGGCCGCTGATCTCACCCGAAGGGGGGCGGCCCCTGGCTGCCCAGAATTGTTCTCTCTTACGTCACGTCACAGCCAGGAGTCCTTGCTCCTTCCCTCAGTCCCTGACAATGACTTGGTCAAGGGTTTTCTGCTGATGACCATCACCTCTTGGGTGACGGCAGGTGGGGCAGGACCTATGTTTCGTCGGCCTCAGGAGAGCCCTCCACACCATTACCCACTGTCTCTGCGGTGGGCTCAAGTTCACACCAAATCATGAACATGAAACTCCCCGTTACTGAAGGCACATCAAGTAGAAGGCCTATCCCAAATGTTACTGGAAGAAATACGCCAGCATCCCGTCCCTGCCTGTCGTGTGTGTAAGTCCTTTCTGGGGGGGGAGTGCGTCCATCACATCCTGGCCAGTCATTTCATTAAAGGTGCTGTTTGCCTCTAAGGGCGTCAAGGTCTTAGTCCTTCCCCTTGTTACCCTGCCTGCCGGGAACTTTGGAGGAACCAAAACCCCAGCCCCAGTGACAGATCTTTGACTTCCCTGAAGGGTCCCTTATCCCTGCCCCAGAAGGAAAGTGAGTTTGAAGGCTGAAACTCCTGTGCCATCCTGGGAGAGGTACAGTTTCTAGGAGGTATTCAGGCAGTTTGAAACAGGTATTGTAATCAAAACTGGAGGATACTATTTGAGTGAAATGAAACCAGAATTACTAGTTGCTAATCTAGCCAGAGAAAGTTCTAAAGTTATCACTACATATTTATTTTTCAACAGCATGTTGATAAGAAGGAAAATGTGCCAATTCAGCGTTATAATTGGATCTCAAGCAGAACACCTGAGCTTCGTAGCCAGGACCAGGAGGCCTTCAGAAGCCAGGTAGCTGCTGTTATCTGACGTCGGTACACCCGGTAGCGAGCGATTTAGGACAAAGCAGCTTTGAGGGATGAATCCACCAACCTGTAAAATGGTGCCCAGTCTCAAACATGTAATCATTTCTATTTCTTTTGATAGTAAGCTCACAGACTTTTACTGCAGAATTGTAGAGCCGGAAGGGGTACTAGAGGCGGTTTGCAGAGGAGGGGTTCGGGGTCCGGGGGCCACGTGGGGTCACAGGGCTTCAGAGGGGCAGCGTGTGCGGGAACCCAGGCACCTGACCTGCCACCTGGGAACTTCTGGATCCACCTGAGGGCGTTTCTCGCAGCCCCCGATTAATATCAACCAAATATACAACCTCGCACTGCAAACAACCTCAGACCTTTTCCTGGATTTTTCAGAAAAACGGGAAAAGTACCTTTTCTGATATCCTGACTCATTTAGCCCCACAGGAATAACAGAAGGAAACCAGTCCATCCCTTCTGATGGGCTTTCCCGTTGGCCCAGCTATTTTGCGCTCGAGAAATGGCTTTGTAGAGAAGTTACCGCAAACTAGGATTGGGAGGAGGTGCGCTCACCTTTCAGATGGAAACTGCCCTGGAGGACGGACTAGACCAGGAGTTCCAGCAGATGCGTCTGAAGGCTCATCCTCTGTCCTCTCCCCCCTGTCTCACAGAGGACGCTGCACGCCCCCGCCCCCCAGGCCCGGGGAAGCACAGACTCCTGGGTAAACGCTTCTCAGCTCTGCCGCATCCTTGGGAAAGGGCCGCGTGGGAGGATTATTGGCTTCACCTGAGCGACTCTGCTGCACGTTAACAGCGTGGGACGCGAGTTCCAGTTTGTGGTTCAGTTCTGAGTGGGGCTCTGGGGAGGGAGGGGAGCCAAGAAGCTGGTCTTGAGGGGTCATGGAGAACTCTCCAGAACCACGATCCCATAGTGGCTGTTATGGGAACTCAGTTTGTGGTTCCGGGGAGAAACTTTATTCTCTAAGAACAAGTTTCTCTAGAAAACAGTTACTAGTCTGTGTTATTCCTCTATGATGGGAAGCCACAGAGAAATGTATTCTTTTTGTGGTAGACTATCTACAGCATAAAAACTTACCATTTTAACCATTTGCAAGTGTATAATTCAGCGGCGTTTAGTACATTCACATTGTTGTGCAACCATCAACACGGCTTTCAGACCTTCATCAGCCCAAGCAGAAACTGTGTGCTCATGAAGCAAATAACTCCCCGCTCCCTCCTCCCACCCCCTGGGAACCTCTATTCTATACTTTCTATCTCTGTGAATTTGCCTATTCTAGAGAGTGCATATAATGGAATCACATGATATCTGTCCTTTTGTGTCTGGCTTATTTCACTTAACATAATGTTTTCAAGGTTTGTCCATGATTAAGGAAAGTTTTAAAATAAACATTCAATGTGCATAGAAAAGTTGGATATTATAATAATTTGAAAAAAGATATTGAGAGCTGCCCCATTGATAATGAACATTTCCTGAGCACGTTCTACGTGCCAGGCACCATGCCAGGAAGGGCACATAATTATTTTTAAAATCCTTTCAAGAACAGCGCGATGAAGAGGTTATTGTCGTCTTCGTATCACAGGTGAGAAAGTTGAGGGTTAGAGAGGTGAATCCAAATGGTTCCAAGGGTTGAGTCAATCAGCTGGCTCTGGGCTCAAATTCTTACTCAACTGCCCTGCCTCTCTGATGATTCGTCCCTTGTTTTCTTTCCTCACCACACTGCTGTTTGAACCTTTAAATTGGCACCTACTACAGACACTGGAGTATTAGAGCTACTTGTGTGTATGTCCTGACTGCCTGACGGGATGGGTTTTGGAGAGAAGAGACTCATTCGTTTTCATCTTCAGGGCCCAGCACTGTACTTGGCACACAGCAGGCTGTTAATGAATGTCTGCAGAATTGACTGAATAGCACACTTGCCACAGAGACAGACTTTGCACGAAGAGCACCCCCGAGGCTCTTATTCGTTGAATTGAGGTTTTTGTTTTAAACCACAAAGCAGCTTGGCTTGTTTCCTGGAAGTGACTTACTTACCCCACCTGCGATCCCATTTCTCAGCGGCTTCAGTCCCACCCCACCCCCCCGAGGTCTTAGGAAGAAAAAGCAGAACCCTAGATCTCTGCTGTTGCCACAATATTGGTTTTTCGACTGTGGTCGCTGTTCACAGTTTATTCTTCCAGCTTTTCAGGATAGACATGAATCGGAGTCCAAGCAAATATGATTACAAGCACATTTTTTCATATTTCTGTCTTTCCCTGTAACCCAGGGAGAGCTGCAAAAAGGCCCACCTGCTTCTGACAAGCGTGGTTAATAGATTAAACTGACTATGCATGTGTTTTCATGCGGATAACAGGGAATCTGCATTACAGAGCAATACCTGCAGCCACACAAAGAATCGTGAGAGACAGGCAATACCACGGGGTAGGAGGGGCCGGTTATGAGCGGCTATGAAAGGAAGGCATCCTTCACCCCTCAGTCCTAAGTGCCGCTCCGTCTGGCCTCCGAGATGCTGCAAGAGTTTATGCAGAAAGAACAAAGAGGCGGCAGTAAAAGAGAGGATAGGAGTAAATTAAGAACTGAGTTTTATTCAAGATATTATTAAAGAAGTTATTTAAAAAATGGTCCAATAGATTCACTGGGATGCCTGATATTGTGAATAAATACATCTTGAGATCTTCTCCCAAGTAACTTTCCAAAGGATGTCATTTCCTCTCTTTTCCTGATCCTGGTTAGTGTAAAGAGGGTGGAGAAGTTTAATATGAAGTACAGAGAATTGAAACCCAGGAACCAAGACTCACTATCGAGCCACTTCTGCAACGATTTTCCAAATGGAATTTTGATGCCAGTGGTTGCATCTTTTTCTCTCCCTCCAGAGTCTGCCACCTGGGAAACAGTGGTGCAGGTCAAGTTCTAGTTGACACATCCTCTTCCTCTTCAGGAGTCCTTTAAGCCTTCTTGGCCCCCAGCTCTACTCATTTGCATTCGGGTAAATCAGAGCCATTGCCTAATCCCTACTCAGACAGTAGCCAATAATCAAAATACTGGCTGATGAGAGATTTGCAGGTAAGGGCATTTTCAATTTCTTAGGAGAAGCTGGAGGAATGAAAACCCTCTGAGACTCAGAAAGAGTATTTCTGGCTTCTAGGCAAATGGGTGTGGGAGAAATTCTCAGGTGGGAGAGGTTGCCTGGAGATCCTTAAAATAGACCACTCAAGGCTTGGAAGGTAAGGTTAGTTGCTGATGACCATGACAACCACACAAGAGAACTGGCTTTCATCTTCGGTCAGCAGGTAGACTGATAAGGAAACAGACACATTATAGTCCAGCTGGGTCATTGAGATTCTAAGGAAATGAACAAAGAGCTGTGGCCCCAAGGATTTAGTAGGGATTTATCAGGTGAAGAGGTGGAACAAGGGCATTCAAGCAACCACTGAGTGGCAGAGGGCGTGGGGTTGGGGGGTGTGTGTGTGTACATGCACGTGCGTGAGGGTGTGTGCGTGTGTGCAGTGCACATGGTGGTGGTGGTGTTGAGCTGTAGGTTCTGGGAAATGGATGTGTGTTTGAGGAGCAGAGGTGAACAGATGAGGAGTTGCGAGATCAGGTGGTCAGAAGATTAATCTGAAAATTAAAACAGACTTTTTAACAACACTGTACATGTTGGGAATTCAAATCTTTGATCAAGCACGAAAGTTAACAGTAGTTGTAAATCACTCCCTTGCTTAAGAATCTGTCATGGCTTCTTGTTGACCACAGGATTAGCAGTCTTTAATTCAAGTCTCTCCACCCTGAGGCCCCTTTGTTCATCTCTACCTTTTCCCATTCAGTCCCAGCTAACTGCCCTCTGCCTCCACCAAGATGCTTTATCCTTCTAAAACATATCCCACTCTCATCGCGTGTGTGTTTCCCTGATGAAAACGCCCTACTATTGAAACGTACCCAGCCCAGGTGTCCTTCCTGCTGGATCATCCCTTGTGAGTGCAGCTCACACTGACACGTACCGTTTCTGAAATCAGGCATCCCCAAAGACTGCTTATGGAGTGTGAATTAGTGCAAACTGAAAAAAGAAAATTATCAAGAGCCTCATAAATGATCATATTCCACAGAGAGTTCTCAAAGGACTAATAAAAACATCTGAAAAGCCATTCACCCTTGTTAGTAATCAAGAAAATGCAAATTAAAGCAAATTAGATTAATATTCAGATAACACTTTCCATCTCTTAATTTGGCAATGGAAAAATGCTGATGCTTGGAGTTGATGACAGTGTGAGGAGGGTAACTTGGTAAAATCTCTGGCAGGACCCCTTTGGCAATGTGAATGAAATACACCTGCCAGTTGACGGAGAATCCCACCTCTAGGAATTTATCATAAAGCAATGACGGATAAACAGAAGAATCTATTTATGTGTGTTCTTTGCAGCAGTATTTTCATAGGGAAAATTCAGATCTACTATCTAAATGTCCACTAACAGAGGTAAAGTAAAATAGTAAAACAGATAGTAAGTTTGGCTATAGCCATATACTGGCATATCATGCAGCCATTAAAATGATGGAAATTATTTAGTAAAGTGAAATATAATTGTTCTATTGTTAAGTGAAAAAACACTGGTTGAGAAAGAGTACGTATGATTTGATTTGGGGAGGTTCCCAAGACCAACCTCAGGTTCAATAATTCCCTAGAAGGACTCACAGAACTCAGCAGAGCTGTTATGCTCATGGTTACGGTTTACAACAGGGGAAGGACATAGATTGACATCAGTAATGGGAGAGGGCTCACAGCACAGTGCTCAGGGGAGACCGGCTGAAAGCTTCTAGCTGCCCCCTCCCAGTGGAGCTGGGCGGACAGTGCGTATTTCTCCCAGCCACAATGTGTGATATTAAATACGGAATATCGCCAACCAGGGAAGTTCACCTGAGCTTTGGTGTCTAGAGTTTTTACTGGGGCTGGTCACACAGACATGCCTGACCACCCCCTATGGCTGACCTTAGTCTCTAGCTCCTTCAAAGGTCAAGCCGATACGAAGTGACCCAAAGCCCCCACCCATGAATCTCATTGTTAGAACAGACTATCTGGCCCAAGGCTCGCAGGTCAAGAAAGGCACTCATCATTCAGGATATTCCAAGAGCTTAGAAGTTACCTCCCAAGAACTCAACACAAAGGACCAAACCTATCTTTGGTCAAGGTTAATCCTTCCCTGCACAGGCCAGCCCCTGGCCCTTTTCCAAACATGACCATGTCTGTCCAAGCATCTCCATTTCGTATAGTGTTTATATAACAGACACAGCAAGAGTATCCGTATGAATATGCCTAATATTTGGAGAAGCCACTGTGGTGTAGGAAAAGATTTAAATAAACAACTAATCCATTCTATAAAGCCATTACACACATTTTTATAATTTTGTATTAATTTGATTCCTCAATTTCTCCCTTCATTTACAGCTAATTGTACCTTATGATAAACTGTGCAGAACTATTGAGCATAGAAATTAGCTGATGGCTCACAAAATCCAGTTCTTCCTCAGGTCAGTAATTTTCCATCAGTATTGCATCCCAAGGAGGTTTTAACTCAGGCTCCCAATATATTTGATTATCATTATTAGTATTATCATAAAACTTATCTACCTAAGGTAGTTGAATCTCAGCAACAACACCAGTGTTATACCAGATCACGCATATCATGGTCATGGCACAGTTCAACTTCATGACAGAACGAATATAGGGGTGTTTGCTATGCCTTCCCAACAGAACTGGCCCTTGTGCATTGTTATGGGCTGAATTGTGTCCCCTAGAAAGATATATTGAAGTTCTAACTCCTGGCACCTGTGAACATGACCTGATTTGGAAGTAGGGTCATTGTGCATGAATTAGGTAAGATGAAGTCATACTGGGATAGAGAGGCCCCTAATCCAATATGACCGATGTCCTTATAAGAAGAGAGGAGACACACTCAGAGAAGAGGGCCACGTGAAGACCAGTGTGAAGACAGAGACAGAGATTAGAGTGATGCAGCCTCAAGTCAAGGACAGCCTGGGACCACCAGAAGCTTGAAGAGGAAGGCAGCTTCTTCCCTAGAGCCTTTAGAGAGAGGGCGTGGCCCTGCCAACACTTAGCTTCAAACTTCTCACCTCCAGAACTGTGAGAGAATACATTCCTGCTGTTTAAAGACATCCAGGTTTGTAGTAATTTGTTGAGTCAGCTGTAGGAAACTAACACACCCATTTGTCAGATATTATTATAGAGGCATCATTATGACAGGCCGGGGTTCAGTTATTTCCGGGTTCCAGGTCAGCTGGGGACACAGCCAGGCACCCTGTCTCAGCTCGCAGGCTTGTACTCAGACTGGTTTCCATTGTGCACTGGTATGTAGCAGGGCCCACCTCCCTCCTGTGGTGAGGACGTGGGTGGTATTCAGAATAGTTCTGATGCCTGCCAACTGTGTTAAAGAATACATCTTATTCTGATCTGTTCTTGGGGGGAGGGCAGTCATAGTGTGTTGATGTAAATTACCAGAGGATTTCTGTGGGTTTGGAGGTCCACAGGAGTCCCATGGATGTTCTCTCGATTCTCAGCATCTAGAATGGAGGGTCACTGCCCCATGGCTACTTCAGCCTCCGTTGGAAGTAAAATAGTCAAGAGACCTCGCTGGGGAACAAGCCCTTTCCCAGCACTGGGATCTCACAGTATCGCACATTATTTGTTGAGTTTAGCCCACTCACTTCACCAAAGCTTCCTTATCTTTCATGCTGACCTTCATCACTTGCCTTCCTCCTGGAAGTGAATTCCCTTGAATCTGCTTATTCTAGTGAATACATTTTTTCCCACTGACTGCCGCTCCTCATTATAAGTGAGTTCAGCTTGTCCCACAGGGCCTAGACCGGCATCCGTCTCTCCAAAAGCCCCTTTTTTGTCTTGTGGGCTGTGTTTAATCCACCGTGCATGTGGTCACCCTTGTGTACTAATGACCTGAGTGCAGTGCAGTTAGAATAGACGTTTTGACCCCAAATATTGGGTCCCCCATTCTAGGGTGAGATGAGTGGTGGTCCCACCTAGATGCAATTTAGTCTGATGCCGTAGAGTCTCCCATAGCCTTTCTCTTCTCAGTGTGGGGCCGTTCCCCAGGGGAATTCATACCCACCATGTGATGCTTACTGCTTCAACCCCATCAGAAATCCATTGTCTTTTCCTATTCTGTTGGATAGCTTTCTACCCAGAAAACAAGGGTGAAATGTACATAGGCTTGGCACACTGTGTCATGTCAGGTATGCAGCTTCTATGTTATAACCAGGGATCTTTCTAAGCATTTAATCATCCAGATTTACAGTCTCACAGCTATCACTTGGCTGAGGGTTGTACACTGCATCGTCCGATGGCCATGTGGGGAGTAGTTCTTGGAAATTCCTTTCCAAGTGATGTCCTCTGTAGTAGACGCAGGGCTAGTCTTGGCCCCGGATCAGTATTCAAGGAAGAGCGAGCGCTCACGTGCGTGAGGCTGGGTCAGTGCGGGTGGACACATGGTGGGGACTTCCCATGGGCCCTGAAGTTATGGTTCATGCACATGAAGGAGGGAGGTGGAGAGAAGGCACAGGACTGCAACGGTCAGGCTAAAACTTCTCTGTGCGGCTGTGATGCAACCCGGTCCCCCTCCCTGGGGGTGGTGAGTGCAGGGCTTGAAGACCTGAGCCCTTGGCAAATGCCCTCTCCCAAGGGCCTGAATCAAAATGGTTACCCTAAAGGTGGTAAAAACAGGAAATAAGACTAAATTTTAAAAAGTTTGAACTATTATGTGGAGGGCAGTGGCCCCAAAGTGTAGCTGTGATATCCCTGTGACATCCCCGCCCCACCTTTGCAGAGTTGACGTCATAGATGACAGTTGGTTTTGTTAAGGGGACTCGTCCCGTGGAGCTTCTTCTAGTGATTATGTCTGGACGCGGCCAGCGCAGCAATCCATATACTTCCAAGTGATCTTGTCAAATGACCCAATGTCTGCTATTCGTTCCTTCTCCTCAGTTGTCCCTGAAAACAGTTGTCTTCTTGAGAAGAATAAATATTTCCCCCCAAATCAATCACATAATACAGTACAGGTGTCAAGGCAAGTCATTTTGATTCAGAATAAATTCAGCTAGCTGCTTTACTCTATTTGCTGGTTTCATGTTAAGATGATTCATATTAAGTCATTTTTCTTTCCCATGTGTCCCGGACTTGTATTTTATAACACCAGCCGGGGACACCAATTAAACTTTAGAGTTCACTTCTGCAGTGCTTAAGCTGAGATTTGTAATGACATGTCTGGCAGTACTCAGTATATCTCCTACACTTGTAATGATTTAAAGGGAACACCATGGTTACTGCTTGGAATCAAAGCGAATGAACTCTGTAAATTTAATTTAGAGGAGTTATAGCATGATCACCCAGAAATATATTACAGAATCTTCTTGTATTTTTGACAAAGCCCCGGGTGTGCTTCTAGCAAGATCTGTGATTTAACCAGGAATGTTTTCTTTACAGTGAGTACAGAATAGGGACACTTGCCCATTGGCCCAGCTTCAGAACTAGCACTTGACCAGCAGAAGTGCTGTTCTGGTTCTGCTCCACACGAGTACAGACCTTATTCCGTCCAAGAAGGAGAAGTCAGGCTGGGGGCGGAGCCATCCACAGGTAGGTCCAGGTTGGGCGCCTTCTCCGAAAGCGCACGCGGAGCAGCAAGGCGGCATCTTCCGTTCACATCTTTGCAAAGGGGTTGGTGTCTGTCCATCTGCAGAACCGGAGGGCAGACCCTTTATCCCTGAGTTGCCTTCAGTTCCGCAATACAAGGAACGTAATTGCATTTAAAAGAACAGAAATGCTCTGCTGTCACTCCCCTTTCACATTGCCTTTGTTCATCCACGAATATTTATTGATTGATTGAATTAGCGGTTATGTTTCCTGACATCCATTCATGCGCCAGCCCTTTGCAGTCGAGATTTAACTGTGCTGCCCTGCGACGGGATGTTAGCCCTCCCGGCTCCTCTCTCTCTCCCGCCAAGCTCCACGGGGCTGAGAGTCAAGCCGATGATAATCCACAGAATGAGGTTTTTAAATCGTCATTCATCCATGCAAGGTGTCTCTTGTTTTGTTTTGTTTTACTTTATTTCCACCCCAGCCTCACTCCCATTTCCTTCATTACCATTCCACAGGTAATGACTATCATATTTTGCTTTTTTTTTTTTTAATTTTTATTTATGTTATTTATTTATTTATTTATTTATTTGGCTGTGTTGGGTCTTCGTTTCTGTGTGAGGGCTTTCTCTAGTTGTGGCAAGCGGGGGCCACTCTTCATCGCGGTGCGCGGGCCTCTCACTATCTCGGCCTCTCTTGTTGCAGAGCACAGGCTCCAGACACCCAGGCTCAGTAGTTGTGGCTCACGGGCCCATTTGCTCCGTGGCATGTGGGATCTTCCCAGAGCAGGGCTTGAACCCGTGTCTCCTGCATTGGCAGGCAGATTCTCAACCACTGCGCCACCAGGGAAGCCCCTATCATATTTTGCTTTGCATGTAACATATATTTTATACAAGGATATAAGTACATATGCATATCCTTAATTATTCATGGATCCTTGCAAAAGTTTTGTTGCTCTGTATGCAGGTTTTTAATGTTAATAAATTCCATTGCTTTATGAATCTAATTTTGTTTCTTACCTTTTCACTCTGTACTATATTTTTACGATATACGATTTAAGATCGCTGTGTATGTATCTAGTTGGTGACTTCTCATGGCTATACAGCATTCTGAGTGCGTTCCACCTTGTTTTAAATAACGACTTGACAGATACTTCAGACGCTGACAACTCCTGGCTACTACAAACACTTCAAGAGTTCACTCCTGGCTTCAAAGTTTCCTCCTAGTCCTGCTGTACTAGATCTTAGGGAGTAAGCTCTTATTTAGCCTTTTTATATCTTTCACGACTTAAAAGCTTGCCCTTATGTTCCATTTTAGCTATTGCCTTCCTAGACCTAAGAATTTCATCTTCCAACTTTCCAACAAAATAAGTTCATTTTCATCATCTTGGCCTTTTTCATCTCTGCCACATCTTAATTTACATTTTATAACTTGAATTTCTATATTTAGAAGAGATGACTAACTTTCTCATGCTTTGGTTCCAGGGACTTAAAAAGAATGTCGGCTTCATTCCTTTGGTGAAGACTTCGCATATGTGTTTATTTATCTGTGCCAAGAGATTTTACTCACCTTGTACCCAGAGGATGAATTAAGACAAATGGAAAGATAATGGAAATGCAGGGGGAAAAAACAAAAACAAAAGCCAACCTTGCATTCTCTTCCTGGCAAACTGCTTTGAGCTGCGGTCCTTTGCAGGCATGTTGGCGTGTTTGTGGGAGGGGAATGGTTGCTGGTAGAAAGGAATCTTCCAGGGCAGGGATTATTTAGCCCAGGTTTCTCTGAATTCATGGACTTCAGAGTGACCAAGGCAAGATGTGCATATGTTAATGATGACTCATATAATACTTGCTCTCAAGAGTTAGCTTTCAAACACAGGTTCTTTGGGGAGGACATAAACTCTTTTTCAAAAAATAATAACACAATTGTTTCCTCTTTTCTGTCTTCTGCTAAGTCCATCAGGCCATGTCATCACCAACAAAGAGTAAAATTGGATGTTTTCTTCAATGTACCTCTCCCCCCGCTGTTCTCCCTCCTACCCTTCTCTGCTTCCCTACTCCCCATTCATTGAAAAGATATTGCCTTCTGCAAAATAAAATCGCTGTCTTCCTGGAGCTTGCTGATCTTGGTGTCCACATGGCTGAGGGCAGGGAGACTGGGGAAGGGAGGAAGCATGTGGTGCTCAGATGCTTTTGCTGCCCACGGTAAATCCTGAATTGGCTGGCTCACCCTTTTAAAATTCGTTTGTCATGAACTTTTACAAGCGCTGATTTTCTTTTCTCGGGGGACTTTCTGACATTCTCCCCACACCTGTTGGATCACACTTGCAAATCCCAACAAAGAACCTCAGGGCACAACGCCTTCTAAATAGACTTCAGAGTTATTTCTATTGATTGCCTTTGGGAATCGCTGAAGCACAGAGAGGTTGGGCTTTTAAAAGGAATTCACACTTATTTGGTGTACATTTCAATGCTTCACTGAAAGCTGATTAGCAGGAAATGGCTTCCCAGTGGTAACTGAAGACTAGAAAATGGGACTAAGAACTAAGAACTGCAGCCCTTAATGTACAGGAGTGCATTTAGAAAGATCTGCATCTCCAGACACGTTGTAAATTCCTGTTACCTAGTTCACTGGCCTGGATCTATTTGTCCATGACCCAGCGTTACTCCCTCATCCCAAATTGGGCTCAGAATATACTCTGGACATCATGGAGCTCCAACCATAATTCACCAAGCTGTGTGTAAACTAATCCAAAACCTGAAGCCAGTATCCATTAAGCCACTTTAAGAAAAATGGGGTGCAGGGAGGAACTTGCGGCAAATGGAGGTTAACGATGGATGCATCCACACGGGACCTGTCTTTGTGGAGCGAGCAGTTCACCACAGCTTTTGGAAAGATTATATTCCAAAGAGATGTGTACTTCAGTGCCTGAAACTTTCTTTGCTGAAGGTTGAAAATAGCTTCTAAGAGAATCAGGTGGAACAAAACACAAAGAATCGCTTTTAGGATAATTAAAACTATTTTGGACTCTTTTATTTATCAATCCGGTTTCTAACATAATTTTAGTTAAATGAAAGACATTCACAAAGAATAGTAGGCACACATACATGATTTCCTTCTTTCATTCTAGTTTACATGCTGTTGCTTTTAGAGAGCAAAATTTCGTGTTATTTCACAGGGATGGAAGCCTAATTGGCTTTACAGAAAGAATATTAGCCCAGCTTTTCACAACCCTAACCTCTGCAGTTCACCATGCTCACTGAAAAAAAAAACAAAAAACAAAAAGAAACCTGACAAAACAAAAAGAATCAGTAACATTGAGAACTGTTTCTTGGCCTACCAGATGGGAGGAATCTCCATGTTTCCATAACCATCTCAGAGCCCAGCAGTTGCTGGAAAAATATTGAGACTCGGAAAGCGGTGCAGCCCCTATAAGTAGACTTGCTCTTAAAGCACATTTTCATCTGGAAAATAAACTCGTAAGTGCCTGCTGGGTATTAATACCCATGTGCCCAGGTATCTTTATTACCTTTTGCTAGTCTTTGCTCCATGGGAGATAACCAACTTTTCAACACGGTTTCCCTGTTTCATTGAGTTTCACGAACCACTTGCATCCAAAAAATACTGCTGTGAAATAAATTTAAAGTTTCCAACAACATCATGCAGGGTGTGTGTAGTGTAGGCACAGGGCCATTGGGCTACGTGAAACAGTCACATTTGCTTTTCAATGTTGTCTTATTTATAATCATACTGGGGCATGTGTAAGCAACAAGTCACAACCAGGTGGGAACTTAGGGTTTTATACATGTGGTGTTTTGATTTCTCTGGTCTTTGGCTGTGTTGCATCTCCCAGTGTTGACGGATTAGCTCCCTGGCAGTCTACCTGACTTATAATCTAGTAATTGTACAGCAATGCTTCATGTCTCTACACTCCTGGACATGGATGTGTGGTTTCTTTTGATGTGACTTACAACCACGAGCTGGAAAGTAAGTCTCCCCATAGATCCATTGCCTTTGGCCTTTATATTTGGGTTTCAAAGTATCCACAGCCAAGAATCTGCGGCACCTCACCGTTGTCTCATGAAGTGGATAAAACGGCTCTATCTTACACATGAGGCAAAAAGGAACAGAGGTTCAGCGAGCTGGCCAAGGTTACAGAGCACCTCAGGGAGAGAAAAAGGGTTGACTCTAGGGATCAACTCTCACCAAAACATCATTTTAAAAACGGCACCTATTGGGTTTTAGCCCAGATCAGTAAGAAACACTGTTTGCTTCTCATCTATTTCAGGATGAGGTGGTACTACTGGGACTAGCAATTTAGACCTATTTTTGGCTGGCTCATCGGAATTCAATTTAATAACTGTTGCCTTTCTTTTTGAAAACTGCTTGGCAGGATGGTGAAAAGGAAAAAAAAAAATATTAAGAGGTTCCAATCAGGCGCTAATCGTTTGGAGGTGTGAGACAGCAAGGGACCATGAAAACATTTACACCCTAAGAGAAAGGACAGGGTGAAAAAGAACGTGTGGAAGAGTAGAAAAGTACAGATCCTGTTATAGGAGGAACTAATAGTCTCATCCTGACGCTACACGGACACTGCATTTTCCCAGCGGGAGCTGTTAGCTTTTCCTTCGGAGCTTCCTATGGCTT
Organism: Balaenoptera ricei; assembly: GCF_028023285.1. Taxonomy (NCBI): domain Eukaryota; kingdom Metazoa; phylum Chordata; class Mammalia; order Artiodactyla; family Balaenopteridae; genus Balaenoptera; species Balaenoptera ricei. Next base: position 7,887,481 of record NC_082647.1, read on the forward strand.
GTGTCTTTGTGCCCAGCTCTCAGCGCCATCTGGTGGCTGGTTCGCAGATGTTCAACAACAACATTGAGATCTCCTCTCGGGCTCACGCCAACTCTTTTTCCTGTGCCTCTGAAATCCTGCTCCTCTTAGTAAAGGATGCTTATTTGTCAAACACAGGGCAACAGGAAATTTTCCAATAAAGCCTCTCAAACTCTTATCCCCAGATCGTCAATAAAAACTCCCACACAACAGGTCTCTCTCTCTCACCTTTTTTTTTTTTCTTTTCTGTTTTGAGCAGTTGTTTGAAAGCCACAAGGGAAATGTTGTCTTATATACTATGAAGGGCCAGAGAAGAACTTAAGAATATAACCTCTTACCTCCTGAGCTACTAGCATCCTTGAGCTCAAGGGAGTACATTGAGAGCGCAGATGGGGACTGATTTTGCATTCATTTGAAGACCCCAATCCTAGCAACTCAAAACAGAGATGCTTGCTTTATACACGGAGGATGTTTCCTGCACAAACAACCCGAAATCAACCGTCAGCTTCTCCTGCAACTTGAAAACAACCTCTTATTTAAAGAAAACTTTTTGGTTTTGTTCTGATTCTTTTATTATTTAAAGAGACTACCACTAGCCTCTTTGTGCTTGATTGGTAAGGTATTGGGTTATAAGACACCAGGCTTTTGCAGGATATGATTGACAAAGCAGGACTGGGCCCTGAGCTTGGGTCATAATGTCATGGTTGCCTGGGGAGCTGGAAAAAAGAGCTGTCTTCTTTTCTGCACATAAACAAAATTATTTAGCATTTAAGAAGGTACTGTATGTGGCCTTCACAAATAAATTTAGGAACTTGGGTGAAGATTGCAGTCCCAAAGAGAAGATTTCCAGCACGCATTTGGCCCTTTACTTCATTACTTAATACCTCATCCACTTTTTCTGTGTCCTGTCCGTTGGCTGGGCTGTAACCCCCTTCAGGGCAGAGGCCGTGTCATGCGTCTGTAAATCTCAAACGATGCTGAGGTGGGAGAAACACTCATCCCTGCAGTCGTCCCGGTGCCCTACGTTTGAAAATCTGGGGAGAAGTGTTAAGGTTTTATTTTTCACTTTTTGTGGCAGGAAAAAGAAAAGAAGACAGAGAAGAGAAAGGGTGAGAACATTTTAGTATAAGGGGCTATGTTTGTTTGTTTTAATTTCTTAATCATTTTGGAAAGAAAGGGAAAGTGCTCAGACAATGTATAAAGAATAAAGCTCTCACGGCAAATGCAATAAATAATAAATTTCCATCTGGTGCTATTTGTTAAGTGCAAAAGTAATACCTATCAAATATGTATTAAGAAATCAGAAACATTTTTAAACATAATGTTTAAAATTTGCTCTTTCATTTTGAAAATATATAAAAGAATCACCATTCTTTCATTTTGAAAATATATAAAAGAATCCTTAATGGTAGTCATCTTGGTCAAATAAATAACCTTTATTTTCAATATGTCATTTGTAAATGTTATGTTGTTCTAATATTTGGTCATTAATAAATGCTTTTCATGTTAAATGCATTTTATGGAAGAATGATGAAGACCTTTTTAAATAAAGGGTGGTTATGACAGTGCCCGAGGTCAGCAACTGTAAAAGGGCACTAGAATTCTCTTTTGTTTTATGACCTTGACTTGAATGTGAATTAACTGGTCCACTGTCTCCTTTGGAATGTGTCGGGCACTGGTGCCATGTGCAGCTCTGGATAACATTTTCCATCACTCAAGAAACTGAGGTCCTCCAATAAGTCAGGCATCCCGAGTACACTGAATATATAACCCAAATGAACTAGAATTTTCCATTTTCTACAGGCAGGCCGTCAGAACAATAGCACCAGTACCTTTTTAACCTCATCTTACACCTCCTTCCAGGGGGAGAAAGAAAAAAGGGATATTTAATTCCTCAGAATGTTGGAGTCTAAGAAAAATTTTGATGTACTTATTAAGTATAACAGCCTGAACTCTAAGGATCATAAATGGTAGTCATTCTAGAAATAACTTTTGTGTAATCTTCTTTGAAAATAAATAAATGAAATTATTTTTTGGATGCTCCAGTAGGAGCACTGTCCCACTTGCCTACACACACAGTCGATTATTTTTAAATAAATAGTTACTTGCTGGAATTAGTTGATCAAGGTTCCTGATTAAACTGAGGTCTGGTTGACCAGACATGTCCATTCTCTGAGAAGCAATAATCAGTTACCAGGTTGTGATGAACCTGAGCTTCAAATGTATCTGCCAAAGAAGGTCCCTGAATCACGGCAGTGTGTCTATTTACGATGGAACAATACATGGAAGTAGATGAGTTAAAATATGGCAGGGTTTTCCACATGATTCCAGAGTAACAGCAATAACAATACTAGCAGTCACAACTTGGCTTTATTTTGGTTCATCCATTCAGAGGACACTGTCTGCTAGGATCTTGTCCCGGGGCTTAAAGACTAGAGATTTAAAGCAAAATAAGAAGAGCAACCTAATTTATGCATTTACTAGGAAGTATCCATACTCTTGCTACCAACTATAAAAGAAACAGAGCAGACAAATCTTAACATCTGGCTCTAATTCCCCACTGAGGTGCTTACACACACGTACAATCTAACCCAATATGTTGTAGGTAAAGCAGAGGGAAAATTTTTTGTAACAGCTGGTCACCAGGTATCGTAGCTGATAGTTACAGACATTGGATAGAGCTAAGACTGCAGACGTGGAACAGTATTATCTTGCAGAAACTGATGAAATATAAAACCAACGATCCCAACAGGAAACTGCTTCCTTGGTTCTGAAAGCTGGTCTCAGTTGTACTGATCATGTTGTCACACAAGAGGGGCCACACCCCCTCTTCCTCCAGCTGTTTCTGGTGGGAACTCTCAGAGAGCTGCACAGACTGAGGTCTCTATGAGAACTGTCAAATCGTAGGTTCTCTCTGCCCCATCTCTCCTTTTCCAATTCACAGGACACCAAAAGAAATATTACGTGAACACGAACTAGTTACTACAATAGCCCATTAGAGGCTGACTCTATGTAAAAGGAAGAAAATGCTGGAAGCCATGTATACTGTACATCAGCTTTTCTCAAGAAAAAATATCCACATTCTAAGGGCTCTGAAAAATGTAGGAAGCTTGCCCTGTTACCATAGGTTTTTAGAACACCTCTAAACACACAAAAAATAGGACAGATAGTACCTACAAATTTCAACCACTGCTTAAACTCTAAAAGCATTTTTTGTATTATTTTGTTTTGATACAGAAGGGGAAACTCAGCTATAAAGAAATATCAGAAAGTATTTCTTGTGGTTGTCAGTCTCAGGAGTTTTCTGTCGCTTGCCTCCCCCAACTTGTGCTAATATTTTTAGGATGTGCTCAGGAGTATGAAGTAGGGTGCTTCTGTCCCTTGCCCTCCTCCCCAGTCACTCCCCCTGCCCTCATCCCATCACCAAAGAGCCTCCCCTCAAATGAGCCATTCCTTTTTGCTTTCGTCAATGGTCTCTGTGAAGTTGGGGTCATTGCTCATGATGGCGGCGTCCGCGCTCTCTGCTGACTCTGCTCCCTTGGCCTCGTTGGTGTGGTAGGTGCCCTTGTGACGGAACATGTACCGGATAAGGAAAACCAAGGTGCAGAGGATGGTGAAGATCACCACGGCGATGACCCCTGGTGGAGACAGCAGAGGAACTAGAGGTTAACCAAATCCTGTATATCCCGCCAACACTCTTCCCCTGCTTCACCATCGTTCCCTCAAGTGCTGCCCTCTCCCGTACGAAACACAGAACCCCAAAAGGACAACAATGATGTGGACTAACAACGTTGCTGCCACATCAGTAAACAGAGGATGCTGCAGCCGTCAGCCACTACAGCTGCCCCAGATGGGGAGCCCTGAGGGAACTCAGGATGAGAAAGCACAGGATACTGGCCCCAGAGAGCTGAGGTGCCTATCAAAGGAATGATTTCAGTGAGCCCAGACTCTTGCATCTTCCCATATATAGAAAAGCGCTAAATTCCTTAACTTGAGATGTCTGGTTTTCTTTAATGAATAGTAATCTTTTGATGTTCCGACTACCTGGTCTTTGTTGCAAAAACTCCTCTGTATCCCGGCTCCTCGCGTCTCTTCAGAGCAGCCCCTCAGAGTTACCTGAGATGCTGTGTCCTGAGCTTAAGTCCTCAGTTTTGTCCACTGAATAAGACATAATTCTCAACTTTTAGGCTGCGCATTTTTTTCAGTCAACAACAACAACAAAAACTAACAGAACTGAAAGGAGAATTAGACCAAATCTCAATTATATTTGGAGATTTCAACATTCTTCTCTTAGTAATGATAGAACAATTAAACAGAAAATCAGTAAGAATTTAGGAGACCTCAAAAACACTATTAACAAACTTGACCTAAGGAAGTAATACCAATCCTATACATATGTTTGGAAATAGAGGAGAAGGATACACCACTCAACTCATTTTATGAGGCCAGCATTATACTGACACTAAAACCAGACAAACACATTATAGGAAAAGAAAATGATGGAGCCATATACCTTCTTAATAAAATTTTAGTATCAAACCCAGCAATAGGTAGAAAATAATATATTATGACAAAGTGGTGTTAATTCTAGGAACGTAAGATTGATTTAATATTAAAAAATTAAGCAATGTAATTTACCACATTAAACAAATAAAGGAGAAAAACCATATGATCATCTTAATAGCTGCACAAAAGCATACGACAAACTTCAATACCCATTCATCATGAAGCCTGTCAGTAAACTATCAAGAGAAAGACACTTTTCAACCCGATAAAGGGCATCTTTGAGAAATCTACAGCTAATATTGTATTGAATAGTGAAAGATTAAACACATTCTCCCTAAGGCAAGACTGTCAGGTCTCAACACCTTTATCCATGATTGTACTGAAAGCCCTAGACAGTGCAATAAAGCAAGAAGAAGACATAAAAAAGTGTACAGACTGGGAAGAAGAAAGAACACTATTCTCAGGTGATGGGATTGTCTATGAAGAAAATTCTAAGGAATATAAAAAAAAAGGTTGCTAGAACTAACAATAAATTTAGCAAAGTGAAATTTGTATTTTTACATATTAGCAAGAAACACTTGGAAATGAAAGTAATAAAATAATGCCATTTATAACAGAACAAATTGAACACAGATGCTCTAGACTGTACACTGAAAATCATAAAACCTTGCTGAGAGAAACTAAAGGAAACCTGAATAAATGGATGAACATACCATATTTCAATGTCAATATTGTTAAGATGTTCATTTATAGATCTAATGCAATCCTAATGAAAATCACAGCAAACTTTTTTTGGTAGAAATGTATAAGCTGATTCTGAATTTTATATGGCAGTACAAAGGACCCAGAATAGTAAAAATACTTTTGGAAAAAAAAAAGAAATGATTGTAGCAGTTACACTGCTTATTTCAAGACTTACTATAAAGATACAACAATAAAATAAGCATGGTATTGGCCAAAGAAAGACATATAGATCAACAAAATGGAATAGAAAACCCAGAAAAAAGACATACACATATGCAGCCAATTGATTTTTGACAAAAGTGCCATGGAAATTAAATTGGAAAAAAATATAGACTTTTCAAGAAGTGATCTTGGAATAACTAGATATTCATTTGGCAAATAATAACTTTGACTTTTATCTCATACTATATATAGGTGTTAACTCAAAGTGATTATAGACTGAAAAATAAAAATGAAAACTATAAAACTTCTAGGAGAAAACACAGGAGAAGATCTTCACAACCTTGGGGTAGGCAGATTTTTTAGAAAGAATTAAAAAAATCACAAACTATAAAAAGGTTAGAAAAATTGGACTTTATCAAAATTAAAATCTCCTGCTTTTCAAAAAATACCATTAAGAAAATGAAAAGGCAAGTCACAGACTAGGAGAAAATATTCACAATACATATGTCTGAGAAAGGACTTGTATCCAGAATGCAAGAAGAACACTTACAACTCAATAGCAAGAAGTCAAAAAAGTCTAATTAAAAGATGGGAAAGATTTAAACAGACATTTCACAAAAGATTTGCAAGTGGCAATAAGCACATGAAAAGATGCTTGACATTACTAGTCATCAGATAACTACACATTAAAACCACAGTGAGTTACCACTATTCATCTACTAGATGGGTACAATTAAAAAGAATGACAATACCAAGTGTTGGTAAGATTGTGAAGCAACTTGATCTCTCAAATATTGCTTACGGGAGTGTAAAGTGGTTCAACCATTTTGGAAAACTATATGGGAATTTCTTATAAAGTTAAATATCTTCTTTCTATAACCCAGCAATTGCACTCCTCAGGATTACCAAAGAGAAACAAAAACTTTTGTTCACACAAGACTTGGACAAGAATATTCATAGCAGTTTTATTCAAAATAACCCAAATCTGGAAACAAACCAAACACCTGTCAACAGGTGAGTAGATAAAACAGATTATAATACCTTCATACAATGGAATACAACTTGGCAATAAAAATTAACAGACCACTGGTACATACAGCAATGTGGATAGATCTCAAAAACGTTATGTCAGGACTTCCCTGGTGGTGCAGTGGTTAAGAATCCTCCTGCCAATGCAGGGGACACGGGTTTGAGCCCTGGTCTGGGAAGATCCCACATGCCGTGGAGCAACTAGCCCGTGCGCCACAACTACTAAGCCTGCGCTCTAGAGCCTGCAAGCCACAACTACTGAGCCCGCGTGCCTAGAGCCCGTGCTCCACAACAAGAGAAGCCACTGCAATGAGAAGCCCACGCACCGCAACGAAGAGTAGCCCCTGCTTGCCACAACTAGAGAAAGCCCACACGCAGCAACAAAGACCCAATGCAGCCAAAAATAAATAAATTAATTAAAAAACCAAAAACGTTATGTTGAGTGACAGAAGGCACAACAGATTACATACTATGTGATTCCATTCATATGAAACCCTAAAAGAGGCAAAAGTAATCTATGTGACAAAAGCAAGTGGGGAAGAGGGAAGGATGAATTACAAAGAGGGCACAAGAGAACTTTTAGTGGATGGAAATGTTCTGTCTTGACTGTACCTGTGGTTATGGGTACATGTGGCTGTCAAAAGTCACTGACCTGCTACACTTAAATAAGTGTATATTATACTTCAATAAAGTTGATATTAAAAAAACAAAAACAATGAGGATAAGGATTATACCAGAACTTTGAACAATGTGCTTTGAGCACCATTTTGAATGTATTCTAATTCCACAGTCACATATATATACAGGTGTTTACTTTCTTCCTGGGGAAAATAAACCTACTCACTAAGCTGAGTTGATTGGCTGAATTTAAAACCCTTGATAAGCTTACAATATTGGCCATACTTAGAGAGGCAGGAAACATTTTTATGAAATAAGGCAGAAGAAGCAGGGAGAAAAGAAGGCAACAGGGTTATCGATACTGATCCAAACACGAGGAACTATACTAGGAGAGTCGAATTATTCTGCAGGTATTCTGGTGAGAAGAAAAGACTGGAATATTTTAGACACTCTGGCTTATTAATTTTCTTTTTAAAAAAATATTTATTTATTTGTTTATTTATTTATTTATTTTGGCTACACCGGGTCTTAGTTGCAGCATGTGGACTTCTTAGCTGCGGCATGCAGACTCTTAGTTGCAGCATGCAAATTCTTAGTTACAGCATGCGTGCGGGATCTAGTTCCCCAACCAGGGATCGAAGCCCTGCCACCTGTATTGGGAGCATGGAGTCTTACCCACTGGACCACCAGGGAAGTCCTTGCTTATTAATTTTCTGATAATTTTTATTAAGATAACTGAAACCAGACTGGCATAGTCCTTCCTGATTTTGTAGTAAGCTATTATGGACCATTTGGCATGCAAGGGGATGAGAGTGGAAAAGACTGGAGGGCATAAAGAAACGTTCTGGCTGTTGCCATGACTGCCTGCTTGCATGTTCTGATGCTGGCTAGCTCCCTACTATTCTTCTTCTTTTTTTTAATAAGTCAGCATAAAAAGTAGCCAGGTTACATTGACCACACTTTCTCCACAAGGTGGGTGTACTTCTCAATCTTCAGTCATATTTAAACAGCAAAATGAATTAAGTACAAATCCAGATAACTCCTTTTCCCCCAGACTATGGTTTTATTGAAAATGACTACTCCCCACAGATGAGAAGTTACAGGAAAGCCTGTCCTGTAAGTCATCTACCTCCGATGATGGCCGAGTTTCTGTTGACTCCATTTCTTATAGCCTGGCCTTGTCCTGGGTTATACGGAAAATCAGCACTGGCTGTAGAGGAAGAAATGAAAAGACATATATATCATTTATCCCAGATAATTTTATACCTAGTTTTTCATACAACCCTTCAACAGCCTGTTTTCCCAAATGAGATCTCCTTTTCATCTAAACACATTTTGCTGTTGTTTCCCACAAGAATCACAGCCACTTCAGTGTCTGCTGTTTGCCTTTGTACAAGTCCCAGATGGACAGCATACCTCTTTGGGAGGAGTATTAACAAATCTTAGAACTACCTGAGCTGGCCTGCTTTGGTTCCACTGACAGACAAGTTATGTATTAGAATACTTTTTCTTAAGTTTGGCTGAAATTTGCTTCCAACCCACTTTTATCCTTTTCATAACTGGTGGCTCTGGATATACTCACCAATGAGCTTTTTACAGCTTACAGCATTAGTTTAAAAAGTAATCATTAAAAAATATTTTTTAAAATTGAAGTATAGCTGATGTACAATATTATATAAGTTATAGGTGTACAATATAGTGATTCACAATTCTTAAAGGTTATACTCCATTTATAGTTATTATAAAATATTGGCTATATTCCCTGTGCTTATTTATTTTATACATAGTGGTTTTACCTCTTGACCCCCTACCCCTATCTTGCCCCTCTCCCCCTCCCTCTCCCCACTGGTAACCACTAGTTTGTTCTCTATATCTGTGAGTCTGCTTCTTTTTTGTTATATTCATTAGTTTGTTGACTTTTTAGATTCCACATGTAAGTGATATCATGCAGTATTTGTCTTTCTCTGTCTGACTTATTTCACTTAGCATAATGCCCTCCAAGTCCATCCACGTTGTTGCAAATGGCAAAATTTCATTCCTTTTTATGGCTGAGTAGTATTCCATTGTATATATATATGTACCACATCTTCTTAATCCATTCATCTGTTGATGGACACTTAGGTTGCTTCCATATCTTGGCTATTGTAAATTATGCTTCCATAAATATTGAGATTGCTTCCATATCTTGGCAATTGTAAATAATGCTGCCATAAATATTGGGGTGCATGTATCTTTTCACATTAGTGTTTTTGTTTTAAAAAGTAATCATTTCTTTAAATGAATTTTACATGGCTCTAGTAAAACATTATACACTTCAGGAATTTGTAAGAGGATAACATATTATAAGTGTTGAGAAGAATATTAACTGCCTAATAAATTTTCTATCTCTCCCTATTTCAACAAGCCTTTGCAGAATGCCTACCATATGTCAGGCACTATTCTAAGTGCTGGGGATATACAGTAAACAATAAAAAAGATTAAAATTGCTATTAATGAGAACTTTCCATGCCTCATTGAAGAGTTTGGTTTATATAGTCAAAATACTAATCTGAAGCATGGATGTGGTTTTAGTTATGACCCTATTTATAGTGAACTGCCTGAAATTATGGGGCAGCTTCCACGTTGTAACTCACACACTCATAGGACACAGTAAGATTTGGTTATCAATACACATAATTCCCCAACGTCAACCCCCCTTCAAAGACTGAGAGCTGCTTTTCAAGGATAAAGGCTTGCACCTTCACTGCTCCTCTGGGGCACAGTTTCTAGGTCTTTTGACATTGTATTTACCTTTCTCTGGACTCTATTTGGTCTACATCCTTCTAAAAAGTCAAAAGCTTCGTAGCTTGTAACCGGCCTAGTTGGGATTAACACCCAGGTAGGGTTAATTCCAAAGTCAGTAATCTTCCCTATCCTGCCTTTCAAGGGCTAGGAAGACACAGACAGGTAAGCTGTAGAGGAAATGCCAGCTTTCAGACAGTTTAGCTTACGTAGGGCCTATGGGAGGAAGAGCCTTTTCTTTGGGGTTCAGGGAGACAGACTTGTTTTGTTTGGACACATTGAATCTGAGGTGCCTAGAGGATGTATGGTGATAACTAATAGACATTTGGGTGAGTGGGGCATATGTCTCATCTCCTTTTGATAAACACAGAAATCTCCTGACCCTTAAATATCAATAATATAAATCTTCAAAATATATTTAGTAACAAAAAAATTACAGTGGCAATTTTGTCATTATTCTGTTGTTTGGTATTCATGATGCTACAAAACTGTTTGCTCTTCTGCTTCAGGTAACATGGATGGTGGGACACAGCATAGCTCCTGCCCCAAAGAGAGCTTTGCGTCCTTGGCCACAAAACTGCAGAAAAACACAGATGCCTAGAGACTGACATCCTCTCTCTGGTTCTCTTGAAGTTATTGATACAAACACTAGTGGAAGGTATGGATGTGACCTGAGATGACCCAAGGAGAATAATAAGAGCTAGAAAAGAACATTAAAAATACCCCAGGATCGCCTCTGTTATAAAATCTGAACTCCTTGACATGGGGAGGAAGGCTTCCCTTGAGATGAATTTCTCTCCTGCCTCTTTCCTCATGGAACCACTTTTCCAACTCAACATTCTAGGCACACGGATTCCTGATGCTTGAGGGGGACGTGTCTTTGCTCATTCACATGGCACTCTCTGCCAGGACACCTGGTTTGCCCCTCTTCTCTTTGTCCATTAAATCTTGCCTCTTTCCTGAAACCATCCTCGGCCACCTCAGATGAAGTGTCTGCCCTCCTTTCAATGGCTATCACCTTAATTCTCATCACTCCTTACATGGTATTCATCCTCTTAAAGACAGGGGCCAATCTTAATTATATTTGCAGCCCCAATGACAAATAGTGCAGACAAGTAGCAGAGCTAATTGGATGTTCGTTGACCGGTATAATTAAAATCAGTCCATTAAGATGTGCGTAAACATTTGTATAGCCTCTTCTAATAATAAAGTCCCCCACGCAGGTACAATTTTGAAAGTCAGCTGCCTAAACTCAACTTTACCCTTAAAGCAAGGCAGCATTCTTACTCTTCCCAACAAAGGAAAGGAACATATTGAATACAGAAAAGCTGCTAATGATTCCTGTGTCCACTCGTTTGGTTATTATCAGAAAACAGTCAGTGGAAAACCCCCAGGCCCAGCAGAAGTCCTCACGAAATTCAAGGACAGGGTTCTCTGTTTGCATGAGCATCCCTATTTTCCTGGCTTTGTTTATACCTTGAGTCTGGTTGTCCTAATGCTTGTGAATGCTTACTCCCTGGAGGCAGATCCGTTTTATCCTGGCACGCAGACTGATTTGCTACTTGGACAGATAATTTCAAATGATTTCATTGTAACTGTCCTTTCCCCTGGGTACCAACATACTCTTGGAAATGCACATAAAGAAACATGGAGGCCAAGAGACACAGATGAGGCCAAGCCACAAACCTCATCCATGACACGTGCTCCATTCTGCTGCTGACCTTTATGCTCCCCCCACCTCACCTCCTCCAAGTTTGCTAGGAGAGCAGAGCCATTTTACTGGTGCTGGAGTAGCAGGGAACCTATATTTTGGGAAACGTCATGAGTAGGTCCAAAATAGACTTTATTTTTATTTATTTATTAATTTATTGCCATTGAGCTGGACACTTTTTATTCATTTATTTATTGATTTATTTATTTTTGGCTGTGTTGGGTCTTCGTTGCTGCACGCGGGCTTTCTCTAGTTGCGGCAAGCGGGGTCTACTCTTTGTTGCGGTGCTCGGGCTTCTCATTGCAGTGACTTCTCTCGTTGTGGAGCACGGGCTCTAGGCGTGCGGGCTTCAGTAGTTGTGGCACACGAGCTCAGTAATTGTGGCTCACAGGCTCTAGAGCGCAGGCTCAGTAGCTGTGGCGCACGGGCTTAGTTGCTCCGCAGCATGTGGGATCTTCTGGGACCAGGGCTTGAACCCGTGTCCCCTGCACTGGCAGGCAGATCTTAACCACTGCGCCATGAGGGAAGTTCCAAAATAGACTTTAGATATTAAGTCTCAGGACCAGATTTGTGTCGAATAGGCAAAGACTGTATTCAATACACTTTTCTTCTGGGTCCCAAATGACACTTGTGGACAAAGAATGTCACCTGTCAAAGGATGTTGCTGCCATCAAGCCATCAGCCACGCCCACCCCCACAGTGCACCCTGAGGAGATTCAGGATGGAGAAAACAGGATACTGGCCCTAGATAGTTAAGGTGCATATCAAAGGAGTGATCTCTGTGAGGCCAGACTCTGGAATTTTCCCATACATAAAAAATTGCTAACTTCATTAACTTGAGATGTCTGGTTTTTCTTTAATTAATAGTAATCTTTTGATGTACCAACTACTTGTTTTGGTTGCAAAAACTCCCATATATCCGGGCTCCTCCCTTACCTCTTCGGAGCAGTCCCTCAGAGCTATTTGAGAGTCTGTCTCCCGGGCTTAAGTCCTCAGTATGTCCACTGCATAAAACATACTCCTCAACTTTTTGGTTGTGCATGTTATTTTTCGGTTGACACACTACATGATAACACTGAAGTGTGGTGCTATTCCAGCTCTGATTTAGTGTCTCCTAGAAGCGTGTTCCTGCTTATTTCCCTTGCACACATCCTATTTGTCTGGTCATCCCCTTTACACTGACAGACCATGTTTCCTTTGCCCCGTCATCCAGAGATCAGCTCTCCTCCCCGCCTCCCCCCAGCAGGGACAGGCAGACATGGTGCTGCAGGAACTGATGGTGGGAGATCCTTCTCCCGTGGACATGCTTGTTAAACAGCTTGGCCGACGCTGCAGAGCCCACAGAGAAGGCACATGCATCCCAGGCCCCTAAACACACTCAGACAGTTCCACACACAGACGGCCTCCCTTCCATCATCTCTGTCTTCAACCTGGGAAGCAAGCTGAGAGCTCAGCGCTGGTGCACCTGCCCTTTCCCTTCCTCCAACTTCAGGTCGGAAAAGAAAGGAAAGAACACACACACTCTGTAAGAGCCGGCCCAGGGGGAGTTACTCCTCGTAATCATAGAGATATAGTAAAACGGTCAGAAATTAGGACAGGGTGAGTAAAAATACACCTTCTTACCCCCAAAGAATAGAAACCATGACTGTTTTATTCCACTTCTAAAGGCCTTTGCATGCCCTTTGCTACATTCTAGGAAAACTTCATCAGGAAAGCAAAAGACAGTCTAATCCTTGCCTCTTCTGTCCGTGTGCCAGGCGGGGCGAGGGTGTGGCCCTCCTCGGGCAGCTAGTTCTGAGCCTACCCCGTACCTGCTGCCAAGTGAGGGACATCACACAACAAAGACCCCCAATCATCACGTAGGTGATGGATGCGTGGTAAAACTCTAAATTTTAGGACTACATGAAATTACTCATTACTTGGACTATACTTTCCTCACATATAAAACTCTCTGGGGCCCAGAGTAGCAAGTGTTCGCTGTGGTGGAATAAGCCTAGAAGCGTTTTCCTTCTACCATAGAGCACAAAAAGTAAATTTACATGAAATTCAAATTTTGGGAGCAAGCTGTTTAGGAAATAATATTAATAGCACTTCCTACAAGTTGGGCATTGTTTTAAGTCCTTTTCATGGATTAGCTCATTTCATCCTCTGGTGAACCTTGTGAGGTTGGTGTATTCATCCCATTTTGGAGGCTGAACACTTGGCTGAGGTCCCATGCCCAAGAAGTGGTGGAGCCGGGAATTGGCTCCAGAAACCACTTGCGAGGCGCTAAGCTGAAGTGTCTCTGACGAGGAAGCAGGGGTCTACACTGGCTTTATCAAATCATCACCATCATTAAGGCGACCAACTAATTTAGCCCAGTTGTTTTCTCTGTGGTTGGTGGGCTGTCTGGGGAGGCCCACAGATGTCTAAAGGCTTCCGACTGCACTTGTCTGGCTTCAAAAGTGAGCATGGGAGGCATTTTACCTGACAAAGATAATTCCACATGATGATAGCGTCAGCTGAGCAATGTGATAAACTAAGAACTCTGAACCAACACTGTAAGAAGAGAAACCCAATATTCCAGATACAATTCCCTCATGGGCCCAAACACACAGAGAGCATGAGAGAATGGTTATCACCATCAGAGAGAATGGTTATCACCATCATGGTAACACTTGTGAAATCATGAACAGTGCGAACCGTGCTTTAAAACATTACTGTCAGATTATGATTTTGACTGCCTTTACCGAATGTGAGAAATTAAGAGAGGAAGTTTCAAGGCAGGTACTTAAGTACAATAAGCTGATTTAAAAGATATTCATAAGAATGGAATATTAAAAAGAGATTTTAATTCTTTAGCCTTAAATTTCTTGCCTGTCTCATTGAGCAGGTAGGGAGGAAAAGGAGTAGTAAAGCATTAAAAAAAAATAAGAGGCGGAGTCAAGATGGCAGTGTGGGAAGATGCGGAGTAAGAGTCTCCCCACAACTAGGGTGCCTGCCGGCTGCTGGTGGGGGACTCTGACGCCCAAGGAGATGGGAGGAACCCCAAAGTGAACCGGTAGGACGTAGGGGGACTGAGGGGGGAGGAGAAGTGGAGGCCAGACAGGATCAGCACCGCTGAGGCCGGGGAGACCAGGAGGCGCAGGCGGGAGGGACTCTCCGGGAAGAGCGGGAGAGGAGAGGGCGATCGCCTGGCCCACTCAGGCCCGGGGAGCCTGCTGAGCTCCCAGGCCGGTACCCATCCTCCAAAGCCCCATCCAGGCCGTGTGGGTCCTGGGGGCATAGGAGGGAGGCCAGGGAGATCAGGAGAGGCAGGTGGGAGGGGCCCTCTGGGAGGAGTGGGAGAGGAGTGGAGGGCAATTGCCCCGCACACTTGGGCTGGGGAGACTGCTGAGCTCCCAGGCGATCCCCTGCCCTCTGAGACCAGGAGTGGGGGGCACACCTGGGTACCTTCTGTTCCTTGAGCCTAAGCCCCACCCTCCACAGCCCCCAGGGCCTTTTCCAGCCCTGTGGGTCCTGAGCATTGGTCCCATCCACCACACAAACCTCACCCTTGCTTAGGCCCCACTCTCGACAGCCAAGGCCTTCCCGCCCCCCCCCCTTTCTTCCCCCCTCCTCCTCTTTTTCACTATCGTGATATTGTTGTACCTTCCGGTTGTTGATTCATATATATTTTTATTCTTATATTCTTCCTAACATATCTGTTAGTTTACTAGTCTAATTTTATTTTTTATGTTGTTATTGTTTTTTTTTTTTTATTGCCACCTCAGGTGGCTTGTGGGATCTTGGTTCATGACCCCAGGGTCGGGCTGAAGCTCCTGCAGTGGGAGCTCCGAGTCCGAACCACTGGACTAACAACAACAACAAAAAAAAGACAGCAAAAAAATATGTCACAGATGAAGGAGCAAGGTAAAAACCTACAAGACCAAATAAATGAAGAGGAAATACGCAATCTACCTGAAAAAGAGTTCAGAGTAATGATAGTAAAGATGATCCAGAATCTTGGAAATAGAATGGTGGCACAGATTGAGAAAATACAAGAAATGTTTAACAAAGATCTAGAAGAACCAAAGAACAAACAAACAGAGATGAACAACATAATAATTGAAATGAAAAATACACTAGGAGGAATCAATAACAGGAAAACTGAGGCAGAAGAATGAATAAGTGAGCTGGAAGACAAAATAGTGGAAATAACTGCCAAGGAGCAGAATAAAGAAAAAAGAATGAAAAGAATTGAAGACAATCTCAGAGACATCCAGGACAACACTAAACAAACCAACATGCGAATTATAGGGGTCCCAGAAGAAGAAGAGTAAAAGAAAGAGTCAGAGAAAATATTTGAAGAGATTATAGTTGAAAACTTCCCTAATATGGGAAAGGAAATAGCAAAGAGTCCCATACAGGATAAACACTAGGAAAAACACACCAAGACACATATTAATCAAACTAACAAAAATTAAATTCAAAGAAAAAATATTAAAAGCAGCAAGAGAAAAACAAAAAATAACATACAAAGGAATGCCCATAACGTTATCAGCGGATTTTTCAATGGAAAACTCTTCAGGCCGGAAGGGAGTGGCAGGATATACTTAAAGTGATGAAAGAGAAAAACCTACAACCAAGAGTACTCTACCCAGCAAGGATCTCATTCAGATTTGATGGAGAAGTCAAAAGCTTTTCAGAGAAGCAAAAGCTAAGAGAATTCAGCACCACCAAACCAGGTTTACAATAAATGCTAAAGAAACTTCTCTAAGCAGGAAATACAACAGAAGAGAAAGAAAACACAACAGAAGAGAAAGACCCACAAAAACAAACCCAAAACAATTAAGAGAATGGTAATAGGAACATATATATCAATAATAACCTTCAATGTAAATGGATTAAATGCCCCAACCAAAAGACACAGACTGGCTGAATGGATACAAAAACAAGACCCATATGTATGCTGTCTACAAGAGACCCACTTCAGACCTAGGGACACAAACAGACTGAAAGTGAAGGGATGGAAAAAGATATTCCATGCAAATGGAAATCAAAAGAAAGCTGGAGTAGCAATACTCATATCAGATAAAATAGACTTTAAAATAAAGAGTGTTACAAGAGATAAGGAGGGACACTACATAATGATCAAAGGATCAATCCAAGAAGATATAACAATTATAAATGTTTATGCACCCAACATAGGAGCACCTCAATACATAAGGCAAATGCTAACAACCATGAAAGAAGAAATAGACAGTAACACAATAATAGTAGGGGACTTTAACACTCCCCTTACACCAAGGGACAGATCATCCAAACAGAAAATAAATAAGGAAACACAAGCTTTAAATGACACAATAGATCAGATAGGTCTAATTGACATTTATAGAACATTCCACCCAAAAGTGGCAGAATACACTTTCTTCTCAAGTGCACATGGAACATTCTCCAGGATAGACCACATCTTGGGTCACAAATCAAGCCTCAGAAAATTTAAGAAAATCTAAATCATATCAAGCATCTTTTCTGATCACAATGCTATGAGATTGGAAATCAATTACAGGAAAAAAACTGTAAAAAACACAAATACATGGAGGCTAAACAGCATGCTACTAAATAACCAAGAAATCACTGAAGAAATCAAAGAAGAAATAAAAAAATACATAGAAACAAATGACAATGAAAACACAATGACCTAAAACCTATGGGACACAGCGAAAGCAGTTCTAAGAGGGAAGTTTATAGCAATACAATCTCACCTCAAGAAACAAGGAAAATCTCAAATAAACAATCTAACCCTACACTTTAAATAACTAGAGAAAGAAGAACAAAGAAAACCCAAAGTCAGTAGAAGGAAAGAAATCATAAAGATCAGAGCAGAAATAAATGAAACAGAAACAAAGAAAACAATAGCAAAGATCAATAAAACTAAAAGCTGGTTCTTTGAGAAGATAAACAAGTGATAAACCCTTAGCCAGATTCATCAAGAAAAAAAGGGAGAGGATGCAAATCAATAAAATTAGAAATGAAAAAGGAGAAATCAGAACTGACACTGCAGAAATACAAAGGATTATAACAGACTACTACAAACAACTATATGCCAATAAAGTGGACAACCACGAAGAAATGGACAAATTCTTGGAAAGGTACAATTTTCCAAGACTGAACCAGGAAGAATTAGAAAATATAAACAGACTTATCACAAGTAATGAAATTGAAACCATAATTAAAAATCTTCCAACAAAGAAAAGTTCAGGATCAGATGGCTTCACAGGTGAGTTCTATCAAACATCTAGAGAAGAGCTAACACCCATCCTTCTCAAACTCTTCCAAAAAATTGCAGAGGGAGAACACTCCCAAATTCATTCTACGAAGCCACCATCACCCTGATACCAAAACCAGAAAAAGATATCACAAAAAAAGAAAATTATAGACCAATATCACTGATGAACATAGATGCAAAAATCCTGAACAAAATACTAGCAAACAGAATCCAACAGCACATTAAAAGGATCATACACCAAGATCAAGTGGGATTTATCCCAGGGATGCAAGGACTCTTCAATATAGGCAAATCAATCAATGTGATACCCCACATTAACAAATTAGGAATAAAACCCATATGGTCATCTCAATAGATGCAGAAAAAGCTTTTGACAAAATTCAACACTGATTTATGATAAAAACTCTCCAGAAAGTGGGCATAGAGGGAACCTACCTCAACATAATAAAGGTCATATATGACAAACCCACAGCGAGCATCATACTCAATGGTGAAAAACAGAAAGCATTTCCACTAAGATCAGGAACAAGACAAGGTGGCCCACTCTCACCACTGTTATTCAACATAGTTTTGGAAGTCCTAGCCATGGCAATCAGAGAAGAAAAAGAAATAAAAGGAATACAGATTGGAAAAGAAGAAGTAAAACTGTCACTGTTTGCTGATGACATGATACTATACATAGAAAATCCTAAAGATGCCACCAGAAAACTACTAGAACTAATCAATGAATTTGGTAAAGTTGCAGGATACAAAATTAATGCACAGAAAGCTCTGGCATTCCTATACACCAACAATGAAAAATCAGAAAGAGAAATTAAGGAAACATTCCCATTTAACATCGCAACAAAAAGAATAAAATACCTAGGAAAGGGCTTCCCTGGTGGCGTAGTGGTTGAGAATCTGCCTGCTAATGCAGGGGACACGGGTTCGAGCCCTGGTCTGGGAAGACCCCCACATGCCGCAGAGCAACTGGGCCCATGAGCCACAACTACTGAGCCTGCGCGTCTGGAGCCTGTGCTCCGCAACAAGAGAGGCCGTGATGGTGAGAGGCCCGCGCACCGCGATGAAGAGTGGCCCCCGCTTGCCACAACTAGAGAAAGGCCTCACACAGAAATGAAGACCCAACACAGCCATAAATAAATAAATAAATAAATAAATAAATAAATAAATAAATAAAGTAGCTATTAATTAAAAAAAAAAAAACCTAGGAATAAAACTGCTTAAGGAGGCGAAAGACTTGTACTCAGAAAACTATAAAACACTGATGAAAGAAATAAAAGATGACATAAACAGATGGAGAAATACACCACGTTCTTGGATTGGAAGAATCAATACTGTGAAGATGACTATATCACCCAAAGCAATCTATAGATTCATTGCAATCCCTATCAAACTACCAATGGCATTCTTCACAGAATTAGAACAAAAAATTTTACAATTCATATGGAAACACAGAAGACCCCAAATCGCCAAAGCAATCTTGAGAAAGAAAAACGGAGCTGGAGGAATCAGCTTCCCCAACTTCAAACTGTACCACAAAGCTACAGTAATTAAGACAGCATGGTACTGGCACAAAAACAGAAATATAGGTCAATGGTGAAAGATAGAATGCCCAGAGATAAACCCATGCACATACGGGCACCTAATTTATGAGAAAGGAGGCAAGAACATACAACAGAGAAAAAATAGCCTCTTCAATAAGTGTTGCTGGGAAAACTGGACAGCTACATGTAAAAGAATGAAATTAGAACACTACCTAACACCATACACAAAAATAAACTCCAAATGGATTAAAGACTTAAATGTAAGACGAGACACTATAAAACTCTTAGAGGAAAACATAGGAAAAACACTCTTTGACATAAACCACAGCAAGATCTTTTTTGACCCACCTCCTAGAGTAACGGAAATAAAAACAAAGATAAACAAATGGGACTTAATTAAACTTAAAAGCTTTTTGCACAGCAAAGGAAACCATAAACAAGACAAAAAGACAACCCTCAGAATGGGAGAAAATATTTGCAAATGAAACAACAGACAAAGGATTTATCTCCAAAATACACAAACACCTCATGGAGCTCAATATCAAAAAAACAAACAATCCAATTAAAAAATGGGTGGAAGACCTAAATAGACATTTCACCAAGGAAGACATACAGATGGCCAAGAGGCACATGAAAATATGCTCAACATCATTAATTATTAGAGAAATGCAAATCAGAACTACAATGAGGTATCACCTCACACCGGTCAGAATGGCCTTTATCAAAAAATCTAGAAACAATAAATCCTGGAAAGGGTGTGGCGAAAAGGGAACCCTCTTGCACTGTTGGTGGGAATGTAAATTGATACAACCACTATGGAAAACAGTATGGAGGTTCCTTAAAAAACTAAAAATAGAGCTACCATATGACCCAGCAATCCCACTACTGGGCATATACCCTGAGAACACCGTAATTCAAAAAGAGACATGTACCATAAGGTTCATTGCAGCACTATTTACAAAAGCCAGGACATGGAACCAACCTAAATGTCCATTGACAGATGAATGGATAAAGAAGATGTGGCACATATATACAATGGAATATTACTGAGCCATAAAAAGAAACGAAATTGAGTTATTTGTAGTGAGGTGGATGGACCTAGAGTCTGTCATACAGAGTGAAACAAGTCAGAAAGAGAAAAACAAATACCGTATGCTAATGCATATATATGGAATCTAAAAAAAAAAAAAAAAAAGGTACTGATGAACCTAGTTTCAGGGCAGGAAGAAAGAGATAGACATAGAAAATGGACTTGAGGACATGGGTTGGGAAGGCGAAGCTGGGGCGAAGTGAGAGTAGCATCGATATACATACACTACCAAATGCAAAATAGTTGGCTGGTGGGAAGCAGCAGCACAGCACAGGGAGATCGGCTTGGTGCTTTGCGATGACCTAGACGGGTGGGATAGGGAGGATGGGAGGGAGGCTCAAGAGGGAGGGGATATGGGGACATGTGTATGTGTATGGCTGATTGGCTTTGTTGTGCAACAGAAGCTAACACAGTATTGTGAAGTAATGATACTTCAATAAAGATCTGTTAAAAAAAAAAAAGCTAAACATACAATTATCATATGATAAAGCAATTCCACTCCTAGCTATATATCTAAAGGAATTGAAAGCAAGCGTTCAAACAGATATTTGTGTGCTGATGTGTATAGCAGCATTATTCATAATAGCCAAAAAGTAGAAACAACCCAAATATTCGTCCATGGACAAATAAAATGTGGTACCTACATTGGATTATTTTCCAACCATAAAAAGGAATGAAGTACTGATACATGTTACAACATGGATGAACATTATGCTAAGTGAAATAAACCAGATACAAAAGGACAAATGTTGTATGATTCCATTTCATGAGTTACCTAGAGTAGACAAATTCATAGAGACAGAAAGTAGATTAGAGCTTACGAGGGACTGCGGAGAGAGGAATGGGGAGTTATTGCCTATGGTGAGAACTTCTATTCGGGATGATGAAAAAGTTTTGGAAATAGATAGTGGTAATGGTTACACAATATTGTTAGTGTGACTAATGCCACTGAATTAAACACTTAAAAATGTTTAAAATAGCAAATGTATGTTACATATATTTTACTACAATTTTTTTTTTTTTTTTAAATAAATTTATTTATTTATTTATTTATTTTTGGTTGTGTTGGGTCTTCGTTTCTGTGCGAGGGCTTTCTCTAGTTGTGGTGAGCGGGGGCCACTCTTCATCGCGGTGCGCGGGCCTCTCACTATCTCGGCCTCTCCCGTTGCGGACGGAGCACAGGCTCCAGACACGCAGGCTCAGTAGCTGTGGCTCACGGGCCCAGTTGCTCCGTGGCATGTGGGATCCTCCCAGACCAGGGCCCGAACCCGTGTCCCCTGCATTGGCAGGCGGACTCCCAACCACTGCACCACCAGGGAAGCACCCTACTACAATTTTTAAAGATTAATAATGTAATATACCAAAAGCCATTGAATTGTACACTTCAAATGGGTAAATTGTATAATATGTGAATTATATCACAATAATAACTGGACTCCACATGCAAAGGAATGAAGTTGGACCCCAATTTCACACCATATATACAAAAGTTAACTCAAAATGGATCAAAGACCTAAATTTCAGAACTAAAATTATAAAACTCCTAGAAGAAAACATAGGCATAAATCTTCATGATCTTGGATTAGGTAATAATTTCTTAAATATGACACCAAAAGCACAATGAAAGAAAAAATAAATTGGACATCATTGAAATTTAAAACTTTTATGTTTCATAGGACACCATAAAAAAAGTAAAAAGACAACCCATAGGTTAAAAAATATTGACAAATTATATATCTGATAAGGTATATATCTTACCTGGGGATAAGGGAAATAACATATCTAGAATATATAAAGATCACTTACAACTCAATAATAAAAAGACATGCCCAATTTTTG
This sequence comes from Balaenoptera ricei, assembly GCF_028023285.1. Classification (NCBI taxonomy): domain Eukaryota; kingdom Metazoa; phylum Chordata; class Mammalia; order Artiodactyla; family Balaenopteridae; genus Balaenoptera; species Balaenoptera ricei. The sequence goes on from NC_082647.1 coordinate 7,909,773, forward strand.
AAGTGGGCAAAGGATTTGAATTGACATTTATCCAAATAAGATATAGAAGTGGCTGATAAACATATGAAAAGTCATTCAACATTACTACCCTTCAGAGAAATGCAAATCAAAACCACAGTGAGATACTTCATACCCACTAGGATGGTTATAATCAAAAAGACAGACAATAAGTGGGAGGTACAAACTATTGGGTGTAAGATAGGCTACAAGGATGTATTGTACAACATGGAGAATATAGCCAGTAGTTTGTAATAACTGTAAAGGGAGTGTAACCTTTAAAGTTGTATAAAAATAAAAGATAAAAATAATTTAAAAAATACAGAACATAAACGAGGTAACTGTGACTCTTATTTACTAAATTTCAAAATACGTAAAATTCTAGACTTTAGGCTCAGAAACCAATTGCAAATAAAACACACATTTAAATGCATATAAAAATAAACTGAGATTGTCTAGCAGAGAACTCCCCCAAAATGAAAGGCACTAAATGCTTCAGGTTGTCATATACCAGGGACAAAAAAATTAGATAGTAGCTGACATCTAGAGAAAATATTGCCATGGAAACCACTTGGGCTTCAGCATCTAATGGGATAATTTGAGATACTTCAACAAAACTGCTGCTATTAATTATAATTTAATTTAAATTGCAACATTCTTTTTGCAGTGGAGTCTGCGCTCCATGATGTAAATATGTCTTTGTTCTTCCCAGTTTCTTTGTTTCCTTTCACTTTATTCACTCTCTTCACATCTGAGCTCTATAGCAGAAAGTAATTTTTTTCAAACTATTTGTTTTAGCCATTCACTATTGACTGATACTTTGGAAACTCATATGAAAACAAACTGTTGTCACATAAGATGCTGAAGATCTCAGGGGACGCTCCTTTATTTTCAGAGAGGCTATCGCTGATCACATTTTCAGGAGGGAGAGATTTTTCAAGGCCAGCAGGTTTTTATCCAGGCAAACCCTATCTGGCAGGACCTTGGTGAGCCTCAGTTTTGTGTTTCTACTACACCCTTCACCTCAGTTTCTACAGAAAGATGACCAGCCAGAATTTCAGAGCCCCAACAGGGAAAAGAGTATGAATTTTGGGCTTCGACCTGGGAAGGTAATCAAGCCTTACATTTCCAGCTTCTTAAAAGAGCGGCCAAGTGGCAGCTGCTTGCTCCAGTGTCGGAGATCCAGTGACCAAAAGAGGTTAATTAGGTGAAAAGAAACAGAATAAAGGAACTTGCCATCCTCGACTATAGATCTTGATTGTTTAAATAATGCCAACTTTAAATGAAGGTACTGAAAGAGCAATCGATTTTTACTAAATTCCCTCCTTCCATCGGTTTTTTAAGCCAACTTCTAAACTGTCTCAGTTGCCTTTGGGAAAGAGATCCACTGATACTCCCAAGCGAGGCTGCCACTGCATTCTTCTGTCTGATTAACTGTAAGGAGGTATTTGGATTAGAAACAGCTCGTTATTGACAGAAGTTCAGACTCCATGTAAACACAAAGACAAGATGTATGATATCCTTTTCACGTCAAAGATGTCTTGTTATTTTTCAGGTGGGCAAACTGTCGCTTCTTTTGTATTTGGTGCTAGTTGTTTCTAAGTCAACTGTCAAAGCTCTGGTTGGCTAATGTTGCAGGCACTGCGGATCATGGATCCTTACAACCCACGTTTACAGGGTTGGTCTGTGACCTCTCCCACAGCTGAGGCGGCTGAAACACAGGAGAGCGGTTCGGTCACAGTCATGGGGCTGGTAGGTACCAGACCAGGGCTGCTGGAACCAGCTCTCTGGGCTCATTCAGGACGTTCTGTGCATCTTGCTGTAGTTCTAAGCTGAGCCTGCGAAGTCTAGATGGGGGAGCCCAGCGAGAGGGGCTGGGAGCCCGGGTGTGCGCATCTTTCTCCACTGGGGGGATGACTGCTGCATCCGTGCAGGGGCCATCACTCCTTTCTCTCTGCCACAGGGGTTTATCATTCCACGTTGATGTCAACAGGAATGCAAGAAGGAGGAAGCCCAAATCTGGGGGCATGTGATAAATCTGGGAAGTACCATTTAAACCCCTTTCTGAGGGAAAACAGCTTCCAGATTGTATGCAGGCCTCCCCCTCCAGGTGCTGGCACTCACAAAGGGCTCCGGAGGTCAGGGACAAAGCACCTCTGCCTTGAGTAACTAGGAGGAGGGGGTTCATTGGCCTTGAGTGGGCTGCGTAGGCTTTGTCTTCCTCTGTATACCTCATTCTGATGCGCCTTTAGGAGAAAATAAATAAATTGATTCCTGAGTGCTTTGGTTCAGAGCTTTCCGACTTGAAGGCTCCCACAAACCACCTGGAATCTGGTTAAAATGCAGATTCTGACTGCCTTGGGCTGGGAGTCTGCATTTCTAATGGGCTGCGGGGGAGTTTGAGTACACACCTCACTTTGAGTAGCAGAGGTTTAATTGAGACTCCTGGTGATTCACATCTCCTGCTGTTCCTGTGCATGTGTGTTTTCATTTAACGTGATGCCTGAGAAGGAACTGAAATAATTCCTTCTGAGACCTTGTCTTTTTTTGAGGGGTGGTGGTGTGCTGACTCATTGTGTGCTTTTAAATGATCTGCATGACAGGATGCCCCTCGGCACCATTTCCTTTAATCCTATTTCTTTTTAGTCTTGTGAAAGCTACTAATGGAACCCTGCTTTCATTTCTGAGGACAATTCTTTAGTATTTTGAACGTAGACGGGGAGAGTCTATTACTGCTCGATATTAAGAGCAGTCTAAGAAAAAGCAGCCAAGGAATTTAATAAATAGCTTAGACATGTCCTTGGAGACCTTTCCTGATTTAAAATAGGTGATTCTCTAAAGCATGCGCATCAGGGAGGAAAAATCTAAGCAGCTTTCGGCAGGAAAGAGCTCTCTGCAGGGGGCACCCTTTTGTCTTGTCACTAACCTTAAACCAGGCACCCATGTTCCACACATCTCTGGCCCTAGCACACCTTTCAAATCTTTTGCTCACACAATACCTTGCCTAATCTGTTGGTTCTTTCTGTGGATCAAAGAAGTGAAGAACAAGTAATTAACAGATGACCAGATCTCTTCGGGGATCTCATGGACAAACTGTGTGAACAAGGCAGCATCTAAGGAGATGATGTATCACGAGGAGTGGACAAGCCTGCACACAGTGGCGGATGGGGACGACTCTGACCTCCCCCATCTCAGTGATTCACTGAGGTGACTTCCTTCTTTCCCTTAAACTTTCATGGCCGAGCAGAATCTTCGGAGGTGGTTTTTGGGGGACACTGAGTCTGCCATCTCCCCAGCCTGTGGCATTCTGATTAAAAACAATTTTCCTTTCTACCAACATTTGTCTCTCTCGAGTATTGATTTTTCGAGTGGCGGGTGGCGGGACCCAATTTGGTAACATTGTGATGTCAGCACGTAGGTTCTTGATGGTACGGATGCATTCACAGGCATATATGAGAGAAAACAGACGTTTTTTAAAATACTGGGTTGTTGGTTTCTCTGGAGTTTGTTGATTTGTTTTTGGAAAGAATTCTTGTCTCCTTGCTGCTGGTTCTTGCATGGGTGGGCTGTGCAGTGGCAGAATGCAGTCAGCTGGGTGGAAAGCCTGAGACCACACAGGAATATGGTGTGTCCAGGGTCCCGTAGCACCAGAGTGACTGATTCTCACTTGGTGAAATGCTGGGTCACAGTTAGGATGGTTACCAAGCCTGGTGAACACACCTGCTAATACAATTTGTGGGTTCCTTATCAGCAGGGCAGTCTTAGCCAGAATTGTCTGCTGATTCATGGAAATGGCCTCAGTTTCTAAGGCAGGGGTAGTTGAGAAACTAACAATAGTGAGAAAGAAGAAGAAAGCAACCCAATCACAGTCAGTAAGCCAAAATATGTCTTTTAAAGACATTCCCTGATGTATTTCACCTTTTCTTCTAGACTGTGGTCAAGACTTGGCACCATTCAGAAGACCAACGTCTTCAGGAGACCCTGGAGCCACTGCCTTCAAATTTCTGCTCAGAAACGCATCCACCAGGCACTATGCAGGTCCCAGCAGAGGCTTTGGACTTGCAGAATTTGTGGTTTGGGAGTTCAGTGAAAATAACTTTTTTTTTTTTAATCACCTAAAATCTAGTCAGAAGATGAGTTTCATCATTTGTGAGAATATTTAAACACATTTAATCATTTGAGGAATCAGGCAAAGATGAAGGGTCTTCTTTTACTCCCCCTTTGTGGAAATTTCTAGTAAATTCAAAGGCCATAATTTGACTGTGGATGGCTCTTTTGGAAAGGCCTAGACATTACTGATTTTGTTATCATCCTATGTCTTTCAAGGTAGTAGAATGAATAATAATATGCATTAAAAACATCTAATCTTCTGCTACAACCTCTGTATCTCTATCTCAACTTGCAGACAATGTTGCCTTCAGTGGAAGATGATGATTTTACTCCAGCTCTCTGTGGACCAGCTCCATCAACATCCACAGGGCTCTGGCTTTGCAGGATGTCTGTGTTGTAACTGCTATTTCATCTAAATGTAAAATTGACCCTTTTTGTTCCTAAGTGTTTGGAAACCAGTATAGAGAAGAGGACAGTTTCTGAGAACACAGTGGTATATGACCCAGATCACAGCCAGCCGACGGGACTCTGCTTCCTCTGGGGTCTATTAGACGGGAGAACAAGCAAAACTAAAGGGCTTTAAACATTAAGTCTCTATATATTTTAAGTCTTTTATCAATGTCCCGCTGGGCTCTTGCTTTGGAAATACTTTTTCCGGCTGCATTAGCACAAATGAAAGTTTAAAATTTCAGCCCCAAGACAATGTCTTTTCTTCCAAGGTTGATCTCAGAAAAGAGAATATACAACCCCCATGCTAGGTATTTTCATTGTTTTTTGAACTGTCCTTTCCTTGAATTAACCTCAGCTCTCAAAAGGCAGCTGTCTTTTCTGGCTGGCAGGTGGAATGGCCAACAAAGAGCATCTTGTGAAACAAACGATCCTCGTTCATGAGAGTTCCTGAGGTTCCCCCACAGAGAGATGCCTCCTTGGCGCTGGCTCACGTCAGTATCAAGATAGTGTGATCGTCTTCCAGGACCAGCCACGTTGCTCTGTCATAGCTCTTCTCATTCATGTCAACAAAGTGTGAAATAATATTTAATTGGCTCTAGCAGGCTTGGGGATGATCTATTCCAAATCAAAAAAGGGATAGTGGAAATAAACAGGAAGTATATTTAGTATCAGGGGTTTACCTACAGATATGCAAATTACTGATTATTTCAGACTTCTGCATTATACTGAAGGGATGATAGAAGATAGGAAAACAGTTCAGAGTAAAGAACTGGGATCTTTTTATATTTAGATTCAAATGTTTCATTGAGAGAAAGGAAAAGTGGGAAAAGCACTGAATCAGAGGTGAGGATACCCAAATTTTAGACCTGATGATGTTATTTTCTGTATACTTTTGAGCAAAGTGCTATAAATACTGGGACCCACTGCTTCACAGTCCTGACAGCACATCGAGACTCTCTCCGGATGGGGAGCAGGCGTCAGGGTGGCCAAAAAGCTCCGCAGGGGATGCGAATGCGTAGCCACTCATTAGATGTTTACTGTGGGGATGAATGCATTTTCTCTCCGAGTTGCACTTTTTTTAATCTTTAAAATGTGGTTAATAATGTCCACTCAGACCATGTAGAGCTACTGTCAGGATAAAACAAAACCATGCACTGAAAGCATTTCAGCAATCAAAGTCATTTACAACTTTATCATTTCTGTCTTTATCCTTTCCCATTTCCTAAAAGTTAAAATTCCCAAGTAAATTCTTGAAAACCACTTTTAGCCTTTTCTCGTGGGGAAACTTTACAATTAATCTCATCCTCTATGTTTAAAATAACTACACTCCACATTCATATGGATTTTTATGTACATTTACGTTTTAACATAAAATTGATTTTACTTTTTTTTTTATTTTTAAAGCCTTTCAGGATTGTTCCCAGGCAGAAGCTCAACAGCAGAATCAAGGATCCACCTGATCTTTAGACATTTCTGAACAGTCTGTGCAGAGCACAGAGAATTGAGCAAAGATCTTCTCAAATGAGTAAAACAACTGGCGTTGGGTCAAAAACTTCATCTAGCATAATGTTTCTGCAGCTTCAGAAACCATAGGCAGGACACAGGCCCCGAACTGCCAGCAAAGGCAGAATCAGCACTTCTAGGTGGTGACTGGCAGGGACTCCCCGGGGAGGATTGACACGCAGGGATTTCCGTGACAGTCTTCTGGATGACAAGTCAGAAAGGGAAGTGGCACCAGATTAATTTGGAATATTGTGCTCCCTTGAATGGCCCAAGTGATATACAAGGATGTTCAAAAACGCAGTGTAGTAGGAAGAGTTAGCACGGGGCCCTGCCTTGACAGAGGCAATGACAGACACAGACGGCGGTGGACAACCCTGAGCTCAAATTGACTTCATTTTCACGGGCTTCTTGTAACATTGCCCGGCGTAAGAGCGAGACAGAAATGAACACTGTGACTCGCTGCAGTCGGTGGTTCTGCCATCAACAGAGAAGTTGCTATAGCAACGTGCACGCCTGTGTCACCTGCCCTTCCCAGCCCCACAGGATGGAGGTGACAGCTGAGAGTCCTGGCAGGCGTGGAACAGGGAGAGAGGTGTCTCTAAGGATGGTGCCAGGCAGGGGGGGGTCAGAGGGTGGATGGCTTAGAGGGAGGGCTGGATAGAACCCCAACCTCCTTGGGCTTCAAAATCTATTGCATGGGACAAAGGGAAAGACAGACAGAAAGAGACGGGGAGGAACTGGGATTACAGAGAAGCCCAGATGAAGGAGGAATCAAGGACCTGGGAAGTCACCCCAAAGCTGGGTGTTTGTGCTCTTTTGGATTTTCCCACAATGGCGTTGAACAGTCCTGGTTAGGAAAGAATAGAAGCCTGAGGAAGGCAGCCCCAGACACGGTCAGGCACATGGGGCAGTGTGCAGGGGGTGTCCGGTGCTGAAAGGGGATCAAACCCCACCGCCCTTCACTTTAGCCTCTTAGGTGATGTTTCGCCCCATTATTTCCTCACCTGCTCCACTGCTGTGGGAACACATGCCTGCCAAACCTGTTCTTACAGTGATGTCTGAAGGCTTTGTAATTTAAGGTGGCCTCTAAAGACTGTTCAGGTCCCTTAGATGAGAGTCTAGTTAAAAATATTCACGCCAAGACACTGCATCTGGCATGTGTGGTCCAGGAGGTGGGGTCAGAAGTGGCCAGAGACTTAGGCTTAGAGCTTAGATTTGTTAACTTTGGTTCATGTTCCTCTGAAAGAGGATGTTACACACATGCCAATAAAGACAATAAGGAAATATTCAAATGACACAGTTAAAGAGTAGCAAAAATAAATTTGAAGAAGTCAGGATAAAAGCAAGTGGTAAAAGAAAACAGAAAAATGATAGAACTAATAAATAAATCCAGAACTGGTCCTTTGAAAAAAAAAGTTGTCCGATAATCTAAGAAGAATGGGGGGAAAATCTAAACCTACAATATAAAAATACATGAATAAACATTTTCTAAGGAGAGAACGGAAATTATTATAAAAACTTATTTTGCTCAGCTCTATGGAAATGAATTTGAAAACTTAGACTACATGCATTAATTTCTAGAAAAATGTAAAGAACAGAAATTAGAGTAGATGAGAAAGAGAATCTAATTAGACAGATTCTCATAAAAGAAATTGAGAGAGTTGTCAAAGAGCTCCGCTCACACACACAAGAAAACGGTAGACTCCAGTGGTTTTGCAGGTGAAGTTTACCCAGCTTACAAGGTACAGGTGGGTCAGGCTCCAAGGCTGTTTATATCCTTGCCACACAGTGTGGCCCGTGAACCAGCAGTACCAGCATCACCTGGGAGCTTGTTAGAGACGCAGAATCTCAAATCCCACCTTTGACCTCCTGACTCTGCATTCATTCATCTCGCCAGGCGATTCTGAGCACATTCAAGTTTGGATGGCACTTATTTGAGTCATTCTACTAGTTAGAGAGTGATGGAGAAGTCCCCCATGGTGTGACTGGGTATCCCAAGACTGAAATCAAGGTGTCAGCAGGGCTGAGTGCCTGTGGGGAAGTCCTGGGGGAAAATGTGCTTCCAAGGTCATTCCTGAGGCTGGCAGAATTTGGTCTTTGAGGTTGTAGGACTGAGGTCCCAGGTTCCTTCCTGGTCTGTCTGGAATGCTGTCCTAGGGGCCTCCCACATTCCTTGCTGGGTGGCCCCTTCTACTTTCTTTTTATGAAGCTGGCCTAAGTAGAAAATCCAAATCTGCACTCCTCTCAAAAGTAAAAGGATGCTACAAACCCATCTTACCCAAGAATTACTGATGTAAAAAACAAAACTGAAAAGAGTTTCAGTAAAATGACTTTAGTTATACCTCAAGAGAACGCCTCACCATGACTAAATGTGGTTAATGCTAGGAATGAAAGCATGGCTCAGTATTTGGAAATCTATTACTGTGATTCACCGCATTAATCTATCACAGAAGGAAAAGCACATGGTTAGTAGATGTTGAAGTGGCATTAGATACTATTTAACATCCTGATAACCCTGATAAGACCCTTATGAAAACAGGAATCCTCTAGGTAACATATACATATAAAAATCCTAAAAAAGAGAGAGAGAATAAAAGGGAAATTAGCTTTATGAGAAATCAAATGCTATTACAAAAGCTCAGTCATGACCACAGCTTGCTACTGTCTCAGGAAGAGTCAGATCAATGTAACAGATCAGGGAGTCTAGAAGTAGACATAAATATAAAGGGCAATTTGGAATGGGATGAAGGTGGGGTAAAGGATGGGTCCTCAACCAATAGTGCTGGAACTATTGGCTGGCCAGGGGGGAAGAATAAAGTTGGGTTCCTACCTTACTCTTACTACCCAAGTAAATTTCAAGGGCAGTAAATATGTGTATCTTACAAATAAAACATAAAATTATTAGAAAAAGTGTACAATCATTAAAAATTTTTTTCTGAATGGAGAAGGCATGACACAAAACCCAAAAGCCATGAAAAACTTTATATTTCATCATGTAACATTTAGGAATTTTTACATGGGGAAAAAAAAACCCCATAAATTAAAAAAAAAAAAGAGCTCAAACTGAGAAAATGTTCAAACATATAGTAAAATGCCAATTTACTTAATATATAAAAATTCTATGAGTCAATTAGTAAATGACCAACAGAACAATGGGAAACAATGTAAATATACAAATAATTCTTTGGTCAAAAAATATAAACAGGCAAATCCGGGGGGGGGGGGGAAATAAATACAAGTGACTTATGAACATATACAAAGATACTTAATCTCACTCATTATTAAGTATCTTTATTTATCTTTACTTAATTTGGATGAATGAAATCCAAATTAAGACAACAAAATTTCATTTTTCAAATAAAGTATAGCAAGATTTAAAAGAATATTATATGTGCTGCGTTGATGAGGGTGTGGGGAAAAAGAGATTTATATCTTATTGAATTGGAGGTACTATGTCACTGGAGGGAGATTTGTAATACAATCAAAATTAAAAATACATCCCTGACTCAACAAGATCATGTGTATAAAGCTATTCATTATGGAAACAAAAGATGGAAACTTAAATGACCATTAGATCAAAACCCGGTAACTATTATTATATTTGACTTAAGCTATATATAAATGTGCTTAGTGCTCTTGCAGAAAAGCAGAAATTGGAGCATCTGCAGGAAAAGTGCATGTCAGAAAAGAGAAGATGATAATGTTTTTTGGACTCGAATAAATGTCTGTGTCGGTCACAGAAGAGAACAAAAGACACAAAAGATAATAAAAAGATTAGGTATCAGAGATTAAACAAATTAATCATGCAACCTTAGCATGAGGATGAAAGACGGGATCTGCTCAGAAATAATTAAGATGTAATTATAAGAGCTGGAAAGATTATTTTAAGTGCTTGCAGGTGGTAAAGAAAACCAACTACCGGCTTATAATTATGATAGAAATGGAATAGATATATGCAGTTTTTAAATGTTCATCATATCCATAATTCTTTCACACGTGAAGATATAAAAATATTTTATCCTCAGATGGCAGAAAAAAATGTGGAACATAGATAAGAAATCAAGTCACTAAAAATCATAGCAATAGAGAACCGGGTGCCTTTAGAAATCAAACCCATGATTTCCAGTGGTAAAGTGTCTGATGTGGCACGCAGAGCCCTTAATTCTTAGTTCACAGTACCTGGGCAGACTGTATATTCTGGAATCAAACTGGGGCATGTGGTTGTTACACTGAGTGATCCCAGGCACCGTATTCCATTTAGTTCCCAATTTATTTGGGATGAGAGCCACATTCTTGAGCGCTGGTTTTTCCAACTGCTCTGTGACCCTGAGTGAATCCACGGGACAAGTTTGGGTTTGGATTCCCGAATTCCTGACAATTCTCAGAGGACTATTTTCCACTCAGTGCTTCTGGATTTTCCATGTCCTTCCCACTTTCCTCTCAGAGGGGCTCTGAGAGTTCCTGGTCCAGACCCTCTCAGTATCAGATGCAGGTTAGATTTAGGCAGGGAGCCAGAATCTCTAGGTTCCAGTAACTCGTTATAATCTTTATAACGAGGAGATTCCTTGGGAAATGAAATCTTACATCTTAAAGTGCCTTGTCTATCTTAATGCTATTAAAAAAAAACCTAGGATATGGCCTTTGGTCTGATGTATTCTGTATTCAATATCATGAATGTGATTAAAAAACAAACCAACCCTAAGACTTAATATGAATGCCTCATAAAACAGCTTGGTATACAGTTCGGAGTTGTTCCTTAGTGCAGAAATTTACGGCATCAGATTCTTATTTTTTTTCCGGTGTTTGTTTTGTTTCTACATTTTACAGAAAGTGCATTGCCATTTGTAGTCGTCTCTCTGCTGGCAAATCCTTGCCATTCCAAGGAAATAAGCTTCCCTGAATCTGACAAAGAGAAAAAACAGAGCCCATAATTCTGAGAGGTGAATCACAGCAATTGTCTGGCGCTCTGTGACCTTTAAATAAACCAGAACTCAGGGCCAGGGATTGCCTTTTCTACCTTGTAACTACTGTTCTAAAAGGACCATAATGATGTGGTAAAACAGGCCGTACCTATTCCCCAAAGGCAGAAAAAATTAGGCAGAAAAAGAATTGACTAGATGTTTCTAATAGAGCAGAATTGGTTTAAGTCAAATCAACATAATTTTACCATTTCCCCCTATAAAAAATGCACTCTCACAGCTCCATGCCAGGACCGCGTGTTTGTGGTCATCCTGACATACTGTCCACTGTTTGCCAAACTCCAATCACATAGGAACTACTGTCATATCTTTTTGCTATATCCATGGAACACGTAATTATTATTTATTTACTTATTCACTAAATTGACCTGATTTCTTATTTAAACAAATGCAGTGATAAAACTTTATAACCCTACTGAGTAATTCTATGGCCTGTCAAGGCTTTAAACAGAAGCCTGCTCTCTATTAAAGAATGAATAGCATGGGTGAGAGAGCTATTAAATGCATGCCAGAACCAAATGGAGACTTTCTCTTTAACAAAATTAGAAAGACTGAAAAAGAAATGAACAGGAAATAACTTTATATTATGCCACGTGATGCTATGTCTATTTTCTTCCCATAATGATCTGATGACCCCCTATCAAGGCCACCATGTTTCAGGGCTCCAGGAGCCACAGACTGCAATGCAAATGGAATCCTCTGGAGTTGTGCAGTACACAGCCTGACCAACTGTAAATGTCCCCCACTTTGGAAAACAGTGATGGAGCCCAAAGGGCATTAGAGAGGCAATGAGCAGCTCAGTCAGTGGTGTTCCAGAAGAGAAAAGGAATCTTATCACAGGAAGCCAGCATACCTTGGAATCCATTTTCTGTCTTTATCATTTGATATCATCTAAGATATAAGAAAGAAATATAAGGGAGCAGAAAGAACACAAGACCTCAGGGTAGATGTCTGGAATTCTAACTTCCAGGTGTCTGCAAAGCAAATACTCCACTGTGAGTATGAAGTAAGTAGCCCTTGGTTGATCGCTAAGTTCCCGCTAATACTAAAGCCATAGACTTCCTATCTTCATGGCAAGGGGCCTGCTTGATTTTAAAATAAATGCACATACTTCATTTTAAAGCAGCATTTCCTTCCTGATATCCTTTCAAATTAAGCTTGCAGCTGATTAAAAAAACTGATTAATAATTTGACATCTTCCTCAAATTGAAGCTCCTTCCTGGGGTGTAACAACTTCAATAAAGATGCATTTTCATGGAGGCCCCGAGTCTGGCCCCGCACTGTGGATCTCTTGTTTGTCTGTTTCAAGTCTGTTTTTCCAGGCAGACTAGCTCTTTTCAAGTTCAGAGAAAACTCCTCTATCTCCCTGAGCTTCCTTATGAAATGGTCAGAGGAGCCCAACCTTTGGCAAGCTTACTGCTATAGCCTTTCAATTTGGGATTTCACCACCTAAAGACTTCACTGTTTTTCATAAACTGGTTTTTGGGTATTTACCTTTCTTTTCTTTTTAGTAACCTTACTTCAAAGGGTTTACCAAAGGGGCCACTATTAAGCTTCTCTCTTATTTAGTGAGTGATTCTCCAGCTTGGCTACACATTAGAATCACCTGGGGAGGTTGTACATCTCTGGACATCTCAACCCGAGTGCCTGATTTAATTGGTCAGGGGTGCAGCCTGGATATTGGGGCTTTTAAAAGCTCCCTAGGTAATTTGAAAGTGCATCTGAGATTGAGAGGAGTGCTTTCAGACTTGATGGGCACATGATAAGTCACAGGGGAATCTTGCTGAGCCGTAGATGCCGTTTCAGCGGGTCTGGGGCCTGGGATTTGCATTTCTAACAAGCTTCCAGGTGATAACTCTTACTGCTGGTCGAGGATCACACTTCCCAAGGCACCAGATGAAACAGATCTCCTTCCAAATGTCCTCTATCCAAACCAGGACTAATGAGCTCCCACCTTTATTTTCTTCCCTCAGGTACCTATACAGACTCAAGTAACATGATTTATAGCTAGAAATGGCATTTTTCTGTATGCTCTGTTGTTTTGTTTCTGAATATCTGATAGTGAGGATCTTAGTCAGACATGAAAGATTATCTAAAAAAGCAAAACCCCCAAATCAAAATTCAGAATGATGAACTTAGGCTCACAGAAACTAGGGTGCAATTGCTGATGTGGGGACACACTAAGAACCCCAGAGCTGGGATGAAGATTATTTCAAACTGATGACATTTGGGATTCAACAGATGCAGAGAGAAATCTTTTTGGAACTTCCTTATCTGACTAAACATAGAAACTTCTGAGAAATGAGACCATAAATCCCCTTTTTTTCTAGGAGGCTTTTAGGTCCCAGGAAGGAGGCCAAGAGCAAACCTACCCTAAATCACCCTTTCCAGGGGAGTTTTAAGGCCTTGAAAAAGACAAAGACCACTCACACAGGCATGAACAAACATAATCACTAACTTTCTTATCTCCTGTTTTTTCTTTTAGAAACCTGTTTGTTCTTCCCAGAGGCCTTTTATCCTCTCTTCTTTTTCTCTACTAAGAAAGGTATATAAGCCTCTAACTTTTACCACTATTGAGCTACTTCTTTTGTAAGCTTCCATATGCATACAAATAAACTTATTCTCCTGTTATCTGCCTTTTATGAGTTTAATTTGCAGGCCCCCATTGCCTGAACTTAAGCGCCTAGAGGAAAAGTTTTTCCTCCTAGACACTAAGCCACTGGAGGCTGATATTAAGTAACCTTCCCTTATCTCTATTTCTTTCTTTGTCCCCTGTTCATCCCCCAACCCCCATTCTCTCTCATTTTCCCATTCACCTGAAAAAAAAAAATAAAACCATGTTATCTAACTGGACAGCTACTGTAAAAGAATGAAATTAGAACACTCCCTAACACCATACACAAAAATAAACTCAAAATGGATTAAAGACCTAAATGGAAGGCCAGACACTATAAAACTCTTAGAGGAAAACATAGGCAGAACACTGCATGACATAAATCACAGCAAGATCCTTTTTGACCCACCTCCTAGAGAAATGGAAGTAAAACAAAATAAACAAATGGGACCTAATGAAACGTCAAAGCTTTCGCACAGCAAAGGAAACCATGAACAAGACCAAAAGACAACCATCAGAATGGGAGAAAATATTTGCAAATGAAGCAACTGACAAAGGATTAATCTCCAAGATTTACAAGCAGCTCATGCAGCTCAATAACAAAAAAACAAACAACACAACCCCAAAATGGGCAGAACACCTAAAGAGACATTTCTCCAAAGAAGATATTCAGATTGACAACAAACACATGAAAGAATGCTCAACATCATTAATCATTAGAGAAATGCAAATCAAAACTACAATGAGATATCATCTCACACCAGTCAGAATGGCCATCATCAAAAAATCTAGAAACAATAAATGCTGGAGAGGGTGTGGAGAAAAGGGAACCCTCTTGCACTGTTGGTGGGAATGTAAATTGATACAGCCACTATGGAGAACAGTATGGAGGTTCCTTAAAAAAATGAAAACTAGAGCTACCATACGACCCAGCAATCCCACTACTGGGCATATACCCTGAGAAAACCATAATTCAAAGAGTCATGTACCACAATGCTCATTGCAGCTCTATTTACAATAGCCAGGACATGGAAGCAACCTAAGTGTCCACCGACAGATGAATGGATAAAGAAGATGTGGCACATATATACAATGGAATATTACTCAGCCATAAAAAGAAACGAAATTGAGTTATTTGTAGTGAGGTGGATGGACCTAGAGACTGTCATACAGAGTGAAGTAAGTCAGAAAGAGAAAAACAAATACCGTATGCTAACACATATATACGGAATCTAAAAAAAAAAAAAAAAAGGTCATGAAGAACCTAGGGGCAGCACGGGAATAAAGATGCAGACCTACTAGAGAATGGACCTGAGGACACGGGGAGGGGGAAGGGTAAGCTGGGACAAAGTGAGAGAGTGGCATGGACATATGTACACTACCAAACGTAAAATAGATAGCTAGTGGGAAGCAGCCGCATAGGACAGGGAGATCAGCTCGGTGCTTTGTGACCACCTAGGGGGTGGGACAGGGAGGGTGGGAGGGAGGGAGACGCAAGAGGGAAGAGATATGGGGACATATGTATATGTATAACTGATTCACTTTGTTATAAAGCAGAAACTAACACACCATTGAAAAGCAATTATACTCCAATAAAGATGTTAAAAAAAAAATCATGTTATCTAAACAAGCCTTCTATGTCATAGCTTATAAGCTCTTTTCTGTTCTTTTAATAAAGTTCGTGAGACAGATACACATTTCTTTATAAGCATTTACCCATTATGGAAATTAACTTGGAATTCCAATCATGGAATAAATTATGATGATGAGATTGATACAGCAACTGGTCAACACCAGGTAAGAACTTTCTGTCCAAGTACAAGTGGAAATTTTCTGTAAATGGACCTATGTTATATAGTACAGGCCTATCACAATACCTGGATTGTAGACTTTTGATCTGAACATTGAATAATAACAGAATGTTCCCTATATACATTATTACATCAGTCAAAAGAATGAAATTGTCATGTATAAAGCATGATTTTTTAAAAATAAATGAACTCAAACTTTGGCCCATACACCTGTATCTCACAGACCATCAAGCAAATAATTTGCTAATTAAGGCAGAATGAATATGAACTCCTATTGGCCCAAAGTAGCATCTAGAGGCTTTTGAAACTGATTTCTTGGCAACCGACTTGGACCACACACGCTGATGGCCTCAAGCAGTGAGAACCTCTAACAGCAAGGAACCTGCCTATTTCAAAGATTAGGCTTTGTCTCCATCCACCCTGGCACCTGGAGGAATCTATCTGAGGAATCTCTGTTCCTCTGCAGCCCTGGAAGTGCTTTTTCTCGCCTCCTAACTTCACTCCTACTTTTCGTCTTTCAGCACTAGGACTGCTTTCCTTTGTTCAAGCCATCTCATGAGGAAAAACCAGCCCGCTGTGTCATCCTAACAACTTCATAAAAGGCAGTTCTTTATAAGTACCCTGGGCACACATCATCACCCTCATCATGTTACAGGACCCCATGTGTGAGGAATGAAGAGGATTGTTTAGTCTGTAAATTGGCTATTCTGACAACGGGGCAATTTCGGCTTCTTTTCGAAGCTTCACAGAGTTTTGCGGGCAAATCCTGGCAAGAATTCACGATGACGAGAGCTTCACGGGAGCTGATAAATACTGTGTCCGGGGCTGGAATACATGTAAAGCAATCAAACACACGATGTTTCCATGATGAACTAGAAGTTAGGGTCGGGGAGGATTTGGGAGCCTTTACTACTGGACATTCAAACATCATAGCAAATTGTGTCAATATAATAATAACCACTTTGTTAGTATTATTGCAGCTAAACTTTTGTACAGCTTGCTCCATGTCTGTGACTGTGCTGAGTGTTTTAAATCCATCGTCTTGCATGGAATTCTCTGAGTTAGGTCTTATTATCTCCATTTCAGAGGTGGGGAAACTGAGGAATGAGATTAAGACACTTGCTGGGGAGAGGCAGTGATGGTATCGAACCCAGGGCTCCCCCCTCGTCCCCTTCCTGTCTTTGGCAACAGCAAAGTCAGACGTTGCTTTGGAGATCCATCGGATGGTAGATTTGGAGGTGTTTTAGAGATCACGCCCCACTTCATACCTTGTGGGTGAAAAAGCAAAGGCTTGGAGAGGTTACCCGAGTAGCCTGATGTCAGTCTGGATAGAGTGAGGAGGGGGACTTACAGGCTCCCCACCATTCGGGGTCCTGTGGACACTGAATCTGCATCCAGTTAATTTCACAGCCAACAGCTGCATCCTTTTAGTGCTGTGATTTCAAATGACAAGTCTTATCACCTGCAGAAGTGGAGCTAAATCCACGGAGCTTTCTAAGCCTAAATGCACCGCTAAGACCTGGAAGGCTGTGGGATTATATGTACAAATACAGTGTCGGGAGATGAATCTCGGTATGGTTTTAGGCAATCTTTTGATATCAGAACTTGGACAGTGGGGTTGCTAGGCAGCTGAGTCACAAAGGCAAAAGCGAGGAAGTGATCTGACCAGATCATCCGACAGTCACGTTGCAGACGTTGGTTTAGGTATCTCATCATTTCACTTAAATGCAGAAGAGTCAATAATTCCTATATTCCTTCCCTTTGACTTATTTACTACTGGCCCTGAGCACGAATACGGCTGTACCTTTTGAGCCCTTGATGTGCTGAGAACTCTGTGCTCACACATTCCTTCGTTCCCTTAATCCTCCAACTACATCACCGGCGACGGTCTGCTATTAACTCCATTTTACAGGTGAGGAAACTGAGGTGTAAAGAAATAAAGCATCCCACCCAAGACACTGCTTTAGACTTTACCTGAATCCAGGTGGTCTAAGTGCCAGGGGTCGGTGGCAGACGACATGGGTGACAGGGTGAGCGGGGAGGCCCCGCAGTTGGACTCTACCAGCTCGCCCTGGACGTGCACGTGAGCTGAGGCGTTTGTTTGCCTCAAGGCTGCCTTGAGAGGGGCGATCTGGTTGAACTGGACTCTGGAGAGGCACCCAGTGAATCCCGGGGTGTTGTACTTGTGAATCTCTTGGTCAATCTTCCCTGTTTCTAAAAGAAAAAGAGAAAGTAAAGATCGTATCCCACTCACTGTATCACAGCTGTAATACACAACTCCCCTTTGAATGTTTGTCTTCAAATCTTCCTCTTAGGTTTCAGTTAAAGATATTGTGTTCTTTTAGGTGAAAAATTAATGACCTGATAAGGCTTTAGGGCTGGAGGCTTCACTTTAAAAGAGTCTTCTGTGTTGCTAGAGAACATGGTGAGGAGAGTAAGACTATACTTGGGAAAATGAAACACATTCCTAATCACCTTCCAGATACTTGAGATATTGCCGACACTAACAACACTCGCTTGGTTCTGACTGACTTTTCTCCCCTTTTCTGATGCTTCAGTGACCCTCATATACATTGAACAGCCCTCCCAGCCCTCCTGGTAGATGATGGTTTCATTTTGTGCCTCTTATTTTCTTCTTTAGAATTCTTTATTTAAAAAAGAAAAGAGAAGGAAAGAAAAAGCGTTCCCATAGCCTATAATGGGGCATTTCCTTTCTTTAGAATCCAATCCCCTGGGAATTCTGGGGTTTCCAGAATCTCAGCTAGCCTCAGATGGGCATTTTGGAAGTCAGGAAACTTTCCCAACTCAATCACAAACATACACAGGCATTTAAGAATCACCACCTGCCCCAAACCTGTAGTCAGCATCTTCTTCCTAAACAACATTCAAATCAGGGGTGAGTCTGGGTGGAGGCATTTCCAAAGCACTGTTTCGATTACTATAAACGTACACTGTCATACCAGTTATATCAGCAAAAGCAAGTGTCTTCTTGACCGCAGCCCTGGGTTTTAGAATCTACCTAGAACAAACGACTGTGGAAGGAGTCCTAGACCCTCCTGATGCATGGTTCTCACCAGTGTGGCTCCTGGACCAGCATTAGAGTCACCTGGGAAAGCGTTAGAAGCGCACGGGGTGGGGCCCAGCAATCTGTGTGTTGCAAACCCTCCAGGTGGTCCTGACACCGCTAAGGTTTGAGAACTACTGCTATAGGCAACGATGGTGCAGGGCTACAAACTCAGGGGATGGGCAAATGGCACTCCAGAGAAGAGCACAGCACGTGTGTTCTGGGTGGGAGATTACGTTAACATGATGATGACCTTGTAAACACAAGGACGAGGAGGTGAGACATTTACCCTTCCGCTTGAACTGTGAAAAACAGACTTTGGAAAACAGGGGGCTAGCTACTTCTTTGAAAAGTTGGATTCTAACTGGGGAATGAATACAGGTGAAATAGTCTTGTATAAAAATTTACTCCCCATTAATTAAAGAATAGATCAGTGGAGAAGGGAGCTTTTAGGTCTTGGGGGCAGAAGAAATGAATGTACTGATTATTCATCACATTAAAAAAAAATGTGTCATGACTGACCTGTACTAGTCCCATGTGAATTTTGATTAACAGAGAGCTATGACGATGGGGATGATGAAGAATGGTAATTCTGGGGATTTAATAGGGTCTTACTTAGACAAGTACATAAAGAAATTTTAATTGATGGTTCTCCATATTTTTCTCCTGCAGTAAATTTCAGCCTGTGACTTTGAGCTAAAGCACATCCCATTTAGGATGGGGAGGTAGGATGCACCTGCCACCGAGTACTGAAACCCTGCCGTCAGGATGTATCCTGAGGCTTCCATGACGACCAGGAAGAGGCTCTGGTCCCACTGACACCTGCGCTGGCTTGTTCCCCTCTTCCTCCCTTGCCTTTTCCTCAATGACTGCAGGCTACTCAGTGATTCACTCTTTGTCTCCTTATCTAATATCAGAACCCCTTGTACGTTCACCAACTTGCCTCCCATGCACACACTTCCAGTATTTGGTTTCCATCCCCTCCCTCCAGTGATCTGCCTTCCCTCGAAACACCCTCAGGCCAAGGAGACTCGGGATGACTCTGATCCCAGTACGGGGAGGAGGACCTCAGTTCCTTGCTGTCCTGAATTCCTATCTGGCTTCACTGGTGGTGGAGGCACCAGAACAAATAGCCACTTGGTGGCAGGAAACTGGGGACACCTCAGCTCCATCAGCTGCTTCTTGCGCATAAAAGGAGAGTCCTTTTTAGCCCGGCTAGCTTTGGAGGAGGGCTCCAGAAGGAAGCTTCTGGGGCTGGTGGCTACTGCCATCTTGTGGGACTTCAGGTCAGGTCAGTTCGATTCAATTCACTTCATCGCAGGAATTGGGTGCGCGCAGCAGTATTAGGAAGGTAGACAAATACAGGGATTTACCCAGAGCAGCTCACAGCCTTGCTAGGAAACAAGCATACAAACAACCAACTAACATGGCTGAACACAAGCTGTCCAGTAACAAGAGTCAGTATTTGTTGAACCATTAAAATGTGCTAGTTGTCTTAGACAAACTGGATATTTAATTCCTAGAACAACCCTTGGAGGTGGGAGCATTTATTATCCCTCTGTAACATGTGAGGAAATGAGGCTTAAGATCCGTCAGCTGTTGAGGCCAGGCAGACTGACCCCAGGCCTCCTAACCCCTACAATGTTCCTAGCTAAGAAACAAAACTTATGTTTGGTAAACTTACTATTATTTTTAAAAAATTAATTAATCCGTTAATTTTGGCTGCGCCAGGTCTTAGTTGAGGCATGCGGACTTCTTAGTTGCGGCATGCACGTGGGATCTAGTTCCCCGACCAGGGATCGAACCCGGGCCCCCTGCATTGGGAGCATGGAGTCTTACCCACTGGACCGCCGGGGAAGTCCCCTGGTAAAATTATTAAAGTCTATGGTAAACCAGGGAAGCAGGTTTGCATGGGGTTCTGCAAAGCACTTCAGGAGGGGTAACACTACAACTAGGTTTTTTTTTTTTTTTTTTTTTTTGGTAAGAACACTTAACATAAGATTTACCCTCTTAACAAATGTTTACATAACAAATACAGTGTATTGTTAACTACAGACACTCTGGGACTTATCCTTCTTGCATAAGGGAAAGTTTGTACCTTTCACCAATGCCCCCCAATGTCCCTCCCCCCAACCCCTGGAAACCATGATTCTACTCTCGGCTTCTATGAGTTTGACGATTTTAGGCGCCTGACATAAGTGGGATCATGTAGTATTTATTCTTCCGTGTCTGGTTTATTTCACTTAGCATAATGTCCTCCAAGTTCATCCATGTTGTAGCAAATGGCAGGATTTCCTTCTTTTTTAAGGCTGAATAATATTCCATTGTATGTGTATACTATATTTTCTTTATCCATTCACCTGTTGATGGGCATTTAGGTTGTTTCCATGTCTTGGCTATTGTAAATAATGCTGCAGTGAACATGGGAGTGCAGATACCTCTTTGAGATCTTGATTGCAATTTTTTGGTGTACGTACCCAGAAGTGGAATTGCTGGATCACATGGTAGTTCTATTTTTAATTTTTTGAAAAACTTCCATACAGTTTTCCACAGTGGCTACACCATTCCACATTCCCACCAATTTCTCCACATCCTCACCAATGCTTGTTGTCTTTCCTAGAACTAGGTTTTGAGGATGAAAGGAAAGAGAACTCCAGGCTGAGTTTGTCAGGAGGTTTTTGTGGGAGTCAGATGGGGTCAGAGCTCAAGGCCAGATTGGGAAGGGCCTTGAGCACCATGTTAAGATGTCTGTATTTCAGTAGGAAACTCAAAGATATTTGAGCTGCAGGGGATGATTGTGGGAACCGTATTGGAAAGATAATTCTAGAGGAGCACAGCAATTTGCTCTGAGCAGGCGACCTCATTGGCCCCTCAGGGCCCTGCAAGCTCCCTGGGTGAAGACAGGGAGGGATTCTTCTTTTTGCTGCAGGGCTGAGGCAGAGTTAGGCTGTGGATAAAGCGCCTTGTTCGTCACCAGCATCCTCTTGTCTTTTGCGCAGCCATTGTAGAATCTATAGAGAATCCGTTTTGAGTTTGGTTCCTCTGCTAGAGATTTGGGTAGGGGACTTTTGACTCTGGCTGCATTTCATACGGTCCCTGACACAGTTTTCTAAACTTTAAGTCGGGCCGGCTTTCCAATCACACCACAGAAAACGAACAGTTTCAAAGCTGTATTTATCTGAGGGTTCCCAATTTAATGCGGGGTCCCCGCTTATTCAAGAGCTGTCCTCCCATGAGTGTTTCCCCCTGAAGTGACCCCCAAAGAGGGATTACAGACACAAGGCAGATGGCCAGAGGGGAGCCCCAGGAAGGGGGTTCTGATGAGGACCAGGGACCAGAGGAACGGCGGGAAGTAGGGGTTCTGAGGCTCCCGCCGGGGCGGGGGTCGCCAGGAGCGTTGGTGGAAACGTCCGCTAAGCGGGCAGAGGCTGGCGGCTGGGCTGCAAGGACTGCCCTGGGGGCTGAACTGCTGCACTTTTCCCTTCTCTTAGCAGCTTGTTCACTCAGCTCACGCTCTTCTTTATCCCAGTGTTTCAACTGCTGTTCCTTTCCTGAAAGGCGGCTAGGTCACAAAAATAAGGGTCCTGATGCCCAGGAGAGCAGACCGATGGTTCCAAACCTGGACACTGTTCCAAATCCAGTTGATGTGCCCCTAAAGACTCTTGGCTGAGACCCATTCCCTGGGGACCACAAATGCAACAGACACTCTGGTCCCTTCAGGGCCAGATGGTTCCAACTCTGGACCGTGTGATAATAATAATATTAAAAGCTTCCACGATAAACCACAATTGGTACATGTGTGAGGTACTGTGTTTAGTACACTTTATGCAGTATTTCACTGTTTCCTAACAACCCTCTGAGCTAAAAAGGATTACCCCCACTTCACAGATGGGAAAACTGAGGCTTAGAGGAGTTAATAACTGAATGAACGTTTATGTTTCATAAAAAAAACAGAGAAGTCAAGTGTTTTATAGTCTCAATTTCTCTCTGAAAAACAGACTATATTATGTTGCTTTTATATTCATTTGGATTTTTGGCATTTCTCTTCAGGGACTCTTCATAAAAATGGCACAGTGAGGTTTTGTTTTGTTTTTAAAAAATTTAGATGGCTATTAGAGTCTGCTTTAAGACCATGTTTCATTAGTGACCGAGCCAATAATAAAGATTTTTAAAAATGCTGTGAACTGATGTCAAAGCTTTGCCAGCATCAGTTAAAGCACCAGCAAGTGCTGTAAACACTTGTGTGCAATAAAAATCTATACTTCTTAAGAACATCTAACAAATAACAGTAAAGCTATCAGTTTAGTGCATTTGAGCTTATTAAAAGTAAATTACGTTAATCTGTAAAATTGATTGCACTGATCTCATACTGAAACCACATATCAAGATATGATTTACTGTAAGAAACTACTTTCTGCGTGGAGATGTCTTGGCCGAGGTGTAATCTGGGGAAAGCCTGCTCTAAAGCATGCAAATTTCAGAAATGCAGTACAGTCACTTCTGAAATTAAATTCTCAAGCTGTCATTAGTACTTTAATGTCTTATTATTCATAGTGATATGGGTTATAGAAAATAGCCCACTTAAAATACTGATGCAATTCCGGGTGAAAGCTTAAAATGAAATGCTCATGACAATACTTTTAAGGAGGATGCAGCAATTTACACTGGCAATGCATTAGCATGCTTTCTGGGCTCATTCTTACTAAATGGCTGAATACCGAGTGACAGGCAGGGGTGTTGTGAGAAATGAAAAGAGAAAAGAGCACTTGAGCAAGGAACGTGGGGAGAATGAAGCCAGGCCAGTCGAGGACCCCATTGTGCCAGGGCCTCGTGGACACCCAGGAGCCTCTTCAGCGATGGGGCAGACGTTCAGATGCTGACTCACAATGAGATTCCTCATTTCGCTTTGAGACTACTCAAACTCACCAATATAGTCTTCTTGTGTATCCCATAGGATCTATTCATCAGCTGATTTTTACGTTTTACACTTCTTAGAATATTCTATCAATATTCCTTTCTTGGGGGGAATGTGATATTATGAAATATGAAATTTCACCATAAACTTAACTTCTTACTGTTTATGAAACAGAGCCAAGAGATCTTAGAATGTCAATGAGACCTGAGCTGAGACTTTTTATAAGGCTCTGTTGCGTGCCCCTCACTGTGCCACGGGCTGGGGGATTCAGCCTCTTAGAATTTGTGGGATCAGAACGGGATGGCAGACCTCACCTTTGCTCAGCAGAGGCCACGGGCACAACTGGCCCGAAGCATCGTCCCTCCTCTATTCCTGCCCTCAACTCTCGGGTAGAGTATGTCCCACCAGTGGCACTGGAGGCGGTTGCAGGTTATTCACAGACTGGACGTTAAATAACATCCAATCTCAGGGTGACGAAGTTATTTCCTTCTCAATTTTCTTTCAGTCCTTCAAAGAAAGCATCTCGGGTTGGCTCTGGTTGGGACTGGACTGTCTTTTCCACCACCTCAATCCCTGCTGCGTTCCCTTTTAAACAAAGAACGGACCTGGACTCTTCTGCAGGCAGCAGTACGGAACTGCATATTATTTTCATAGAATATATTTTTTATCACTGCCTTATTGTTACAGCAAGTCCTACTGGTATTTCATTTTATGGTCGCATTACAAAATTTCCTCTGAACATAAACATTCTCTTTTTAGCATAGATCTATTTAAGTAAAAATGGTGAGTCCATTTAAAGAAAAGTATTAAGTAAATAACAGTAAAGGAGGTAACCAGAATTGGAAAACAGGTAACTGAAAATGGCAAAAATTGTATCATGGTCCTCAAATTACTCTTCTTCGGGGAATGTTGTTGTGGAAGAACTTGGTCCGTCTCTGCACCCCTTGGTTTTCGGGCTTAGGGGCCTCGTTCCATTCAGATGGAAATCCATCTTCCTCCCTAATAGCTGTGATCCTCCATCACTTTAGAACACAGGGGTCCCCAGCCCTTCAAAAGAAGAGCTCCAAATGGCTTCCTCCCAGGTCCTGCTCCCAGCTCTGACTACCTGGCCCAGGGGTGGTCATTTCCTCCCCATAGGGGCCAGAAACCTGAACTTGTGCCTCTACTAGATTTGCAGTTTCCTTGAGAGCTGAGACAATGTCGCTCAGTCAGTCCCTGTGTCCACGGAGTGTCTACAATAGCACCTGGCCGGTGACTGCAAGCTGACCACCCCGGAAACTGTACATTAAGCGTCTGTCCTGCAGAGCCTGCTTGTGAGGGAGGGCCGAGCACTCTGGAAGTTTAGGCACGTTCACTGGGGGCAGAGTTTGTCAGCCTCACGTGGTAAAGAGCTGTGAAATGTGGCCTTGAAAGAGGAAGGGGAAGTAGCAGCTTTAGATCCCATAGATCATTATATATTTACTTCCAGAAGTACTATTACCTGGAGATCTGTCCATCTCACTGAAAATGCACTCATCTTTGAAAATACTGTCATGTGGCTCTTAAACTGACAGATCTATTAATGCTGAATATCCATTGCTACATAAACCTCGGGCCTCCGGCATGGAGCACGGGTTATATGGGACCTAACGGAATGAGTAGGAAGTGGGTTTGAAATCACTGCCGGGCTGAAGATTTAAGTAATTCTTGGAAAAGTAGAGCGAAATGAGATTGGTGAGTAGTCACCTGATGTAGACTTGAAAACATGACCAGGGTCCTGCTGGGCTGGCAACCATCCTAAGCTGCGACTCTCAGGGTCATTGCTGAGCATCTGAGTAGCCGATGTGGGTAAGGAGGGTGGCTACAAGTCGCCCATTTGGCCATAGCTGTATGAACGGGAGCCTGAATGGGTTCCAGAATTTATTATTCCCAGAATAAATAAATGGGAAGTAACCATAACCAAAAGAAACCAAAAAACAAACAAAAACAAACAAAAAAACAAACAACAACAAAAAACCAAACCCCAAAACCCCAACCAAAAAAGCCAAGAGCATTAATCTAAAATAGCAAAACAAAACCAAGTAAACCTCATTCCTCAATTCTAACATGATCAAATGATAAACACCAGGCAGGGCCCTGAAATGTTGGAATCTAGGTTCAATGTCAGCTCTTGCTCTTACGGGCAAAATTTTCTGATCAGTGACGTCTTGCTGACCAGCTGCCTTTCAGAAGATGAACAACTAGAATTAAATCCATATACATAGCTGATGTATAAATTATACACTCTGACATTTTATTAATCCCTGAAAGAAAGACATTAATGAAATTTCATTGTATCTATTATATGCTTTTCTCTTTTATGAAGGAAGGCGGGACTAAAATATGCAGGTGTAATTTAAATAGCTCTTGACCTGTGACATATGCTAACTCAATTACAAAGCGGCAAGCTGCTGGGAGAAGCAGAATCTTCTTGTCCTTCTACATTGTCTGTGCTGTGTTTTAATTTGTAAATCCTTTCCCAAGGATTGAGAAAACAAGATTGTATTTTTTTCTGAAACATCAATAAAAAGAGATGTCTTAATGTGAAGATGCTAGATTATACTGTTTTGCAAAAAGAAAGTATTACACTTTTATTTGTATAAACCGATCACAGTACCTGAGCTTTTGGGGATATATCTATATATCTATATATAGATATAGGTTAAAATTGTCATCCCCATTCCTAAAATCTAGTTTGAAAACTTCAAACTTATTATGATTGCTGGATAATATAATATAGTTGTGATTTCAATACAAAGGGAAGGATATGATCCCTGTTAAAAAACAGAAGACCCAAGATGGAGTCACTTATGCTAAGCTCCAGGTCACCAAACTGAAACTTAATCTCAGTTTCAGCTCTCCCAGCAATGAAACCTTAAACCAGTCCATCAGGAATCACCTGATCAGCACTAGTTAGGTAATCTGTCTGATTGACCCCTGACACCCCCTTAAGGAAAGTAACTTTGAAATAACCAACCTGTCTTTTTGCCAGTATAACTTCAGTGTTCCTATTCCTTTCTGCCTATAAAAAGACTTTCATTTTGAACAGATCCTTGGAGCTTCTTTTTATCTGCTAGATTGAATGTTGCCTGGTTCAAATCAATTTTTGCTCAAAAAAACTCTTAAAATTTTTAATATGCCTCAGTTTATCTTTTAAAATCCCTTAGCTGTTTCCAAAACACCAGATATTTGGCACCATACAGAGTTCACACATCTGAAATATGGATTTCCCTCTTTTCCCTGAATATTTCAAGTTGTCAGACATGAGACAGAAAGCCTGGTGCCCCTCTTCTGCAGCCTCAGGTGCCCTGCTTACTCGCATGATTTTTCAGGGCGACGACTAACAGGGTCTGCTGAAAGTAGCAAGACCTTTCAGAAAAATGGATGTATCCGTCAGTCAAACCACAGAGCTGGGTGCTGTGATTTACTTCATTAGAAATTCAGGTTGGATTTTACCTCTCAAAGTCTTGGTAAATATAAGCTACGTGTCCCACCTATTTGCTATTGGAGAACAGAACACACATGTATCGTCTGAATGTCCCATGAGCTGGAAGTGACAAACCTGATTCTTACTCACTGGGTTTTATTCCACTTTTCCTTTTGCGTTTTAACTTGTAAGCAGCAGAAATAGAATCCTGTGTACAAAATGACCAAATTGTATGCCCTGCTTTTGCTAAAACTTTTTTTTTTTTTTTTTTAAGCTTTGGAAAGCCCTACTAAACTGTAACCAATACTATATACGGAGACTGAGATTCAGCTCTTAAGTTTCTTCCTTAATTCTTCTCCCAACCATTGAAGAGTATTCAGCTAAGACCAGCCCACGGTCAGCTGAAGCTAACTCCCTGGGAAACAGGGGAATTTGGGGCAACGGGAAAAGGAGGAGAGGAGGGTGCTGACCTCATACACGTCACGAGCAGCATAAACAAGTACAGGCTGGGCTTCCCTGGTGGCACAGTGGTTGAGAATCTGCCTGCCGATGCAGGGGACACGGGTTCGAGCCCTGGTCTGGGAAGATCCCACATGCCGCGGAGCAACTGGGCCCGTGAGCCACAACTACTGAGCCTGCGTGTCTGGAGCCTGTGCTCCGCAACAAGAGAGGTCGCAATAGTGAGAGGCCCGCACACCGCGATGAAGAGTGGCCCCCGCTCGCCGCAACTAGAGAAAGCCCTCGCTCAGAAACGAAGACCCAACACAGCCAAAAATAATAAATAAATAAATAAATAAATAAATAAAAAGAAAGATCTCCTTCAACAAGCTCCACTTAAAAAAAAAAAAAAAAAAAGAAGTACAGGCTAGGAAAAGCATAGGAATATTTTGAAAAACAAAATTTGTAATTTCCCAATAATGTCAAATTGAATGATTCAGTAAAATAAAAAGTGGTTTCCTTCCTTAGTTCTCACTTGTATTGTAATTCTTACCCCAGGAGGCCACTAAAACTATCTTACTGAAGAGAAAAAAATCCTTCAAGGATTAAGATTGCGGGACAGCATAAACGGGAAAGCATTAAGAAACAGACACTGGGGCGGGGGTGGAACGCACTGGAGTTCCCAACAACGAGACTGTTAGGAACACACAGAACGAGAGAGGAGCACTGTGGCCAGACGTGCACTGGAGGGGGGGGTCCCCTCAGTTCGCTCACCACGTTGTATAATTCACATAAGGATTCACATCTTGGGGCCCTGACTTATGAAATGCTGTCCAGAAGACAGAGCGTAAATGCTGTGAGGCGGAACCCCAAACTAGACTGGATCAGCACACGAATCTGCACGCTACAACTGTAACCACGCTGGATGCCACAGGGTCGAGACCTGGATGCTGGAGTCCAGATGTGGCCTGGCAGGTGTGGGCATATCCAAGTGTGTTTCTCCCTCAGCACCTTTTTCTCTCCTGTTCCTCTAAACCCAACTCCCTTCTTGTCAGCTTGGAGTAACAGCCCACTAGGTTGGGGAACATGGGCAGAGGGATCTCGTGACATTTTCATGGTCAAGGCAGATCTGTGTGGGCTCATGACAGTAAGAGTAGTATTTTAAAGGCAGACGAGATGAACTGTGGGTGGAATTTGATCAATGGTGGATGTTAGCTTCAAGGGAGAATTTTAGGGGTAGGACTCTAGGCTGGCGTCTTATTACTATGGCAGTTTGGATAAGGACATCCATGGCACATTGACCAATGTGTCATATGGCATCTAGTGGAAAGGCGTATCTCTACATGAGATGACAGGATCACGCGCCAAAGGGACAGTGAGGGGCTGAAACGATTGCCTGGATTCAACCAGAGAAGTTTAGCAGAAACAAGTACTTAATCTCTAAAGCTGGAAATACTGCCCTCCCCCCATCACCTTCAATGTCAAGTTGGACAGGACACACCTGATGACAGCACACACCCTCCCCAGCCCCAACAGGACGAGGGTATTTTAATTATAAGCGGTCTAGGGGTTAGGAGTGAGATGGGGCCGAGTCAGGGAAAGGATGGAGTGTAGATTCTGGTCTAGGAGGTGTTTCTGAGACTGTCCCTGCTGTGGTCAGAGGAAGCCCAGAGAGGTGCTGAGCTCAGGGCAGATCGCTCCGAACCAGGCAGCAATAATAAGCTAGGGTGTGTACAGCGGAGGCCACCACTCTTGAAACCACATTCTATGACAGATGAAGGAACTGCAGACGTTACTACCCGACTTTCAGATAATACATTGTAACTGATCAGATAATACACGGTACCTGAAGACTTGGCCCATGTGAATTGTCAGGTACTCCCCATGGCTCTAGTCTAAACTATTCAAAGTACAGGAGGTAAGGGAGGCCAGAGCTGATCTGAGGAAGGTGCTGAGCCCGCATCTGTCCCTAATTTACCTAAATCAAATCACTTCAGTGACTCAGGCCGGGTTTAGCCGTCTGCTGAGTTTTCCTTTTCCTTTGAACAAAGGACAAGGGCCTCTTTCTGCAGTCTTTGCTCAGGGGCCTTCATTTCAGCTCCGACGGTGAGAGCTGCATGTGCTTTGCCCAGCTGGGCACCTCCTCCTGTCCTGTTATTATCTCTTCTCTCCCAGCTGCCTGTACATGTGACGCCGCTTCTGTCTCCACTTCAGAAGGTGCAAATTACACTGGTGGCAGCACCTTGAAGAAAACGCATTTCCTCAGCACTGGTAGTCATTTTCTCTCGGAATCACGCTGCGGGCTTTGTTTCAGAGACGACTGGGGCTTAAAATATTTTATGGGGCAATTGCATCAATCTCTCTTCTGAAATATGTTATTGTGAATCCTAGGTATCTTGGGAAAATGAATCTGCCTGGAAAAGCTGTTTTTCTAGATAACTGAGGATTTAACTCTTTTGACATGAGCACACTGCAGTGTTTCTAACGGAATACGTGTCTAGAAGTCTTTCTTAACCCCAGGAGACTGACAGCAGGGCCACAACTTTCATAGCCCCTAGGCAGTTTTGCCTTCAAGGGCCTTTTCCTCCATAACAAAAAAAAAAAATAAATCAAACCAGTATTGTAGGACCATGTTGATATAAAGATGAATATATTAATATAGTATATTTAACCATTTTCTTCCTCCTAAAAGTTCATTTTTTCCTTCGGATTTTTTAAAAGAAATTCAAATATTTTCATGAGTCCCTAAAAAGTACGCTGGCCCCAGGAACTGTGAATACTGGGCCGAATGGGCACATCAGCCTCTGCAGAACACATCTGGTGGCTTCTCTTGGTGGCTTGGGGATGGACTGGGAACGCTGTTTTACCGTGTCGTGGAGACAGCTGGAAAGTAGCCCTGGATTGTGCAGTTTTGAATAAAGGTCTGAAGTTACCTTTCATTTTGGTCATTGGCCTCCGTCTTATAAAGGTGGAGTAAGAACCTTTATACTGCACTCTGTAGCACGGCTGCCTTCCTGCAGGAGTAACTAGAAATCACAAACCATTTGATGCTTGCTCCCTTCGGAAAATCATCTTTATCTCCACAAGCATTTTAAAAATCGTGAGCCATTTTAAAAATAAAAGACTCATCTTCTTCAAAAGATGACATTTCTTTAGCCATGATGCTATCTATTGTTTGTACAACTTTTTCTCAATGTTTGGTCTTGGGCAAGATTCCATGGAAAAATTATGCATTTAATTTTACAGCAAGATTGAGGTGAAAGTCTTATACAGATCAGCTTCCTCATGGACTCTTCATTCATTCACTCATACAGGATTTACTGAATAACGACCATAGGCTAGGTGCTAGGGATTCAGTACTGAAAAAGAGTGCCTGCCTTTAAGGACTATAATTGCATATAATATTGTGTATTCTGACAATATGCTGGACAGTAATATTATTTGTTGTGTGAATTAATGACTGAATGAGTAAGTGAAGATAAAAGGGATACTTTTTAGGGTGAGCTCAGAAACCAGGTCAGCAATTAGCAAAATATCATTCTTTCCTTAAGGAAAGCCTAGGGCTCCGAAATATTTCACTAAGAAAATTAAAGCAGGGAAAGGGATGGAATGAGAGGGGGAGATATTATTTCAGACAGGACAGTCAGGGGAGGCCACTGCTGAGATTATATTTGAGTTGTGAATCAATTTAAGGGACGCTATGGACTTATCTTGGGGAAAAGCATTCTGGGCAGAAGGAACGGTAACTACAAAGGCCCTGAGGAAACACAGGCACGTGTGTCCTGGCTTCCCCTTAAAGGCTGAAACGAGGGGCTGGAGTGAGGGTGGATCTTGCTTGCCCAGGTGCGGAGGGGCTGTCAAGCTGCCCATGAGAGCTTTGCATCAATGTGGCACGTGAGCTCTGCGGAGTCCTGGTGAGCACACACGTGTCTGTTGGACGGGTCGAGGCAGCACTGTGGCCCCGCGGCCTGCCCACAGCCGGACGCCAGAAGGACGGGTGGGCCGACGGAGGCCTGGGGCTTGGTGCGGGCACCTTAGGATTGGAGGGAAGCGGTGTGACCTTTAGTAACCTGCAACATGACAGCCCCAAACCTCAGCACCTCTGCAGACACAAGTGTCGGGGTCACATCAGATCCAGAGCCACCAGAGCAAAGACCTGTAAGGATGCTGTTGTGGGTTGTGTCCCCTAAAAACTTATGTTGAAATTCCAACCCCTGCACCTGTGAGTGTGACCTTATTTGGACAGGGTCTTTGCAGATGCTGTCAAGTTAAGATGAGGCTATACTGGATTAGGGTGGGCCCTACTCCAATGACTGGTGTCCTTATAAGAAGGTAAGAAGACACACACACACACACACACACACACACACACACACAAACACACACGGAGAAGGCCATGTGGAGACAAAGGCAGAGATTGAAGTTGTGTTGCCACAAGCCAAGGAACACCAAGGACGGGCAGCAACCACCAGAACCCTGATGGTTGAGAACAGATTCACCCCCTGAATTCCCAAGGACCCAGCCCTGCCGGCACCTTGATTTCAGACTCCTGGACTCCAGAACCGTGACAGAACACATTTCTGTTGTTTTAGGCCATCTCCTTGGTGGTACTTTGTTACAGCAACCCTAGAAAACTAAGACCAACCCTGAAGACCATGTATAACCCCAGGTCCCTTGCATCCTGCAAAGGAGATAGGAAGTGGAGAGACAAAGCATTTGCCCCAAAGACCGAGTTAACCTAAAAGCAACACTTTAAAAATGAGAGTTAACTTTAAAGAACACAGAAATGAGTGCCCAGAACAAGGTGAGGCCATTACAGAAAATGTAAACAACGACAACGCATCTTTTTGCTCACCCGAATTGTGTTAATAAAATTTTCAGCCTTTTAAAAACTAATAAAAATATTTTTGCCCACGAATATTGGAACAGAGACAGGGATGATTCTGGTCTTCCTTGGGGTCCTTCCTACACATCCATGTCCATAGCACGCAGCCCTATATGCTTTAATTGACTCAAAATCTTTAAAGTGCTATTTCTTCCGAGTTGAGAAATCTTACAAAGAAGTTGATCCATTCAATTTACGGGTTTGTCGCTATTCCTCCTGGTCTGTCGGGATCTCTGTTTCCATCTCAAGGTTGGTGTGCTTTCGGCCGTGGGTGGGACTGTTCTCTGAACTCTGGGTTTGGAGAAGCAGTTTCTTTCATTGCTTCAGGCCTGTTCTCTTCACCACCCAGATGCTTGGTAGCCTCTGAGTTCCTTCTCCTCCTTCTCCCCCGCCTCCTCCTGCATCCAACTTTTCTCTATACCTTATGGAGAGTCTGCAGGCCCAGAATGCTTCATTTGAGCTGAAGAAAGTGACCTCGGTCCAGATGAGGCCTGAAATCCGTGTGTTTATTTCAGAGCAGTTAGCCAGGAGTTGTTGCTTGTTATTCTGTTTTCACTGCATTATTGTTTAGCTTATCCTGACGCTTCAAATTAAATGAGCTGGTTCCCCCATAGTCCTGCCAGCCCAAGGCTGCCGAACTGCAGGACTTGCCAGTGCTTTAAAGGAGTCCTAAGAATCTCCTAGAAGCTACCGAAACACAGGTCACCATTTCTAAAGATTCCCTTCGCTAAGAAATGTTATTGCATCTTTCACGTCTGGAGAGAAGTCCTCAATGAAGGATCAAACCACAAGTCATTTAAAGTAATGGCAAATTGGGACTTCCCTGGTGGTCTAGCGATTAAGACTCCACGCTCCCAATGCAGGGGGTCCAGGTTTGATCCCTGGTCAAGGAACTAGATCCCACATGCTGCAACTGAGATCCCGCATGCTGCAACTAAAAAAAGATCCTGCATTCCACAACTAAGACCCAGTGCAGCTAAATAAATAAATAAATATTTTTAAAAAAAATAAATAAAGACAACTTAGATGGTGGACTTCAAGAACATTCCTCTCTTTATCTTGCTCTCTGTTAAAATTCATAACAGCAAAAAAGGACGAGAGACAACAAAAAATATCCCTGAGAGTTGAACACACCAAAACTGTCCTAGTGAATGAGTTTTCTGAAGGGCCTTACAAAAGAAAAGACAAACTTTCCTCAAAGGAAACTTTCAGAGGATGACTTAAATATGCCATCTCTCTAGCAAGTTACCTGCCTGCACCTTTAGACCACAGGACCTACAGGAGGATGGCACCCATACGAGAATGGATGTTGAGATGTTGTGTGCAAGTCACTTGATGTTACAGCAGAATTTCCAGATCTTCGTATAGAAAGACAAAACGCTTTCTTCAAATTTGGTAGAATGTGCATCTAAATTGAGACTTCTCCTTATTCATATTTAAGAAGGAAGGCTTTGCCTCTGTTGCAACTGTAGCAAGGATTCAGAGCTGAGAAGCCTTCACATTTTCTCCTCTTTCCTCATCAGAAGGCTAACACAGGGAAACCACAATAATAATAACAGCTGACATCTTGAGCATGTATTTTATGCAAGGCCCTGTGCTGAGCAATTTCCATGCATTAGGTTAATTCTTGTAGCTTCTCTGTGAAATAGAGCTATTACTATTTTCCTTCTCATTTTACAGAGGAAACAGGCCCGGAGAAGTTAAATATCTTAACCCTTCTGTTACTCTGATCTTAACTGCTTTTCTCTAGTGCACTCCTGGATCTTGTGCTTGAAAGGACCGTATCTGAATGCTGACTAATAGACTTACAGTATAAAGGAGGCCAGTTCTAGTTCCAGAAAGTTAAACGAAAGTAGAGTCCCTAACTGTGGTTTCTACAGGTGTTGCTGCTCTCCGGCCTGGACAAGCCAGTAACTAGATGAGACCGCCAGACTCCTGGCTTCACAGGTCATGAGCGAATGAGACGTGTTTTTCGTAGTTATACGCCTTCCTTCTTGTCTGAATTTTTGTTTTGAATTTTCTGTATACAAACATTTGCATGCTGACTATAAAGTAATCGTTTTGATTCCATATGCAGACACTTAATCATACTTCCTCCTTGGGCATACGAACGTTTAGTTGAAACCAGGAATATTTACTAATACTTCTTGCTAGAGGGCCCTGTGTTGGCACTGTGAGACAGAGAGAAATAGGCACACCACAATCCCCTGCAGAGATCTCACTGTCAAGAATAAACACTAGCCAAGGCCAAACGAGATAAAGGCCGCGATGCACATTCAGATGCACGATCCACAGATCTAGACTTGGTTTACCCAAAAGGGTTGAGAGACGCCCACAGGAAGGGACAGCTGAAAAGATCACTGAAGCAGAGCAGTCTGAAAAGAAAAGGAGGATGGGAGAGAGGGGGCCGGGCATATCCCCAACAAGGAAACCAACGGGGCATGCTTGGGAATGGGCGGTGCCACAGAGGGGTGCTGGATAAAGCCGGAAAGCTCTCCTGGGGTGGGTGGTGGGTAGGCCTTCAAGTTTCAGATCAGTTTCTACTTGATTGAGTAAGCATCAAGCATCTCTATAGGATTTTTTTTTTTTTTAAATTGTGGTAAAACACACATAAAATTTACAAGCACGGAAAAAAATGTAATCAGGGTTTTGTGTAAGTCTGGTCTAATTGGCATTGGTGGACGGGACAGACTGGAGAAGACACAGGAAGTGGGGAGTGGAGGAGGAGACCGTCACAGCCGTCCTAGGCGAGGGGTGGGGAGGGTCTGACGGGAAGGACAGCGGAGCAGACACACAAGAAGCTTCGTTTATAAATGAACACACTTCTATAACCCTGCTTTTCATCTGCTATGGTTTGGCAAATAGGAGGAAATGCTGATAAATGTCAGGAAAATACAAAGACAGGAGAGTTAGTATACTACAGGATACTGCTTGTTAAATAGGCAAAAACACCGTTGTTTTCTCCAGGGGGCTCTATTGTTTGACGGTTCACCTCTTGGGTCTTGGTTAAACTGGAATTCAGTCAAAAGGCATCCAACACTCAGGAGCCAGAACTTTCCATCTGTATTATTCATTCTGATGACAAACCCCCGGTGACTGTTACCATCTGTGAGTTCACGAGCTGCAGAAAGCCTGGTCACGCCGGATGCACATGACATGTTTTTACATGATATAATTCTCTTAACTTCCAGTCCTTTATCGCTGGTTTTATAAGAGTGAGTGAATGGAAAGGTCATGTACCAAGTGAAGTGGAAAGAAGTGCAAATTGAAGAAAATGGATGCTGTGGGTTTTTTTCTTTTAAATTGGAGTATAGTTGATTTACAATGTTGTGTTAGTTTCAGGTGTACAGCAAAGTGAATCAGTTATACATATATCCACTCTTTTTTTTTTAGATTCTTTTCCCATATAGGCCATTACAGAGTATTGAGTAGAGTTCCCTGTGCTATACAGCAGGTTCTTATTAGTTATCTATTTTACATATAGTTGTATGTATATGTCAGTCCCAATCTCCCAATTTATCTCTCCCCCCTTTATCCCCTGGTAACCATAAGTTTGTTTTCTACATCCGTGACTCTACTTCTGTTTTGTAAATAAGTTCATTTGTACCTTTTTTTTCAGATTCCACATATAAGCAATATCATATGATATTTGTCTTTCTGTGTCTGACTTACTTCACTCAGTATGATAATCTCTAGGTCCATCCACGTTGCTGCAAATGGCATTCTTTTGTTCTTTTTTATGGCTGAGTAATATTCCATTGTATATATGTACCACAACTTCTTTATCCATTCCTCTGTCGATGGGCATTTAGGTTGCTTCCATGTCCTGACTATTGTAAATAGAGCTGCAATGAACATTTTGGTACATGACTCTTTTTGAATTATGGTTTTCTCTGGGTTTATGCCCAGTAGCGGGATTGCTGGGTCATATGGTAGTTCTATTTTTAGTTTTTTAAGGAACCTCCATACTGTTTTCCATAGTGGCTGTACCAACTTATATCCCCACCAACAGTGTAGGAGGGTTCCCTTTTCTCCACACCCTCTCCAGCATTTACTGTTTGTAGATTTTTTGACGATGGCCATTCTGACTGGTGTGAGGTGATACCTCATTACAGTTTTGATTTGCATTTCTCTAATAATTAGTGATGTTGAGCATCTTCTCATGTGCTTTTTGTCATTCTGTATGTCTTCTTTGGAGAAATATCTATTTAGATCTTCCACCTATGTTTTGATTGGGTTATTTATTTTTTTGATATTAAGCTGCATGAGCTATTTATGTATTTTGGAGATTAATCCCTTGTCAATTGCTTCATTTGCAAATATTTTCTCCCATTCTGAGGGTTGTCTTTTCGTTTTGTTTATGGTTTCCTTTGCTGTGCAAAAGCTTTTAAGTTAAATTAGATCCCATTTATTTATTTTTGTTTTTATTTCCATTATCCTAGGAGGTGTATCAAAAAAGATCTTGCTGGGATTTATGTCAAAGAGTGTTCTGCCTATGTTTTCCTCTAAGAGTTTTATAGAGTCTGGCCTTACATTTAGATCTTTAATCCATTTTAAGTTTATTTTTGTGTATGGTGTTACGGAGTGCTCCGATCTCATTCTTTTACATGTAGCTGTCCAGTTTTCCCAGCACTGCTTATTGAAGACACTGTCTTTTCTCCATTGCATATTCTTGCCTCCTGTGTCAAAGATCAGGTGACCATAGGTGTGTGGGTTTATCTCTGGGCTTTCTATCCTGTTCCATTGATCTATATTTCTGTTTTTGTGCCAGTAGGATGCTGTGTTTTAAACAGGAAAATTTTTAAAAAGTTAAAGTTGTGAATACTATTAAAACACGAATGTCATTATATTCTGAGTGTGCATGTAACCACATAGGGACATCATTATCCTTTCAAAATGAAATCATAATGGTAGGTATTAATATTTTCAGTAAGATGAGGAAACCAAAGCTTATGTCCATTAAGTAACTTGTCACACAGCTTGTCAATGGCAGAGCCAGTGTTTGATACTCAGTCCTGGTTTTCAGAGACCTAAGTTTCCATGGAATGAAAATGTTCACCCGGATGATGGGGATTAAGTAAGCACGTGGCGTGGCTCTCCTTAGTGATACAGGCAGTCCTTTGCTGGATTCTATTCCCCTCTAGTTGTACAGTATACTACTTTGTTTCCAAATTATGTAAAGTTTTTCTGGAGGAAAAGTGAAAGAACTCCAGATACAGCAATGTTGATTCACAGCACAAGGTAATGCCAAAGGGATTCATGATGTTTGCACAGAGTATTTACTGTCAGCGCTCACAAATGCGGACTCTGTTCTGCCTTATTTCATAGTCTGCCTCCCAGGTTAGAATCTCTGAGTAACTGGAAGCAGATTGATAAACGGAGTCTGACACCAGGCTTGCTTCCCAGTAAAGGAAGAGCTCTGGCCCGGGATTATGTGAAATCACAGACATTAAGAGTATATAAAGTGAACTTGGCAAACTCCTAACACTTAGAATGGAAGAGAGAAAAAGCTGCCAACTGAAATGATCTTGTAATTAACTCTTTTAATGCTATTAATACTGAAAGAACGTTGGGAGGATCTGGGCAACAAGTGTCCGTAAGGAGCAGCTAGGGGCTGATGTATGGAGAAAGCGGGTTTGCGTTGCTGGTACTCTCTGTGTCTCGAGCTTCATTACTCACCCTCAGGACAATAGTAACAACACCTGCAAAACTTCCACCTTCCAGCGATGCATAGATGCTGACTGCTTTACATCTGTCTCATTTTAGGCCAAGCTTTCCTTTGTTTAACCTATTTTGAGGTTTGGGGGGGGGTTTGTTTTGTCAGTAATACTGCCCCTTCCTCCGCATCAATGTGGGTCTGAACTCCCCGTGTTAGCCTGGGGCCAGGGGCACCCAAGTGAGCCCAGGGTGGGAGTTTGCTACCATGTGTCCAAAGGCACATCCAAGTGGGGAATGTGAATTTCTCACCAGCCAAGCAGGTTGGTGCTTCTGGGACGCGAGGGAGAATTGGAATGAAAAGGACAGAGGAAAAAAGCTGGACTTTGTTCAGAACCTGCGTGTTTCTGACTTTGGAGGAGCAGTAGAAGGAGCTGCTTAGGGAAGGAGGGTGACTCAGGAAAGAGAGGGAAGCACTGCCTCCCCAGACTTCCCCTCCCCGGCGCAGCATCCAACAGAGGCGGCCAGCCTGGGCTGGGATGAGGAAGGCTGCCGTCAGGCTCCCAAAGATCTGAGTGGGTCTCAGTTTCACAATGAGCACATCCTGGATTGGACCAGCAGCACAAAGGCTGCCCCAAATAATTTCCTGGGCCAGTCCAGGAATGCATCTAAATCCCAACAGGGCTGGACAATTCGGGCCACGTCAACGATTTTTCTACAGAAACAGTTCAAAGAACGAAGATTGCCTTGGTTATCAAGAGGAACCAGAAGAATGCAACAGAAAAGAAATACTTGGAACTGGGATTTGCTTCAAAATATTGAATGCTAGTATTTGTTTGACAGGCTTAAAACCAGGCCTTTTCAGTTTATCAAAAACCACGATGGACTCCTTGATTACTTCTCACCACCTGCTAAGGCTCACCACGGAAAGCCTTGGTTTCCAGGCTTTAGCTGAGTTTTCAAGTTGTACAAGCTGCTGTGTGCTGTACAACTTTGTTATTCAGAGATCTGCATTTGTTTTTTTCTCAAAATAACATGAATTTAAGGCTAATTAAGGTTACTTTTCTGGCTAAACTTTAGTCCTAATACAGCAAGCTTTTGATAGTAGCTCTGCTCATTCTGACTGTACTCAAACCCAAAGCCTTGGGAATAAAAATACCAGAAGCTGGAGGCAGATACACAGATATGAAAGGAATATAAAATTGAAATTTTTTGGTGTGCTTTTTACTTTGTGAATCAAACTTTCTGAGATATTAATTTGTATGCAATAAATACACCTATTTTAAGTGTAGAGTTTTGATGAATTTTGCCAAATGTATTCACCTATGTAACAGCCAGCACGATAAAAACATGGAACACTTAAACTGAAGGTCTGTGCAGATTCCCTTTTTTGCTTCCTGATATTTGTGTGTGCATGCGCAGGGGTGTGTGGGAACACTCATGCCCGAAAATGAACCTTCACCCTAGTGGAAGACTCTTGAGAATAATTCTATTTGAGATTTTTAATAGCAGTGCCATCTGTATAAGAAAATTTGTAGAACAATATGGCATTGTGCTTAAAATCTTATCAGACAATGTTGATTAGGAGGAGAGTTTTTGCCACAAGTTTTTCTTTTTTTTTTTTCCTAAGGTCTTTTCAGAGACAAAAGGGAGTGTTTTATAGACGATGGAGTAGCATGCCAGCCTTCATTTCCAGTTTCCGGGTATATAAATCACTCCAGAAGCCATAGTTTTGCACAATGAAACATGCATCCATGACTGCAGAAAAGCGTTATTTGTAGTGTCTTTAATGAAATCCTCACTGGCTCTGTCTCTTCCGTTTCGTTTCCTCCCACCCCCTCCTCCCAACCACAGCATTCTGAGGGGGCACCACAGTTGGGGTTCTCAGAGGCACCATGCGTTACCTAAAGGACTTGGAAACGGCCCCAAGCAATCGCTGGGTGCCTGCCCTGCTGACCGTGGGGTCTGAGAACAGGCAGCCAGGGCTCTCCCTAGGGACCTTTATTAGCATTTGCATTCACAATTAGTGGTACTGTCTTGGGACCACAGTTCAGCAAAGTTGAGTTATGATCCCTCAGAATCGCTTCATCTACCCTCGGAATCTGGCCAGTCCTGCTCGGAAGGTAACTGATATCGTGGACTGACATGCAGGGCAGCTGGCTGTGGAGACGGGTCAAGAAGGGAACCTGTTCTAAGGCAGATGCTGGCGAGGAGACGGAAACCGTACCTGGTCACCTGGGATTCAGGAGGAAGCCTAGGATCAAGGGACCCCTCATGCATGTTGCCCTCCAAAGCCTAGAAGAGCACCGGGCGTGTGCTGGGAGCTCAGTATATATTGATGGAATAAACGAACAGATGAAGCCACAAGCACTGGGATCCGTATTTCCAGTTTTTTTTTTTCCAGTTTGTGGATCTAGTATAGAAGGTCTGGAGATATGTCAATCAGAGCTCAGAGGTGAGAGAACTTTTCTGTATTATTTGGCAAGTCAGTTGCAGAATAAAGATCTGAATTGAGAGCATTTGCTACTCACAGGGAGATTTTAAAGGACATCTTGTCTACTAAGGCCAATTTAACAGAACCGTGGAACGTATTACTGTGATGAGAGCCCTTACCGGGATAGACTTGGTCTGTTGCCTGGTATCCCTCTAATAATTTATGATGTCACTAGCAAATGTTGGTTCTGAAAATACGACAACCTCTGAAAAGAATTCAGCTGAAGCACACGTTGTGGTCACAAACGTTCACTCCCAGAAGCAGCGCATTGATCCCAGTGAATATGACGGGTTGCAACGGACCACAACTCGACCAGCTGGTTGAATGGATTTTACACACAGTCTGCTACATACAGCCTCCCCCAAATCATTACATCAGTATCAAGAGGAGTTCACAGGACTCAATTCTCATTTATCCCTTTTTTTTTGGTGCAAATTTCATATCGTTATGCAAGAAAGGACAGTAACGTCATTTTGGAATTAGAGCATTGGGTTGGACTCCCTGCCCTTAGACAAAGGTTCCTTAATCTCTTTGAGCCTCAGTTTCAACGCACCCATTAAGGGTTTGAGCCTCTCTTCTCCACATTCCTTGAATCGAATCCCTCAGCAGGTACTATCAGCTGGACATCCAAAATACAGCAGGAATCTGCCCATTTTGGTCCCTCTCCATGAATTACCGTCCAGTTCACGCCACCATCTCTCTCACCTGGAGTCTTGCAGTCGCCTCCCACCTGGTTTCCTTCCCTCCACGCATGCCTAGTCCGTTACCCAGAGGCCAAATGATATTTTAAACTCATAATAAAATCCACGCTTCTTGCCAAGGCCCACGAGGCCCTCTATAAACTGGCTGCTGCCGCCTCTCTGACCCCAGCTTCTACTTTTCTCCTCCTGGTCACCAAGTCAGCCACACCTGATTTCCTTCTGTTGGGAGACCACCAGCCTGTCTGGCCTCAGGGCCTTTGCTCCTGCTGTTTCTAATAGCTGGACACCCTTTCCTTAGATTTGGCTCCTTCAAGTCCTCCTTAGAGAATCCTTTCTAGAGATCTCACCTCCTCCTTGATGACTCTGTATCACATTACAGGTTTTATATTCTTCATAGTATTTGTCAGAGAGTTAAAGCATTTATGCATTTATTTATTCTTGTTTGCTGTTTTTTCCCTCACCAGAAGGTCAGCTCCATGAAAGCAGGGACTCTGCATCTTTCTTCACTGATGCACCCCCAGTACTCAGCACAATGCCTGGCACTTATTTAGAAGGCACCAGTAAAAGAGGGATGAATGCATGAGGATGAAAAAGCGTATCTATTTCCAAGGGTTGATGGGAGGCTTAAATGTCAAAAATGTGCAGGGTTATACGGTTGTTGGACTTTATCAATCGTCTTTTGAGCCTCTAATTAGAAAGTATTACACTGACATCCACAAATTTAGGTCAGAATCAGATGAAAAATCTCTCATCATATTAGTTTATCTGCCCAATATCTGTGTGATTGGAGCTGTTCATGCTTATTGAAATGAAACCAACGAGTAAGGATTCATTATCTGTTTCTGTTTTATGGGGCATGGCTAGGGTATGAAAGACACAGAGTCCGTATCTTTGCCTTGAGGGTGCTTACGAACGAATGAATGATGTGTGCCTGGCTGGTCTGTCCTCCTCATCTCCTGTAGTGTTATTATCTGCGCTCTTCTGCCCCACTCTGTAGTCATCTCCTGTGCTGGGGCCTCGCCTCTCTCGTAGGGAGATAAATCCGTAAGCACAAAGCACGCTCTCCGTACTCATTTTGAATCGCAAGGCACCCAGGGGAGATGCGGAAGTAAACTGAATGATGGATCATTGCCCAATATCTTTTTTTTATGTGTCCTGCAAATATATCCACTAATAAGGAGGGAAAATACACTATTTGAGGGAAAAATGCCGCTTTACTGATAATGTGCTCCCACCAAATGTAAAGATAAGGCTGCTGTACTGGAGGGCTTTTTCTCGGCTGTTTGCTAAAGCAGGGCTGGGTTGCTGGGAGCACTTCGCAGGCCTGTGCTGGGGCCCGCTCGGGACCAGCGGCTTGAATCCGTGAGGTGGGTGGAGGTGGCTGAGAGCAGAGCTTTCCCTATGTCTGAGTCGACCGCCAGAAGAGAGACACTTTTAGACTTCAATGCTTAGAAGGGAAAGAAAAAGAACTACAAGCTGAAAAAAAAATATTTTCAGATATAAC
The DNA here is from genome assembly GCF_028023285.1 of Balaenoptera ricei. Lineage (NCBI taxonomy): Eukaryota > Metazoa > Chordata > Mammalia > Artiodactyla > Balaenopteridae > Balaenoptera > Balaenoptera ricei. The sequence goes on from NC_082647.1 coordinate 7,952,338, forward strand.
CAGCCAAGGAGTTTTTGCAAGAAAACACGAGAGGGATTTTCTGAAGTTTACCCAGACACAGATGCACTGGGCAACACAGGAAGAAAACAGTTGGGGGTGGGGTTTGAATGGATGAAAACTCCAGAAGGTTTGTAGCAAGTAGCTCAGCGCTGGAAAGCTTTCACGCAGGTCAGCATGCCCGGCTTCCACCACAGGGGTCCAGGCTGGGTGACGTAGCATCCGCTGCCCACCGTTAGCGAACAGAGTGACGGGCTTGCTTCAAGTTCTCTTCCCGACTTTGTGCTCCTGCCTTTCCTCATGCTGTGTCTGAGCTTCTCTCATTCCCCCTCTGAGTCACCACATGTAGTGAGCTCCACCTCCTGATCTGTGTTTCACAATGTTTTTAGGATACTAGGATTCTTTAAGCCTGCAATCGTGACGGAGCACTAGATAATGTCAATTCCACCTGGAAAGGTCCTAATTTATTTCCTCCGTGTGACTCTGACAGTCAAACAAAGAAACAACTGGTCCGTGGAGTTAAAAAGTATGACACTTCTACATTTTTCAAATAGCTACTGAATAGGTGGCATAATAGGTTGCACCAAGGGTGGGAAAACATAATGTGTTTAAGTCTTGTTTAATTCTAGTCTTGAGTGCTTCTACCCACATTCTAAATAATTTGGGTTCGTCCATTTGTAGCTTGCTGTCGTCCTTTATGTATTTTTTCCTGAAAGCCTTACAGAGACAGTTTTCTCCTATTGTCTTGGAAGGTTGGTTTTTCTCTCTTTGCCATCTTTGGGAGAGAGAACTGGGAAAACACTACCGGGTTCTCTCCTTTTCTGTGAACCTGGAGCCTGTAAATGAAAGGTGGCCATCTGGTATTATTGCATTTTTATAAGCAGAAAATTGTTCCCTGGGAATCAGACTTTCTTCGTAAAAATGTATTTTTAATCACAGATGTTATATGCTATATGAGTAATCATAATTTTCTTCTGTTTTTATCATAATTTCTTACATTTCACATTAAAAAAGAAATGAAATCGCATTTCCAGGTATTCTGAAAATATTAAAATTCTAAAGAAGTAGGGAAAAGAGAAAGAGGGAATGCCTTAGAAAAGCATATCCAAGCTGAATTTTTCAGTTGTTTCAATTTTTCGAGGTAAAATGCGCTCAATCGATCCTCAGGGTTCAGGCTGGACTCAGGGCATCTGGGGAAGGCTTGGCACACAAGCATCACTTAAAAAGGTGAAGGGATCCACCGTGCAGAGCTCGAGGGTAGTGTTCAGAGGGCTTTCAAGGACCCGAAGGTGTCAAACTCCAATTTACTGAAAGGGCAGGTGACAGAGAAAGCGGAGCCACTGCAGAGGGATGGGCGGGACTTGCTCAGCGCGCAAGAGCAGCAGAAACCCCACAGCCCCGTCGAGGAGGGGAGCTAGGTGTGCACAGCAGTATCTCCGTCAAACATCAGACCAGGCAGAAAAAGACTCCGTCTGAATGGAATGAAAACACTGAGGTTGAGAACAGGCAGGTGATGTCAGAGTCGAACAACAAATTCCAGTTGGTTCAGCTCTTGCAGCTCCCTCTCCGTCGTCCAGCTTCCCTTGAAGTACCTCTAGCAACAGCGAGCTTGGTCCCCACCCAGGTTACAGGGTGCCTGCTCTGGGCTCCGGCCATTCTCCTTCCCTGGATGGAAATCTGCCCCCCAGGACCCAGCGGTTCTAACTGCGCCCTCAACGTACACACGAAGCTCTCCTTCTCCACGTGAGCACCCGACAGCAAGTTAAAGGATGTCACCTCCCCAAGCGCCCTCTCCTTCAGCTAAGCGCCCTCAATTCCCTCTGCTGTTCTCTGGGTGTCACCCTCCGCTGGCCATTTTCTGGTTTGTCAGTGTCCCCTTCACGACGCGGCTCCTCAAACCAGATGACATTCCAAGAATGCCCAGGGACAGCCCAGCCACCTGGGTACCGTGCGTTTGCCACGGCAGCTCTAAAATCGTCTTCTTCTCCCCGCTAAGTCCCTCTGGGCACAGTGCTGTCCCCCAGCTCCTTCTTCTTGGACTCGTGTAATTGATTTTTTTGAACCTAAATGCACGAGCTTGTATTTAACCTTCATTTTATTGGTTTGGGCTCAGAGTTATAGCCACTTAAATAATGAGAATAACTTACACTTAATTATAATTTTCCAGCGATCCAAGTGCTTTAGCATATGCTACTAGAATGAACTTTGATTCTCTTATTTACCATATCAGCTCTCCCTCCTAAATTTCCATCATCTGGAAATCTGATTAGCAGGAATGGCAACAATTATCACTGATAGATAAACAGGTTGAACAGCAAGGAACAAAAGGCCCAGCCCTGTGAAATACGCCCCCCTTCTTCCCACCACATTCTAAGGAGACAGACAATGGGCAGCGCCAGGACTCCATCTGCAAGATAACCGCAAAGAATGAAAAGTGCAATGAAGAGAAATCAAGCAACGTAGGAAAAGAGAAGCGGCTGGTCGGAGGGGCTTTATAGAGCTGGTGGTCAGAGGACCCAAGCAGAGACCTGAGGGAGTGTGGAACACGCAGTGCACCCAGGAGACCAGGAAACACGCCAATGAATGAATCGATCGACTTCCTGCTTTGTTGCAAAGAGAATTTCAGGCAATCAATTTTCGACTTGGTTTTGTTCTCCTAGCTCTCAACTAATTCATAATTTGCTTCTGAGTCAACAAACACTGAATAAGCACCTAATACAACGCTTGGCCCATAATGCACGTTTTAATGAATATTGGTTGAATACGTGAAAAAATACACCATGAAAGATTGTGTCCAATGCTTGCTAAAATTAAGAAACACTATGTCAAGACCATATGACAAGGCTTTATGTTTGCCCTGAGATACCACTCACCCAGGCAGTCCTAGGGGTGTAATTAGATTGCTATCAATTGGCTGTAGCCCAGTTAAGACAGCCCTCAGGCTATTTGCGTTTTTTGATATAGAAGCAATGATTCCACAATGATAGAACACACCACTGGGTTACAAATCTCTAGCCTCTAGTACCCATTTTTCACTAATCTCAGAAAAAAGAAATATGGTTAGCTTGGTATAGCTTGATGCTGGGGAACTCATGTTGGGTTATACAAATCATATTATTCTCTAAATCTTCACATATCACCTGTTGAGTAACCTGCTCCAGAATTTTGGCAATCATCGTTTCACCAGCCTACGCTTTTCGGAAACTACTTTTTAAAAAGATATTTTTGAAAGTTGGCATTTCCTTGCCTCCATTTTAGCACCTCTCCAGATTGACAAAGTTTCTCCACCATTACTGATTGATCGAGTCTACAAATGCTTTCAGCATTCTGAGGCGATCTGTCTGCACCTGGGGAAATGAATTCTGTAATTAAATTAATTACTGATTGATGGAGCAACTACCATGCACCAAGAGATAATCAAATAGGAGAAAGAGAGATGGATGAGGGAAAGCATGAAAGGAATAAGGAATATAACCTGGCTCCTGTCCTGAAGATGGACAGACTAGATATTGAGACATAAATAAGATACACTGACAGATGTTGAAATAATCTAGTCTGACAAGTACTAGGATATGCACGGGTACCAAGTGTTCAGTGCGTGCGGGGAGGGGCTAAGCAGTGAAGGACAAGTAAAGGTCACAGTGGACGTGTGGCAGGTCCCGGGGCTGCAGGATGGATGCTCTGGGAGAGTCTGGGCCAAGGGGTGCTTAGGAAACTGAGGCCCTACAGGTTCTCAATCCCGGAGGGGCTGGGCCAGCTTTGTGCTGGAGAGAGGGAACGTTCACTTTGTGGAGGCTTAACTGGAGATGAGGGCATGTGGGCCTGGAGCTGCAGGGCTTTCTCATTCTCTCCTTTTCCACATGGAGTTTTCCTTTGCCTATTTGAGAACACTTTCTTTTTTCCATCGTAAAGAAATTCCGTCTGGTGTCCTCTAAGCAGATTTACCTTGGTGAGGTTTAGGATTAGCATTTTAATTGAAACACTTTTTGCTTCCAAAAGTGCTCACTTTACATGGTTACAACCTCTCCCTTTCCTCCATCATTGCATAGTATTGATCAAGGTTTTTGTTTATTTAGCAGACACTTGTCTTCCTCTGGCTGCAACTAAGGTCAGGGGTGAGCTTTAATTTAGTCCCTGGCCAAATCGTCACCAGTTCCAATGAGTAAAGGATGAACAACTGAGCTAACAATATGAAAAACGTATTTTGACTACGATTATTTGTAAAAGCCACACAATGACTGAACTATGTGTGCGTGTATGCACGGACATACGGAGATTTCAGGAGGAAAAATGTTGATGATGGAGGCTGTTCCCTAAACCCTCCCAGGTAACATAACCGTGTCTTATCGAGAACTAATCAGCAAGAATACTTACAGGATAAACTAAAAGGAGAAAATATTAAATATTAAGGAACTAGAAAAAAATGGAGATATATTAGCTTTCAGACTAGCCTCTCACTCCTCAATCACTCCCTTGGATTATACAGACAGAAATTAGAGGCCAGTTTTCAGGAATATAGACTTTTCAATGATGAAAATAGCTAAATGATGATCATTTCTAACTTCTTATTGAGGATGAACATTTCACATTTCTATTGTCCTGTTGGAAGCTGGGTGGAGGGTTGAGTTTGATTTAGAAGATATAGGGACAGGAAGAAGGGAAAATTTTTCTGCCCCAACAAAGACATGATAAAATACTGCAGCAGAACAGTTTAAGCGCCATTGGAAAGGTCTCTCCATGGGGGACTCACCTTCTCTTGGCATAAATAGTTAGCTCAGGGCTTGGTTGATTAAAAACATAAAACACTCTTCCCTTTGCACTAAATCTCTGCTCAATCAATCCCCTGCTCTCCTTCTAGCCCACTGGACACAACACAAAGGCCTCTGGAGGAGCGGAGATTCCCTCTCCGGGGACACGGAGGCACTGCCTCTTCCTTCCTCCCATCCATCCCAACCTCTCACTGGGAAGTGAGAGACTGGTCTGAATATGGACTATGGTTTGGGGCAGTCAGCTTAGTTGTCAGTGTACCAAGGTTTCCTATAATTCCAGTGCATTTTGTCTAAGTGGTTGTATACCCCTTCATTAGTGACAGAACATTAAGGCCACGGTCATTTATCTAAAATTTATCTTGTCCTAAGAAGTCTGTGTAGGTTATGTGTAGGTTAGAGCAATCGAGTGGTACAGAAAGACCCTGGGCTTAGGAGTCAGACAGACCTGGCTCCTTCTCCTCACTTAGGAGGTGAGTGATAACAGGCTAGTAACTTCATCTTTTGGGAGCCTCAGTTTTCTGATCTGTAAGGTGGGGATAATATTAGGTAACTCTTAAGAATGTCATGAGAATCAATTGGGACGATATGAGTAGAGCCCTTAGTATAGTTAATGGTGCACAATCAACTTTTGAGAAATGGTTGCCATTCTTAGTTCTATTACTGATTTTCAGCAGCCTTGGGATTCAACTACTAGCCAGCAGCCGAACATAAAAGAAAGTCTGTCAAATACACATACGCTGTTAGGGACTGAGTCTAAGTAGTTCTGCTCCAATATTGATTTAAAAAGAAAGAAATCCCTCCTGACTAGATTAAATGTAGTGAACTTCCAACTTGAACATTCCAAGTGAGCAGGTGTAGTCTGGCAAGTGGTGTTATTACAGTAGAACTGAAAAGAACAAGAGGAACGAGCCTTTCCAAAGTCAGGTTTGTGCTTTTTGATTGGCCAACATGGCATTTCTTCAGGCTCAGAGCTACCTGCCTGTGATACACGCACTGAATTCCTAGGTCAGCAGTGACCACGGGTCAGAATCTACAGACTCATTCGGAGGAAATGGCCATCTGAGGGCTACCCAGTCCTCCATCTGTGAACTGACTGGACTTGAACAAGAGGAGCTCCTAGTTCTCTTTCAGCTGTACAAAGGACTTCCCAATTCTCTCGTTCTGGAAATAGTAAAGATGGACCTGGAGAGGCAGTGGTTAGACTTCCTGTTCTCCCCCGACCCCCCATCCCATTACATAAGTAGCACATAACAGGTGGAGAACCCTCTAAATGAATAATCTGATGGAATCCATGATTTCCCCAACTCTTTGGCTTCTAAGTCAAAAGAAGAGCTTCCTTGCGATTGTTAATGATGTGAAACGGTAGACAACGTGGGAAGAAATGACGACACCTATTCAGAAGACTGTGCACTTCTGGAGGGCGGATGGCGATGATTAGGTATTGTGCCAAGGACGAGCGAGAATCGGTTCTATTCTTCACCCACTGCCGGGGGGTGGGGTGGGAATCCAGTCCCCATTTGGAGTTAAGCAAAGCCCTGAGAGCTGGCTGCCAAAGGAGAGGCAGACAAATTAAAGCCTCTTTCAGGGAGAACCAGACACCACGCTAAGTTTCAAAAGCGGAAAACCAAACATGCAATTTGATGCTCTTTTCACTGCTTAAGAGGAAAAAGCGAAATAAACAGAACCAAGGACTTCAAATTTAACATAACAATTCGAGGAACCTACATCCTTTATCTTTCCTCCAAAGGAAGGCAAGCCCCTTTTTGGTGATGTTTTCCAGTTTGGGGCGTGTGAGTGTTTATGCTTATGGAAAGCACTGATGATGATGATGATGATGACGACGACGACGATGATCTTTGTTATGTAACAACAAATTAATTTGCTCTAAATTAAAAAGAACCTCCTCTTTAAACAAGTCTCGAAAATGCTACACGTGTAGCAGCTCACAACAAGTAAATCTCAGCTTTGCTTTCATACACACACACACACACACACACACACACACACACACACACACTGCACGAAGCAATCTTGTACCAGGTTTTCCTTATTTTTCTTTACTCGCTCCCTGCTCAGGGGCCCCACGGGCTGCAGGACTGGTAGTGTAGCTGCAGCACCCCAAGCACTCTAAGTGATGGAGTCCCCCCCATCATCCTGCTCCCAAAAGAACACCAGACCTTGCAGAGACTAGATCAGCAGTCCCTTTCCCAGAAGCACTGCTTGCAGGGGGTCAAAGCCCCGTTACAGCACCCGGGCTCGGCACCTGGGCCCTCTCGCTCTCTCTCACATTCTCTCTCTCGCCCTGCGGACCGGGGCAGCGCGCACCCTTCCAGGGATTCCGCCCCTCAAAGTCATCAGCCTCCAGCTGGCAGTACTTGCCTCTGGCAGTCAGCCTGGCACAGGTGCTCCCCTCGCTTTTGTGATGCAGGTGGAGTTCTCACCGGCCCAGTCGCACTCCAGGACCCCCTAGGACTGTCCTTTATCGGCGGCGGCAGCTGGAACTCCTGCGGGCGACTGCCGGCCCGGGTTTGCAGGACCCAAGCCCGGACTACGGAAAGGCAGGTGAAGGGAGGGTGGAAAACACGGACTGGAGTCCTAGGCTGGCGGCACAGATCGGACTGCGCGGAGACACCGCGCCATTCAAGGAAAAGCCTAATACATGGACTGGAGTTTTTAAAAAATATAATTTAACTTGCAGCCTCCCGCAAGTTGGCAATAGACGCAGCACAGGAGTGAGTCTGCCTCTTCTGGGGTTTGGGCTTGGAGCCGACGCCTCATAGACTATCTGGGTCAGAAACTTCAGATACTGCTGATCTTCAAGGAGGGCTTTGAGAGCCTGGCCTTTTGGGGGAAACCTTTTGTCACTGACCGTTTGTTTCTTCCTTGAAAATGATGTCTGTTCTTGTTGTGGATGGCATGAGTCACGGGATTAGTGTGGAAAGGATGGTTGGGTTTGATGCTCTAGACAGGAAAAGAACCTCGGGGCCTGGTTCGGGAGGGATTTTGTCTGAGGGACATTTGGTAACTCTAGGATCTGGGAAAAGAAATTTAACGTTTGCTGACTTTCCTTGAACCCCGAGTGGCCTTCTCTTGCCTCCCAGTCTCGCTGCAGACTCGCATGGTGACCCCCCGCACGGCCAGGTGCATCCTCTTCACCCTGAGCGCGGGAGTTACCTGTCTAGTACTCATTTGCTGAGCATGGGAAAGCCCACCTGCTGTTTTTTCTTCTCCCACTTTCTCCTCTCTTCTCCTTTGGGAAGGGTTAAATCATCCCACGCTTTCCTGGAGCATCTCAGTTTTCTGGAATGCTATAAATCAAGTATTTTTCTTTTGTATATATGTTGTTTCTCAAAGAAAGAGAAGCCAGGAGCGGTAGGAAAGAGGCCACAAGATGCTTACTCAGATCAAGGGGTAGCAGCTGAAGCCTTTGGCAGCATGAACCTTGCAATGCCTCCTGGTCCAGCGGCAGGGAATGGTCCCTCCCCCCCAACTACTGGGCATGTCAGAGAGAGGAGTTTGCAAAGGGTAGTAGGTACGGTGGGAGGGGAAGTGGGAGGAGGGAATATTTTGGTCATGGGAGAGAAAATTAGGAAGCTACAACTGACCTTTACAAAGGGCCTTGCTAGTCTGTGTTTACCCACTGAAGGACAAGATGACATGCCTGCTTCATCTTGATTTTCTAATAGATCACATGTGCTGCAAAAAGGATTAAGATCCACAGAATGATACATCATATCAGATTATAAGTGCCAGAAAGCAAAAACTTTAGAAGAAATCGCCCCTTCTTCAGTATGTACTTAAATATACAATCTTTCAAAATGCTGTACCTAACATATTGTGTGTTTCCATTTATATGACATACTACATTCGGGGAAAAGCAAAAATATAGGGACAGAAAACAGATCAGTGGCTCCCAGGGGCTGAGAGCAGAGGGAGGGGTTGCTTACAAAGGGAACAAGGGAAGTGAGGGGGATCTGTGTGCTGATTGGGGTGTTGGTTACCTGAATATGTATGTTTGCCAAAACTCATTGAACTCTACACTAAAAGGGGTGAATTTTACTGCGTGTAAATTAAAGAAACTAAGAAACAAACAAAAACCATGTTGCAGCTATAATAAAGATTAAATCAATCAAGTTTAAGGACTTTTAAAAAAGTTCCTGTGTTGCCAACAAACACATGAAAGAATGCTCAGCATCACTAATCATTAGAGAAATGGAGGTATCACCTCACACCAGTCAGAATGGCCATGATCAAAAAATCTACAAACAATAAATGCTGGAGAGGGTGTGGAGAAAAGGGAACCCTCTTGCACTGTTGGTGGGAATGTAAATTGATACAGCCACTATGGAGAACAGTATGGAGGTTCCTTAAAAAACTAAAAATGGAACTACCATATGACCCAGCAATCCCACTACTGGGCATATACCCTGAGAAAACTATAATTCAAAAAGAGTCATGTACCACAATGTTCATTGCAGCTCTATTTACAATAGCCAGGACATGGAAGCAACCTAAGTGTCCACCGACAGATGAATGGATAAAGAAGATGTGGCACATATATACAATGGAATATTACTCAGCCATAAAAAGAAACGAAATTGAGTTGTTTGTAGTGAGGTGGATGGACCTAGAGTCTGTCATACAGAGTGAAGTAAGTCAGAAAGAGAAAAACAGATACCATATGCTAACACATATATATGGAATCTAAAAAAAAAAAAAGGTTATGAAGAACCTAGGGGCAGGGCAGGAATAAAGATGCAGACATAGAGAATGGACTTGAGGACATGGGGAGGGGGAAGGGTAAGCTGGGACAAAGTGAGAGAGTGGCATGGACATATATACACTACCAAACGTAAAATAGATAGCTAGTGGGAAGCAGCCGCATAGCATAGGGAGATCAGGTCGGTGCTTTGTGACCACCTAGAGGGGTGGGATAGGGAGGGTGGGAGGGAGGGAGATGCAAGAGGGAAGAGATATGGGAACATATGTATATGTATAACTGATTCACTTTGTTATAAAGCAGAAACTGACACACCATTGTAAAGCAATTATACTCCAATAAAGATGTTAAAAAATAAAAAGTTCTTGTGATGTTACTCCTCTTCCTCCTTCATCCTAGAAGGTACTGCAGAGTATGATTAAGAGCCTATTCACTGTGGAGAAACCACAGACCTAAGCTTGGAATTTAACAGTGAAGTGTCCTTAAAATCCAATCTACAGCATATCCTCTGCATGGTGCAGGGCCAAGAGCTGGCTATAAACACACAAAATCCAATCCTTTTTATTCTGTGCAGCGATAAGTAGAGATTTCTGTGTGTGAGATTAGAAAGACCTGAGAGTAAGGCTTTGGAGAGATGAGTAAGAAGCAGATAAGAATGGTCAGATTTTGGAAGAAGGAGCAGAGGGAAAGGCCTGCTGATTCTGAAAAGACCAAACAAAAATAATCCGGTGACCGGAAGCAGTGGTTCCCAAACCTGGCTTCATATCAAAATCATCTGATTCCCAGCAGGCCTGGGTAGGGTCAGAGAATCTGCATTTTCAAGGAGTTCCCTGGTTATTCTTTGTAGCTGCCCAGCACCAGTGCTGGGAATGTGAGTTTGGGAACCACCAACTTAGAGCAACAAATCATCTCCTAGGAGAGAAGGAAAGTCCTTCCAGGCTCGGAGAAGAAACAGCCTGATGTTCCTGGTGCAGAGGCAGGCAGGGCATCAGGGGGAGAAGGGTCTTCCAGGATGTGCGGGGGGAGCGCTTTCTCTGGGGGCTGGAGTGACGCTTCCCAGGGAATCAGAGGGCAAAGCAGAGGAAGGTGACCGGAGGTCGTGTGTCCAGCAGGGGACCTGGCCAGGTTTAGTGAGCGTCCAGGTGCAGCACCAGGGAAGAATGAGGGCAAATCCAGGGTGTCCTCCAGTGCTGTTTGTCAGTAGATTCCCCTGCACCCAGCTCAGTGCCTGGGCCAGACAATAAACATTTGCTGACTGAGCGAACACATGAATGCATCTCAGAGAGTCACCTTCATCCCTCTACCTGAGCATGTAAACCCAAAAACCACCCTGGGAGAGAGAGATTATTATCCTTCCTGACTGGAGCACCGTCATCGCTCAGAGAAGTGAAGTCATTTACCCAAAGTTTCACAGTTAACAAATGCAATGGATGTGTTCCAGAAAGAGGAATAAAGATAAGCCTGGTAGGTTTCTTTCCGCACTACTGGGATTCTGGCAATGAACTTGAATATTTTACATTTGAAAACACCTGAAAAATGATTTCCTAGTAAGTGATTAAGTTTTAAGGTCAAAACCAGTAACTTTAAAGTGTTCCCTAAGGGCCACTTTAATGTTCCTTAAAGTGGGCATTAAGGAATGTGAGTATCTATGTTGGATTCAGGTTTTACGGCATTTAGGTCCTCAAGGATGGCTCTGGACTGGAGGGAAAATGGGAAACTTGCCCGCATTTTTTTTTTTTTTTTTTTTTTTTTGTTTGCCGCTAGGAGTTGTTTAAATGACTTAACACTTGATTTGAAATATATCTCTTCTTTTTGACTTTTTTCTTTTTTAATCAACCAAACAGGAAGTGTGGGTTAGATAGGAGCCAGTCAGTACTCACAGACTGCCCACTGGAAAATCTCTTATTAAAACAACTGAAACTTGAGAATAAAATACCACCGGCACTATCGCTTGTTAATAAAAGATGCCTCTGAGAATTGTGTCAACCTCTGCACGTTTGCAGCCCTCCTCCATCACCAGTGTGGGGTTTTCAGCTCCTTTTGTCTGGATAAAACTTCCATATTCCTCTCGATAAAACTAGATTAAACTGTATTAAATCACTTCATTAATATCACCATCTTATTCAGTAAGGACTGGAATAAAGCTATTAATTTTTATAAAATTATGTTTTCATATAAAGTCTGTGAAATTAGAACCAATCAGACACAGTTTTGATATTGGATTCAAATCCAATATCAATATTCTTTAAGTTTTTGTAGAATGAATGAATAATGAGTCTAGTCTCATAAGGAAAGGCAGATATTGAAACCAAACAATTTAACAATGCCGAGATATACAGATACAAGTGCAGAAAGACAGACATGAATACAAATGGGCAAGCAGGGAGAAAGGGAGTGGACCATTCTCCCCTGCCTTTGTGTTGGCAGCTGCATGAGAGATAAAGGAGTCTCAAGCCAGAAGAAGCTGAGCGCCAATTTGTTCAAATCATGAAAAAAACGTTAAAATAATTTAAAACTTTAGAGAATACTCCAGTTGAATGTATCAAAAAGGCTAAGGTAATGTTAAATAAATAAAAATCTATAAAGCTTATCAAATTGTCTCTAAATATAAATAAGAGTCACTACAGGGAAAGAAAGTGCCAGTCGGATGCATTAGGAGGCAGTTTTCTTTTCCATTTTTTGGGAGTCTGTTAGCTGGGAAGCGGCTACAGATTGATACCAGCCTTCACAACTCAGTTTCAGGGCGTTGCTAATATCTGCCTGATCTCCTGTCACCTGACACGTGATGATGAGCGAGGTGTGTATGTGATACCGCAGCTGGTCCCACTCCTTCCTGGTGTCTGGGAGGCCTCTGGTCTCTGCTAGAAGGCGTGCGCTCAGAGCTGCAGGAGCAGCAGGGCCTGGCGACGGTCCCCTTCCCCCGGGGGTGTGAGCCCTGGCGGCGGACCAAGCAGCAGGAACCCCCACTGCTCTGCTGGACTCCCCGCCTTCACTCCCAGAGGCAGAAGGTTCTTCCCAGCGGCCCGGCTGCCAGCTTTCATTCTCTTTTCCCTTTACCGACTTGTGGGCAGTGGAGAGGAGACACACTGTGGGACGAGAAGGGTGGCCTTGTCTTTTCTCTGATATCACCTTGAGCTGCGGGAGCCCTTTCCTTCTCGGCCGCTCCCATGGGCTTTGCTGGGTCGAGCTGCCGTGTTAATTGTATTTTCCCTTAGTTGGCAGAATACAAATCAGCTTCGTCATGGTTCTGTTTCCTCCAGACCCAGTGCAGCTGAGAGGGAATTTGGCCAAGTGCAGACACGAAGACCAGGCGCCCTGGCTCCTGGCGCCTCATCTTTGAGTGATTCCACCTCAAAGGTAGATGGATGGACAAAGGGACGTTGGTAGGATCTGCCAACGCCGGCCTGGGGGGTAAAGCAAGAGTCTCAACATAAATAAAGCAGTGTTTTCCTGGCTGTGTCTTTTCAGGAGCCTCTGTCTCCCCAGCTCCCAAAGTGTCCCCAGCCATTGCTGGGATCCCCAGGCAGTGCCTTGTGTGGCCAGGCCTCCCGTCTGGTGCCAAGGGCCTGCTAACCTCTCTCTCCTTGGGTATGAAGGCAGTGACGGCACCTCTGGGGCCTGGCAAAGACGTGCCCGCCCTGGTGCTCGATGCTGGTGCAGACCCTCTGAGCCTGGGCGCCCTCTGCCATCACAGCCAAGCTGCTGGTGCAGCCTGGCGTCCCTTCTCCAGAAGCAACACAACTGCGGGGCCACCAGCGTGGGCTCTCTATGACCGCCGACATCCTTTTCCTGACATTTCTGGAGTCTCTTATGAAGGCCTGCAGTGCTGCCTGCCGCTCCGTTGCCTGCCGAGTTTTTCGCAGCAAATCTCCCTCTTAGCTTGTAGTCGTTTCCCGAGGACTTACGACGTGTTAGGCCACTCGACAGACAGTCACCACCCTGCACCCAAAACCTGCGCTGCCCTCAGTCATGAGAATGGGCTTCTTATGTCGTCCTCTCTTCCCTTGAATGAGTTCTGTCCCCAGATGCCCTGTGATCACTCAGGGAAACAGACTCTCGAACTCACACCTGCCTTTCCCCAGACATGCCTGAATCCTGGGTCAGGTGCAACTCAGGAATCTCTGCTAAAGAAGTTCATGGTCACATCATTCATCTCAGTGGGAACGTACAACGTCCTCCAAATGACACTAGAACGACTGCTGTGGGTTGTCAGGCCCATTATTATGAACATGACATACGCTCGAGCAAATGCTTGTAATGCTGAGAATAACTGAACACTAATTTTCAAGGATGGAGAAGACGGATGCAATGGGAATGTTTGAGCAGAAGTCAGGGCAGCCTCAGACACCAGCCAGTTACGGGACTTGAGCAGCCCAGATCTTTCCCCGGGGCCTGATTTCCTCTCTTGCAGAACGAGGGGTCTGGATGATCTGACCTCTAAGGTCCTTTCCTTCTTTGCCATTCATGCCTCTGCCGGCCTTCTCCACTGAGTGTGCGACAGGGGTACTCCTCTCACACATGGCGGGACAGGGCGGCTCTGGCCGTCCACCACCTGCGTTCCTCCCCTGGGTCCGGTGGACAGAGAACCCCGCATCTCCGCACGGTGCACAGGAGACTTCCAGACGTCTCTGCTGGCTGCGGGGAGGCTTTTCTGCTGGGGCCCATGTTTTACAACCCGACCAGTAGGAGCCACTTTCCCTTTGTCTGGTGGCCTCAGTGACATCATTGAACTGGATTTCTGGAATTCAGGTTGAATTCGCCCAGGTAAGTGATGCTGTGTGTGGTTTCATGGCAGTGAACCTGGCAGCCTTTTCCTAGCCTTTTTCATGCCCTTCTGTTCAAATTTCCACAGGAGGAAAAGACACCAGAATGTTCCATAAAGCCCTCCCAGTCACCCTCACCTGATAAATGAGGGGAGGGGTGGCCTGAACTCTGACCTTCCGTGATCGGGGTCAAGTGCAGGCTACACAGGTGCGTGTTCAGTAGCATCCGTGTCCACATATGCACAGGCACACGCACACGCACGCGAGCGTGCATACACACACACTGGTGTAGAGCAGAGACGCTCTGACCCAGGAGCTGGGACCTGGGTTCTGGTCAGAGAGCTGGCATCAGCTGCTGCTTCTCCTCTGCTGGGTCAACCTCGCGTGGCTCCCGTGCGGACCTGGGACCCAAGGCCCCTCCAGCTTGAACATTCGGACTTGCCTTGATTTCAGATGATGATCTCATAGCCTTTATCTTTAAGTTGCTCAAAGATTTGTGTTTCAGATTTGGGTGTTCTGTCACGCTAGGAAGCCCTGCTCCTCCACACAAAGCTGTGTGGAGGGAGAGGTTCGTCACAGAGACACTTGTTAAAAAATACCGAACACCCAGAAAGGCACGGAGATAGAAGGTTAAGGAAGTTACGTCCACGTAATGGAATACTGTACAGCCATCTCGACATCAAGCACTGTAAAATAATAATATCAGGTCGGCTACCATTCACTAATTAATCCATTTATCCTGTATGTGGGGGGCATCTGTCATGGGTCCTGTGCTGGGGTCAGTCCTGGGGTCCAGGACGAGCAAAGCAGACAGAGCCACACGGCGCTTACTCAGCGTTGTTAGATGCTGCTTTGTGTGCTAAAAGCATCACATGCTTCATTTTGTTTAATTTTCTCAACAGCCCGATGAGGTGGGTCTGTCGTTATTCCTCATTTTCTGGATGAGGAAACCCAGGAACAAAAAGCTGACGGGTAGCAGAGCAGGGATTTCCACGCAGGTTTATCTGATTCCTATAGATACACTCTGCTTCCTCAACGACGTTTACAATTCCATTAAAATTTTGTATGAGGAGTATGTCAAAGTCCATAATTACAAGCACACCATTTTACAAAGGTGCTCTTAGGAGGGTCTGGGATTCTATTTCATGCTTGATTTGAACCCCCTTTCTTTTTCTGCAGATTTACAGTTGAAACAATTAGGCCGACAAACTGTTTTACATCTACCATCCCCCCGTTTCTAACACTGATCCCCACAGCATCGTTCAAAAAAGGACAAACAGCCTGAGATAAATTGGTGGCCTGGTTTAATTTTAAGTGACATGAATCATGTTGCTTCTCTCTCTTCCCCCAGAGCCTATTTCAATGTCTGATTATAGTAATTTGTGAAATTTTTCTTATTTAGCAGGGAGAATTAGTCTGTTTTAGAATCCAGAACACGTCACTGTATTTTGCTACTAGCTAAATCCAGCTTACAATGTATTACCACAAAGCATGAACGTTGTGGGAATTCAGAAGATCTAGATCTAGATCCTTGCTCTAGATCAAGAGGCTTATAAAACAAACTGAGACTCATGCTCTAGATCAAGAGGCTTATAAAACAAACTGAGACTCATGGACATTTCCAGAACAGCCAGAGGCCCCTGCACTGACTGAGCAAATAATTCTTTTCTCTCTGAACTCCCTGTTTACAATCCATGCTCCCTCTAATTGTGAGCAAAGCATCATATCATGTCATATTATCTGAAGAATAAAATATGAAGGTGGAACATATAAAAACTGGAATTTTGTGTCATAAGCAAATAAAACTTACATGGTTTAAAGATACATGTGTTTAATGCTATGCAGTAGTTGTGTGATTAAGAACAATGGTAGTAATTATGATTTTTACTCAGTTGAACCAAATGTTTATAGGGCTTTTTTTCCTCTCTCAGTTTGTCATAATTTTACCAGGTAAAATGTGATCCTTCTACACATATATTTTAAAATACAAAGACTCTGGATTCGACTCAACTACTAGAGCAATTTCCCCCATCTTTCCTCTTTCCAGTCCCTAGACTGTGCCCCCCATTGCAGCTTGGAGCTTGGAGTTTTTTCACTTGAGCGAGTCTTCCTTTCCTGTAAGGGGGGTCCGGGTATGCAGAAACTCTGGGCACGTGGAGCGGCGCTGGAGGTTGGGTGGGTAAAGGCACAGTCAGAACGTGCTGGGGACCTTGCCATCCAGGACTCTATCTTTGCAGAAGGAGGAGATGGGGGATAGAAGAGACTTAAACTACTGCTCAGGCTTGGAAGGGGAGGAGGGGTCTGGAAGGAAGGACAGGGCCAGCCTAGGTGTCCCCAGACCAGGTCTCCAGCCACTGGGCAGTGTGTGCCCAGGCCCCGCTGTGGTCCAGCGCTGCAGCCCCTCCCCGTGACACTGGGTCAGTCGTGCCCCCAGGACCAGCCCGTGAGGATCTGTAACACCCTCTGTGCCTGGGAAAGAAGGCTTCCCACTTCTGCAGTTTCCTCCACTCAAGACAGATATCAGAAAGGGACACTGCCCTTCATTTCATAATCATAAATAAAGGGCTAAAAATGCCTGAGAAATAACAAATCTCAGCTTCTTCACACACTGTGCCATGGTGCCGTGAACCTAAAGTCATGATACAGCCCACACTTACCACCAGGAATTCGGTGATTATTTGCACCCAAACGTGTGCTTGCATGACTTCAACTATTTAATTTCAAGAAACAAATTATGGTGGGTTACTTAAAAAGTCTTTTACACTAAAGGTCAGTTAACCAATCAACATCTCCAAGAGCCACTGTCAGACCGTTCCTTGGCCAAGATGTAGGGGGAGAGAGCAGAGGGGTGTGGTGTGTCTGAAATTGTGGGCCAAGGTGGTCAAAGCATGCATAGGAGGTGAGCGGTCAGTTCCGCTTTCTCCTTCCTGCCCTCCCACACTTACTGAACGCTGTCATGTGCCAGGCAGTGTGCTGGTTACTGGGGAAGTTGTATCTAATGGGGGTTTTAGGTAAGCAGGCAGGCCATTCCATCCGCCCACCTTTCAATTCATATTGGCTGAGGGTCCCTCCTGGCGCAGATGCCGGCTGGCACAGGGAGTGTGGTGGTGACTTCAATTAACATGGTCCCACCTGGCAGGGGGTTAAGGGCTTGCACTGGGGAAGGAGCTCTGCGGAGGGGCCCTGGCCCAGCTTTGGGGCATCAGGGAAGGCTTTCTGGATGAAGGGATGTCTAGTCACTTGGAAGGTGAGTCAGAGGTAGTCAGGCATAAAGTTGGAGGAAGAGCATTCCAGTCAGAGGAAACAGCACACTCAGGGCTCAGGCGTGTGAGAGGAGGCGCGAGCACAGCACTCACCATGACTCCTGGCATTTTTGACTCCCATAGTCCAGGGGGTACTGCGTGGGGGGGCAACTGGTCACCCTCAAACCACCAGGAGCCTTGCCTCACGACCTTCCCCTTCGAATCCTCTTCCAGGACCCCCCTGGTCGCTAACCACACAATGCCACTGCCTGTGTGTTCACTCCCCGCAAGTTTCATGGGTCTTCTTCTCCATCCTCGCAGTAAAAGACTGTCCAGCGCTCGCCACGGAACCGGGGACACAGGACGTTCTCAGTAACCGTTAGTTGAATGAATAAAAGAACGAATGTGCTTCAACCACTCAGGACTTCCTGACGGTCCTGACCCCCTTTCTTGAGCCTCTGATGCCTCTCAAGTCTCTCTTCCTCTCTTCCAATCTGGGCCGTATAAAAATGGAGTTTAATTTTTTTAACTGACTAGCAAGAAACTTAACAATGACCCTGGAAATCTTTCAGCAGTTTCCAGAAACACCAGAGAATCCCAAGGTCATTAGACTCCTCAGTGCTAGGGAGCCTCTGGCGGGGGTTCTAGGCTATGCTCAGCGTTCCAAGTCCACCTGCAGATGGGGAAGGGACAGTCTCAGGATGGACCCTACCTCTCTCTCAAGCAGCACGGAGAGCACAGTGGTGGAGAAGTGGGTCCAATCCAATCTCCCTGGATGGTTTGGGTTTTTCTCAGCACATCACCACTGGGCCAGGTGGCCCGGAAGGCTTGAGGGAACCCTCTCTAACCCAGCCCTGTTTGAAGGGTAATTGGTCACCTCTGCTGTTTCCATTACCCACATCCTGAGAAAATGCTCCCTATGATTCCATGACCCCCAGGCCGATGGAGCTCAGAGAGACTGAATATACAACAGACAACATATGTTGTCATATGTGACAACAGAGCGTTGACCCATGACCAGCAGCCAGTTTGAGCAGTCAAACCACAACTTCTGTAGCCGTCAATCAACTTAACCAATAACTGCCAGCTTCCTTAATTTTTGCCCCCTTTTCCAACTGAGGACCAGCCAAAGAAAGCCAAATATGTTCCCCTGACCAATCACCTAGGATGCCTGGCTTCTCGCTAGCCTGATCCCAGCTTCCCCAGGCCAACAAACTCCAACCAGGGCATGCTTGAAGCCTCCCCTTTTCGCCACCGTAAAGCTTTCCCTCTTCTCCACCGTAAAGCTTTCCCTCTTCCCAGCCTACCTTTGAAACTCTGCCAAACACAAGTGATGGTCTCTTACTCACTTACTAAAGCAGTCTCTGAATAAACAACCTTTGCTTGTTCTCACTTGAGTGCTCTTTGTTTATTTCCGCAACACTTTTATTCTGGAAGGTTTTTTTTGTAGTACCTGGAATAGGATGTTTGTGGAAGTCAGAGTTAAAGGAGATACACCGTTCCTTCACAACTTTCTAAGACCCCAAACGCCTCCTATCAAACAGAAACAAGATTCCTCAAACAGATGAGCATTAAAACATCTTGGGAAGATATTCTACTCTTAAACTCTGGACCAGTGTTGGAAGATCCATGTGGGTGGACCCAGAGTTGAGAAGAGCAGGTTTCCATGAGAACGGGAGTCGGGAGGTGGCGAAGGGCTGGCTTTGTGATCCAGCGATCAGATGCTCTAATTCTGCTGTAACTCTCGAACTTCCATTCAATGGAAACCCATAGACATTGAGAAGTAATAAATAACTGTTAAATTTTCCTGCCCAGGTTAGGTGCCATGTGTGAAACAAAAGCAAATGCAGCGAGTATCTATTGCAATACCAGTTCCAGGAGACACAGGTAATCCCACTGTAGGGTTGGGGATAGTCCAACACCTGTGACTCAGGCGTCTGGAATTTGAAGTTGAGTGCTACATTGTTTCTCACCACTTCCACCGGGTGTGATTTGACTGGCCATGGGAAGGTGGAATAATGAGGCAATTTCTAACAGGGCTTTACTAGACAAGGTGTGTCAAACATCATTTTACAGTATCGTTCTCTCATTACACGGCGGTATTAGGCAAAAAATGCAGTGAGGGTGCTTGAAATGCAGCATGCTCACTGGAGGCAAAGCTCGGGGAGAGATCTTCACGCGTTAAGTCGAATTTTGAAATGCTGGAACAATTCTCCCTGGAAATCAATAAGCGAGTGCTATACGTGTTCGACCTCCACTTGTAACAAGGTAGAGAATGCAGCGTCACACAAGGCATCCATCTGGGCCCATCAACTGCAGGCCAGCCCACGCTGCCCAAGGGCCCAGCCCCCATGGCGAGAGCAACCCCCTCCTCAGTGGTGGCGTTCTTCACTCGCTCATGTAATCCACCTGATGGCTGGGCTACGCTAACGTCGGGGAGAGAGACCGACCCCGCCCCTCTGCACCGGATGCTGTGATGGTCGGAAAGCTGCCCCGAGCACACTGCACACCTGGCTCTCCCGGAGGTGGGCAGGTGGAGGGGCCCTAGGAAGCTGCCCTGCTTACGCAGGTGTGAATGTTAAAACTGTGACCCACATCTGCCAAAGCTCTATGGGGGTTCTTCATCCCTTTGTGTCCAGTTTATTTCCTTTCCTGGAAAGCTGCTTTCCCATTCCAATCCTTCCAAGAAGAGACCAGATTAGGAATGCCTGCTAGTTTGGTCAAGAATCACAGGACTGGGGAAGCAGGATGGCAGTGCAGATGCTACGAAGAGAGCCCTGAAGGGTATTAAGGGAATTGTATATGGAAACATATGCTTTTTTCTATTGGAGAGGACAGATCATGAAGACCATGTATAATTAAAAGATGAGGACCCATCTGAGGGAACCTCGCTGAGAGGCTAGACCTTCGATTTAGGCTCACACCAGATGATGCAAAAGGTTTCCAAAGGATGGTCCTGAGCTCCAAGTTCTCCCAAAGCATCTTAAAGACTGAGTCAGGCTACTGGGGTTAGTATAACATTTCTTATCCCTGGCTGCACATTACAATCACCTGGAGAACTTTGAAAAACCTGGACGCCTAGGTCCCACTGAAATAGGCTTTCTCCGGGTGCACTTGGGCATCTGTAGGATTTTAGAAACTCTCCAGGTGGCAGTAGTGTGCAGTGAGGCGTTCAGGCTGGACCAACGCTACAGGGTCAGTTCCACTCGGGGCATCCTCAGATGGTGAACAGAAGTCTATTGATGGATGTATGGCTTCTTGGTAGGATCCACCCATAAACCTCTCTTGCGCGCCTTCCATTCTGCGCACCCTAGGGCCGGGGAAGAACACAGCCTCCCTGGAGTTCTTGGCTGTGTGGAGAAGCGTGAATGCCTGCAAAGAACTGGGGTTCTAGGAGGGAGAAGAAAGAGGAGCTGGCCCTTGGGAAGGCACCTACCAGCTTTTGCCACGTGAGAGCAGATTTACTAATCCTGAGGTTTCCCCAAATTGCTAATTTTACGAGTTACATGTTTATATATTGCTATCTTAAAATCTGTTGTTTTGGGGTCAAGGCTTAAAACAAACAAACAAATGAAAATAAATCTGTTGGTCTGGGGTTATGAGTAGAAATGTGGGCACAAAGGGTAAATAGTTGGAGCCTTTGGGCGTCTCCTAGGCAACTTTCTCAATTAGATACTGAAACGAGTTTCTACCAGAACTGGGAGTAGCTTGAACGAGGGAGAGTTTCTCATGTACCTGCTTCTCTGGAATGTCCGTCCCAGACATCCTCTGGAAGGAGGGACAGCAGCCGATGGCCTTTGTTAGTTGTGACCTAAGTCCTTAAGTTAGAGAAACAAATGAAGTGAAAAGCTAGTTCTGGAACCTCAGGTTAAATCTATCCTCCTCTGTTTCTGAAGGTCACACGATGATAGGTCTTGATCACCTACTTTTACAACATCAGTAGGGCAACGTTTTCTTAGGAAACTTTAAAAATAAACAGACACTGAGGCTGCTGTGAAGGTGAAAAAATACTTCAAAATTGTATTGAAGAACGTTCTGTGCTACTCCTTTCTGAGGCTCTGGAATGTCACACGTAATGTCCATTTATTTCACAAGAATGACTTCACTCTGGGTCAGACTTGCCACCGGCTGGTGTGTAGCGTTTGCTCTGTATGGTAAAAGCTGACTCTGCAAAAATGAGGCAATGGGTCCTTTTGACATAGACACTTTCAATGGTTTCGACATAACTGAGGAGTACATGACACAAACTTTTAACTGTCTTCTCTGCCTGATTAGAATGGGTTATGGCTTCGTGAGACAATGGAAAATGTATATATTGTACTCTGCCCCTGATTTCTGGCGCAGAGCTCCTAAAACCCTTGCAATTTCCTAAGTGATAAGAGCACCAGGAGCATTTTATGTTCTAACAACACTTGGTCTTTGATCCTGGGCTCCAGACACAGAGTTCCTAAATCTCTTAGACTTTTCTGGGTGATAGCAGTGTCTTTTGTGCTAATGAGGTGACTCTGGGTGGGCTCCTGGATGGGGGCTGGTCACCAGAAAGACCAAGTCACAATTAGAAGGTTGGAATTTTCAGCCCCTCCTCCCATTCTCCAGAGAGGGGAGAGGGGCTGGAAATGGAGTTACAGCAATCATGCCCATGTGACGAAGCCTCCACAGAAATTCTAATCAGGGTTTGGTGACATGTGAGGTGCTGGGAGAGTAGTGTGCCTTTAGAGGACATGGAAATGCCACATCCCTTCCCACATACGCTGCCTTATGCATCTCTTCCATCTGGATGTTTATCTATATCCTTTATCATAACCTTTTTATAATAATCTGGTAAATATAAGTGACTTCTTTTCCAGAGTTCTGTGAGTCACTCTAGCAAATGAATTGAGCCCGAGGAAGGGGTTGTGGGAACCTCTGATTTTTAGCCAATTGGTCAAAAGCACAGGAGACAATCTGGACTTGCAATTAGCCTCCGGAGTGGGGTGGAGGAGTCTTGTGGGACTGAGCCTGTAATCTGTGAGATCTGACCCTGTCGCCAGGTAGACAGTGTCTGAATTGAGTTAAAGTTTAGGACACCCAGCTGAGGTCACTGAGTATTGCGTGGTGGGGAACCCCATCTGGTATTGAAACAAAGGACGACTGAATTTTTTTCCTAACACAGCTTCTCAACACCCTTAAATGTTCTGCTTACAATTCATTTCATTCATTCAACAAATGTTCTTGAGCACTTCCTCTGTGTCCCACTGTCACGGGTGCTGGGTATATGACATACAATGGAACAAAGAGACCAAAATCCCTGCTCTCATGGAACTTACATTCTAGTGGGAGGAGAAAGGCCACAAACAACTCAGTGAAATAGATAGGGTGCTAGGTGAGAACATGAGCTATGGAGAAACATAAATCAGGAAGGAGGGAGAGGGCATGTATACGGTAGGAGGTGCGTTTTAACAACGCTCATCACCTAAGGCCATGAGAAGGTGGTGTTGGAGTAGTGGATTCCCAGGGAACACCGGGACCCATTTCTCACCTGCCACTTCCTGGGTGGTTGCCTAGATTTGATGCCTATGATGCAGTACCTTCAGTTGGAAGACTAATGGGACTTCAGAGACATCTAAGTCTTCCTCTAGCCTTTAGAAACAGGCAGGCTGAAAAGGCTAACCCAAGGATAGCAGAGAGGGGAACGGCTAATCCAACCTTCTCCCTCTTACGATTCCAATGATTGATTTTACTCTCCTCTAATTTCTGGCCCTTAAAGGTTAGTGTTTTTAAGAGTTCACATTTATATAACACATACAGATGGTGACTGTCTTGATTTTGGTAAAGTGGATAGAAAATAATTCATGTGCAATCAAGGAAGAGGCATTCCCTCATAAAGAGTTAGATATAATCGTGATGATTCATCTATGGATAAAGAAGAGGAGCTCCAGATAAGGGCCCAAATAACAGGAATGCAATTTAATTCCTCCAGTATTAACTGGACGCTTTATATGGGTTCAGCAAGGTGAAAAGTAGGCACAGTGGGGTAATGAGGCAGCCACTTTCAAAAGAATTACCACCTCCTAGGATCATGCACAGAATAGATGTGTTAAAAAATAATGCAAGGGGCTTCCCTGGTGGCGCAGTGGTTGAGAGTCTGCCTGCCAATGCAAGGGACACGGGTTCGAGCCCTGGTCTGGGAAGATCCCACATGCCGCAGAGCGACTAAGCCCGTGAGCCACAATTACTGAGCCTGCGCGTCTGGAGCCTGTGCTCCGCAACAAGAGAGGCCGCGATAGTGAGAGGCCCGCGCACCGCGATGAAGAGTGGCCCCCGCTTGCCGCAACTAGAGAAAGCCCTCGCACAGAAACGAAGACCCAACATAAGCCATAAATAAATAAACAAATAAATAAAAATTAAAAAAAAAAAAAATAACGCAAGGAAATTCATGACTGGGGAGCCAAGTAGCACAGAAAGAAAGACCATGGATCTTTAAGCCAGTAGGTCCTGGGTTTGAACCATGACTGTCTCCATCACTTGGTAGCTACATGACCTCAGACAGTTATTTAACCTTCTAAACCTCAGTTTCTTGGCTTGTAAAATGGTGATAATATATCTGTCATTACACGGATGCTTGGATAGGCACCAGCATGGTGGTGATTGTCATAATAATGTCATTATTATCATTAGTCAATGAATGCCACCAGCAATTTGATGTATAAGACTCAGAGATGGGAGAGATTAGAATGGTTTGGCATATTTGAGGGAAGATTTCAGGAAGGAGGCAAGTTTCAACCTGGGGTTTGAAGGATGAGTAGACTTTAGAAAAATGGAAAGGGGTGTGTGTGTGTGTGTGTGTGTGTTCTCTGAACAAAAGTTGGAGGTGAGGAAAAAAGAAAAAAACAACAGTAAATGAGCTTATTTAGGCCACAGCTAGGAGAACAGCTTGGATGGAGGGCTTGGGAGTAGGAAAGGAGAGATAAGGTTGAATAAACTAATACATAACAGATTGTGGAAGCCGCAAAGGAATGTTGGCAACATTCTAGTGTATTGTTTTGTGGTATTGTAGTATCAGAGCAACACGTCAATTCCTCGATTTCAGAAAAAATGGTAAGGGACGTGCTGAAGTACAATTTTGAGAGAAGTCTATTTCTTTGGCATCTGGTTTTAGAGTTAAAATAAAATTTATTTACAAAACAGTTATACTAGAGAGATTACATCTAAGCATGTACACGTATACATCTAAAAGTATGTTTCTATTTTATACCCAAAATTTGGTAAGTTATGGCTGCCATGCTCTAGCAGGAATATTTTTTGTTGCACTTTTTTCTTGAGTTCCCCACAGAATGCACAAGGGTGTGGCAAAAGGGAGTAGAAATGTACCAGAGTTAGTCACAAGGCTTTTTCTCTTTTTGATGGTTTCCCCCAAAATTTCAAGAATTTACAGTTCTCTTGGTAAACCTCAGCTAGTATTCCATTGTGGTTTACAAATGATTACATACTTTTTCTTCTCTCTCTTTCCTATCTTCTTTTTTTTTTTTTTTTTTTTTTACAGAGCAACGTTTCCAGAATGGGATACTGCATCTAAAAACTAGGGAAATTTATTCTCAGCATGTCAAGAAAACATTGAGGTTTTTTTCCTGATAATTTGCATTGGACACATTTTGTAAATTCCCTCCACCTAGGATCTCAGGAGACTTTGCTCCTTTGCTGGGAGAATGGATCCAACCTATACATCAGCCCAACTTTGTTTTGGGAGCTATTTTGGATACAGTATGTGTATAGCTTCCTTTAAATGGGAAGTAACCATGGCTTGTTAACGATCTTGTTGGATAAATCTGATCATGATGATGTGCTACGTTCAAAAACCTCCTTCTTTGACTTTGGGAAAGCTACTCTCTTTCCCTCCTCCTCTGCCACCCCACTCTCAGCTTATCCTGCTGGCGGTATAACCATGGAGAGTTGAGTCAGAGCTGAACCCTTTCCTTGCTGTTTTGATAGGTTTATTTTTCTGGATTCTGAATCCTAAACCTTAAACACCTTGATTGGAATTCCTGCCTTCCTTGTGGCACTTCATTGTTTGAAAAACTTTCAAAACTCTAATCGAGAAACATACGTGCACCCCAATGTTCATTGCACCACTATTTACAATAGCCAAGACATGGAAGCAACCTAAGTGTCCATTCACAGATGAATGGATAAAGAAGATGTCTAGTGTCTTAGGTAAACTCTTCGGAAACAGCTTACAATGCAGCACCTTATAAAGAAGTTGTTAAATCAAATACTTCTTACTTTCTACCAGGTATTAAATTAATTTTTACATATGTCTTAGTCTAGACTGTAAGGGCTTTAATGACAGTCCCCGTGTCTGATTCACCTTTGTTGTCATTTCAGGGTCTAGCACAGATGTTTTGTATAGCAGGCACCTTAACAATTATTTATTAGTTCTCAGATCTCCATCTTGGACCCATCACTACCTGCTGCTTCCCAAAGTCCAGCGTCGAAGAAAAGAAGAAAACAGACAAAATTTCTAGAGAGACTCGGGGGAGAAATTGCATAGTAGCTCCTAGGAGGGCACAGTCATTAGCACCTCGAATGCAGATGGATCTGATAAGAAAGCTGGGGTCCCTCCCGCAGCTGGGGAGTGAAGGCAATGTGGTCACCCTCTCTGGCTGAAAGGAGAATGAGTTTACTTATATACACAATCACGAGCGCAGTTGTACGGAGCAGAACTGATGCTACTGGCAAGGCTTTTAAGATGACGAATGAAATGAACTTTGGAGATATTGAAAAGACAAAGGGCTTTTGTATCATAATTATTTCTGTACTGAGAGTTATAAAAATTTCCCTCTAATTCACTTTTATGGTAAACACATACGATCACCACATGATGATCTCTTCATCAGGGTCATGATCTATTTTGCCAGAATAAAATATGCAAGAGTCTTAATGGGATATAAAGGAAAAAGTAGTTCTTCATTACAGAGTGTCTTTTCCATGCATGGTTGCTGTCTAGCGTATTACAAATGCAAAGTCAACTCAATCAATATGATTTCTTATCTATGTTAATAGCCAATTCATCAGTCTCTCCAACCATCGACAAATAGCCTCCACTGACAAACAGTATCTTAGATAATAAATTCTTCAGGAATAGCCTATAATGCAATCAAAGCAGCATGTTATTAGGAAGTTATTAAAATAAATCCTTCAGCAGAAGAGGTTATAGCTCCTTTCCTAATGTTTTGATTACTGATAACTTGGAAAATGTAGGCCAGAGTTGGGAAGCTGAGTTAACAGAAAGAGGTTTTATTCTTTCAGTGTGTTCTTTCCTGACCATCATTCTGCTCCAGAGAAAGACAGCAATGTTCCCCTTTCCCTTTACCCTCCTGTAATAAATCCCCTTTGTCATATGGAGATTCAAACTCAAGAGTGGGATGTAGAATCTTGATGAGGCTGTAACTCCTAATGGAAGGAAATCCGTAATTACCCATTCGGACCATGAAGTCCATTTGCAGAGGTTAACAGTGTTCCTACAATTTAAACCACGCCATCTGCTTGGTTTAAAACTGAGCCGAATAGGAAGGCTTTTTTGGTGGGCGGGACTATGCAGGGTTATAAGTGTCCAAAGACCTAGGTGAGAACACTCAAACTAGTTTAGGGGGTTTGTGGTCCTCTCAGATGCACCGAACAATCTGATTCACATCCCACGCTTGTTCTTTGTTTTCTCAGATGCCTCCAGACTGTTTACCGCCTTTCACTAGACTTATTAGGAAAAAACCCACAGGAGCTAGGCAGATGGGTTATATTCATTAACATCCATCGTATTCACATTGACGGGTGTGAACACACACGTTGCTAATGAAATGAGAATGCGGAGGGAAAGGGGGAGGCTCAGCAAGCGGCAGCAGGTGACGTCATCCCAGTGGGGAGATCTTCATGACAGTTTAAAGAATGCGGAATGTGAGCTAACTAGCTCAAGTATCTTCCTCCGCAGGTGACTGGTCTGTAAGAAGCTCTCCTGATTCTAAGGGCTAGGTTCTCAGAGGAGTGGCCAGCTCAGAGACCTCCCAAGAAAAGCATCCCAAAAGCCGAAGGGTCTGATGGGCTTTGAAGAAAGACCATCCCTGCTGGACAAAGAAACAGTCTTCTGACCCATCACCTTGGCTGAGGATGAATTTACATGTGAGCTCAGGGCAACCAAAACTTTCTTTACCATTCAAGCAAACTTGTGCTTAATAAAATGCCAGTTGGTATAAAACCCAGGTGGGCTGTAATACTGCTTTGACACGAAGATCAGTAACAGGATTGCAGTTTACCTTGATGACATTGATTATTTTACTTATATGTACCCATCATCAGAAGAATAACACCACGAATTTAAAACTGCTGCTCCTCTATTTTCGGCAGGGAGAAGTCATCTATGGTTCTGCAACTTCATGTGGGATCTATGAAGTCCTTTAACAACCCCATCATGGCTTCCGAAAAAATGCAGGGCTGCCAAATGAGTAAGAACTATTCCAAGTAAACGGTTTCCCCCTTATAAAGGAAATGAAACCCTGAAGCACCAAATTTATTTTAGGTGGGAAATGCTACTCCAAATTTTTCCTTATTTATTTGCTGCCTTAAAGTGAATAATAACTGTCTTTTCTTGATGACCCTTAATAATATATACACCGGTGCCTGTGGAACTATTTAGGCTCTTTGCTCTTTTGCAAAATGAGATTCATGGATTTCTGACCTCTCCTATCTTACTGTTTATCTCCTCTCTTGCTGGTAAGCATCTAGCTGCCTGTTCTTACTGTAGTCAATGTGCCTGCCTCTAATACTCCACCCAGATCATTCTTCTAATTTGTGTTGGATCTTGGAAACCAGATAATGATTTCTATTAGAACTCTGCATAAAGTAAGCGTAAGTTAGGACCTGTGTGGGTACTACCTGTTCCTACTTGGTTTTCTATCTCTGAAATCCTCACATCTTCATTAAGCACCACCCAAGTGTTTAATTCCATCTTAGAGTTTGACACTGGTTATGAACTTGGGCAACAGGGATTGTCCTGGCTGCTGATTCCCGTCTGAATCGGATCCAGTCTTCCTGCAGGCTAATGGCCGGCTTCCTGTTTCTAACCTAGTTGTTCTGTGTGGATCTTTATCTGCTTCCTTCTTCTTAAGACCCTTAGTTCTTGGGACTGAGTTCCTGCAGCATTCTTGTCATCTATTTTTTCTCCCTGCTTTTTCTTCCTCCCCTGATGATGAATTTTCTTCTTGCACTAAGAAGGATACTCAGGAGAGAATAATAGGTATATTGCAAGCAAGAAGCAGGATCTCAGTAGATGTTTGTTCAACAAAAGTACAAATGATAAATATGAATATATATTTTGGCCTACACATTGCTTTCAGAAACTGTATGTTGTTGAAGGAATACTTTTGGTCTCAATTCTAGGTTTTTATATGTAGAAGTCTGTACTGAATTTGGTTTGGCGGTGGGCAAAAGGGACTTATAAAACCCAAGCTCATTCATGAAAACCAAAAATTCTAAGAATGGTGCTTTATGAAGGCATTCTCATCAGGCTAGAAAAATAACTGAAAGGCTTAAAATATCAAAAAAGATTTAATCCATGAATTTCCTAGTTGTTTATTCCTGCCGCTATTCTCTCTATTGCCAGAGCAATTAACAACATTTTCATCTCAATGGAAGGCTTCAGGTCCAATAAAATGATTTCCCAAAGTAAAGCCTGAAGGCAAAGAAGGAGGGCTATGCAGGCATGAATGACTATAAAGTGAATTATGTCTGACAGTTGTGCGTGGGGTTGAATTTGAACTACCTACAATAGACCCATCATTCTTCAACACACGAATATGCTTAAAGTATAAACACACAAGTCCATTACTGCAATGTTTCCCTTTATATAATAGAAGTCTTTTAGAAAATCTAGGAATACATCAACATTTAAATTGTTAATTTAAAAATTATACTGATGGGTTGGTACGTTAGTTCTTAACCAGGTATGTATAACATAATGGACAATGCACCAAAACTGTTAAGCTTTCTGTGATTGTTGAGAATATACTTGATTTTTAGGTTTATCTTAAAAGCTTAGCTTATATTTTTTGTTTTTTCCAAGTTTTCTGCAATGAACATATACTAATTTTATAATTATAAATTTTTTACATATAGTTATATATAATCCTATGATAAATAATTAATATACAACTATATATATATATATATATACATATTTTTTTGGCCACGCTGTGCAGCATGTGGAATCTTAGTTCCGCAGCCAGGGATCGAACCTGCGCCCCCTGCAGTGGACATGTGGTCTTAACCACTGGACCGCCAGGGAAGTCTCTCCTGGTCATATCTTTAGTGCTTCCAGGAAACAAGAACAGATGATATAAAAAAGGAACATTCAAAGAACAAAAAACAGAGCTCTTGGAAATTGGGGATGTAATAAAAGAAATGAAAAACTCAATGAGAAGTTCTGAAATGTAAATTTCAGGTTACCTCTCAAAATTTAGGGAAAACAATAAAGAAATTGAACAAATGAAAAAGATAAGAAAATTAGAGGATTAGTCCATGGGGTCTGATATCTGAATATAAGTTCTAGAAAGAAAATGAAGGTGAAGAAATTGTCCCAAAAAATCAGTTCAAGGAAATGTCCTTAAAGCTGAAGAGAATGGCTTTCCATGTTGAAAGGCTCATTGATTACCCAGTAAGAAGGGTGGAAATAAACACACATCAAATAATATTCATGAGATTTCAGAAAATGGGGGAAAAGAATAAGAACCTAAAAGTATCTAGAAAAACACTGAATTCAAGTAAAGGATCAAGAATTAGAATGGCAATGAACTTCTTGAGAGCAACATTGTTGACAACTGAAAAATTCCTTCAAAATTAGGAAGGGAAATAATTTCTAATCAAGGATTCTATATTCAGTCTAACTTCAATTAAGTGTGAGAGAGACTAAAGACACTCTCAGACTTGTAAAGTTTCAGATAATGTAACTCCCATGCACCCTTTCTCAGGAAGCTACAGAAAGATGATTCCATGGGAAAAAAAAATAAAGAAAATAGATCAAGAAAGAGGTCACAGAGGCCAGGTCAGAGGGGCTCTAACAATCTAGAGGCCAAGGGAATCTCTATGATGATGGAGAAGGGAGATGCAAGGATGACAGCTGGTCTCTCCAGCCAGAATGCTCTGGAAGAGATGTCTCCAAGAAAATGAAATGAGCACAGGGAAATCTATTTGGTGCACTGTGGTGACCTAAATGGGAAGGCAATCCAAAAAAGAGAGGCTATACGCATACGTATGGCTGATTTACTTTGCTGTACAGAAGAAACTGACACAGCAGTGTAAAGCAACTATACTCCAATTAAAAAAAAACAAAACAAAAACGTATACTGGGATATATGTCAATTGTATCTCAATAAAACTGGGGGGAAAAAAGAAAACAATTCCCAGTCCAAATGAAGACTCTTGCAGAGCTAGTCTGCTCAGAGACCCCAGGTGCCCTCTGTGCTAGGTTAAAGTTGGTAGTAAATAAGCCTAAATATTGTATTAAAGTATGACTAATATCTAATATCTAATGTTCTTACTCAAAGAGCTAAAGGTTATGCTCTGACACTTCATTTGAAAATCCCACAGCACATTTCAAGGCTGAAGAATTTGGTTTTGTAGAACAGATTTTAATTTAATTAAAGTTGTGCCTCATGTAAAGTCTTTTCAATAAAATTTTTAGCACCAAAAAAAAAAAAAAAAAAATGAAGTGGACTCTGACATGTGTGAAAACGTATTGAAAGGACTTTAAAAATTGGGAGAATTTGAGTTTGAATTCATCGAAAATTTAACAAATGGAAAAGCAAGATAATTATAACCTTTATGGAAAATAAGACATTGTTCAAGAAAGGAAACGTAATTCCATTGTATGGTTCAGCTATGAAAAGCATGCATAAAGTGTAACGTAAACACGGCATTCTGATCTAACCAGAGGTAATGAAGCATCCATCCTACTGGAAAGATGGCGGCACAGGAAGCATGTGGGGTAGGGGGGGTGGAGAGGGCGATGTTGGCTGTAAAGAGCCTAATCCTCACCTTCCGCAGTGAGAAGTCACCTGGTAGAGTCACTAACTAAAAACAGAAACTCAGGCTGTAGTCCAGGGCTGGGTAAACTATGGCCCACAGGCCAGCCACCTGTGCTTGTAAATAAAGTTTTATTGGAACACAGCCACACCATTTGTTTACATATTGTCTGTGGCTGCTTTCATGCTGCAACCACAGAGTTGAGTACTCGTAACAGAGACCACATGGTCCTCAAAGCCTAACATGTTCACTATTTCACTCTACAAAAAGTTTGCTGACCCCTTGCGTAGCAAATAAATGTCTTTAGAGGTTTAGAGACAAACACCAAAAGAAACAACAACAAAAATGTGAAAATTGGGTGGCTGTTTTTCCTAATGAGCTATACAGAACTATTTGATACATTAAACAAGTTGCTTGTATTACTTTGATAAAAACAAAATCTAAATAAAAAAGGAATGTTAATATAATTTATTAGAGGCAATTTTTTTTCAGTGCCGTGATAAAAATGTTAAAAAATTACCTCTATTCTTTTTGTTCCCGCTTTTGGTTTTTTGCCCATTTTTTACTTACAATTCAACTTCTTTTTTTTTTTTTTTTTTAAAGTATCTTTTTTTTTTTTTTAATTTATTTATTTATTTATTTTTGGCTGTGTTGGGTCTTCGGTTCGTGCGAGGGCTTTCTCCAGTTACGGCAAGTGGGGGCCACTCTTCATCGCGGTGCGGGGACCGCTCTTCATCGCGTTGCGCGGGCCTTTCACCATCGCGGCCCCTCCCGTTGCGGGGCACAGGCTCCAGACGCGCAGGCTCAGCAGTTGTGGCTCACGGGCCCAGCCGCTCCGCGGCATGTGGGATCTTCCCAGACCAGGGCTCGAACCCGTGTCCCCTGCATTAGCAGGCAGATTCTCAACCACTGCGCCACCAGGGAAGCCCTCAACTTCTTTCTTTGAGTCAACTTTCCTTTCTTTTCCTTTTTATTTTTAGTTTTGGTTAGAAACCAAGGCAAGAAGTCAAGCATTAGGCTTTAAATGACTTCTCTCCTACATTTTGAATGTATCTGGAGGAGGGACATTGCAGATTTTAGATTCCTAGGCAATCCACAAATCCAAAGAACTTGCTAAACAGATTTTATTTTACTCAACCAAAAGTGATCTCAAATTGTCTTCACACCTCAATTTATTTCTTTTAAAAGGATGCAACTGAGACTCACGTTCCATCCATTGATCACACTTGGTGACACACTTCCTTCCTAATGTAACCTTGAAATGGTAGCGCATCCATAATTAATCGGGAGGTAAGCTGTCTTAGCCATTAAACAGGTTTCCAATTTAGTAGCACTACGGGCTTTGTCCCAGCAATCACAAAGGTCATTTTTTACCCAATACTTCAAGATAAACAAGGACACTTTCCGGAAAATGTACTTTTCTTATATGCCTAATACCGGATAATACATTGATATTATACTCTAGACGTGATGGTGCATATTTCTGTTCTTGAGTCTAGGATGTGAAAAGGAAGGAGCCATTCTCACTATTATGTTCTCAGGTTAATATTTATGACCCTACTCAGCAGAAACTTCAGTTCCAACAGTGCCAACCACTGAAGCTTACAGGCCTAGTGACACTCCTGCTGAGTCAGCTGGCCAGCTCTCCAAGCTCCCGGGGGAGGATGGCCTTTCTCTCAGTTCACAGGGTGTTGGCTGTCCACCTCCCCTTCTCTGCCTGGCTAGGGCACTTCAGTGTATTCAGCAAATGTTTACTGAGTACCTACTATGTGCCTAGCTCTGCGTGAAACCCTGTAGAGAACACAAAGATGACTAAGATTACAACGTGCTAGGAAGACTTGACAGGCACCCAGGAATTGTTAAACGACAGAGCAGGGCCACAAAGGGCCACTTGATAACATGAGTTGTTGAAGTCACGTGTGCTCTAGGAGTTAGGAGTGGCTGGGAAGGAGTCGGACTCCAGCGTGGGCACTGTAGGCTGGGCCCCCACTCTCGGGTGGGTGGAGGGAAGAGGGGAGGTGTTTTCAGTTGGAGAGTCCAGTGGTGAGCACGGGGCACGGCTGAAGATCCACTAACCACGGTTGGAGAATACAGCTCGAATTCCATCCACAGTGACTTAACACAAGAGATTATGCTTTTGCCCAAATTCTATGGCCAGTGGTAAACTCTGAACTCTAATTAAAGTCTTCTGATGCTAAGTTCATACTGTCTGTACTCTAGAGAGTTGTCCATTTGGAAAGATGGACCAATTAATAGACCATCTCTTGTCTCTAACAGTCAGCTCACTGGCCTCGTATTTGCAAGGGAATGTCCCAGTGTTTGTCCCAGTCAAGTATTTGGTATCAAACAGCCCATGTACTCACTGATACATCTGACTCTGCCTGCACATTAGTATCTACCTGTAAGTCAATGACCAAAGTTGAGGAAAACTTGCAAATAATACAAGAAACATGCAAATGTTTCTTCCAAGGGTGTAATGATATGAAACTTATGAGAATGAGACATTATTGCAGCCTTTTGGCATCAGGCTTTAGACAGATGCAGGGCAGACCTGCCTAGAGAAGATCAGGAGGATCTAGCACCAGGAGTTTGGCTGAGAGAGGTTTGGTGGGCATCATAGGTCCAGAAAGGAAGAGGAAATTTCCAGAGAAGTGCATAGGCGAGAATCACTAGGACGAAAACTAGTATCTGTCAAATGGCCACTCTATGTCTTGTGCTGTACAAAATTATTCCTTCAGCCCTCACAATACTCCAGCAAGATGTACTTTGTTACCCTCATTTGAACAAATAGATCAGGAACCTAAAACTTGGAAAGGCTAAGTAATTTTCCCAAGGTCACGCAGTTTATAAAGACTGGAGCTGGATTAAAACCTTGTTCCAACTTTCCATAAAGACCATATTATTTACATTACTCAGCGCAGCCCTTTTTAGGGCAGGCAGGCAAAAGGTGAGTCCTAGGAAGTCAGCTCAGGCAAAATGCCTGACCTTTTCTAAAAACGCTGCTTGGGAGAGGTGAGTCTTGACATGAACTTTAAAGAATGAGTAAGGTTTCCACAGTTAGAAGAAGAAAAGAAGATGACTTCCACAGGAGGAATAGTGTAATCACAACGCAGAATACGAGCCACTATACGACCCTGGCTGGAATAGTGCAATCAAATGTAGGGAGGATGCTTTGTAAAGACAGTCAGTGGTCTTAGGACAAAATACCTGGATAAGCATTTAATGATGAAATTACAAGAACAACTGATGACGTAGCAGCATCTCTGACATACCAACCTCATAACCTCAACATTTCTATCTTTATCCATTTTCCAGACCTACCACATGCAAGGTCTTGTACTGACAACTGCAAGGGATGGAGACACAAAGGACATGGCCCTTTCTTGAGGAAACTTATGATCTATAATTCACAATGCTGTGCTAGATATTTGGCCAGGGTGCTATAGGAACGAGAAAAAGGACACCTGTCTGAACCTAGAGGACCATGGAGGGTTTCCACAGGAGGTGACACTTAGGTCTTGAAGACGGTTTGGTATGGGGAAGCAGAGAGTGCCGTTGAGGGGATGGCGGTAGGGAAGACTGGAGAGTGGGCAGGGGAAGACCTCACACTGCCATTCTAAGGAGTTGGTGCTTTAAATTGAGGGCAATGAAGAAGCAGAAAATATTTTGAGCAGAGAAGTGATGGGAGCAGATTCTTGTTGTAGAACAATTACCCTAGCAGCAGTGTGGAGGATGCAACGGAGAGGTAGAGGACCAGAGGCGGGGAGATAAATCAGTCATCTATTACAGCAATCCAGGGTCTTTTGAACTTAGACACTGGTCCTGGGAATGAGAAAATGGGACAGATTCAAGAGAAATTACAGAACTGAACTTCACTGGTCTTGCTGACCGGTGGTGAGTTAGGAATGAGGGTGAGAAGAAGATAATTACCATGTATCAAGTGCTTCTGACCTCACAGGCTTGGAGTTAAGTCTTTTACACGCAACATCCTACTTAATCCGTATATGAACCCTGCAAGGTAGATACTATATTCCTGTTTCATAGACAAGGGAATAGACCTGAGGAATTAAGTGACTTTTCCGAAGCCACACACAGAGTAAGGGGTGGCTCTGCGCTTGGCCTAGGTGGGTATGACAGCAGACCCTGTGTCTTTATCTCTCTACCCACCGGTGATTGAATAAGGTTTCTGATCTAGGTGACCAGGCAGAGGGCGGGGCCGCTGGCTTGGAGAGATTCATTTGGAGGAGTGGCAGGTACAGGAGAGAAAGAGAAGTTCCATTTTGGTTATTATGAAAGTGAGGAAAGTGTACATCTGCAGATACAGGATTAAGAAGATGAGACAGCTCTGGATGATGGTTTGAGTTCACTGGAGAGGTCAGCGTTGGAGGGACAGACTGAGCAGGTTCAGTGTGCAGGGAGCGGGAGGGGGCTGAGCACATCTTGCCCAGAGGGTTGTCCAGAATGAAAGAGAAGAAAGCCGAGGAGGGAGCCCATGGTGAGACCAGACCTCAAGTGTGGGCAGAGGAAGAGGACTCTGGACAGAGACTAAGAAAGGTCAAAGAGGTGGAGAAACCGGGGACGACAAGTCTCAGAGAAGACCAAGTAGAAGTTTTTAGGATGGATGGAGGTTCAAGCAGAGCTCACAGAGGGCACAGTTCCAGGGGGCGCCAATCGGATCCCAGTCTACGTGTGTGGTGCCCCGAAGTCATCCAACATGGTAGCCCTGGGTCCACAGAATCCAGGACTGAGAACAGGCAAAGATAAGAGAAGGTGGGAAGGTGTCCATTTGGTTTAGTAATTGTAAGGTCATGGGGGGCACGAGTGAGGGCCATTTTAGTGGTGCGATGAGGGGAAGAAAATATTTTGGAGGATTGAGGAATAACTGGGAAGTGAGGAAGCACATGTGGTTTCCGTACAACTAGTGTATGGGAGGAGGGAAGGCAGTAAGTAGAAATAGACCTGGAGTCTGGAGAGAAACTGGGACAGGTCATACTCTGAGGAGAAACAGTGAACAGGGATACAAGATATAGAGGGAATAACTGATGGAGAGAAGGCGTGGGGAACATGGGAGGAACTGGGCTTCCTCCATCCTAAGGACAGAGCGGAAGATGGGATACAGAGGTGCAGATGAAAACTGCCCAAGGACCCAAGGCGAAGCCTGATGCTTTTTTATATGAACATTGTCCATAAAGCTGGCTTCCACAGTTCTGCTCTGTCCCTCCCCTGAGGGATACATATTCCTATCTTTATCACTAACTAGGTCCTTAGAAGATTAACTAGCATGAGTTTATCTTTTTATTTATGCATCTCATCTTCCCTACTTGGTGCTGCACCCCATGAGCATGGAGGGAGCGTTGTAGACTGGCAGACTTAGACGTACCCTCAGAGACCATCTGTTCCAACACATTTATCGCACAGATGATGTCACTGAGGCCCAGAGGAGGAAAATGGCTTGTTCATTTTTTCTAAATGTGGTAAAATATATATAACATAAAATTTACCATTTTAAGTGTATAGTTCAGTGGCACTAAATACATTCTCATTATTGTGCAACCATCACCACCAGGCATCTCGAGAACTTTCTCATCTTCCCAAACTGAAACTCTGTCCCCAGGAAACACTAAATCCCCATCCCCTCCTCTCCTCAGGTCATGGAAACCCCAGTCCGCTTTCTGTCTCTGTGTATTTGACTATTCCAGTACCTCATATAAGTGCCATCATACAATATTCGTCCTTTCGTTTGTGGCTTATTTCACTTAGTATAATGTTTTCAAGGTTCATCCATGTTATAGCAAGTGCTGGAATTTCCTTCCTTTTAAGGCTGAATAGTATCTCATTGTATGAATATAACACCTTTCGCTTATCCACTCATCCAATGATCCACATTTGCGTTGTTTCCACCTTTTGGTTACTGTGAATAGCGCTCCTGTGAACACTGGTGTACAAAGAGCCCACAGTCTTTTAATGATTTTTTCCCCCTATCTAACATTGTATTCTCCAGAGTAGAAATTCAAGAAAAAAAATTTTTGATGATGATGATAATGTTATCCAATCCCTCAAATTTACGAGGGAGAGAAAATTTAAGCCCACGAAACAAAAGACCATCCATTCTGTAACTCAGCTACTATGCTGATGCTCTTTAAGTGGAATCAATATGTAACCAAAATACACAACTACCATGAAACTATGGATTTTCTTTTTTCACGTGCATTTATCTTCCCTCCTGTGTCTCTCTCTATTTTCCAGAGAGGAGCAAATCTGATCCAGAGCTTCATTTCTTTCTAAAGTAAGGCTGTTCCGTGGGAATCCTTGGAACACAGCCACATGATGAAACCGTAACATTTTAAAACTCCAATGTCAAGGATTTCCTTTGGAAAATCTCATTGAGCACTTCTGTCATATTCGAAAAATAGAACAATTCAGCAAAAACAGTAGGAGCGGCATTCCCCTCTTCTACTGCCTTGCACTCAAGTGTGTGTCTCTGAAAAAAATCCTTTATTCCTATGCAATCCTCTCAAGGTCAATTCAAGGAGAGAGGCCTTTAGTAAGAACATTAAGTGTAGGGGAGATTTTTTTACCTCCTCACATTAGTCTATATTCAGCATCAAATCAATTATTATTTAGTGTTAGCTTTCCAGAATGTGTTGAAATCCTTTTTCTTAGTTAATAAGTGGAAAAATATTCCTCTGCCGATTGTTCACAACGTGTTCTGTGTTTATCAGGAGCTTGTTAAGCTAAGAAATGACTGGGCACAGACTAATAATCATTTTGTGCATTTCTAGGGCACATTAAACTTTCAGATCATGCCTTCCATGCGATACATCTTTTGATCTGTGAAACAACTGTAGAGGGGAAATCGGGTGGGGTTGTTATTAGGCTGCTGGAATGAGGCAGAAAGTGCTGAGGGTCACACATAGAGGGGCTCGCCGCAGTGGTTGGTGAGAAAAAATGGTTGATGGCATTTGGGTGCCACTGTAAACAATGCAGACACATGGTCACCAACTGTACTCTGTCCTGTGTGGAAATCCAGCTCGGTCTGAGCTGGTGTGCCCATTCTTCCCCCTCCCCCACCTCACTTTGGGCAGGCAAAGGGGCTTCCCTTATTCCTCACACACCACGGCTTTTTCTCTGTCTGTTCCCTTTTCCTTGCTCTGCCTCTCTCTTCACCTGGCTACTTCTACTCATTCTTTTAAAAACATTTAAAAAAAAGTTTAAACAAGTAGTTCTTTAAGGACTGTTAGGAACAGTTACAATTTTCTCTGTTCTGCCCTCCTATTTCTCCTTTCTAGAAGCATTTTCTTTCTTTCTTTTTTTTTTTTTGGCTGCTCCATGAGGCTTGTGGGATCTTAGTTCCCTGCCCAGGGATTGAACCTGGGCCCTTGGCAGTAAAAGCTCAGCGTCCTAACCACTGAACCGCCAGGGAATTCCCTCTAGAAACATTTTCAACCCTTTAGGCTGACTTAAAGATTCACCTCCAAATGACATAGTACTATCACAATTTCATGATGTTTCATTTTCAGGCATTATCTATTGACTTACCAATATGGAGGACGAGGATTAGCACTCTTTTACTCCCCCTCTCCCCATCGACAAGCACCATTCATCTATCTTTCTAAAATAGGTAGACTGTAATTTTGCTTAGGTCAACCTTAGTTTTCAGATTACTAACAACATGGAAATACCATTTACAGCTAAGTCATATCATTTCTCATGATTATTTCTCCTCTTCTGCAGCTTTTGTTTTTCCTGGAGTTTTTCTTTTCTTTTTTTTTTTTAGTTTGTTTAATTTTCCTTAGGTGACTTTGTTGAATTTTCCTTTGGTTGTCCTGCAACTGTTGTCCTCCAATCTTTGATCTCTAACTAGAAAGGAAAAAGCAGCCCTTGATGACTGGGAGCTGACTGGGTGCTCACAGTCAGGTCCTGGTGTTCTGTTGAACACACACCGATTCATAGGACACATCAGGCAAAGTCACTCTGACCCTGATATGGTGAGGCAAAGATGCCGTCACTCCACAGTCATGTCTTATTCCAGACAAAAGAAATGTCCAAAACACAAAAATGACCAAACCTACCCTTTCCTGCCCAATACACATAACTGCTCCATCTTTACCAACTATGGCTTTAGTCCTGTTTTGTTTCTATTACCTTCTAGATAAAAATATTAAGATGTCCAATCACAGAAATACCCATTTCCTGATAGCTCCAATTCTGATCAAACTCCTGCTTCTTTGAACCCTCCCTCAAATCACTGAACACAAACCCAAGTCCTATAAGAAGCTCTTTTGGCACCCTGAGATCCCCTCGGTTCTCCAGGGGCTACCTGCCTTGCTACAATGAATCAAAAACCCCAAATTCGTTCTCATACAGACAGGTTCCTAGAGGTCAATGCTTGATGTATTTACTGACTGGAGGTTCCATTAATATTCATCTGAGAACCTTAATGCCTCTGATGGGAAACCCTCAACGCACTGTGAGTGGGCACATTTGAAAGCCTTCGTGTCTCTGGCTGTCTGAGGTCCCACACCACCCCTGGCTGGGAGGATGCTCATGCTGAACCGAGCTCTGATATTTTGTTGAGGTCCTTCCTTCCATTTTAGGACTTTTTCCTCTCTCCTTTTCTCCCTGCTTCTTCCTTTCTTTCTTTGTTGTTGTCACCCTCCACTCCCACCCCCTTTCCTGCCTTTAGGAATAAGGTTATCAATGACTTTTTGATTATCTGATCAGATATTGATCGTTATTCGGTGAAATTGTTTTCTAGTCTCCTAGTATCTGTTCTTACGCTCTGTCTGCGTTGGGTGGTATTTGTCTATAAGAGGAAAAGTCCATGGGGAGATGCTGGGCACCAGCCAGGTCAGTCTTTGCTGAGCCAGCTCTCGGGGTTGAGTTCAGCATGTCTTCGGGTAAACTCTGACTTCGGCACTATTTCAAAACCTTATGAGAAACCTCCATACTGTTCTCCATAGTGGCTGTATCAATTTACATTCCCACCAACAGGGCAAGAGGGTTCCCTTTTCTCCACACCCTCTCCAGCATTTATTGTTTGTAGATTTTTTGAT
The DNA here is from genome assembly GCF_028023285.1 of Balaenoptera ricei. Taxonomy (NCBI): domain Eukaryota; kingdom Metazoa; phylum Chordata; class Mammalia; order Artiodactyla; family Balaenopteridae; genus Balaenoptera; species Balaenoptera ricei. The sequence goes on from NC_082647.1 coordinate 7,992,931, forward strand.
GATGGCCATTCTGACTGGTGTGAGGTGATACCTCATTGTAGTTTTGATTTGCATTTCTCTAATGATTAGTGATGTTGAGCATCCTTTCATGTGTTTGTTGGCAATCTGTATATCTTCTTTGGAGAAATGTCTATTTAGGTCTTCTACCCATTTTGGGATTAGGTTGTTTGTTTTTTTGATATTGAGCTGCATGAGCTGCTTGTACATTTCGGAGATTAATCCTTTGTCAGTTGCTTCGTTTGAAAATATTTTCTCCCATTCTGAGGGTTGTCTTTTCATCTCGTTTATGGTTTCCTTTCCTGTGCCAAAGATTTTAAGTTTCATTAGGTCCCATTTGTTTATTTTTGTTTTTATTTCCATTTCTCTAGGAGGTGGGTCAAAAAGGATCTTGCTGTGATTTATGTCATAGAGTGTTCTGCCTATGTTTTCCTCTAAGAGTTTGATAGTGTCTGGCCTTACATTTAGGTCTTTAATCCATTTTGAGTTTATTTTTGTGTATGGTGTTAGGGAGTGTTCTAATTTCATTCTTTTATATGTAGCTGTCCAGTTTTCCCAGTACCACCTATTGAAGAGGCTGTCTTTTCTCCATTGTATATTCTTGCCTCCTTTATCAAAGCTAAAGTGACCATATGTGTGTGGGTTTATCTCTGGGCTTTCTATCCTGTTCCATTGATCTGTATTTCTGTTTTTGTGCTAGTACCATACTGCCTTGATGACTGTAGCTTTGTAGTATAGTCTGAAGCCCGGGAGCCTGATTCCTCCAGCTCCATTTTTCTTTCTCAAGATTGCTTTGGCTATTCAGGGTCTTTTGTGTTTCCATACAAATGGTGAAATTTTTTGTTCTAGTTCTCTGAAAAATGCCAGTGGTATTTTGATAGGGATTGCGCTGAATCGGTAGATTGCTTTGGGTAGTATGGCCATTTTCACAGTGTTGATTCTTCCAATCCAAGAACATGGTATATCTCTCCATCTGTTTGTGTCATCTTTAATTTCTTTCATCAGTGTCTTATAGTTTTCTGCCTACAGGTCTTTTGTCTCCTTGGGTAGGTTTATTCCCAGCAATCGCACTACTGGGTATATACCCTGAGAAAACCATAATTCAAAAAGAGTCACGTACCACAATGTTCACTGCAGCTCTATTTATAATAGCCAGGATATGGTAGCAACCTAAGTGTCCACAGACAGATTAATGGATGAAGAAGATGTGGCACATATATACAATGGAATATTACTCAACCATAAAAAGAAACGAAATTGAGTTATTTGTAGTGAGGTGGATGGACCTAGAGTCTGTCATACAGAGTGAAGTAAGTCAGAAAGAGAAAAACCAATACCGTATGCTAAAACATATATATGGTATCTAAAAAAAAAAAAAAAAAAAAATGGCTCTGAAGAACCTAGGGGCAAGTCAGGAGTAAAGACGCAGATGTAGAGAATGGACTTGAGGACACGGGGAGGGTGAAGGGTAAGCTGGGACGAAGTGAGAGAGTGGCATGGACATATATACACTACCAAATGTAAAATAGATAGCTAGTGGGAAGCAGCCACATAGCACAGGGAGATCAGCTCGGTGCTGTGTGACCACCTAGAGGGGCGGGATAGGGAGGGTGGAAGGGAGGGAGACGCAAGAGGGAGGAGATATGTGGATATATGTATACATATAGCTGATTCACTTTGTTATAAAGCAGAAACTAACACACCATTGTAAAGCAATTATACTCCAATAAAGATGTTAAAAAACAAAAAACAAAACCGTATAAGAACGTCCTCATTAGTCTTATCTCCATGTTCCTGAGACTGCCTTGTTCAGTCTTCTAGGAATCAGAAGGTATTGTCTGGCCTCTGATTGTCGACTGGGCTTTAGCCAAGTCCTGAAGGCAGGCGGCTGCACCAGCACTGGCCTCTGGGAGCACTGCAGTTCTCACAGTGTCTCATGGACATAAACCATGCATTTCCTCTGGGATAAACACCTGCTGCCCCACATCACCTTAATTTATATGCTTCTTTCTCTAACTGGCAGTTTCACCTGGAATAATTTTGAATTGCAGTGGCTGCTCTGGGGAACTTTGGACATGAACAAAATTGTTCATTTGAGAGATGCCTTAGAACACAAAGGGAAGCAACAGCAGGAGATTATCCTGTCTGCCTAAAAAAGAGAGAGCATTTTGGTTTTCGTAGATACCTCTCTCCTACATTTCTGTACCGTGAAGATTAATAAACGCTGGCTTTAAAATATGCTGCTTGATAAAATTTTCAAGGCCCAAATAATTATCTAAACCAGTTGTAATAACTATCTTTTGCATATAAATATATGTCAAAATGGGTTTTCTTGAATCTAAACGTTTATCTTCTCTTCTTGCAGAGGAAGGATGTTTGTTGTTTACAGTGATAATTTCATAAGTGTCTGAAGTTGGCCCCCTCTCACTCCTTTTTTCTAGTCCTTTCCCCCTCTTTTTTTCTCTCTTGGTAAACTTTAAAAATTAATTAATCGAAATAATCATCCTGTCATTATGGGTGCACTTTAAGAATTTCTATTTCAGACTGTCAAAAATATCTAAAAGACAGAAAGAAAAATATTAAGCGATCTGTGTTTCTTTTGTGGACACTGAAAACTGTATTTACAAAATAGCCTTTGTTACTATTGCTACAAGATAAGAAGAAAAGGCTCCTTTCAAGTAAAAGAAGAGCCTTGAGCATTATTTAGAGTCTTTAAAATTTAGTTTACCATATAAAAATAATATCAGCACGACAATTTGGTTTATACAAGACCAGGGTCAAATTTCTTATGATTTAAAGTTTCTAAATTCCCCACATTGTTTTTATGAGTTACCTAAATCATCACTGTTTCCATAACTTATTTAAAATTTATGCATACACTCACATAATTTTATTCAGCTACATGAGAAGGTAATCATGAATTTTAAAAAAATGCTTAATTTTGTGAAATTTTACAATGCTATATGTCAGAAGGATTCATTATGTTAGTAAAAATTGTAATTGCTTCATTCTTAACTAAGATTAAGACCTTTGATAAACAGTCATTAATTAATAATCACTGTTACCTAGACAATTTACAAGAAGGAAACAGATACAAAATAAAAGCTTTTATGCTGAAACTGTTTTTAAGTAACACAAAGATTCAATTCTCCACCTTATAAAGGGAAAGATGATAGGTTTTAATTCATTCAAAATTGTTACAAGAGCTCTATTTTTTACCGAAATTGATAACCAGAAAGTGAGTTCATCTTTCTATGTTAATTATACATAAAGGTAATAATGCTTAATTATTATTTTGAGGTTAGTTATACATAAGCTTAACAATGTTTAATTAGGTAGAGCTTAATGAGTATATTTTTAAATGAGAGAATAAAAACAATAACTTTTTTTGACTAAAAAATTATTTTTATGCCTTTTTGCAGCGATGGGTGCCAGTGTGTCTTTTGAGAATGGAGAGATTGGGATAAAAGCCATGGCTGAGAAGGCTGCTTAGGTTGTTCTGGGGTAACGGAGGCACCGCACAGACTTAGAACAGTGGGACACACCTTCTGCTCTTTTTTTTCCCTCTCTGGACCAAAGGGCCTTAGATCCTAAACCTGAAACTTGGAAGCATGGAGAATCCTACTGTGAACTCGACCTTCGATCATGTCAAGCCGTGCCTTCTCCTCTTTCACAAACATCTAGGCTGCTTGTAGGCTTTTTTAGAATCTATCAGAAACGAGACGATGAAAAATGTGAGATGGAAATCCTCACCCATCTTGCCAGTGATGTTTTGTACTTTTGGGTGAAACCTGCAGCTGTATCTCAAAGGTTAATAAGGCATTTCCGGAATTGGCTACAGGCTGATTCACAACCCGTTTCCTAGTTTATCCTCAATTTGTTGAGTGTCTTTGACCACCTACTGTGCCAAGTTCTTTACATCTATTATCATTAACTTTTAAAAACAATTTATTGGAGTCTAGCTGATTTAAAACGTTGTGTTAGCTTCTGCTGCACAGCAAAGTGAATCAGTTATGCACATACATACTGATAACAAGCCCCTAAAACTCAGAGACAGAACCTCATACCAGGAGTCATCTTGCTGGTCAGGCAGTTGGTTTGCAAGTCAAGCCAAGTTCTACCTGACTTCAATATGGCAATTTTCTTTTTCACTATTTTATGTTGCCTTCAGTGTCACAGAGAAAATACCACGTTAAGGACAGGTTTGTGTTTGTGCAAGTCCGTGCAAGTGTGTATGTGTGTCCGCATGCACGCATCGGGGTGTGTGTGTGTGTGTGTGTGTGTACTGAGATGGTGGTGAAGGGTTATAAAGAACTAGACCAGTTAGTTCAAGTTCAGTTAGTGGATTTTTGTCACTTTTTCTTAAATATTTTTGTCAATCATAGTGGCCATACAACTGTGCTCCATCAAAAAATCTCTACTCACACCAGAATTTGGGGGAAATTTTATGAAAATAAAAAAGAAAATTTGCCAGTGTAGATGTCTCAGGCAATTATAGCCATCTGCCTCTTGTTAGCCCAGAATGTTCCATCTGTTATATGCTTCACATCAACCAGAGAGGGGGACCAGTGTGGTGTAGACACACACGGAGAATAGACGCTGGGGTTCTGGGAGAAGGATGGGAAAGCAGCTAGATGGTCTTCTCTGGTCCCCTCAAGAAGTGTTTGGTCTGTAGGTGGTGGCCGGGGTGGCCTGCAGCGTCCTCTGCTTCACTAGCTGGTCCACCTGCAGATGAGGTCGAATCTGCCCACTCAGGAGTCTCAAACGGCAGAGCAAGAGCACTGACTAACGTGATCTTATAACCGCTGTCTTCTCCCTTCTCCAGGCGGAAGGCACTAAACTCCCCTTTTCATTTTGGAACCAGTTCTTTGTCACCTAAGCTGTGCTTAACGACGACTCACTGTCACTACAGCATCAAACGTATCACTGCAAACATGTTAAATCAGAGGCACATGTTTTCATCAGTTAAAACCCATCAGCTTTAACCTATCTTGAACTTCAGATGAAACGTAGAACTTGTAGAAATTTGGACTTTCTACACTGTGACTATAAGTAATCTGAAGACCTAAACCGGTGTGAAAACAAAACTCTAGCAGTTTTTTTTCCTGATCCACCGCCTTCAGTAAATTTCATTTTACCCTAATAGCCCAATTGGGTAGGCTTGCCTTTGTCCTCCCGGGCAAGAGGAGAGAAAAATCTTCCTTTTCAACTCTCTTATAGAATTTTGTAAACTTCCTTTTCTGAAAATCTGTCTTTTGCAAGAAAATGACTTTGCTCCTGGGTTTTCCTGGTCCGAACTGCTGCCGACCTGGGACATGTTTATTTATTTATTTTTTCTTCTAGGACTAAGACATGAAATGTTAATGTTACTGCTGTTGGAGTTTTCTTTGCCATCCAGGTGCCACTCATGGTGTGGTGAAATCAACAGAGGGAAATAAAATTCAGCGCTGCTTCTTCTGAGATGTCAAAGGCTGTTTTTTTTATGTGTGTGTGTGTGTATGTGTGTTCTTCTCCTGATCTTTAAGATTTCCTACCTCAACTCAAAGTTATTTACATACTTCTTTTATTGCTGTTAACTGCCCTTTCTAATTCAGCCTGTGGTGAATTAAGTATGGCCTCTCAACACCAAGCCACGGCTCCCTGTGCCTTGAGGAGGTCTCTAAGTACTGGATGGTCTCATATCCCCGTCTCCACAGGACTCAGCACCATCAGGACACTTACATCCCGGGATCTGCATTCATATAAATGTACAGTCTGACTGTGGTTGTCAATTTCATGAAAAGAAGCTAAAAAAGACACTGAGGAAACACCAAAGCCATTTCAAGTAATAATTCTCCTTTGTGCAACCACAGAAGTAATATCCTCATGGGTACAAACCCCAAAAGGCTGATAGAAAAGCTTCTCTGAACTGCAATGATTGATGGTCCTCAGAGATGGGGAAAGCACTGCAAGCTGACATGTTTATCACTTGCATTTGGAGGCAGGATAGCGCTGGGGAAGGGCTTTGCAGAGAAGTGAGCCTGAATGCCAGTTTGAGTGATGGGTCTGACATACGAAACTGGAATGGCCCCCCATTACGGTGGGAAACGAACCCCTGCTTTAATGAATCCACAGCAGTAATTTAGGGTATAGATTCCATCTGCATGGAAGACAGGACGTGGCAGGGTTGTCTGTTGCTCACACCTGTGGAATGCAGGCTCTAAAACCTGATCGCTGTCATTCTTGAATAATAGCATAAAGAACATGAGTAAGAATTCTCATCCTTGCAAAATGGGTTTAGCTTTCATATTCCTGTCCTTCACAGTGGGAATCAAAATACAGGGAGCTTTGAAAATAGCAAAAAATGTCTTGTAGATTTATTTCCTTTCCTTGGAAGCATTATAGAGAAATATTTAAGGGTTAGAATTTGCACAGGAATAGAGCAGTTAATCAGCTTGATTTTCTGTGTCTCTCTTCTCTACCATGTGACAAAGAGGGTTGGGCTCTGATTTCGAAATATGAAGATGAAAACTGTTATGTACAATGCTTTTTTAAAAACAAGAAACCCTTTTATCTCAGCTAAAAATTGTTATTTGCTCTTTACTTTCTATTTCAAGCTTCAATTTCATTTTCTATCCCCTTAAATACCAAGACCAGATATATAAAAATGTTATATTATGCAATTACATTGCTATTTTTAAAAATCTAGGATGCTGTGAATACCTAAACGTGCTTTTTATTGATAGAGAAAGGAAATCCATTTATATCCTGCATATAACACTGAAAATAGATTCTAATTATAACATACATTACAAATTTTCATTAATGCCACCGGAATTTTTATCATTATTAAAGGAATTCTCTTCAAAAAACAATGAGGTTTGCCATTAAAGACAGCAATGTCTTTGACAAAAATGATGTGTGCTTTGCAGTGTTTATGAGAAAGTGGGTTCATCACCGGCAGATGTTTCTGCTGCTGATGCCACATGTGTGTGCGGGGGGGGGTTCTGCTCCCCTGCTGCCTCCTCCAGAAGCATCTGTCTGCAGGGCGCCTTGTCCCCTAAAGAAGCTCTTCTTGGTAAAGAGGACAAGCGAGGTGTCCAGCCAGCCCCCGTCAAGCGGACCCGGCCTGTGGAAGCCGTCCTAGGAGGTGCCATGTGGCAGAGAGCAGAATGTCTGGCTATTCTGGTGCTGAATGGGTTTCCTGAGAGCGTTTCTGTCCTCTTGACTAATCCATGGTGTGTGTGTGTATGTGTGTGTGTATGTGTGTGTGTGCATGTGTCTGTGTGTGTCTGTGTGTGTGGTGTGGTGTGTGTGTGTGTGTATGTGTGTGTGTGTATGTGTGTATCTGTGTGTGTGTGTGTGTGTGTGTGTGTGTGTGTGTGTCTAACTCATCCCTTTGCTTCCAAGAATGAGTGGAAGCGAGGGGAATCTAACATGCATCAGCGTTTCATGAGCTGGGTGAATGAGGGTGGGTGAAAATAACCATAAATTGGTATGTATTGGCTGTACCCACGTAGGGGACGGCTTCAAATCTTTGTTATCTCACCCCGGGGGTAGGAATCTGTATAAAAACCCCTCAAAATCCATCCTTCTCTCTACCCCCATCACCCTTGGCAACCGCAAGTCTGATCTCAACTATTACATGTACAAGGGATAAACAACAAGGTCCTACTCTGTAGCACAGGGAACTGTATCCAGTCTGCTGGGATAGATCATAATGGAAAAGAATATAAAAAAAAAGAATGTCTATATGTGTATAACTGAGTCACTTTGCTGTACAGCAGAGATTGGCACATTATAAATCAACTATATTTCAAGTAAAAAAAAAAAGAAAGAAAACAAACCCTCGCAAGGATTGTACCTGGTACATGTCATAGTGACATGTAGTCTTTTCATTCAAGTCACCTTGCATGCAGAGAGCAGAGTAATTCTGGTCCTGAAAGCACAAGTCTGGGTCAGCATCCACCCCCTTCTCCCCACTCTTTAGCCCCCTCAACCTTTTCCCAGAAAAGATTTGTTGTCTCTCCTCCACATCCCATGATGGCTTTTTAAGTGCAGCTCTGGAGGGCACAGTGACCTTCTAGGAACGTGGGGACAGCTGAGTTTTTTGGAAGTGCTGAGCTGATAGAGTCCTATTAGGGCACCTGGTATGGAAAATGCTGCAGCTTTGGGGGATGTAGGCAATCAAAGGGAGACAGGCACAGGAGACAGATCCCTTCATTCTCCGTTCAGCTCTCCTTTCATGTCTTCGAAATTCAATATATACAGTAGGGCTTTTTTCCTTCTTTTGTTGCAGAAGAAGGTATTTTAATCTGCTCTTATCAAAAAGTCAAAATAAAATGAACAGGAAGTTTAAAAACAGGTCCCTATGCCAACTGCAAGCATATAGTGTTTGTACAAGAAATATTTGCTAAATTTAATTGAATTGTGGCTTAATGAGTCATTTCTCTGAACCTCAAAAGTGTTCAATTTTTGTGGAAAGGTTTTGCAGATACCTCAGATGAACAGGCTCTGATTGACTTTTTGGGAAATGTAGCACAGAAATGACTGCAACAATTTTCAAAAATAGATAAGGACTATTAAGAAACACATAACCAGAACAGAGCCACAGAATATGCAAAACCAATTTAATTATTAGTGTGAAATCTCCCTCTTAATTTAATTTAACAGAATTACATTATCTTAAAGAGGATATATGTATATTTGTTAAAAACAGTTGCTTTAGGATTAAGATGATTATAAACGTGAGTCAGGCAAAGGAGACCCCACACAGCACACAGCGTGAAATGGAATCACTTGATTGGTGGCATCCAGCTTGCCATTGATGTTAACCAGGCAAAGAGCTGTGAAGTTCATATAATTATGAGCAAAGCTGAACAACTGTTTTTCTTTATTGATTTCTACCTTTTTCCTATAATGACTATTCAAATTTAGCTTCTTGATTTTCTTCCCTCAGCAAAATAGGGCTGCAATATTATCCAGCAATAAAAAGGAACGAGCTATCAAGACACGAAAAGACATGGAGAATCTTTAAATGTCTACTGCTAAGTAAAAGAAGTCCATCTGAAAAGGTTAGGATTCCAACTACATGACATTCTGGAAAAGGCAAAACTATGGAGACAGTAAAAAGATCAGTGGCTGCTGGGGGTTTGGGGTGAGGAGGAAAGTATAGTTGGAACACAAGGGATTTTTAGACTAAACTATCCTAATGACACTGCAATGGTGGAGACTAGTCATTCACTATACATTTATCAAAATCTGCAGACTGTACAACACAAAAAGTGAAGCCTAATGTAAACTATGGACTTCAGTTAATAATACTGTATCAACATTTTGTCATCATTTATAAGAAACCTGCTAGGCTGTGGCAAGTATATAACACCAGCGATAACTATGGTGTAGCAAGACGTTAATAACAGGGGAAACTATGTACGCATGTGGGGAAGGGTGAGCAGGTATATGGGACTTTCTGTTCTTTCCCTTTAATTTTTATGTAAACCTAAAATTGCTTTAAAAAATAAAGTCAATTAATTACATTAAAAAAAAAGTCAGTAAAATCAAACTTTCAAACTATTAAGCCACATGATAGTAAGTCATTTGCAAGACTAGGTCACTTTGTTTTAAATTAATAACATGACTCCATTTCTACCTGATATTGCCATTAATTTGATATTAATTAACTTAAATTAAATAACCTTACTATTAAAAGAAGAACTAAACGTGTTTACTTGTTTTAGGCTTTGATTCCTATAACTCATAGTAAGAAGAATCAATAAAAACTTAATGTTTTAGAATATGCTTAATAATTAGTCCCACAAAAATTAATTTATGCATATGGTCTGTGTTGGGCCTGTTCTCACTGACTGAATTTTCTTTCCTCTCTGCCTCCTGTTGCACCTGCCATATTAACTAGAAATCTGAAGTCAGGTCCTTCTGTGCGTGCGTCTCTATATCAGGGTTCCAGACAGCCTGGAGACCTCTGCTGCTTGCAAATGATGAGGACACAAGGACCAGCCCCGGGAGATGGAGGGGAAGCGGAAGAAGAGAGGAGAGCAGAAAGTTATCAGGGATTGACATGATCCTCTATTTGAACTGTCAAATAAATACATTATGTCTATCTCCCAGGGCCTTTCTCATTCATAAAACAAGCACAGACAATAAACAGACAAGCCAGCACAGAAAGACTCATCCTGAAATCCTGGCTCCACCACTGACTTGCTATATGACTTGGCACATGTCACTTAAATTCTCTGCGCCTCTTTCCTCATCTATCAAGTGAGGGTTTGAGTAGGAACCCATCTGCAAGGTGAAGTTAGTAAGCTCAGCAGACATTGTTCCTCACTGTATCTGTCTAGGTACTGTAGCCAAGACTGAAGGACAATCTGTTAAATAAAGTTGACGCTAGTGACAAAGAAAAATGGAATAGTGCCTTCTTCCTGATCCATGACTTTGCTTTATCCTCTGAGTTCATACTTCAAATGCTAATTCCTCCTGGACATTTAAGATGGAATTATAGCTTGAGAATAAATTTACCTGGGAGAAGTAGTTTGAATTACAAATTAAAAATCATTGAAAGTTTCTTTGAGAAGATTAGCTTCCTTACGTAAGTACACTTTGTTTTTAATAGCTACATTTAAAAGCAGAAAAAAATCTTAGACAACAGTCTATCTATCTTATTTCCAGAGCATGGAGGTGTCACAATTAAAATGCAGCCATGCTTGCTGGCAGAAAACATAATGGTCATATGAAATATCTGCTGTAAACATTTAATGTTCTTTTAAATAGCAGGATTATTCACATCCTACCAATTTTGAAGAGATGAATAACTCTTCCAAGCAAATATTTGTATTTCTATGGCTTCTCTGTGCTTTCTTCAACTATTATAGAAAAGTCTGCAGGGAGGTCAGCTTTCCCAAATGTGGCCATAAGGCTGCTGGGGGATTCTCTAAAGCACAAACATATTGGCTAAATCTGCTTCTTCTGTCCACTCTTCATTCTGTTTTTCTATTTTGTCCTTCAGTGTATTCAAATGAAAGATAGCCTGATTTCTTTCCATCCCAATGTGCTAATCTTCAAGGTCTCCAGCGTTTAAATTCTACGTCAGTAATAAGATTATGCAAGGGATCTTCATAGCTCAGACTCCTTTCCCCAGAATACACCATGTTCTCCTTCCCTGGGTCGTAAGATAAAGCAGTGCTCAGTGGCAGTTAATCTTTGTGCTGCATGAAGCATCGTGAGATGTCACAGACCAGGAGGAAAAGATCCAGTTCTACCCGGTAACCTCAGTTGGACCTGTTACTTTGTTTCATTGAGCAATAATGACTCTCATCTTAACCTCCATGGGTATCATATGTGATAATAGTTATGATGAGCTTTTAAAATTGCAAAGTGCCCTACAAATATAATGTATCATCACAGTTATGTGATAGGGGGTTAAATATAATACAGTTGATTCTCAATATTCACAGTATTTATGTTTTCTATAGTCAGTGCAAACACCGAATTAGCAAACACTGAACTGTGGCTCTCAGGGGAAATACAGGGCAAGGTTCCTGCGAGCCTCTGGTCACAGCATTTCATCAACCAATCAATACCTAACCTTGTTTTATGTGTGTTTCTGTTTAAAGACACCTTATTTAACATATGTTGTTGATTCACTAACATTAAACTCACGGCCAGAAGCACTGTAACTCATGCTTGAATGAAGCTTATTTAATCCACATGTTTTGTCTGTGAAGCACAAAGCCTTCTTGCACTTAGGAACAACAGACAGCGCTTCAGTACTTCATTTGGGGCCATTCCAAACAGGGAAATCACTAATAAAAAGCCCCCAAATGCAGAAAGACGTGGCACTAAATAGACCACGAAAATAACAGTGCTTCTCTGCACATCTCTGCAAATGACCACAAAAGCACCACTAGGAGATCTTAACAAGTGGGTGAATTCGCAAATATGAAATCTATGAATAATGATGATTGACCACATGAATATAAGAAGTTAAATTTTCTGTGTCTTCTGGAATACTTCTGAATATTATAATAAGAAGAATTTTGGCTTTCAAAGTGTTTGCTTATTCAGAAATAATTGGGTATACAAATATACACTGTATGTCAAAAACAGGTGAGCTGAAGATTTGGGACAAAAATAGATTCCCTGCTTTTGACAATCTGGTTTAACCAAATACTAAAAACGTCATAAAAACAGAACTTAGTTTCTCTCACTGAATTTTAATAATAAATGCCTTTTTTGGTTTGTTTTTGTTAATGAAAAATAATTTAATTTTGTAAAAGAAAGGTGGAGATATGATGGTACCAATTTGTTTTCAATTGAACATTTCCCAAAGTTTTCAGTGCTTACTTAATTCCTTGTTTTTATGAGTGACTTGGTATTGAGGTCAGACTTCCCTTTATTTTTTATTAATTAAAAGTCACAGACTAGATGTAGTAACACTGCCTAAGATGTACTGAGCACTCACTATGTAGCAAGCACTGTGGTAAGTGCTTTACATTCATCATACCATTTTTAATCTTCATAGCAAAGCATCTGACATCAGTACTACTATTACCCACAGTTTATAATGAAGAAAACTGAAGCTGAGATATGCAGGGAACCTGCTGTAGCTCCTTTAGCAGATGGGACAGCTGATCCCAGGTGTCTGATGCCAGAGCCTGCGCTCCTAGCCTTCACTCTTCGTAATCTCCACTTCCAGCCTAAACTTTATTAAAAGATTTGCTTTTGCAGCTGTTTTATCTGGATGTTGAGAGTGTGTCTTTTGATTATACTGCTGTAATTATCAATTGTATTTGTTAAAGACACATTTGGGTGACAAGGGAAGATGATTATGCCACCAAGAGTGTGTTATTTTGGAAAGGATATTGAACGAACCTGCCATATGAGATCTTGGCCCAGTCACTTAACCTTTGTGAGCATTGTTTTCCTTAGCTGTGATATGATGAGGTTTAAATACATTATATTCTAGACTCTTCTATGATTCTATGAAGGTAATGATGATGAAAAAAAAAAACCCAATGGATTTCTGAGAATGAAAGTTATTAATGCAATTAAAAAAGAATGCCAAGCTAACTCACGGGACAAATTCCATCTAAATAGAAGGCTTCCCTCAGCCTTGAGAAGATTTTGGACATTAAGACTATGTTAAATTTTCTTTAGGACGTGAAAAATTAGATATAATTGCATCTTTTCAGTTTTAATATTATTTCTTGCCTACCACTTAAATAAGCTTTCTCATCAGTGTTTTACTACTTCTTTAATCATTATAATAAAAGCCGAAGGCAACTGAGAAGAAATTTCAATTAACTATTTGCCACTTGTTCATCATCAATTTTGCTGCATTCAACGCAGGAGGCAAGAGGGAAATCACAGGGCGACGCACTGCTATCAGAGATTCTCTCTGAAAGGAGTAGCAGACAGTTTAATCCACCACATTTTTCTCTGTCTCCATTTAAAAAAATGCTGTTAATCATTCCCTTCAATCACACCTCTAAAGGAACTACAGAATTCTAAGCTGTAGATAAATATTTAATTCCTGTGCATTTCCCAATCTCTACTGGCGAAGGCAAGAAAGTCAGGCATGAACAGGAGACGATGGTGTGATCGCTGCATGTTCCTCCTCCTTGCCCATCACCCCTCTGCAGCGTCTCGGGTACCAGCTCCTCGTAGACACTTACTAAACACCACCCCATGAATAAATAACTCCAGAGAATAGTGTGGATTAGATCCTCTTTTACCTCGATTACTTCTTTAAAATTGAAATTGGTACTGAGGTAACTGTTGAATCACATGCAGTTATAGAAATAATAGAGATACCGTGTATATTTTGCCCAGTTTTCCTCAAAGGAAACATTTTGCAAAACTACTGTAGAATGTCACAATCAGGATACTGAGATGGATACAATTCACTGATGGTACTCAGACTTTGTACGTGTGGGTGTGTGTGTATATTTAATTCTATATAACTGAATCACCTGTGCAGGCTGTATACTCACCACCACAGTCAGATATTGAACAAATCCAACTGTAAGAATCCCTCGTGTTCCCCTTTTATATCCACAACCCCTCTGGCCTCTCTTTACCCCTCCCTCGCACCCCTGTCGCCAACTGCCGGCAACCGCTAATCTGCCCTCTATTTCTAAAATTCTGTCACTTCAAAAATGTCATGTAGGGCTTCCCTGGTGGCGCAGTGGCTGAGAATCTGCCTGCCAATGCAGGGGACATGGGTTCGAGCCCTGGTCTGGGAGGATCCCACATGCCGCGGAGCAACTGGGCCCGTGAGCCACAACTACTGAGCCTGCGCGTCTGGAGCCTGTGCTCCGCAACAAGAGAGGCCACGATAGTGAGAGGCCCGCGCACCACGATGAAGAGTGGCCCCCGCTTGCCGCAACTGGAGAAAGCCCTCGCACAGAAACGAAGACCCAACGCAGCCAAAAATAAATAAGTAAGTAAGTAAGTAAGTAAGTAAATAAATAAATAAATATTTTTAAAAAGTCATGTAAATGGAATCATTAGGTGTGCAACCTTTTGGGATTGGATTTTCCCTCAGCATAATTCCCTGGAGATTTATCCAAGTGGTTTTGTGTATCAGTAGTTTGCTCCTTTCTATTACTGAGCAGTATTCCATGGTATGGAGATGCTGCTTGTATTATTTTCCAGTGGAGCTGTATTCTTTTCTCTTTTGCCTTTCTGAGTAATGACCGTGTCCAAGTCAACCCAAGACACCATCTGCCTGCAGAAGGAGTGCGGGTAGAGGTGGGAGGAGGGAGGGTTACTCCAGGTAGTGTTCAGTTTCTGACATGTGCCACGGGACCATGCATCCACAGAATACTCTGTAATGTGTCCAGAACAGAAGTCTTACTTTTTATCCCCTGGTTCCCAAACCACTTCTCTCCCAATGTCATTCTCAGTAAATAGTACCACCATGTGCCCAATTACCCAGGCCAAAATCTTGGGGAGCCATCTTTTACCTTTTTTTCACCTACCACCCAATCTATCACCAAATACTGTGGGCTCTTCCTTCAACATATTCAATATATTCCTTTTCCAAATGCTTCTCCACTGCTGCCACGGTAACTGCTTTGGCCCATCTCTCACCTGGGCTCTACAGCTGGAGCTCGGCTGCTCTCCCGAGTCCCTCCTGCCCTTGCCCATCCACCCCTGCTGTAGTTAGCACAGCACCCGGCAGCTGGAACGATGCGCCTAACAGCTCAGTCGGATCCAAGCCACCTGCTTCTTCCCACCTCACCTCCACGATGGTCTTCAACCTGCTGTCTAGCTGCTGGCTAAGGCTCCAGCTGTGTCCGTCTGTCCTGTCACCATCGTGGTCCAGCCACCCCAGCTTTCTTGCTGCTCCTTGAACAAGCGGCGCATATGCCCCCACCTCGGCCTCCCAGCCTGTGCACCGCCCTCCACGCTTCCCGGGACACTTCCCCTCCCGCTGTCCACACACCGCGCCCTCGCTTCGTTTAGGTCTCGGCTTAAACGCCACCTCCTCCTACCTTCTCCGAGAGGGTTTCCCCGAATCCTCCTTTATTTTTCTTCTCAGCATTTACCACTAGCTAACATTGTGTTACACAATTATTTTCTCAGTCTTTGTCCATGCCCCCTGGAACACATGCTTCATAAAGGCAAGGGCTTTTTCTGTTTTATTCGTTGTTTCATCGCTATCGCTTGGCATATATAAGCGTTCAACATACCTTTGAGTGAATACATGATTTCCCCAAATTCCTTTACTCATAGCTTTTAAGCCATCAAGGACTAAGCAAAGCAGGTCACAGAGTTTTCCTGTGACATAGACAGTACCTACCCTTCCAGCCAACATGGGGAAGACACGAAGCTACTTCTTAATCGCAGGAGAATTTGGTGACAGGGAGCACAGTAGATTACATCCATGCCCCCCCCCCCCCAGCCCTCTCTCCCTCCCCGGCACTTGCTGTTTCTCCGACTGAAGAAGCAAGAGTTTATTTCTCTTCTTGACTCAGGATTTGGTCAAATGGCTTAATTCGGACAATGGTGTGCTAGTGGGAGCGGCAAGACCAAAAGCTTGAAAAGTGCTCACTGAATGGGCTGCTATCAGTGGCTTGAGAGGAACACGCCCGTGTAACCCTGCAGTCCCGGGAGGAGCATGCCAGGTGCGCCACAGAGCCCTCAACTCTTGACCGACCTGCACGTCAGTGGGAAAAAGCGTTTGTTGGAACTGTTATCCGGCACTTCTTTTTGGGGTCAACAGCTACCTGGTAGAATACGTAAAAGCAAGGCTTTATTTTTAAGCCCAAGAAGACTATGAGAAAAGGTACACAGAGGGAGAGAGAAGAGCTGAGCTTCGGCCCAGGGGGCAGGCAGCGTGCTCACAGCGGGTGAGGGGAGGACTCGGGTGGAGAGCTGCTGCCCAGCTTCCCGACGCGGGGCGTGGGGGGCGCCTGCCACGGAGGGGGCTCGGCACCAACCTGGGCAACCTGGCCTCGTCAAGAGAGGGACGAGGAGTGAGCAGATGTGTCTCCGGCTCTCTCCAGCCTTTCCCTTGTGAGGAGCGAACCCTGAGATGAAGCCCATGACTCCACCACGGGGCTGCCGCAGGGAGGCGGCCATGGGGAGGCGGGAGGACATGACAGAGACTCGGGCTCTGTCCCCTCCAGTGAGGGACAGAAGCAGCAAAGGGAGTGATAGCAGATGCTCTCTGGGAGCACTGCCTCAGTCAAGGAGGGACTCGAAGTTCATCAACCTCAGATCTTAGCATCCAAGGCCAGACAAGCACCCAGGGACCAGGTGGACGCAGGACACTGGGCTGGAGGCCAGCAGATGGCAGATCTTGCAAACTCAAGGAAGGACCAGCAATGATCCGGGTCCCTCCCTGTGATGATGTTAAAAAGAACATTTAAGCTACAACATCTCGCTGCCCACCCCCTTCTGTGTTCCACACACCTGCACACACGTTTACAGAAGGAAGCAGGGGATAGGGAGGGCCACTTGAGAGACCGAGCACCTTCGTTCAGGAGGGACAGAGCACAACAGAAGGGACTGCTGAAACGGCAAGTCAGACTCAGCTGTCAGCCAGACTGGACCACAGACAAATGAAGACACTGCATTTTCTCTGCACATCCAAGTTGTTTCATGCACGACAATGTGCAACTCTGTTATAACCATAGCAACCTCCGATTTGGTCTCCCTGCAGCCTCTCACTCACTTCCTGTTATGTATTTTCCACTCTGCAGATGGTGCTGTCTTTCTAAAATGTCGATCTGATCAGGTTATTCTCCTGATTAAAAAAAAAAAAGTCCTGGGCTTCCCTGGTGGCGCAGTGGTTGAGAATCTGCCTGCCAATGCAGGGGACATGGGTTCGAGCCCTGGTCTGGGAGGATCCCACATGCCGCGGAGCAACCAGGCCCGTGAGCCACAACTACTGAGCCTGCGCGTCTGGAGCCTGTGCTCCGCAACAAGAGAGGCCGCGACAGTGAGAGGCCCGCGCACCGCGATGAAGAGTGGCCCCCGCTTGCCACAACTGGAGAAAGCCCTCGCACAGAAACGAAGACCCAACACAGCCAAAAATAAATAAGTAAATTAATAAAAAAAAAAAAAAAGTCCTTCCGTGACCCCCTTTGGCCCCCAAGACAACATTAAAACCTTAGCATGACTTGGGACGGAATCCAGTAATATGGCGACGTCTCTGCATTCACCTCGGACTCTAAAGACGGCGGGCAGTGATCCCCTGAGCGCTGCACTTTCCTCTGGCCTGGGCAGCATGCAGGGTACGAATGCAGGGCAAGCCAGACGTGCGGGGAGTTACTGCTCCTGGCAGCAGCCCTGAGCCAGACCGGGTGGGGAGGAGGAGGGGCGATGCCCTGGCTTCGCCTGCTCTGCGCTGTCTCCCACAGTCCCCCATGGTCCTGAGCTCTGCTTGCCCGCAACGTGAGTGGCCCGATAATGGTCCATTCCTTTCCCTGTTCCATTTCTCCACTCCCCTACTAGTATTTCCTGGGGTCCTTTCTTAAATAAGCTGGTATTCACGTCCTCACCCCCTTGCCACTACTCCACCAAGGGGCTTCTCCTCTCCTGGAACAGGGGTCAGACCTCTGACCTCAAGAGCTCCTCCTGGGAGAACCCAAAACATGATAGGTGACTGTACAATTCATCAACACACTGGGCCACATTTTTAGAGTGAACGTGGGCATTGCTAACGATACACACTTGTCCTGGCACGAGGCAACTGGGCAAAGCAGGACATTTGGTCCTCCTTATAAAGCCTGTTTTGATCTGAACCCAGATTACGGCTGCTGCATTTTGATCTCCTGCTGCTTCTTACCCTAATTTCAACCCTTCTGAATGAAACTGGCTGAGGTTCCTGAAATTTCCCTCACAGCACATTGTGTTTGCAAAGATGGTCATAATACCGCCCAGCCCACGTGCTCCTTTTGCAGTGTGACCTTGTCACTGAGCCGAGCCTTCAAGAGGCAGAGCCTGCTTCCCCTTTCCTGGAATCTGGGCTGGAGCCCAGATCTGGCCAGTAGCAGCTAGTAAAGAGATTGTGTGTGAGCTCTGAGGCTGGGTCTTAGAGACCTCCAGCTGGCACCTTTGCTTTTTCAATGCTCCTTCAAAGAGACCAACTGCCATGAAGGGAGGGAGCCCAGGCAGCCATGAGGTAGAGCCCAGGGCGGGGGCAGGGTGGTGGGGTGGGAGCGGGGGTTTGGCGGTTGGCTTGGAGGGGAGAACTGGGGTCCCCCCCACCGGCTGACAGCCCCAGTGAAACTCCTGGGACGCCATGTGACTGAGGCCACTGTGGACCATCCAGTCATTCTTATGCCCCAGCTGAGACCACGTGAAACAGAAAAGCCATCCAGCCAGGCCACAGAATTGTGTGAAATAATAAAGTATTGTTTAAGCCGCAGAGTGTTCGGTGGGTTGCTGAACAAAACAGAGAACTAAAACATCCCTCCTCTCCCTGCCCTCCGCTCCTCCCCGTGCCTTTGCCTGGATAACTGTAACTTATCACTCCGAACTCAGTTTCTATGTCACTTTCCCTGGTGTGCCTTCCCTTATTTCCTAGACGGGGTTAAGTGCCCTTCCTTCTTGCTCCCAAAGAACCCAGTATTTCCACCTTCCATTTATCCTGCCACCTGTCCTTCCACTTCGAATTGCCTTTTCATCCTTTGCTGTTCTCTTCCAGTTAGAACCTAAGCCCCTTTAAGAAACTGTGCCTGTCTTGGACACCACTGGTGTTCCAATGACATATACAATGCCTGGCGCGTGACAAATGATGATTACATACTTGTTCAGTTATGACTTAATAAAAATAACGAATGTTTATTACACACATACTACGGGGCAGACCCCATGCTACCTGTTAAATATGTGTTACTTTGTTGAATCCTGTAAAGCAGGGACCTTTACTATTCCTGTTTTATACACGAGGAAACAGAATGCACAAGATGTTAAGTAACTTGCCAAAGTCATATTGTTTGTGACAGAGTAAGAATGCAAACCCACGTGTGTGATTGCAAAGGCTGTTCTTAACTGCAATCCTTATGTAACAATCAGGATGGGCTAGGTTGTGCCACAGTAACAAATAGCCCTATAGTCTTGGTAGCTTAAGAAAGCAAAGGGTTTTTTCTTTCTGATGCTATAGATTCATCGTAAGTTGACAGGGTTCTCTGTACACTGTGGTCACCGAGGGATCCAGTTTGATGGAACAACCACTGTCTTGAGGTTTGTTGGTCACCCTATCAAAGGGACAGAAGGACCCCAGAGGGCCTTGCATCAGCAATTAAATGTTCTAGCCCAGAAACTGCACATGTCTTTTCTACTCATCACTATTTTGGCTGGACATACTCAGTGAGCAGTGTAATGTCTACCAGATTATACCACCTCACCCGTGAATGAACATAGTGGTATGTCATCTCCCGCTGTGTGAGGAGACTTTGCCAAAGTTCTGGAAAGTTTTGGAAAACCCTAGAATAAGGATTTCTTAACAACAGATCATAAGATTCACATTTTAGGTTATAATGGAAATCATACAGTGGCTTCAAAAAGGTCTATCGTCTATCACAGTTGCTTTGATAGTCGTAGTTTGGAAAAAAGCTCTGGGACCAGTATGACTTACAAACTATATTAAATTCAAATGAATCAGCATTCACCTTTAATTTTACCACCCCAGACGTTGCCACTGACAAATAGCTCTGGTCAGTAAAGCAATGATTACTCTGCATTAGTTAGTATTCAGCTTCTTTCCAAGTACGGCTTCTCAAACTCATACAGAGGAATTAATACCTTTTTCTTATAGAAAAGTTATTAATTAATACCTTTAATTAATTAGGTAATTAATTAAGGTAAGGTATTTCCTACAGGTCTACTTTATTATGATTTTGTATTACTATGTTGCACAGCCATAACACAAATAGTTATTTTGAAAAAAATAAAAAGAGGGCTCAGATTTTACTTTCCAAAAAGAAAATTAAAATGAATACTGCCATCCTGAAAACAGAGGCTATCTGTTTAACAACACAGAATGTATAGCGACATGATGAGCAGCAGATATCGACATTCTTCTAAATCCATGTCTACAATACACCCATAATGGTGCATGACATCAAGGAACCTTAAATATAATTATCCTTTTAGTTCTCACATGGAACAGGAGAACCTTCTCAGCTTTAATATTGCATTTTCCACCTTTTAAAAAAATTTATTTAAAACATATGTCCTGATATAAAGTTATCAGTCATAATTCTAGTTATTATCCTAAAATGTTGTATGTCACAGAAATATCCAAGTTTCCTGCTAATTGCATTCTACTCAAATTTTTAACCATGCTATTTTAAGTTCTGTTCTCTATAGACAATCATTACTTTATGCTGAAGTTTTTACAAAATGAAGATTTTCAAGAAGACTCATAAAAAGAACTTTTTTTTAAAAAAATGTAAGTTTCTGATAGCCTTTAGGTAATACAACTGAATTGGGTAACAAATGACAAAACTCTAATGGAAAACCTGATTACTTCCTCCAGATCAACAGGAATTAATTACATGGGACTGAATGAACTGATGAGTATGGTTTATAACTTTATGGAAAATATACTAGCTTTAATTTTCACTTTTTAAAAAAAAAATCATAATCTTATGGTTTCAAGGGTTATTAGGCTATATGTAATCTGGTCTCACTCAATCCAGAAAACTCCTCAAAGTACAGGACAAATTTCCATTTAGCTTTTGTTAAATACTCTCAATCTTGGAAATCCACTACCTCAAAATAGTGGCCACTCATTTTTGAATAGCTTAGCTATTAGGAAGTTCTTTCTAATAGGAAACTGAAATTTTCCTCTCACTGGGCTACTTTGGTCCCACTGAGTAAACCTCTACAAAGCCTAACCCTTCTTTCATGGAGCAGTTGTCAAATACTGAAAACGGATTCTTTCACTTCTCTTAAATCATATCTTTTGATTGGTATAAATATCCTCAGGTCTCTTGATTTTTCCTTTAGGGGTCCTTTATCTATCTGGTCTTCTTAAAAGATTAATATACATCTTATAATGAGGTGCCTAGGATCGGCCATGACATCCCAGCTGAGGTCTGACTGTACTTCCTTGCTATGGACACAATTCTCTTATTAAGGTAGTTCAGTACTGTATTTATTTAAAAAATCAGTCACCACATAATGTTGGCTCATATCAAACTGTCCATAAAACCAACACCCTGAGTCTTTTTCCGTGATACCAGGAGTCTTCTATCTTCTACTTACGCGCTTTTTTTCTCTTTTGGTCTAAGTGCAGGAATTAAGTTTATCTCTTATTATATTCCATCTTATTATTTTTATCCTATCTTTCTAGCCTGTCAAGATGCTTTTGAAGTGCTTTTTATCATCCATCCCTCTTTTAATCCATCCCATTAAACCATCCCTCTCAGCTTTGTGTCATTTGCAAACTTAATAAACATTCTATTCGTGTCTTTATCCAAGGCGTTGATAGAAATGTTGGAAAAACGTGAGTAATACAGAAGACCTGCTTCAGGCTTCCAATTGACTTAAAGATTCTCTTGAAAGATTATTAAATCTGTTGCTGAAAATCAGACATATAAAGTCTATGACGTCACTCAGCTAGTAAATGATGGACATAACTAGGTCTGGTGGTATCTCTACTTTGTGAAGCTTTGCTCATTGCTAGGGATTGCTGACTTCCTTCTTGGCTTGGAGGATTCAGAAACGTGGCAACTCATTCCAAAATTCTGATGTTGGTTGACAGCGATCACCGTTTTATTTCTAGAATATATTTCCTCTGTTCCCTTTAGAAGTCACACTTGTCGTTGACTAGGTATCCTTCTTTCATTCTTTTTATGTGTCCTTTTTCAAGCAGTGCTCATCAAAGAGCTCCATGTGGAGTCCTATTATTTATTTAGATCCACCTCCTTTTCCTTCTTTTATGCGATCAGTTTCTGATTAGCAGCCGACTCAGCTAACCAACATCCTGGGGGCATGGATCGCTAGGGGGTGTCAAAACCTTACTGGTTTATACTAGATATCCTTTTGAAGTTCAATCCGTCTTTCCAGGTGGATAGGTACAGAGCTGGTGAATGCGTATTGGTTGTTTCTCACTGAAGTGTATGCCAATTTCAGAGGGAAATTTTAAAGTGCTTCTCATCAGTCCTGCTCCTGCTCAATGACCAAGCTTTTAAGGAACACTGGCCGGAGGAGGTGGCCGGTGATCAGCCTCGCCCGACACCCACGTGCCTTTTGTGGTCCTCACTGTGACTCCTTTGATTGTATTAACAGAATTTATCTTCAGAGTATCAGATCTCTTCCTTGCTTCTTCATCCTTCCGAAAGACGCAGGTGTTATCAGGAAGCAACGCCTAGCTCTTGGTGTCACACATCTGTTTCAAATGCCACCTCTACCAATGACTAGGGGGGACATTAAGCCAGTGGTTCTCAGTTGGTGGTGACTCTGCCCTTGGGGAGAACAGTTGGCAACATCTAGAGACAGCTGTGATTGTCACAACTTGGGTTGCTACTTGTATCCAGTTGGTAGAGGGCAGGGGTGGGGCACTGCTAAACACCCTACAATGCACAAGTCAACCACCACAACAAAGGATTATGTATCTGACCCCAAACTGCAATAGTGCTGCTGTTGGGAAACCTGCTTTAAGAAAATAACCTTTCTGGGGGGGCTTCCCTGGTGGCGCAGTGGTTGAGAATCTGCCTGCTAATGCAGGGGACACGGGTTCGAGCCCTGGTCTGGGAAGGTCCCACATGACATGGAGCAACTAGGCCCGTGAGCCACAACTACTGAGCCTGCGCGTCTGGAGCCTGTGCTCCGCAACAGGAGAGGCCACGATAGTGAGAGGCCCGCGCACTGCGATGAAGAGTGGCCCCCGCTCGCCGCAACTAGAGAAAGCTCTCACAGAAACGAAGACCCAACACAGCCAAAAATAAAATACATAAATAAATTAAAAAAAAAAAAAAACTTAAAAAAAAAAAAAAAAGAAAAGAACCTTTCTGAGCCTTGGTTCCGTGTCCTGTACAATGAGGGTAACCGTGGTCCAGGGCAGTGTCGTGAGGATTACAGGCAGCACTGTACTTAGAACACACGCCATAATGACTGGCACAGAGCCAGCGTCAAAAAACAGTAATTATTTTCCTAATTATTACCAGGCATTACATTGGTTACTTCCTAAGATGTTATTAGCTTAATACTAAAAAGGTAGTTCATTTACTCCACAAATATTTTTTTGAGCACTTTCTATACGCTAGGCACTGATCTGGCTGCTGCAAATAGATTAGTTAAAAGGAAAAAAAGACAACACACTCCAACTTCAGGAAGCTAACAGCCTGCAAGTAGGCACTGTGTTCCCATTTTGTAACTGAGAGAACCCAGGCCCTGCGAGGTTCAAGTAATGTACCCAAGGGTTCAACACTGATAAGGGGCAGAGCCTGGATTCAAACACCACCAGCTGCTACAGACTGAGGTGTCTGTAATTTGTGTCTCCCCAAATTAATATGTTGAAATCTTAACCCCCAATGTGATGACATCAGGGGATGGATCTGGGATTAGATCATGAGGGTGGAGCCCTCTCGAATGAGATTAGTGCCCCTCTAAGAAGAAACAGGAGAGAGCTTGCTTCTCTCTATGTCACGTGAGGATACAATGAGAAGACGGCTATCTGCAAACTAGGAAGTGGGCCCTCACCAGACACCCAATCTGCTGGCACCTTGACCTCGAACTTCCCAGCCTTCAGAACTGTGAGAAATAAATGTCTGTTGCTTAAGCCACCTAGTCTGAGCTAAGACACCAGCTTTGCCTGATTCCAAAGCCTACATGCTTTCTACTCCATTGTTATCAGACACCTGCTTTTAGGAAAACCAGATTGCAAGGTGTGTGAGAACGGCAGATCGCACTTCTGTGCTAAATTTTATTTATTGTCTTAGCATCGTCATCCATACCCTCTCGTTCTGCACGATATGCTTTTTGTTTCTTGTCCCTTCTACTCTTTATTAATTTAACAAATATTTACTGAGCACTTGCTCCTTGTTAGGATACAGTGGAGCTAAGACACGCTGCCTTCGCCTGCAGAGAGCTCCGGGGCTGGTGTGGGTGAGAGTCCGTCTCAGCTAGAAGTCTCGTGTGGGACCTGCAGCATCACCTTAACTTACCCTCAGGTGCAAGAGGCCATGAGGCCACCTCCATGTCGGGACTGCGGATGTCCTTACAGGTATTTGCGTTTATCTATGTACCTCATCACATGCACAGTTAGCTTATTTGCACAGCAAAATTTTCCTTTGGTGAACAGAAAACTCTGGGTGTAACATTCATACATCTGAAGTTCATGTTATGCTTTTAGCTTGACACAGATTTCCAGCACAGTAAATACTTAGTTATTATAGAGGATTTGCCTTTACAATGTTATTTGTTCATGACCTCGAAGGTCCATGCCTCATTGCATATTGTAATTTTGCTGAAGTGCCAATTTAATCACCTGACGTGAAATGCTGATGAACAAGAGAGTGTTACTCAGAGTGAGGGAACCTGGCAATCACCCAACATTCCTGTCAAACTTGACTTTGTGAGTTTCACTAAAGAAATAAAGTCCATTGTTTCAAGTATGTTCATGGTGGATGTTACTTTAGGAATATCATAGTGCAGTGTCTTTAGGAATATCAGTGTCATAGTGTAGGGTTTGTTTTGATGGAATCATTACAACCCTGAAGGAACACTTAAAATTTCCATTTATTCTTCACTGAACTGTGGAATGCATGTGGCGGCATTTGGGCGCTCACCAACGTCTCAGGGTCCATGCCTTACGGATGCCTAAGCCTCTTTTCCACTAACATACTGGCATACGTAATAAATTATAATGGCATCACTCGACTTTCAGCTGCATTCCTTCTGGACCTTGACCCTTAATGACAAGTTCTTTTGATCTGTTTAACCATGGACTCTCATCAGAGAGACGCAGCTTCAAAGCTCTACTTTACCACATACTAGCTGAGTAACTTGGGCATACTGACCATCCTCAGCTTTAGTTCCCTCCTCTGTAAAATGAGGATAATAATCACAGGTCTTGCTTAATGGGATTGTTGTGACATTAAGTTGTCACATTTACACACATAAGACTTTTAGCACAATGCCTAAAACAGCAGGTGACCCGTGAGTCTGGGCCCTCTTTCCTTTTCCACTTCCACCCCACTGACTGAGCTATTGCCCCTCCTTCCCGCCTTTTTGCTGAGGATGTGGCCCTTTCCCGTGGGGCCTTACCTACAACTCTGTTTGCTCCCGGTCTTGCCTGGTGTCTTCCTGGTTCTAAGTCCTGGAACACTTTTTGCTCTTGGCCACTCTCTGACATGGGATGTAGGGCTTACCCCTCAACTGGTCAACCTCTGCTACCCAAATCTCCTTCTTCTGCCTTTCTCTTTCACTCCTGAGTCAGCCATCACAGAGGTTACAGCACAGTAGTCAGGAACAGAGACCCCGGTATCTGACTGCCTGAGCCCAAGTTTTGATTCCACCACTTAAATTGGTGGCCTTGGGTATGTTATTTAACCTCTTGGTGCCTCAGTTTTCTCATTTGTAAAATGGAGATGATCATATTGACTATCTCATGGAATTGCTAGGAAGAGTAAATGAGTTCATGTATCTGAAGTGCTTAAAATGGAGCTTGGCCCATAGAAAGTCCTATATAAGTGTGTATTATTGTTATTTATTATTATAGGTTGGGTCCCCTGTTCTCTTCATTACCTGCTAGCTCCTCCCACCCCCATCTTTTAAAATGAGTGCTTTTAACGACTAATAACATTCTGATCACAAATTCACCTCCTCCTTGGCCGGCACATTACCCACCATCTGACTATTTCCACTTTGGCTTCACGATATACGTCCTCTTAGAAAAAAAATTCATTGGCTTTACATTAATCATTTTAAAATGCTTAGCCAATCACAACTCTATTTAATCTAGATAGCACTGACATGTAGTAAAGAGAAGGCCAGGGTGGCTCTTAAATGAACAGATTCCAGATCAAGAAGCCAGGAGCAGATACTCGGCTTCATATGTGTTTCAGTCTGTCACACACCACGTAACATGGGTTTCATCACTATCATTGACTTAGACGCCTCCACCACCAATCACAATGTATTTCAAAGGCGAATTAGTAGCTTTAGAAAACTATGTGAGCAATTGACCCCAAATTCTTACCTATAACTTTTCCTAGAAAGAGCGACTTGGGAGAATTGAACAGAGTGTCAGATGAACTTGGCAGATGGTAACTCACAGAAGGATAATGATCCAGCTGCAGGAAGAAAAAGAGAGACACTTTTAGAAGAATGTCACCATCCTGCACTGGACTCAGATCTCCCAGGGGGGATGACATCATTCTTTGAACCTCAGTTTCTGGATCTTATTTCATCATTGCTGACTCTGAAATACCAGCCTGAGAAAATGGGAAGTCCATCCCTTCCTTTGCTGGGGTTATTGGAAAACAAATCGAGCTTGGTAAGTGAAGACCCTTTATGAATTGTTGTCCAGCTGACGCACATTTTCTGTGGATAATTTACCTGCTGGATTAAGATCCTTGCTCATTTTAATAGAGTGAAACCTGCTTGATCCAATCCCTAGTATTGACCTCTGAGATAGAAAATGCTACATTTATAGCGATGGATTTTCTTTAGGATCGTCTTACTGTACTGTTTTCTTCACTGTTTGGGTCTATCAACTTGCACACAAATACTGATCTTCAGAATATATATATGTTCAAATATGAATATGAATATATTAATATATATGGATATGTAATTCAAATGCTGAGATTGAGGTTCATAGTTTTCTTGCTTATCAAAACGAGGGTGACTTCTCCTTCCTGCCACAGGGCAGGGACATCAGAGCCTGGAGGGGACAGAGGTACCTTTGCTCTGGCAGAGCTGTCCTTTCAGAGTGGAGCTGAGTTGGCAGCAGAGGGAGGTGACAATGAAGCAGGTGGGACTAGCTTACAGGTAATGCCTGCTGTAGCAATGCACATTTCTGATTACACTTCCCACGTCAAAGTGCAAGTGGTGGTGTCCCAGAATCACAGGGCTTCTCTTGTCCTTTGTGTCCCTAAGTGGCTTTTCTTGCCTTAGCTGAATTTTTACAACCCAAACATTCTAGTTGTGTTTCCCCAACTGTGAGCTCCTAGAACTTTCTGTGCTTCTGTGTACCCACATGTGAAAGGCCTCTTCTGTAACCTTTCGTTTTTCTGAAGTGAGTTTAATACCTGCTCAGGTCAGCATAAGGCAAGGTGTGGGTCAGAAGGAAACACTGCATCCCTATCTGGCAGGGCCTTCCCGTGGGAACTGCGCAAGGAAGCTACTTGCTGAAGGCAGCAGCACAGACTCCAGAAACTAGATCCACTCCCGGGTCTCGGCTCCTGACGGGCCAAGATGGGCAAAGCTGCAGGAAGGAGACCTGCTTCCAGGAAGGAGAGGGTGGCTGGAAGTGCGCGGGGAGGGAGCTAAACTCACTTGTCAAGAGGAGAATGAGTCACTTTGAGGAATGATGGCTAATTATTAATGACCGCCTACACGGGAATTTTGAGACTGCTTACTAGAAACCTCGAGGTTATTGTTACTCAAGGTTAAGAGTCAAAGAATCATCACGTCTCAGGAATTTTGGGAGTTTTGACCTGCAGAACGGGTACTGTAAGTTTTTTTGTGCATGGGTGAGTATCTGGTAGCGCTGCGATAAAAGTCCAAAACACATGATTAAAGCAATCAGCGGCGTGTTCGACTATAATTTTGAAAAGCTTTCTACAATTTCAAGTGCATCATTAACAAAACACTTATTCTGGCCAGAGAGTCTTAAACATTTTACTACTTTATTGTATTTTGTCGCGAGCAAAGGCAACTCTTTCTGCTGCTAAATATTAACTAGCTGCTTTGGCGCCATCTGGTGGTACACATGCATAACTGCTGCGGTCCCTCCATCCACTTCTACTGCCTGTTGTCAAAAGGCTTCCTGAAAGTGCCGATATATCAATAATTAGTAAGATACCCTACTAGGCTTCAGTGATGATCTCCCCCTAAATACTTCTCATTTAATCTATTTTGTTAAATAACTTAAAAATGGATACAAAGAATGTATGTTCATTATAGAGAAAATAATAGATGTGCAGACAAAAATTTAATGTTAATTTTTTTATGTCTATTCTTTTGATTTTTTACAAAAATTGGATGGAACCCAACACACATATTGTTTTGCATTTGCATTTACTTTTCATTGCTTAACAATGTAATAGGAGACTCTTTCTGTGTCAATACACATACAACTAAATCATCCCTTGCAATGAATGATGGGTATTCCATTTTATGGATATACGGTACCCAATTTTTAAAAAATATCAAATTTCTCTGCTTAGACTTTTAGATTTCTTGTATCTTTGGGCCCAGGACAGTGCTGAACACATAGCAGCTCCTCAATAAAAATGTGCTGACATTCATTCCTGCAACTCTTCAAGCAGTGGACACAGGTGAAATCAGTGCTCAGAGGTGGCCTGATTCACACAACAGAATTACCCTTCTTTTCCTGAACTGTTTCTAGGGACCCAGACCAGACAGAGTTGGCTTTTGGGCACATTTTATATTATCTTTACTGAGCTCATGTAAAATAAAATTCCTAGTTTGTCTCCATAGGTTACTTTCAGCTCTTCCCCTTCCTTCATATAGGCAGTTGGTGACTTGAACCAAAAGCTAAAATTTACATTTATTTATACTAAATTTATTTCTTTTGTAATTTGAAGCATAATAACAGCCTACTCAAAAGTTTTTGAATCTTGATTCTGTCATCAGTGATTCTGCCTGGTTTTGATTTATCTATAAACATCACAAACATGCCAAGTCTTCATTCATTAATGAAGTCATTAATGAAAAAATGTTGGACAGGAATCTAAGTGGGCAATGATCTATAATTCTAATACAAATTACTTGCTCAGTTAGGAAAATCTTTTGGAACAACTGACATAGAAAATATGACAAGTGCTGAAGATACACAGGAAGGCTTTAACGTTCACAAAGATCAAACTCTCGTGTCTGCGGTAATTCTGTAATAAAAGAGGAAAGCAGGAGGAGAGCTACGAGGAAAGAAGAGTCTGGCTGACTTTTTCCTTCTCTCTCACACTCCCTCCTGCCTTGTGCTGAGGAGGAGGGAGGCAGGTGGGGTTGCGGAACAGGAGGAGGTGAAGTGGAGGGCACGGCAGGAAAGGCAAGAGCAGCTCGGGGGCCTTCAAGACGTGGCTCCGTGAAGGATCCCGGACTCCCTGGGGTGACGAGCCACGGGATGCGGGCGCCCTCTAGAGGCTGGAAAAGGCAAGGAACTAGATTCTCCCCTCACAGCCTGGGGTGCCAGGGGAACCAGCCCTGCCAGCATCTGAGCATCAGCTCCGCGATACTAATTTTGGATGTCTGGCCTCCAGAACCATAAGATAATAAATCGGCGTTACCCTAAATTTGTGGTAAGTTGTTACAGCAGCAGTAGAAAACTAATACAGGAAATTAAAAAAAAAGAGCCGTGCCACCAAAACCATGACTGAACATCACCTTCTCCCAGCTCGGTTCTCAAGTAATAGCTCTAGTCCTGCTCCGCTCTTCCTGCCTCCCGGACGAAGGCTGCAAAGCTGCCCGATTCCGGAATTGCCCCCGCTTTCTAGAGCACCCAATCCTGCTTTCTGGAATCCTCCCAACACAAGCCCCATCCTCTTCCCGTCTCTCGCCCAGTGATATCTCCATCGTGGTCCCCGGTATGTGACTCTCTTTGGGCCAGTAATCCACTCATTGCCTCCTGGCTCCAATTCACCCTTCAATATCTGCTCTATGATAAACACGAATTCCTTTAATCTCCTTTAAAATGAGCAGGATGTTAAACTTTCTCAGCCCTGGAGGGAAGAAGGGGCTTCTGGAAATTTCCAGTGCTGGCTTGGGGGTGGGGAGGTAGTGGAGGTTCGGCCTAGGGTGTGAGGTCTGCCCAAGCCACAGGCCCAGAGCAGGACGCCTCCGTGAGCCTACAGCCTGGTGACTCTCCGTCTCCCCTGGAAACCATAGCCCCTGTGCAGCCCTGCGTGGCCTGCGTGCTCGGAAGCCCCCTGCCCCCAGCTCCCCAGCCCCACCCCCACACACGAGCTGGGTCCCTGCTTCCCCACCTGCACTCCAGAGGGTGGCCTTGTGCTGGCCCAGCAACCCCAGGCCAGTTCCAGCCCCGCCAAACCAGAACTTCTCTGCTCTCTGTGGCGGGGCACGGCTTTTCCCACGACGTCTGGAGCCCCCATGCTGGTCCTTCTGTGGGTCTCCTTCCTCAGCCCTGGATGCTTCTAGCAAACTCTACAGGGCTTTCCTTACATCTTGGAGGTTTCCTTTATGGCAGTTAATTCTTGTATCAGGAGCCTAGTGAGTTCTAAGCAGTTTCTATCGAATCCTGTTCTTCTTAATGGTCGTTTCATTCTTTTAATGGTTATACCCTTCCCCCTTCCTTCCTGTCTCAGAAGCAATGCCTTCCCAAGGCTCTTCCTCTGCTTCTGTACATTTTAGACTCTTTCCATTTGATTTCCTAGAAGCCAGTGCTCAAATGAGAATTTCTTCAGTCAGCCGTGTCCAAAAATCAAAGAAGTTGTGTGGCAAGTCCAGGCTGCAGTACAGGCTTCCTGTCACTTAGACCTTGAGCGCAGCGTGTCCCATGGTGTCCTGCATGTCCTGCATGTCCCTGAACGTCTAGTTAATCACTTCTAAAAGTGCAAAGATGGGAGGGACCTTCAAGATGGCGGAGGAGTAAGATGCGGAGATCACCCTCCTCCCCACAGATACATCAGAAATACATCTACATGTGGAACAACTCTTACAGAACACCTACTGAACGGTGGCAGAAGACCTCAGACCTCCCAAAAGGCAAGAAACTCCCCACGTACCTGGGCAGGGCAAAAGAAAAAAGAAAAAACAGAGACAAAAGAATAGGAATGGGACCTGCACTTCTGGGAGGGAGCTGTGAAGGAGGAAAAGCTTGACACACTAGGAAGCCCCTTCACTGGCAGAGACGGGGGGTGGGCCGGGGGGAAGCTTCGGAGCCACGGAGGAGAGCGCAGCCACAGGGGTGCGGAGGGCAAAGCAGAGAGATTCCTGCACAGAGGATGGGTGCCGACCAGCACTCACCAGCCCGAGAGGCTTGTCTGCTCACCAGCCGGGGCGGGTGGGGGCTGGGAGCTGAGGCTCGGGCTCCGGAGGTCAGACCCCAGGGAGAGGACTGGGGTTGGCGGCGTGAACACAGCCTGAAGGGGGCTAGTGTGCCACGGCTAGCCGGGAGGGAGTCCGGGAAAAGGTCTGGAGCTGCCGAAGAGGCAAGAGACCATTGTTTCGGGGTGCGCGAGGAGAGGGGATTCAGAGCACCACCTAAACGAGCTCCAGAGACGGGCGCGAGCCGCAGCTACCAGCGCGGACCCCAGAGGCGGGTGGGAGCCGCGGCTATCAGCGTGGACCCCAGAGGCAGGTGCGAGCCACGGCGATCAGCGCGGACCCCAGAGGCAGGTGCAAGCCGCGGCTAACAGCGCGGACCCCAGAGACGGGCGCAAGCCGCGGTTACAGTGCAGACCCCAGAGACGGGCGCGAGCCGCGGCTATCAGCGCGGACCCCAGAGGCGGGCGCGAGCCGCGGCTATCAGCGCGGACCCCAGAGGCGGGTGCGAGCCGCGGCTAACAGCGCGGACCCCAGAGACGGGCGCGAGCCGCGGTTATCAGCGCGGACCCCAGAGACAGGCATGAGACGCTAAGGCTGCTGCTGCCACCACCAACAAGCCTGTGTGCGAGCACCGGTCACTATCCACACCACCCCTCCCGGGAGCCTGTGCAGCCTGCCACTGCCAGGGTCCCGGGATCCAGGGACAACTTCCCTGGGAGAACGCAAGGCACACCTCAGGCTGCTGCAACGTCATGCCGGCCTCTGCCACCGCAGGCTCCCCCGCACTCAGTACCCCTCCCTCCCCCCTGCCTGAGTGAGCCAGAGCCCCCGAAGCAGCTGCTCCTTTAACCCCGTCCTGTCTGAGCGAAGAACAGACGCCCTCAGGCAACCTACACGCAGAGGCGGGGCCAAATTCAAAGCTGAACCCCAGGAGCTGTGCAAACAAATAAGAGAAAGGGAAATCTCTCCCAGCAGCCTCAGGAGCAGCAGATTAAATCTCCACAATCAACTTGATGTACCCTGCATCTGTGGAACACCTGAATAGACAACGAATCAACCCAAAATTGAGGCGGTGGACTTTGGTAGCAACTGTAGACTTGGGGTTTGCTTTCTGCATCTAATTTGTTTCTGGTTTTATGTTTATCTTAGTTTAGTATTTAGGGTTTATTATCATTGGTAGATTTGTTTATTGATTTGGTTGCTCTCTTCATTTTTTTATACATATATATATATTTTTTTTTTTCCTTTTTCTCTTTTTGTGAGTATGTATGTGTATGCTTCTTTGTGTGATTTTGTCTGTATAGCTTTGCTTTTACCATTTGTCCTAGGGTTCTGTCTGTCCTTTTTTTTTTTTTTTTTAAGTACAGTTTTAAGTGCTTGTTATCATTGGTGGATTTGTTTTTTGGTTTGGTTGCTCTCTTCTTTCTTTCTTTTTTAAATTACTTTTTAATTTTTAATTTTTAATAACTTAAAAAATTTCCTATTTTAATAACTTTAATTAATTAATTAATTAATTAATTAATTCTTTCTTTCTTTTTTTTCCCTCCCTTTTCTTCTGAGCTGTGTGGCTGACAGGGTCTTGGTGCTCCGCCCGGGTGTCAGGGCTGAGCCTTTGAGGTGGGAGAGCCGAGTACAGGACATTGGTCGACCAGACACCTCCCAGCTCCATGTAATATCAAATGGTGAAAGCTCTCCCAGAGATCTCCATCTCAACGCTAAGACTCAGCTCCACTCAATGACCAGCAAGTTCCAGTGCTGAACACCCCATGTCAAACAACTAGCAAGACAGAAACACAACCCCACCCATTAGCAGAGAGGCTGCCTAAAATCATAAGGTCACAGACACTCCAAAACACCACCGGACGCAGTCCTGCCCACCAGAAAGACAAGATCCAGCCTCATCCACCAGAACACAGGCACCAGTCCCCTCCACCAGGAAGCCTACACAACCCACTGAACCAACCTTAGCCACTGAGGGCAGACACCAAAAACAATGGGAACTATGAACCTGCAGCATGAGAAAAGGAGACCCCAAACACAGTAAGTTAAGCAAAATGAGAAGACAGAGAATTACACAGCAGATGAAGGAGCAAGGTAAAAACCCAGCAGACCAAACAAATGAAGAGGAAATAGGCAGTCTACCTGAAAAAGAATTCAGAATAATGACAGTAAAGATGATCCAAAATCTTGGAAATAGAATGGAGAAAATACAGGAAATGTTTAACAAGGACCTAGAAGAACTAAAGAGCAAATAAACAAGGATGAACAACACAATAAGTGAAATTAAAAATTCTCTAGAAGGAATCAATAGCAGACTAAGAGAGGCAGAAGAACGGATAAGTGACCTGGAAGATAAAATAGTGGAAATAACTACCTCAGAGCAGAATAAAGAAAAAGAATGAAAAGAATTGAGGACAGTCCCAGAGATCTCTGGGACAACATTAAATGCACCAACATTCGAATTATAGGGGTCCCAGAAGAAGAAGAGAAAAAGAAAGGGACTGAGAAAATATTTGAAGAGATTATAGTAGAAAACTTCCCTAATATGGGAAAGGGAATAGTCAATCAAGTCCAGGAAGCGCAGAGAGTCCCATACAGGATAAACCCAAGGAGAAACGCTCCAAGACACATATTAATCAAACTATCAAAAATTAAATACAAAGAAAAAATATTTAAAGCAGCAAGGGAAAAGCAACAAATGACATACAAGGGAATCCCCATAAGTTTTTCAGCTGATCTTTCAGCAGAAACGCTACAAGCCAGAAGGGAGTGGCAGGACATATTTAAAGTGATGAAAGGGAACAACCTACAACCAAAATTACTCTACTCAGCAAGGATCTCATTCAGATTTGACGGAGAAATTAAAACCTTAACAGACAAGCAAAAGCTAAGAGAATTCAGTACCACCAAACCAGCTTTACAGCAAATGCTAAAGGAACTTCTCTAGGCAGGAAACACAGGAGAAGGAAAAGACCTACAATAACAAACAGAAAACAATTAAGAAAATGGTAATAGGAACATACATATCGATAATTACCTTAAATGTAAAAGGATTAAATGCTCCAACCAAAACACACAGACTGGCTGATGGATACAAAAACAAGACCCATATATATACGTATGCTGTCTACAAGAGACCCACTTCAGACTTAGGGACACGTACAGACTGAAAGTGAGGGGATGGAAGAAGATATTCCATGCAAATGGAAGTCAAAAGAAAGCTGGAGTAGCAATTCTCATATCAGACAAAATAGACTTTAAAATAAAGACTATTACAAGAGACAAAGAAGGACACTACATAATGATCAAGGGATCAATCCAAGAAGAAGATATAACAATTGTAAATATTTATGCACCCATATAGGAGCACCTCAATACATAAGGCAAATGCTAACAGCCATAAAAGGGGAAATCAACATAACACAATAATAGTAGGGGACTTTAACACCCCACTTTCACCAATGGACAGATCATCCAAAATGAAAATAAATAAGGAAACACAAGCTTTAAATGACGCATTAAACAAGATGGACTTAATTGATATTTATAGGACATTCCATCCAAAAACAACAGAATACACTGTCTTCTCAAGCGCTCATGAAACATTCTCCAGGATGGATCATATCTTGGGTCACAAATCAAGCCTCAGTAAATTTAAGAAAACTGAAATTGTATCGAGTACCTTTTCCAACCACAACGTTACAAGACTAGATATCAATTACAGGAAAAAAACTGTAAAAAATACAAACACAAGGAGGCTAAACAATACACTACTAAATAACCAAGAGATCACTGAAGAAATCAAAGAGGAAATCAAAAAATACCTAGAAACAAATGACAATGAAAACACGATGACCCAAAACCTATGGGATGCAGCAAAAGCAGTTCTAAGAGGGAAGTTTATAGCAATACAATCCTACCTTAAGAAACAAGAAACATCTCAAATAAACAACCTAACCTTACACCTAAAGCAATTAGAGAAAGAAGAAAAAAAAAAAAGCCCCAAAGTTAGCAGAAGGAAAGAAATCATAAAGATCAGATGAAAAAGAAATGAAAAAGAAATGAAGGAAACAATAGCAAAGATCAATAAAACTAAAAGCTGGTTATTTGAGAAAATAAACAAAAGTGATAAACCATTAACCAGACTCATCAAGAAAAAAAGGGAGAAGACGCAAACCAATAGAATTAGAAATGAAAAAGGAGAAGTAACAACTGACACTGCAGAAATATAAAGGATCATGAGAGATTACTACAAGCAACTATATGCCAATAAAATGGACAACCTGGAAGAAATGGACAAATTCTTAGAAAAGCACAACCTTCCAAGACTGAACCAGGAAGAAACAGAAAATAAAAACAGACCAATTACAAGCACTGAAATTGAAACTGTGATGAAAAATCTTCCAACAAACAAAAGCCCAGGACCAGACGGCTTCACAGTGAATTCTATCAAACATTTAGAGAAGAGCTAACACCTATCCTTCTCAAACTCTTCCAAAATATAGCAGAGGGAGGGACACTCCCAAACTCATTCTATGAGGCCACCATTACCCTGATACCAAAACCAGACAGGGTTGTCACAAAAAAAGAAAACTACAGGCCTGTATCACTGATGAACATAGATGCAAAAATCCTCCACAAAATACTAGCAAACAGAATCCAACAGCACATTAAAAGGATCATACACCATGATCAAGTGGGGTTTAATCCCATGAATGCAAGGATTCTTCAATACATGCAAATCAATCAATAAACCATATTAACAAATTGAAGGAGAAAAACCATACGATCATCTCAATAGATGCAGAAAAAGCTTTTGACAAAATTCAACACCCATTTATGATAAAAACCCTCCAGAAAGTAGGCATAGAGGGAACTTACCTCAACATGATAAAGGCAATATATGACAAACCCACAGCCAACATCATTCCAATGGTGAAAAACTGAAACCACTTCCACTAAGATCTGGAACAAGACAAGGTTGCCCACTCTCACCACTATTATTCAACATAGTTTTGGAAGTTTTAGCCACAGCAATCAGAGAAGAAAAAGAAATAAAAGGAATCCAAATTGCAAAAGAAGTAAAACTGTCACTGTTGGCAGATGACATGATAGTATACATCGAGAATTCTAAAGATGCTACCAGAAAACTACTAGAGCTAATCAATGAATTTGGTAAAGTAGCAGGATACAAAATTAATGCACAGAAATCTCTTGCATTCCTATACACTAATGATGAAAAATCTGAAAGAGAAATTAAGGAAACACTCCCATTTACCACTGCAACAAAAAGAATAAAATACCTAGAAATAAACCTACCTAAGGAGACAAAAGACCTGTATGCAGAAAACTATAAGACACTGATGAAAGAAATTAAAGACGATACAAACACTATGTTCTTGGATTGGAAGAATCAACATTGTGAAAATGACTATACTACCCAAAGCAATCTACAGATTCAGTGCAGTCCCTATCAAACTACCAATGGCATTTTTCACAGAACTAGAATAAAAAATTTCACAATTTGTATGGAAACACAAAAGACCCCGAATAGCCAAAGCAATCTTGAGAAAGAAAAACGGAGCTGGAGGATTCAGGCTCCCAGACTTCAGACTATACTACAAAGCTACAGTAATCAAGACAGTATGGTACCAGCACAAAAACAGAAATATAGATCAATGGAACAGGATAGAAAGCCCAGAGATAAACCCAGGCACATATGGCCACCTTATTTTTGATAAAGGAGGCAAGCATATACAATGGAGAAAAGACAGCCTCTTCAATAAGTGGTGCTGGGAAAACTGGACAGCTACATGTAAAAGAATGAAATTAGAACACTCCCTAACACCATACACAGAAATAAACTCAAAACGGATTAAAGACCTAAATGTAAGACCAGACACTATAAAACTCTTAGAGGAAAACATAGGCAGAACACACTATGACATAAATCACAGCAAGATCCTTTCTGACCCACCTCCTAGAGAAATGGAAATAAAAACAAAAATAAACAAATGGGACCTAATGAAACTTAAAAGCTTTTGCACAGCAAAGGAAACCATAAACGAGACGAAAAGACAACCCTCAGAATGGGAGAAAATATTCGCAAATGAAGCAACTGACAAAGGATTAATCTCCAAAATTTATAAGCAGCTCATGCAGCTCAATATCAAAAAAACAAACAACCCAGTCCAAAAATGGGCAGAAGACCTAAATAGACATTTCTCCAAAGAAGATATACAGATTGCCAACAAACACATGAAAGGATGCTCAACATCACTAATCATTAGAGAAATGCAAATCAAAACTACAATGAGGTCGTATCACCTCACACCAGTCAGAATGGCCATCATCAAAAAATCTACAAACAGTAAATGCTGGAGAGGGTGTGGAGAAAAGGGAACCCTCTTGCACTGTTGGTAGGAATGTAAATTGATACAGCCACTATGGAGAAGAGTATGGAGGTTCCTTAGAAAACTAAAAATAGAACTACCATATGACCCAGCAATCCCACTACTGGGCATATACCCTGAGAAAACCATAATTCAAAAAGAGTCATGTACCGCAATGTTCAGTGCAGCTCTATTTACAGTAGCCAGGACATAGAAGCAACCTAATTGTCCATCGACAGATGAATGGATAAAGAAGATGTCGCACATATATACAATGGAATATTACGCAGCCATGAAAAGAAACACAATTGAGTTATTTGTAGTGAATTGGATGGACCTAGAGTCTGTCCATACAGAGTGAAGTAAGTCAGAAAGATAAAAACAAATACCGTATGCTAACACATATATATATGGAATCTTAAAAAAAAATAAATGGTTCTGAAGAACCTAGGGGCAGGACAGGAATAAAGATGCAGACGTAGAGAATGGACTTGAGGACACTGAGAGGGGGAACGGTAAGCTGGGACGAAGTGAGAGAGTGGCACGGATGTAAAATAGATAGCTAGTGGGAAGCAGCCGCATAGCACAGGGAGGTCAGCTTGGTGCTTTGTGTCCACCTAGAGGGGTGGGATAGGAAGCGTGGGAGGGAGGGAGAAGCAAGAGGGAAGAGATATGGGGATATATGTATATGTATAACTGATTCACTTTGTTATAAAGCAGAAACTAACACACCATTGTAAAGCAATTATGCTCCAATAAAGATGTTAAAAAAACAATTCTTATATTAAAACCCTATGTTTAACCTACTATGTGATTTCTGTCTCCTGTTCGGACCCAGGCATCTACACCAGGAAAAGGAGGATGCACGTATTGAGCCACTACTGTGTGCAAGGCTTTGTGCCAGGCTTTTCACATCTTAAGTCATGTAATAGGTATTGCATAGTGCCCTTTGCTTTGATATTACAAAAAGCATCCAAACTCAGAAAAGGAGTATGTGGCAGAATTGACATTCCAACCCAGCTACACCCAGCCACAAAGCCAATGTTAGGCTGAAAGGGACAGTCTCCTGAGCCAGCCCCACTGGTTCAACCAAGGGAGAGATCAGCTGTGTTTTAAGTATTTACATTTAAAGGAGAAAATGCATTAAATCAGATTAGGCAAGTACAGCTCAACCCGCAAAGCCTCAGGACGCGTCACATTATACTGTTTCACGTATATTACCAGGTGGCTGCCATGCCACTCTTCCAGCGAACCCTGGTGCATCTGTCATGGTCAAGTGCAATAATTTCAAGGTAATTTCTTTAGGGTCCACATGAGCTATTTTGCTGTACATTTAGCTGGTGGTCATTTCACCGGCAGTTAAGCGGCAATAAGAGATTGTGTAATAGAGCCTCATTAAAATTAAAGACTGTGACACCATGTGCCCCAGGACACCTTAAAGGGACACTCATTTGTTCGACATTTACCATCGTTCTGACTCAGCCTGGGCCTCGCATCTCACACACTGAGTTCAGAGCTTTAATGTCGTTCAGGTATTTTGTGATTTCAGTTCATTTCCATTTTAAGCCACAGTTTGTCTTGGCAGAGTTTGAAGGGATTTCCTCAGCCTGTTTAGGTTTTGGGGATGAATTGGAGGAGGCAGGGAAGGAGGAGGGAAGAAAGACTGAGGCAGCGTGGTCACTTCTCACCATCCGAGGGCCCAGCCCCATGTCTGGAGACGAAGGGTCATGATACACTGCCCCGAGGACACATTTCCGGGGCTCCGGACAAGGGCCCGGGATTTCTTGCCTCTTCTCCTAATCCCTAATTCTGGGTAATACTTGGAATCAGCTTAGCAATATTGAATTCAGAACAAACCATCCTGATGGATGTTTTGCTCCAAGTTTAAACACGGGTAGAGGCCAGTGCGAACAGAAAAGAGGGATGAGAAACAACTATCAGCTAGTCTCCCTGTTACCTGTCTCAATCCATCCCTTCTAGCCGGAAACCCCGATGGACTTTACAGGAGAGAGAGTTTAAGAGCAGAGGCTGTATCTTTTTCTCCCACCTTATTCTCCATCCCATTTGCAGGTCTGCAGATGGGGGTCCCGCAAGCCCCAGACCATTCACAACTGAGAACGGGAAAGAGCAAGACTGACCCCAGCATCAAGGGGAAACCCATGTAAATGTTTTCCACCCCTTCCTGACTCCAGGTCGCTTTGTTCTCCTTCATGGAGAGGACACAGGAGAAACACAGACGCGAGCGGGAGACTGAAAAGTAGAGTTCGTGTGGGCCTGCCACCCGTTACAGGGTCCCCTGCCTCGACAGTGACTCTGTGAGGACAGGGGCCCGCCCCATCCACCTCTCGCTCTCCCAGACACAGGGCCCGAGGCGCACACGCTTGCGAAACCTCGAGCTGTGGGCTAGGCAGGCAGAGGAAAGACACCGGGCATCGGAGCCCAGGGCATGGCACCTCACCTCTGCACTTCTGGTTCTTTCTTTTCCGCGAGATTATCTAGTAAATCTCCTGGTCCATTTATTACCCACATGAAATGGGTCTGTATCATCTTAGATGCTCACTTAACATTTATTGAATGAGCCATGTTGGTGGTGTGTGTGTGTGTGTGTATTTAGGATACGGAAAACCAAGGTTCTACTTCCACTGGAACTTCTGCTCTTAGAGGAGAAGAGCTCTAGGGACGATCCAACTGACTGAAGCCCGCAGAGAATGTTATGGCCGTCGGGCTTGGGTGAGCCAGCCTGACTCCATCCTGGAAGGACACTGACTGACGGCTAGGCTGGGATCTGAGTCTTTATGCTCTGGGAGACCCTGCTTCTCTGGGAGCTGTGAGTCCATCATAACCCATTCTTGGGACCACAAGGCTGGGAAGCACAAGTGCATCACTGTGGAGGCCAGCACACCAGCCTCTTCCCGCCTGGACCGCCAGGACACAGGATTATCCCTCCAATTCCAAGGGCAACCAAGGATGCCGATGGCAGGGGGCCATCGGGGAGGTCACGGTGACATCTACCTTATTTTGGTTTTGGCCTAAACTGCTTAGGAGCCCTGCTGTTTTATAGATACGGAAAGAGAAGGAAGAGGCCAAGAAACACTCTCCCCCGTTACAGAACCATGAAATAAACTAGAAATTGTCAAACTTTCATTCTCAGGAGAGCGATGCGCACCTGTAAAGAGGTGCCTGAATGGGCTACCTGGTGCCCCTCTGTGAAGGAATAGTCACCTGCAGGTGGACCAGCCAGGGAGCCTCTGCTGCTTCAGGACGGATGAAATGCCCCTGAGGCGATCAGAGGGGAAGGCGCCATCTTCCTGGATGAGGAAAGGGCATTGCTCTCCGCTCCCCCCTGCCCCTCTGCTCTGACCCTACTCAACATCTTTCAGCCCTTGGACCACTATGTTCTCTGGAACACGTTCCAAGGCTCCCTTTTTGCTGTGTCCGTTGCCTGGCAAGCTCTTCTGCTCTCCTGTCACCAAACACAGTGATTGAATTAGCTCTTGTTCTGGGGATGTTATCTAACCCACTCACTTTATTACTGGCCCCAAGCTTCCTTGCAGTCCCCTGATGAGCTGGACTCAACCACGTGGGGGACTTCCATTTAATGAATGAATTTTCAGCAAGGCTAGAGGTGGTGTAGCCTAGAACCAAAGCAGATGCATTCACCTCCTCAGCCCCCTTCTCCTCAGCCTGCGCCTGGGTCTGGGGTCCTTCTACTCTAAGACCAAGGAGAGGAGACTTCGCTTCCACATCTAGGAAAGATCCAGCTGAATCCACGGACCCCCAGCCTTTCGAGGATGGAGAACACCTTGCACACGGGAACTGGAGGCTCTCTTCAAATATAAATCGCCTGTCCAAGGAAATGCAAAAAGGAGGAAAAGTGGCCATTGTTTCTTCCGTTCACCCTCAGAAGACCTGCTTTGACAGGACCTCGTTCCTCCTCCTTGGAGGGTGGGAAGGACTGAGTCTTGCTGTCCGTGCCAGGGTCACTAGGGAACTCGGCTGGACTTCCAGCGTAGGACAGGAGGGCGGTCCGGGGGAGCGAGGACGGGCCAGGAGATTGGTCCTGGCTCTGCCACTGAACAGCTGGGTGAGGACACTTCACGAAGATTCCCTGGACCTGTTTCCTCATTTGTACAACAAGGAGGTTGACCCAGGAAATACTTACGGTTTCTCTGACTGAAAATGTTTTGCTACTCTGGGCCTAAGGAGCAGTATTTTCCCAGGTGCCTGGGGCTTTGAGCAGAACCCTCTGCTAGACTCAGGTCCAGGGCATCACCCTGTGAAGTGTTCCATCAGCACATTGTTCCCCTGCAGCCAAT
The DNA here is from genome assembly GCF_028023285.1 of Balaenoptera ricei. Lineage (NCBI taxonomy): Eukaryota > Metazoa > Chordata > Mammalia > Artiodactyla > Balaenopteridae > Balaenoptera > Balaenoptera ricei. The sequence goes on from NC_082647.1 coordinate 8,035,289, forward strand.
CCTAGTGATGGACGGGGCGCGGGAAGGAGAGTCACTGCCCCGTAGCCCAGGCAGAGTCTTCTCACTTTCAGTTCTGAGGCACAGGCCATGGACCAAGAGCTGTCTCTGCCATACGCATTCGCACATCTCAGCAAATGTGCTCCCAACATTCACCCTGAGAAAATGTTTACAAAACAGACAGATTCATCAGGGATATTCAAGCAGGTAGGGGCCGTAGAAAGAGCTAGCTTATCACCTTTTGCCCACGAATGTAGAGGAGAAAGCAGGGTGCCAGGAGAGTAAGTGGCCTGCCCCAGGTCACAGACTGCAAGTGGCAGGGTCGGCCTTGAACCAATATTAAACTCACAAGGAATGCTCTTTTCCAGAAATGGTTAAGGTCTGAGAAATAAAGGATTTAAGAGACACATCTTCCTTTCCTGTACATGCACATAGTTTCTCTTTCAGAGATGTCAGGAGTTTTCATTTACGACTTGATAAGCAATTTTAAAATGAGAGTTATTATAAGTACTTATTACTATTGTCATCATGCCATCTTTATTATGGAAACATAATCAGTACAACATATTTTGCCTCATAAGGTCTAGCGCAATTGAAATCCTGTGGTATTGATGCAATTAAAAGAATTAGTGAGCCCATTAGGTGATTTATGTTTTATATAAAAAAATTCTCAAAACAGTAAAAAGAAAAAAAATTAGCTTTCAAATGTTAATCCACTTTCCCTAGTCTAATACTCCACCTACTGCAAAAACACTGAATACTATTTAAAGCATAAAGTATTTTAAAAAGAACAAACTGATTTTTTTAATCAATAAATCCCTATAATATTTATAAATATCAAAGGATGAGAGGAGAAATTCTCGTTTCATAGCTGATATAGCATTTTTTAAAGTTAATTTCGAAGACGTTTATAGCAGGAAGGGCCCAAATGCTGTATAATTTTTTCAAAGAATCTGGTCAGAGCATATTTAGGGTTTTCAGGTTTGTCTTTTGACTTGTACATGAGCATTCAGAAGATGATGATAAAGCATTAAAAATCAACATCTGATCAAACTCTTAGAGGAAAACATAGGCAGAACATTCTATGACATACGTCACAGCAAGATTCTTTTTGACCCAGCTCCCAGAGAAATGGAAATAAGAACACAAATAAACAAATGGGACCTAATGAAACTTAAAAGCTTTTGCACAGCAAAGGAAACCATAAACAAGACCAAAAGACAACCATCAGAATGGGAGAAAATATTTGCAAATGAAGCAACTGACAAAGGATTAATCTCCAAGATTTACAAGCAGCTCATGCAGCTCAATAACAAAAAAACGAACAACCCAATCCAAAAATGGGCAGAAGACCTAAATAGACATTTCTCCAAAGAAGATATACAGATGGCCAACAGACACATGAAAGAATGCTCAACATCATTAATCATTAGAGAAATGCAAATCAAAACTACAATGAGATATCATCTCACACCAGTCAGAATGGCCATCATCAAAAAATCTAGAAACAATAAATGCTGGAGAGGGTGTGGAGGAAAGGGAACTCTCTTGCACTGTTGGTGGGAATGTAAATTGATACAGCCACTATGGAGAACAGTATGGAGGTTCCTTAAAAAACTACAAATAGAACTACCATACGATCCAGCAATCCCACTACTGGGCATATACCCTGAGAAAACCATAGGTCAAAAAGAGTCATGTACCAAAATGTTCATTGCAGCTCTATTTACAATAGCCAGGACATGGAAGCAACCTAAATGTCCATCGACAGATGAATGGATAAAGAAGATGTGGCACATATATACAATGGAATATTACTCAGCCATAAAAAGAAATGAAATGGAGGTATTTGTAATGAGGTGGATGGAGTTAGAGTCTGTCATACAGAGTGAAGTAAGTCAGAAAGAGAAAAACAAATACAGTATGCTAACACATATATACGGAATCTAAGGGAAAAAAAAAGCCATGAAGAACCTAGTGGCAAGATGGGAATAAAGACACAGACCTACTAGAGAATGGACTTGAGGATATGGGGAGGGGGTGGGGTGAGATGTGACAGGGTGAGAGAGTGTCATGGACATATATACACTACCAAATGTAAAATAGATAGCTAGTGGGAAGCAGCCGCATAGCACAGGGAGATCAGCTCGGTGCTTTGTGACCACCTAGAGGGGTGGGATGGGGAGGGTGGGAGGGAGGGAGATGCAAGAGGGAAGAGATATGGGAACATATTGTATATGTATAACTGATTCACTTTGTTATAAAGCAGAAGCTAACACACCATTGTAAGGCAATTATACTTCAATAAAGATGTGTAAAAAAAAAAAAAAAAAAAAAAAAAATCAACATCTGAACCGGTATCTAGTAATTATACTTCTGATTTCCTTCTTAGAGATCTAGTGTGAGAATAGCTTATGATTTTTATATGCTTTTATGTTTAAAATCACTTTAATAGCCGTCAAATTTAATGACTACACCTAGTGTAGTGGGTGGTTTAGATAATAGTTAACACAGCATCAATTAAATCATTTCATGTGGCATATTTTCCTGAAAATCTCAAGGCAAAACACATTTTGATAGACTGTAAAACGACTTTCCGGGAATAAGGAAAAACAAATCAATGGATGGAAAAAGGGAGGAGGAAGACAAAGAAGAGAAATAAAATAAAATTAGGGAAGGTCAATTCTGAAAACAGGTATTAACAAGCATAATGTTGCTAAAATTATACAATGTGATGGCTAAATCTTCCATTAATTAAATGAAAAGAATAAAGAACTATGAGGGAGAACAGTTATGAGAAACCATGTCAACCTGACAAATATGATTGGGGCCCTTTCTGTTTCAGTCTTTATTGGCTTCTGTCATCTTGGTTTGTCCAGCACGTGTTTTCAGGGGTTGGTTGTTTAAATTTGGTTCCTGGCAAATTCCTGGGTGAGTTTTTTGGGGCGAAGTTTTAACAAAGCCATCAGTAAACACGATGTGTTAGAACCATCTGCCTACGGACAGGGAAACCATCGCAGGCTGGTGTGTGGGATGGTACTGCTGTCCGGTCGCTTGCCTGCTGAGGCTGGGACGGCCAGTGTGGAGGTGGCTGTGGCCGCTCTGACTGTCAAGTTCTCCGCGGGGGCCCCGGCTGTGACTGGTCCAGATACAAGGACTTTCTTTGAAGATGAGCCCGTCACTGAAGAACACGATCAGACAAATCTGCGGGGTGAGCAGGTTGGCTGCGTCAGGCATCTGCCGGTGTGCACGCCTGAGAAGGCCACACCTGTCCAGCCCCTAGGCCACGTGGGCACAGGCGGATGACTGTCCCGGGGTGACCTGACTGCTCAGGGAGCTTCCCTGCGGGAAGAGGGAGACCTTGGCATAAGCCTCAAATTCCCCCTCTGGCCATATCACCTTCTAGGCACGTCTTTTAGTAAATGACAGGACTCCTCATACCTCCTAACGCCACACAAAGACTTCTTTTAATTAATTAATTAATTTTTATTTTTGGCTGTGTTGGGTCCTCGTTTCTGTGCGAGGGCTTTCTCTAGTTGCGGCAAGGGGGGCCACTCTTCATCACGGTGCGCGGGCCTCTCACTATCGCGGCCTCTCTTGTTGCGGAGCACAGGCTCCAGACGTGCAGGCTCAGTTAATTGTGGCTCATGGGCCCAGTTGCTCCGCGGCATGTGAGATCTTCCCAGACCAGGGCTCGAACCCGTGTCCCCTGCATTGGCAGGCAGATTCTCAACCACTGCGCCACCCGGGAAGCCCACACATGAAGACTTCCGAGCGATTCTGCCGTCCAGCCACCTTGTGGAGCAAAGCTGAAGATGCACCGAGCAGATGTCCCCAGCTGGAAACATCCCACTACATTTCAGTGGGGGAGGGATAAATTAGGAGTTTGGGATTAGTAGATACACAGACTACTATATATAAAATAGATAATCAGCGAGGTCCTACTGCATAGCACAGGGAACTATATTCAATATCTTGTAATAACCTATCATGGAAAAGAATCTGGAAAAGAATATATATATATATGTATGTATAACTGAATCACTTTGATGTCCACCAAAAACTAACACAACACTGTAAATCAACTATACTTCAATAAAAGAAAAAAAAAAAGAAGAATAGCATGTTTCGTATATCCGGTGATGCCAGGAGGGACTGGTGATGATTCTAAGTTGGGTCAGAGGTTGGATTCAATGGCCCATGAAGACCATTCCAATTCTAAAATTATTCTAAGCAAATATTATGACTAAAGTTTGCAATTTACATTGTTGTTTATAGAGAAGAACTGGAAGAGGTTTGTGACAATCATCTTTGTTTTCGTATCTAGGGAAGGAGGTGGAGAAAGATCTTGTCATACTCAGCTCTGGGGAAACTGAGGCACCAAGAGGTTTGTGTCTGACCCAGGTCCACGGACTCAGCGGTAGCTATTCAATTTAATACACATAACTATGTGCAGGACACCAGGCTGTGTTGTTAGAAAGAACATTTCCGGGCTCCCTGCAATTCTAAGGCTCCTGGTCATTAGAGCACAATCCGGAGTTTGTTATTTTTAAAGAAATGAACCTGCGATTTCTATCGCTGTCACACCCCTAACCCTAAAAGCTAATGACTTTCCTCAGTAAATTCACTGATCAGTGATTCTTCTCCAGATGATGTTTAAAATACGGAGAGAAAATTTAAATGCTGAATGTCTAATCAGACTAAGGATAAGGGCTTTACGGTTCTAAACCTATTTAATGAAACAGCATTTTCTTCCTTATTGGCTGGTCTTCTAGGTTTAAAGGTTTGCTCACATCGTGCTTGTGGAATGATTCTTATATGTGGGTTGTTTAAGTAAAGCGACCCCAGGTGCTTTTACTTTATTGATCTTTTTAAGGCACTGGCTTCAGTATTTAAATGAGTTTGAGTTTGTTTCCTGAATGGTCTTTCATTAGAGCTTAGGTTGACCTCATTCCTCCTGCAATCATGACACTGTAATGGCAGAAAAAGACTAATAAAAAAAATGAACTCATTTTATGTGGTTGAAAAGGTTACATTTCTATTGATTTCAACTGTAATATAGTTAAAGTCCTTGATATTAAGAAAACTCAGCAAACACATTCTTTTTTGTACAGAGGCTCTATCGATATTACTTCGCCAGTAGGTTTTGGCAGCAATAACAATATTCAGGATGGAGTCTAAAAATTGGCAATTATCAGAGGACTGATATCCACATCCTTTAAATTCTGTTCCAGGTGAAAGAGTATAAAGGTGTATCAAGAAAATCATTAAACACAGAGTGACTTCAGAATGTGGGGTGAATGCGGGGTCTAACAGCTCAAATGATGACCAGTCCTGCTGGCTTTACAGAAAGCAGTAAGGCTCTGCTCCCTGGAAACAATGTAGTTTTTTAAGGCCCTGTTTGGAGCCTGTTCCAAGAAGTGGAATGTGGGGAGGGGTGGAAGAAGTTAGTAGAGGTGGTGAAGAAGGGGAAATAGGAAAGACGAGAAGAAATGAGGTAAGAAATCTAAGGAGAGCATTCACTTCTCCTGTGACGCAGCCGTGCGTGCGTGTGTGCGTGCGTGTTAAAGCTATAATAAAATGGACCAAGATAATTCTCGGCCTGGAAGCCTGTTAGATGTAGCTTTGGACTTGGAGCCTGTACTCAAATCTACTCCAGGAAAGGCTTGGGTGAGACTGTGGATCTTGAACCTCATGCTGACCCCAGACCCACTCTGTACTCTGCCCAAGTCCCAGCTCTTAATTAATCAGTCTTCTAGAGAAGGTTCGGTTCTTGCCTGGGTTCCCTTGACGATCTTGGGAAGAAAGAATATGTAGCTGAAAGGATTTGGGAGAAGGAGGAAACGTGCAAAGCATATCCCCCCAAAGTTTGATCCTCTTCTTCCCCCTCTTCCATATTATCAACATCATCATCAGGGTAGCAGCTAACATTTCTTGAAAGTCAGCTCCAGGTCAGATCCCACCTTAGGTACTTTACACATATTATTTCACTGAATCTGCAAACAACCCTGTGGGCACAGACTCTCATTCACCCCATTTTACAGTTGAGGAAACCGAGGCCCTGGGAGTAAGTTATGTTGCCTAAAGGGACACAGAGCTTCCGAGAGGTACAGCCCAGAGGTCTGTGCGCCTGTAGAGTCTGAGCTACTCTACTGTGTCTGCCTGGATCCTGTGCTGTTGCAAAGCTGGCTGGCAGGATGTCCACAGCAGCTGCACAAAGTACTCCTGGGAATGAGTGGAGGGCAGGGACAGCCCGGCACCGCCTCTGCCTGGTGTCCTCCTGGCCCCCATCTTGCTACCTCTCGTTTTAGGGATCTTCTGATTTACATGACCCTGGCTGTCTGCATCTATCTCTGGCTGCAGGACGGGTTTTCGGAGGTGACTTCAACATCGGAGGTCAGAGGCTACAGAAGCCTGTCAGTTACTTCGCCGCTGGCACCACTGTGCATTTGTGGTGTTCGGTTGTGGGGCTTAAGCGCACAAGCAAAGGCAGAGGCTGTGGGTCGATAATCCAGATCCCAATGTCATCCTCACAGGGGTAGAGAGGGCTCATTTCTGTCTATTCTCCAGCTTACCTTCTGCTGGTGGCCTGGGTGACAATATAGGGAGGGATGCTGGAGGGAGCGGCAGTATTTACTCAGTGGCTTTATTTGCTTTTAGTTCCACTTCCTTTTTGATGCTCTTGCGCCATCTTCACTGTTGAACTACCAGCTCAGACCCCCGCTTCTACCCATGAAGTTTTTTATTACCATCCCCTCCAGCATTCAGATCACATCTCCTCATCTCAACGATGTTAGGGTAGGGCTAAATCTTTTAGGTCACTAGCCATGACGGGGAAGAATGCAAATCAAATGCACCTTAGGAAGCAGAAAGAATCTTTGTACTCTCAAATGCAGCACGTGTGCTCAGAATCCATTATTTATAAATGTGATTCATTCATTTATCCAGTCACTCAGCAAACATTTCTTCAGGCTCTCCAGTGCCCAGGGCTCGGGGACAGAGCTGTGAGAAGCACAGGTGGGAACGAAATCCCTGGGCTGTACCTTTGAACGTGACATCAAGCTCCCATTTATATAAGCAACGCCAAGCCCCATGGCCATCCCAGCATTTCACATTAGATGCAAATGACGCACATTACAACTCCTGACTCTGCATTAGATGAGCATTTGTAGAAGCCTCACCTGAGCTAGTTTCATATGGAAGTTTTCCCTTCCCCACGCTCAGCACTGGTTCTGGCTAATGACCACTAGAGGGCATCGTAGCACTAGCTCAGGACCTGCTCCAGGGCACCCGGTCCATCAAAATCCTCACACTCAGTCCCTGTGCTGACTTTTCCCTTCACTGAGTAAAAGGGCAGCGTGTAACCCTTCAGAACCTCGGACTGCATGTGGAGATATTTATTTTTCAGAGAGGAGATACATTTATGTGAGATAGGAACCTGCTTTCAGTTACCTGTGCATGGCAAACACCACTCTGCCTATTGTGTTACAAAATTGCTTTGAGAATTACCAAATTGCTTTGAGAATTACCATCTTTGAGAGTGATTTTAGTGCACTGCAGATGGATATAACGATATAATGCCTCACCGATTGGACTTTAGTTTTCATGCCAGATGAAATAGAAATCCGGGAACCTTACCTTCTTTCTTGAGGGATGATTTATGGACTTAATGTGCTTGGGGGAAAAAAATGAATGCTCCAACAGCTTTGGCTGCATTCTGGAGGAGAAAAGCGAGAACTGACATCTCAAACCCTAAACTGGATCAGAAATTGCACTGCAACTGTTTTCCCACTGAGCTGTAAGAAATGTAAAGCTAAGTAAACACATTTTTCTGGAGCGTTGGAATGGAGGTCCTGTCTAGCCTTCGAGTGCATAATTCTTTTGCAGATGAAATTGCTTTAGAAAAGAAATGAAAAACTTGGAAGTGTTGACATATTCATTATGAGTCTTTTTCTGTTTCAGATCAGATGAGTTTGATGGGTTAAACTTATTTTTTCTTCGGTCCCCCTCTGTAATTTTTTTGGATTGCAGAAGAGCAAATACTGGGTGCCTGTGGTAAAAAATAAGTCTGATAATGTGGCCCTCCTGCCCCTCATGCAAACATTAAGGCACAGCTCAAATGCCTTCCTCAGTCTCTTCTCTGATCCATTTCTCCCACCCCCAGGATGATTAATTTCCCCCCCTTTTCTGTGCTTCCTCAGCATGGGTCCATACTTCAGTTGGCCCCTGGTTCATGTCTGTGTGACTGATGGTCTTTTCTGTTGGACTGTGGCTTCTGAAGGCACCAGCCACGCTGCTCGTTGTGAATGTACAAGGTGCTGAGGACTTGCTCCCTGGGTTGAACTGCAAATGGATGGAACAGGAACCTTGGTTCTGAAGGCCCTGCTGATAATGACCTAACAGCTGCCCTCTTACTTTTTGCTTTTAAGAAAGAGAAGGGACTTGGGAAGGAAGGAAGGAAGGGAAGTAGCATTTATTGGGCCATAGAAGATGCTAGATATTTTCAGGTAAATTTTCATTTAACATACACACACGCCCCATTAAAATAGGTGGCCTTATTCTCATTCTACAAATACGTAAACACAGCGTTCAGTAACTTGTCAGAGAACACAGAGTTAGGAAGTGGAGGAATCTGTCAATAAGGATGTTTAAAAATGTATGTCTTAGTAACAACTTAGTAACAACAATCCCAATCCATGGGGGTCTCCGTTTAGACTCAGACCATCCTCAAAGGGAAATCTTGCTTCATGTGCTATAGCCTTATTACCAGCCAAGACTCATAATACTCTCTTCTGCTAGATCCCCAGTCTATTATTTATACGCTGATTGGGAGACCAACTTGTTAAGTCTCTTGCTGAGGAGAATTAGGTGGAATGAGCCTCTACTATCTGAAGAAATGTGTATCGAGTGTGTATACAGCTTTTCTCTCCTCCCAGAATATAAACTCCTTGAGGGTAAAGGATACATTTCGTTCATTCCTCCTGCCCCACCAACTCATCATTGCCTACCTGGATTTCTTTCATGTAATAGGTACACAGCATATATTTGTTCTCCTCAATGTATACTCAATGAAGTTGAGTTAATTTTAATTGCACTTCATAAGCAGCCGTATGGGATGGCATTGATGACCCCCTGATTTTACCCAAGTCAGGCTTAAGGAATGGTTTCTGTTCGGAATTTCCCATCATGCCGTGGGCTGAGTGGCGGACAAGGATAAGAGATTGATGTCAATTACATTCACAGTGTTAAATTCTTCGTGATCATCATATGGTTTTAATATTTAAAAAAATGCACTGTTAATGGAACATCCCAGAATCATCTTGAGAACCTTTTGTCACACATCTCCACTGCACACCTCAGAACTGAGACCTTACATAGTGGGTGCCCAGACCACTAAGTATAGAGCTGGTCTCAGTTTAAAGCTGCAGGTCAGTTTGAACACACGGAGGCAGGGGGAGGAATCCTCGGCACTGATGGTTGTGTATCTTGTTTCTCTTTTTTGGAGACACTTCACCAAACAGTCCTACTTTCTGTTCAGAAATAAATAAGGAAAATTTGCTAAAATACTCTACCATGGGCCAAGGACCCAAAGCCCAATCTAAAACCAAATGACACAAAGCTAATGAGGTCATGAGGTTTCTGATGTGTGTCTCGATTGTGAATAGGCTTCTCTGGATACATGGAAATACTGAAAACAAAACAAAACAAACTGACACATGTGCAGACCAAATTAATGGGCAAGTTTTCAGTAGACACATCCCTGTTTCTTCTCTTCCCAGGTATCTTCTGTGGAATTAAACCATTGTAATGATATGAGAAACAAATAAAACATTGACCTATGCCCTCCACATAAGTAAACATCTGAGTCGGTCTTCCACGAACGCAGGAAGAGAAGCAGTAATACGCTTGCTGAGAACCCAAACAGAGAGCCAGTGCGTGGGTCCGAGTGCTCCCGGGAGGGAAGGATTAGAGACATCAAAGGGCTCATCACTGTTCCCGCAATCACCGCCCTTCTGTCAAGCCTGCTTGTAACGCACAACCAAGGCTGTGAGCTCATCTTCCAGAGGAGAGAAACACTAAATTAGCCAAAGGGAAGATGTTACAGTAAATGTAATCTCAGAGCAGGACCTTAGACTAGTGAGGTCAACTTCCTTTATTTGTTCTGACATCCCTAAAAAGATTTAATGCTTCCAAACAGTGTTATTTTTTTAAATAAAGGCTTGAACAACCTCTGATATTAAAATTTTCAGTTGTGTTTACAGCTATACACTTTTTAGTATTGTTCGTTATTGGCAGAAAGTTCAAGGGTAATAAAGGCCCACACTTTTAAATAATTCATCTGAGCCTCAGCTTCTAATTTCAGGCCAGGCCCCATGCCAGCACAGGGAAGAAGGATGTGCAGATGGAAGGACCAGAGGTTATGTCCATGCTTCCAGGAAAACTGATGTGGAACTCTTTTATGTGGCACAAACACTGGCCTGAAAGTTGGACTGCTTACTTCTTTTTTCACTTAGAGAAGTTGCGATTTTATGACCTCCAGCAAATCTGAATAGGGCTTTTCTTTTTAAAAAAAGTGTTTTCCCTCCATTACATACAGTTATTTTTTTCTAAGGAGACTATCATGTAATTTGGTATTTCAAAAAAATGAATATACCTTTTCAAAAACTGCAGTAGGCTATATATTTGTTTCTTGTTTAACATACACGCTACTCGTGGTTTGTTTTAAAGGCTCTATGTCATTAGTTTTTTTAACACTGAGGTCATATTGCATGCACTTTTCTACACCTTTCATTTGTTATCTAACAACACTTTGTAGAAATTGTGCTGACTCAGTTTTCTAACGTAGGTGGATGTATTTGAGGAAGGGTCCTGTATGGCCTCTGACCAGACCACCTAATTCACGGTCAATTTAAACACCAGTTAAATCACAGTGTTTAGAGTCTGGGCTTGGGAATCAGACAGACCTGGGTTTGTACCTCAGCTCTACCCCTTACTGACCTCTCTGTGTCTCTGTTTCATCATCTGTAAAATGGGAATAATGGTACTTATCTCACAGGAGCGTAATTTGCATAAAGTACAGTCTGTAAAGCACTAAGACAGAGACTGGTGCATAGTACACTCAAGAAATATTGATTGCTTTTACTACTACTACTACCACTACTTTATTAGTGTTATTATTATTGCCTTCACAGGATTTTCCTGTGTTGGGTTGAGGTGGGATTCCTGGAATCTTTGTTAATATTCTTGAGAAAAGCCATTTAAACCAAATCATCTATATAAGCAAATCCAGCAATTTTTAAAAAGCTTGCTCTATCAACCTCTTTTCCTAGAGCCTTTAGCGTACACGTTTCACCTCCCAGCTGCAGGTGGCATTCTCTGAGCCACGTGGAAGGCTATCTTATCACCTCCTAGGTTGCTCTCTGCACTTTCCTGTCTCTAAACACAACACAGGTCAAAAGAGTTTATCAGACAAGCATGCTACTATCTCCCACTGCTACCCTAATCGACTTCAAACACTAACCCCTCCAAAAGACTTACTTTTATTTAAAACCCTTAAGAATTTTCAAAAGTTTATAAGGCAAACTGGCAGGGGTGAGCCTGGGTCTCTTAATGGCTCTCAAAGGTGACAAAGAGGCGATGGGGTGAGCAGTGACCAGCCCCGGAAGGAGGGGTCCGGTTATATGGGTTCTAGATAGGAGTCTGCCTCTCGTGAGCACTGGGACCTTATTAGTCACCTGGACATCCTCAATCTCTGTTTTCTCAGCTGTTTAATGGGCTAATAGTACCTGCTGTTCCCAACTCATAAGGTTGAGCACGTCAAACGAGGATACGTATGAAAGTATTTTGAGCACCACATAACATGATTATTCAGGCCCTTCCAGTACAGAGAGAATTTCTCCTGGCTTGAGGCGGTTACTTGAAACACCTTACAATTGAACATTTCTCCACATACAAAAAGTAGTGCCACCCTGCCCATCAATGTTTCATGTCAATTAACATATATAGCTGCCCTATAAGTCCATAATCGAATCACTTTTCATTTTACTGCTAATAAAATTCCTCCAACAATTTTTCATTGTTGTTGCAATCTATTTTATTTATTTTTGACCTACAAATAACTGTATCTAATTAATGTATTCAACTTGATGAGTCTGGAGTTAAGTATATACCCACGAAAACATCACCACAATCTATAAACTTCTTTTTTGTTATAGTAGCTAATGTAGCCCCAATGAACATAAATGAGTATCTTGAAGCAGAGTACTGCCATAAGAGAAACCTAAAATTTGTAGCATTGGTCCTGTGGTATGGATATTAGAGGCTGGAAAGACAGACAGCAATGGTATACAAGCAAATGTTTTGTAAATCTGTCACCGCACATAACCTGGAAGGCAGACTAAGTGCCTATGACCTGTGGCTTTAGGGAAAGTGCTTCAAAAGAGCCAGAATGGCCACGGATATCAGTGGTTTCCTGCTGCCTATGTCAAGGAAGAGATGAGTTCAGAAAAGAATTGGCCAGTTTCCAAACATCAGTGAAAGGGAATAGAGAAAAGTCCAAAACTTTAGAGCCTCACACCAGACAGTAAGAAATAAAACTGTAAAAAGCTTTGACCAACGAAGGCACATGAAGATTTTCAGCTCAGCAAACTGGCTCAGTGCCATGCAGGAGGTTAAAATTAAGAGTATTTACCCTACCACAACCACCTAAGCTTCTTGTCTCAGATGGCCTCAAGGTAGCTGCCATGACCTTGAGAGCGAGGCAAGGGTCCTTGGAAGCAAATGATTATGTCGGTCCAAGAGCCACGTCTAGGGAAGAATGCAGGGCGTATCTACTGGTACATGAAACTGACCGGAAGCAGACAGATCAGAAGCCAACTCAGGTTCTGAAGGAACTGTATTGGCAAAGAAACTGCAGGTCTGGTCTACAAAGGCTTGTGAGTGTAAAACAACCCTCAGTGTAATTGACACCTGCAGGAAATGGTCCCTGGAAGCTGCACAGCTTCAAGGAATGCATTATCGCCAACATTCAGTTCAGAGGAGAGCCATGGAGAGCCATGCAAATAATGGACAGGAATTTAGCCTATTCCACGGCCAAGGGTGGCAGCAGGACGTCCTCAGAGCGTCTACCCAGCATGATTTCATCACTGTTACAGAACACAGGACTTTCCTTTTTAAAAAATATATCTGATATAGGGCAGACTTTCATTGGGTTTAGCCACTGACATTTTAGGGTTGTTACAGCAACTGGTGTTCTCCTAGTGTTATCCTAGTCTTTTTCTATATTCCTGGCCTTTAGCATTCACCATTTGCTGCTATTGTTGGTAACACTTTCCTCTGACCATTTTTAGGATTCATATTCAATATACAGCTCAATTAGCAATTGATGCAACTGCTGTTATACAATTCGGTTGAAATTCTGATTAATAGCAGGTAAGAAATGATGGTCTTTATTTTAAGAGATGTAATTCACCGACTCTGAGGAACATTTGTTTTGAAAATTCCTGATGAAAACAATTGAAGTCATGCTCTTTGTGCTATAAAAATGTGGGGACCTGATCATCATTTGTTTCTGAGGACTTGGAATTATTTAAGAAAGTCCTTATTTTACTTGCAGGAAATCTGTTAGCTTCTTCTTGGCAAGGACTGAACTGGCCCTCCAGTTAGATGAAAGCCAAAATGATACATCTTTACCATCTGTTCCTTTGATTTTTAGAGAAAATGGATTAGGAGTATCTGTGCCAGAGACTATATCCCTGAATCCTCCATTGTATAACTTCCATAAAACCCCTAAATATTTGACAGTTATTCAATGAACAGGTACTTAATTCATTTTTTGAGCTAATTTTATCCTTGGATCAGGTGAGAATATCAGAAAGTTGTATCAGCTCAGCCCTTGTCCCCTTCATCTTCCATCACCCTGTTCTACCCCACTGCCTGCAGAACTGTTTGGGCTGAAATCCACTTTTAAGTTATACTTGACTTTCCCAAGGAAATGCTACATCAAGCAGGTTTGTGAAAAACACATTTGTTGCAGAAACGCTGGTGAAGGCCCTGTGTACCACCTCTCTCGGTACCCACTATGTAACAAGGAGGATGGAGGGCCTTCAAACTATCACTGCATGTTTAAAACTCTGAAGAAATATAGCAAAATGCCAAAATTTTTAATGTTTGGATGGTGGGTCCATAGGTGTATGTTTTACTATTCTCTGTACTTTTGCATATCTTTGAACTATTTTATAACTTCAACAACATCACTCAATTTCTAACTGGCCAGAGGTATCCACTTCTAACATTTGATGGTCACCCTCCCAGACATCTCTCTACTAAGTGATTCAGCTAAGAGCATGTGTAAACTTCAGTGTGGTAGACCTAGGTTCATCTAGGCTTTTGCTACTCACTGCTTCCTGATTTTGGGTGAGCTACATCACACTCTGAGTGTCAGTTTCCACATCTCTAAAACGGGGATGCTAATGGTGCATTCCTCGTAAGCCTCTTGTGAAGACTCAATGAGAAAATGTGTGACAAGTGCTAGCACAGTGCCTGGATCACAGCATCAATAAACGTGAGCTACCATCATGCATGTGATGTTGCCAAGTGGATCGTGCCACGGGCAGCTTGCTACGCCAGTAAATAGAATCCATGGTAGATAAAAAAAAAGGAAAGAATGATAGAGTAAGAAAAATTCCATTTCCCTAGAAGAACTGGTATATTTTATGCTTATGGGTTGTGGACTTCTGGCCACCAAGAAGTTCCTAGCCAAACTTACACAAGTGGGTAAGACCTTCTGACCTGGGTAACCGTATTCCATTTCCCCATTGTCTTGAGGCCCTACTTTCTGTGACTTACTTTAACTCTCAATTTTGCTTTATGTACTCCCTGTAAACCACCTTATATCCCCTGTGCAATGTGGTTGGGACAAAAGGAAGGAAAGAAGGAGGACAGGAGAAGCCAGGGACGGCAGGCAGGAAGGAAAGTAAGAAGAAAGCATTTGTAACACAAGGCTTTGAAATTATTCCTTGTAATGGTGATGTTCAGTTCTTAGATGCACGCTAATTGGCACAGTTTTTCATCACAGTATTTTTTGGGTGCTCTCTGCCTGCTCGGGGTTTGTTATACGTTTGGCATTAAGCCTTTAGCTTTATCACGGGTGCAACTGTGAGTTTCCATAAATGATGCAACTTGAGGGTTGTCCTGGGCTCTGGTTTGCGCTGGCATCTGAGAACTCTGAGAGTCGGTTCTTCATTCTCTATGTGGACATTGGGCACTTTGTTTTTCGGCAGCGAATGTTTCATCCAAGGTCAATTTCCCTCAAGTGCTCAGCACCATTTCAGACAGTGTGTGCTCAAGGAATGCAAATTAATTTAATGTTAGCTTTAGCCAAACCCAGCTAGGAAAGCAAACCTGCTTTTAAAAACACTGTAAACACTGACAAACATCATCTAAATTATATGATGTTTGCACATATATAAATGTATAGAATTTTACCTTAATTCCAAAGGCATCATTCCATAGCACTTTTTTTTTTTTACATCTTTATTGGCATATAATTGCTTTACAATGTTGTGTTAGTTTTCTGCTGTACAACAACGTGAATCAGCTATATGTATACATATATCCCCCTATCCCCTCCCTCTTGAGCCTCCCTCCCTCCCTCCCTATCCCACCCCTCTAGGTGGTCACAAAGCATCAAGCTGATCTCCCTGTGCGATGCAGCAGCTTCCCACTAGCTATCTATTTTACATTTGGTAGTGTATATATGTCCATGCTACTCTCTCACTACATCACAGCCTCCCTTCCCCTGCCGTGTCCTCAAGTCCATTCTCTACGTCTGCGTCTTCATTCCTGTCCTGCCACAAGGCTCATCATACCATTTTTTTAGATTCCATTTATATGTGTTAGCATATGGTATTTGTTTTTCTCTTTTGACTTACTTCACTCTGTATGACAGACTCTAGGTCCTTCCACCTCACTACAAATAACTCAATTTTGTTCCTTTTTATGGCTGAGTAATATTCCACTGTATATATGTGCCACATCTTCTTTATCCATTCATCTGTCGACATTCCATAGCACTTTTAAACTCATCTTTGAGTTAGCCTTATTTTTGTTCTTTGATTAGAAGTACATTTTAATTTGAAATTATTTAAATATATTTGTCATTATATTTTATTGTAACTGGGGGCTATTAGAATGGGTTGAGGATATATGTGTGTTTTACATTTTTGTTCGATTATAAAAATGCAACATACACTTGTAATTAAAAAATGAGGAAATATAGAAAACTCTAGAGGAAATGAAGTCATTTATAATCCTTTTACACACAAATAATCACGATTAACATTTTATTATATCTTTCTCCATACATTCTTGAGGTTGTAGAAGTTCTCAAGATGGATTGATTTGTAGATTGTTTCCAGGAAAAAAAAAATTAGAGTGTTTTTTTTGAGTTCTAAAGGTGCCCTTGGAATTACGTCCACACTCTACAGTCTTCCCTGCCTGCAAGAAAGCAGGTCATGGGAGCAGGGAGTCGGCCCGACCTGCTTGTTTGGAAGCAGGCACCATATCTTTTCTTCCTCCACCATGTCTACATTTGTTTTCCATCTGGGCTGGACTGGAGAGGCCGGGCTGACAAAGACCAGTGCACCCCAGACCATGAAGGCTTCCCAGGCTGCATTCAAGTGGGTTGAGGCATCTGCTTTCTAACCATGTCCAGAAATCTCAGCGCAATTGCATCCCATGGTATGACAGAAGGAGGAGGTGGGGGACAGGGCTTTCCAGCGCCCTGGGTACAATTCCTATGGCCGAATTAGTTCCATGCCTTTTAGAATGCTTCCCACTTCTCTCTTCTCCTTTACCTCAAAGCATTGCGCAGCCCAAGTTTTTCATACCCATCGTGTTTCCTTTTCCTGGAACTGTAGTCCTGTTCCTTGGAGGACTCTCCCCAATTCCCCACGCTGATCATGAGGTTTGATTAGGGGCTATCAGTCATTGTTCCCCTCTCCTCACGACAGGGTGAGTGTGTGACCCCAGCCAGGTCAATCAGAGACCTTCTCCGGATTTTAAAATGAGAACCAAGAAACTAGGACCTTGCTTCTGGTCCCAGCAAAACTGGGAAGATGTGAGCCGACTTCAGTGTCTGTGTCCCATGATGTGTGGAAGGTGAAGCCACCTGCAAGAGGAATTGTCCAGTCCTCTAGAGGCAGGTGACAAGCAGAGAAGACGGAGGGAGGGAGGGAGGGAGGGACGGAGAGGGGGAAGAAGGGGGAGGGAGGGAGGGAGGGAGGGAGAGAGAGAGGCACTCGGTCGTGGCCTAGGCTTTGTTTTAATCCTCCAGGTCCCCTGGATTCTTTCAAAATTTTGGTTTTCCCTTTCTTAAATTCTATAACCTAGCCTAGGAATTTTCTCTACAAATGAATTCTGAACTGGTTTTCTGTCCTTTGTGATCAGAAGAACCCTGAACAATAGAAGCCGCTTCTCCCCAGCCCCGCTTCGGTCCCCTGGACTCTGCAGGCCTCTGGCTCCTCCACTGTCTGGATTTCTCAGCCTTTCCTCAAGAGCCCCAAGGCCTCAAAATAGTCCATCCGTCTCCCCTTCTTCAGGGTAATCTCTAATTTACTGTAGCAGACAGCAGCTCTGATGAAGCTGATATTTGTTCTTAAAGAGCTGCTGCTTCCTTCCAAAGATTCCCCAGTTGGTGGAATTTGGCAGAAGGGAGGCCTTCTTGACCTTCTTTACTCCAGACTCTCATCTGGGGAAATGCACCAGGAAATGGAATTATTTAGCCTATCACCTGGACTCTCTTCTCCCACTCACCCCACCCTCGGCTCTGCATGTGGTTCCTCAAGCCACAGGGCTCAGTCCCCACACACGACGCGTTTTCTTGGAGAGAGTGAGATTAACCTTGCAAAATTCCGCAGCTGAAACAGCTCCCTTCCTTGACACTGTCCTTCAAGCTGATTGCTGAGCTCTTTTCAACTTTTAATATTATTTTGCAATGGTGAAATGGCAAGATAATCACTTTCTTTAAGAGAGGTGACAGACGGCGCACTTTAAAACAAGAGAATGCCTCTAATCAAAAGCCAGTAAACACAATGTTGATAAAATGGTATAAAACCACCCCTTTCCTGTAATGGTATAAATCACCATACTAATCCTGGACTTGCTGGCTTTTCTGAATCAAACTTGAGTTATGGTGGAAGATGGGTGTGGTTTACTCCGTAAGTAATTTGCAGCACCTAACACGTGACAGGCACTGCGCTAGACTCAGCGACTGTCCATCACTCTGAGAGAACCTTATTTATGCCCTATTTGATTGATTGCGCAATAGGCTGTAACTGCAGGTTGTCATTTTCTTAGGAAAGGCCTCTCCTGAAAATGCTCTCTAGCATTTACTGCTAAAGGCCAAGCGTAAAGTCCATATCAAGTTATGAATTTGACATCCACCAGTGCTCACGAAGAGACGGGGCTTATGCCTTTCCTTTGCAACCTGAACTTCCCACAGTTACCAGCCGAATCCGAGTCCGAATGAGGTCGGAGAGGCTGCTGAACCCCTGCCAAATGACATTCCACTTGACTGACAAAACAGCGTCCCCCTGCTGTTCTTCTTCCTGACAGGTATCTATTTTGAACTCCTTCTAGAGAATGCAGTGACAGTTCCAGCCTTGATCTTTGCCTTAGCTCCCAGGGAGACCTCCCCATGCCATGTTTTATTCATGGTGTCTCCCAGGCTGGTCTCTTCATTGTAAAAATCGGTCGTGGGGGTAGGGACACTCCATGAACCTGAAATAAAGTTTGAGTGTCACAATAAAACTGTCCCTTTGTGTACGGAAAGCCTACAACCAGAGTCTGAGATGCTGGGCAAGGTTTGTGTACTGAGGATTTTTAAGGCAAAGCATCCACAGAAGAAAAGAAAATAGTTATTCACATTGCATTGGAGTCGTGAAGGAAGCAGGTCAGATAAACCAAAGTAACCCTTGCCGGGAAACGCGATAAGCTTCAGACATCTGAGACCATGGAGAAAAAAGACGCTGCAACGGATAAAAGCAGTAGACTGATAGATGTGCAGGGCTACAAGCAGGAAAGCTACAAAGAACGCACAGGGTAAACATTTATTCTACCTTCTCCCAAGAAATCTCTTCTCCATCAACTCCGTCACTGTCCTTCCTATAGGAACTGGATATCTTTCTACTTCACAGGTTAGAAGTTTGTAGGAGAAAGTATCAGAAGCATCTCTTCCACCTGCCCTAACTGCCCAAAACAAAACCAATCAAAACCAATAGCCAAGCATGACAGAGGACAGAGATTGCAACCCGGCATCACATCCGATTGATGAGTAACACATGTGTACCTTGAGAGTGATGGTCCTCTCGTGACGGGTGACATTAACGCTGTGGGGCTGCCCATTGGCCATGCTCCTGTGGTCCACGTCAATATTATATGGCTCCCTGGTGCCACCCAGGCTGTACTGGATCTGTAAGCTTCCTACATAGAGAAAAGAAAAGAAACTCAGTCATTTCTCCACTCTAGATTTCATTTTAATGTCACTTCCCCCACCCCTTGAGGCTAATTCCATTAAACTCAGCTTCAACGTCCATCAATATCACTGCCGTTCTGAATTCTGAGTCACTAGCTCAGAGGCACACCAATCCATAAAGGCTCACAGCACCAGGCACACACATGTTGACAATCTACCAACAACAAGCCGTCAGTGACCATCATCTCCAAGTTGAAGCAGCAAATGGTATAAACAGTCCAAGCCGGGATTGCGCCTGGGATGGCAGAATGAGAACACACATGATATAGGACCATGGAGACGCCTACAGGCCCCACAAAATACTCTGTGAAATAAAAAATAAATGCAGGATGCTGGGATGGTCTCATGCCATCGGCCAAGTGTGACACTCAGCATATAAAGGAATCATGAACATACAATATTAAGAATAAACATAATTTACAGAAGATAAATACATGCATGGGATTTTGGGTGGCTTCACTGAGACCAAGAAAACGAAGCAATGGCTTTCATTCTAGGTTAGCGAGCTCATCAATCCAAGTGCAAATCAAAGGTGAAAAGATGCGTCCTCATTGCCTCTCAGCTGCAGTTCACTTTGCCTCGACAAATTATTCTTTTTTCTCTTTCTTGTTTCTTCCCAATAATGACAAGCAATATTCAAAAAGACTAATATAATATTCTAGATCCTGCTTTTAATTAATCTGCACAGCAAACGTAGCTTTTATTTCTTAGTTATGATTTTTAAAGGCATCGACTTTTTATCTCATTTTTTACTCAAATTGGAATCTTGGTGTTAACAGCTTTTGACGTCTCAGAGCTTAAAAATGGAGCCAGTAATTTAGCAAGAGTTTGGCCAACTGTAAAGCACCTCAAAGATTCTTTGTTGCCTTTTTCATTTTCCTTCCAGAGGAACAAAACTGATATTCTAAGTTGTGAAATAGAACATGATAATTAAAACTTAAAAAGTGAACAGAAAAAAAGAAAGAAAGTCACTGGAAACTCCACCATCCAGAGGTAACTACTCTAAATATTTGGCAACACCTCCTTGTCGGTAATTCTCATGTCCTTATGTGTACGTAAATAAATGCAGTAGTTTCTGAATGCTGCCCTTTCTTATTTAGTGTTACATGTGCCATTTAAAGTATTGAACTACGTTCCTGGAATTGAAAGAACAATCATGAATTACTTGCATTTCCTATTTTTCCTTTCTGAACAAATCTGGCAAGGCTTCACTATTTCTGAGTTTTCTCTTGGCACTTGATCCTAGATTCCTTTGCCTTATAGCGTTTCAACCAAGCACTGTTGACTTTCGTCTCCTGAATGGGTCTAAGTTCACCCACTCTCCCCCATCTCCACAACCACAGGGCCTCCACTGGCACCTAGAATGCCCTGGTATGGTTCCCATAGGAGCCCGCCCCTGCACGCAGAGCTCCTGGCCTGACTCAGGGCCCCTGTGCTGGCCACTCCCTATCAGTGACCTGACGGCCACCACCACCTGAGCTTCACCTGCATCGGCTTCTGCCTGGATCACGTGATCCAAATCAGTCCCTCCTTTAAAAGTGATCACTCTTGACCCCATTTCACTCTCAGGCGAGTCCCCTCTTTCTGTGCTCTCTTACTACTAATCCATTAATGGAGGTGTCTCACTGGGACCTCAGACACAACATACGTGAAACCAAACTCTTGATCTTCCCCTCCAAAAACTATTCCATCACAATTTCCACATTTCAGTTAACGGCCACTTTATCCTTCCAGCTATTCCTGCCTAAAAGCCCTGATTCCCCTCTTGCTACTACATTACACGTGTGATATATCAGCAAAGCTTCTTGGCTCAGTCTTTAAAACACACCCTGAATCTTACTGCTCTCATCACCTCCATTTCTATCCCTGGACCAAGCCACCCTCGTCTTTTGTCTGGATTACTGTACTAGCCTCCATACCAACTACTGCCCTTCCCTCACGTTCCCTCAGCCCAGCGTGGCCTCCGCCCCTCACATACCTGGTCTCTCCACACGGCAGTCAGAGCGGTCCTCTGATCAGAACCCTCCCACGGCCTCCTGTCTCACTCAGAGTAAAAATCGACGTCTTCCTAACGGCTCACCAGGCCCTCTGTGATCTTCCGCCTCATCTGTGACATAACCTCTCATTATTCTCCTCCTTTCTCACTCCTCACCCGAACACACTGGCCTCTTTGTTGTCTCCCCAGATGCCGGCATGTTCCTGCCTCAGGGCCTTGGCACCTGCTGGTTCTTCTGCCTAGGATGCTCATTTCCCCATTATCTGCATGGCTGACCCCTCACTCCCTTTAGGTCCTGCTCAAATATTGTCTTCTCTGTGATTATTTCTGTGACTTCCTTATTAGAAGCAGAATTTACCCACTCCTTTCCCTTGGCCAGGCTCTCCCTTTTCTGCCTTATTTTTTTCCCCATGAGAGTTCTTACCATACAACATACTACATACTGTACTTAATATGTTTACTGCTGGTCTTCTGCTAAAATGTAAACTCCATGAGAGTAAGAATTTTTGTTTATGTTCTTTATGACTTAATTCCCAACGTCTAGAACAATGCCTGATACATGGTAGGTGCTGGATAACTACTCATTGAGTGAATGGATGATGGTCTCCTTGCCTCTGTGCTTTCTTCCTTCCCATGTTTTCTTAGCAGAGAAATCTTTTCAAGATGCATAACTGACTAGTCTGGTTCACTTAAAACTCTTCAAACTTTCCAGCTGCTTATAGGATAAAGACATACATTCTTAACATAGCTTATGATGTCCCATCTGATCACAGCTTGCCAGTTACTTTATTTTAAAAGATGCCATTTACCCTCTTACTTTTTACATTCAAGCTACCTAGGACTTCTCTTATTTCCTAGGAAATACAATTCTTCCTGCCTCAGGACCTTTGAATATGTTGCTCCCGTTTCCTGAGCTACTTCTCTCCCCACCCCTCAGTGATTTACCCTATTTTTTCTTTATTCTAATAGCATTAAAAACAATCTAGTGTTTGGCAGTGAAGGAGATGATTAGGCAGTTGTTTGGCTACAGGTAGAAAAAACAAGTCGATTGTCTTGAGTTTTTATTCTTCACTTTACTTCTGGTGCTCTGACCTTGTATGATCACAGCCAGTTTTCTTAAATACACAGCTGTATTCATTCATCATTTAAAACTTAATTCCTTTAGAACATACTTATTTAGTGCCCCTGTTGAACCCAAGTTTTCAAGGTCTAGAGGTGGACTGCCTGGCTGGCTGTAAGTGTGGAGTCCACTTCTAATACAGACACCCATCCCCAGCCCCTGTACGGTATGGGCCAGGCCGTGCCTGGATCTGGGGATGCGAAGAGAAGTAAGAGAGGGCTCTGCCTTTGAGGCTGGGAGTCGGAGGAACTGGTAATTATGCCAAAAAAAAAACCAAAAAAAAAACTCTGGACATTTTTCTCCCTACTGTCTCTTCGTCATTGGCCCCTTTATGTTCTCCAGCTCATTAAAATCAGTATTAAGTTGTTTTCGTTATTTTTTCTCTTTTCTGACTTCTCTAATTGCTTCACTTAATGGCAATGGAAATGATTTGCTTTGAGGAAAAAGATGAGTTGGACCTTAAAATTTATATATAGTGAACATCTATAAACAGTAATGGCAATATTCTTGAATAATAAAATTTAAATGATATATTTATTCCTTTCAAACAATAGCACAAGAGAACTACTAAATGACGGGAAGGAGAATACTAATATTTGTTCATTAAAATAAAATATTATTAAGATGGAGAGATACTTCACTTCTTGCATCTCATGTTCATCTCCCGGGTGAATTAAAGCAGTTATAAGGGACTACTCTTTCATTGGCTGCAGCAAATAATGTGCTTAACAGATTTATTCTCTCCTTGTCATCATCATTACCATCAGCAAACAATTACAGAGCACCTATTGCAGGCAGGAGATGTAGTGTGGGGGCCTTTCATCTCACTGGGAAGGCAGGGCATATTTATAACAAAGATGGATAACAATACAGTGCACTAAAAGCCAAACAAATGACATTGAAAGTAAGTGTAATAGGAGTTTAAAGTAAGGAGACGTCATTGAAAGGAGGTGAGACTTGATCTGGGTCTAGAGTGAAAGGTGGGTATTAAGCTACAGAGGAAGATGGAGCTTTTCCAGATAAGGGCACACAGCAGGCAGCAGGGCAGACGTCCTTGGGGCGCGTGAGGAGTAAAGAGTTCCTGGAGAAGGAAGAGTAGGGAGGAGGTCCTTATCGTAAACAGGATACAGGACCTATCGTAAACAGGACCTCCTGTTTACTCTGCCTCACTATGAGGCAAAATGTAGATTAAATCATGGGCTCTGGATAATAACCGCTAGCACACACACATACAGTGTGTGTGTGTGTGTGTGTGTGTGTGTGTAATGTGTTACACTTACTAACTCACTTGACTTTCACAGCACTGCTCTGAGGGAGACACTTTGTAACAGATGATGAGACGGAGCCACGACTGCCCCAGATCCCACAATCTGCAAACGTAGAAGCAGAATTCAAACCCATACGTTCCGGTTCTGCACTCCGAGCTCTCACTCAAGAGGCTGGAGGGTCCTGATTGGAAGGTGCTGGGACTCGGGATCTGTCCTCCTGCTCCTGGGGAAGGAGGCCCTCCTGGCTGTATGACAGCGACACTGTGTGTGAAGGAAGACCTACTCTGGCTGGGCTGGGCAAGGTTCGGGTGACTGGAGGCAGAGAGACGGTCGGGACAGAGCATCCCAGGGGCGTGCTGAGGTGCACTGCTGCCCCACGGTGGGGTCACGGCGTGCCAGGAGCCCGGCTACCCTCAGGCCTCGGCAGATCTGTGGAGGTAAGGGCTGCTGGAGCCCCTGGGCGGGGGGCCTCCCAAGTACAACCTCGTGCATCTGCCCAGGTGCCATTCAAAGATAACGTTCTATGTGTGCCACGCCAGGAGCAATGTCGGGAGGCACTGAATCAGGAGACCTCTGCCAGGAGAGCAGCAGTGGGGAAGCAAAGGAGGGGATACTCTGGACGGACATGGTGGGCATAGGACGCACAGGACTGGTCAGGCTGGATGGCCCACAAGAGGCGGAAGGTCGGAGCGCTCATGAATGAGGCCAGGCTGCGGGTTCCGGCGTCTGAGAAGCGGTAGCACCGTCAGAACAAGCGGGGCCTGGTTCTGGGAGCGGCGAGGACAATACAGCTTCCAATATGTTAAGTTTACGAGATGCCGGGGCACTTAGTTAAAGCTTTTTATTTTATTTTAATGACACTTTGGCTTAGTTCTTATTGTTTTCCCTGAATGAGTTCCTCAAATTTTTCTAGCTTTAAATCTCAATTCATAAAAAATGCAGCATTTGGAGTATGAAAAAGCCAAATTTTCATTAGCAATTGAGGACGGCCTTGCAATAATTAGAGAGAAACTGACTGTCCATGCTTTGCAAATGCACCGAGTGTTCTAGAGGTCTCTAAGCAGGGCAGTGGAGAACTCCGGGTCCAGCATCAGACACCTGGGTTCAGGAACCCCAGTTGTGCCATCACCAGCTGAGTGTGCAAATCACTGAATCTCTCTGCACTCCAGCCTACCACCTGCAGGAAGAGGGTAAGAATGGACTCTACCTTACAGAGTGTGTGCTCTTGGGAATTAATGCATGTGAAACCCTTAGCACAGCTTCGGGCAGCCTTACACGGTAGCCATTAGTATGGAAACGATTAGTCAAAACCCCTGCGCGTGACAAAGGCCCACAGACACATGCGTGAGTGCTCGCAGGGGCCGGTGCAGGCTTGGGGTGTGAGTTACTGGATAGAATTGGGACCAGATTTTAACGCGGCAGTGGCTTGAGAAGCAGACGATACAGCATCTACCGAGGCGTGTTCCTGACATTCCTGACCAGCTAGAGGTGAGAACCATCCTCCCTGCCCACTGAGGAGAGGTTGGGGCATGAGAGTGGAGAACATCAGTGCATTAAATGGCTATTTAATCTGATGCAGGAGAAAGAAACTTAACACGTGACCTTCCAGAGAGCAGGGGTGTACACTTTTCTACTTCCTCACTTCCTGATTTAACTGTTTTTTTCTGATGAGAACGGTGACACGATCACTGAGAGCATTTGACATGTGTAGAAGAGTATTACCCAGGAGAAACAAATCAACTACCCAAACAAAGATACTTTGTGCTCACATTATTGCTTTTTTTTTCCCTATCCATCTTTTCTACAGAGCTAAACTGATATTGTACAGTCAAGGCTGTATCATGCCTTTTTTTGGTTTCATATAATATTACATAAAAATTTTTTCCATGTCATTAATTACTCTTCATAAATATTATTCTTAATGGATACACGATATTCCATAAAATGGTGATTCCCTCTTTTACTAACCATTTTCTTAAAATTTAACTTCTAGGTCCTTTCCAATTCTTATTTTCACAAATAACATTATAAACTATGATGAACATCTTCATGCTGAATCTTTGTCTGATATTTGGCTTCTTTCTTCAGAAATAATCTCTGAAAGGGAAAATCCTAACATTTTTTTCCCACCCATCTTTTAAATCAACAGAGCATTGCCCAGAGAAGTTTAAGAATTTACTATTTTATTAACACTCAAGCTGAATTGGGTTAATAATAATAATTTTTAGTTCCCACAGAAGAAAATCTTGATCTTTAAGATGCTACGACACTGGAATAGCTGTCAAAAAAGGCTGCAGGACCTACTAGAGAATGGACTTGAGGATACGGGGAGGGGGAAGGGTAAGCTGGGATGAAGTGAGAGAGTGGCATGGACATATATACACTACCAAACATAAAATAGATAGCTAGTGGGAAGCAGCTGCATAGCACAGGGAGGTCAGCTCTGTGCTTTGTAACCACCTAGAGGGGTGGGATAGGGAGGGTGGGAGGGAGGGAGACGCAAGAGGGAAGAGATATGGGAACATATGTATATGTATAACTGATTCACTTTGTTATAAAGCAGAAACTAACACACCATTGTAAAGCAATTATACTCCAATAAAGATGCTAAAAAAAAAAAAAAAGGCTGCAGAGCTTCAATCGTTAAAGAGCAAGACGAGAGAGGGAGCCTCCGTGTCTCCAGCCTGTACAGTCTCCCTGGGGAATGAGAGACATTTGCTCCGTGATAAACCTAAATATTTTTATTTGTAAAAAAGAGATCTTAAAACTCCAAGTATCATAGAACTCAAGTTTTCAGAGAGGAAATGGACTCAATGTTTGGCATGTTTATATGCTTTAGAACTGCTTAGATTTCTCCGAAAGATCATAAGTCCATTTGTATATTCTAAAATAGGATGCCTCTTTTAGTCGCACTGACACTCCTGGCTTAGTGTATATTTGGAGATGGTCCCCGATATTACAACACTGAAGGGCAGATGGTCCCCAATATTACAACCCTGAAGGGCAGAAGGCTAGGTATCCTCGTCCTTACCGGTGGGTTTGACGAGAACTGCCAGGAAGTCGGTGGTGAAAGAGCTGACGTAGAGGAGGATGCAGGGTGCCTTGGTGGTGCTGAAGCTGAAGCGGATCTCCTCGCGGGCCAGGTCCGGGGCCCCATTCTGCGGGTTCCGGGAGTTCTCCGACCTGCCGCCCGATTCCTTAGCACCGGACCCGGGCGCCTGGAAGTTATACCGCAGCCACATCCCCTCTTCAAAAAATGCACCCACATCTGTTGAAAAGGAAAGAGAAAATGGAAAGGTGAGAAGTCCGTGGCTAATACCACCAACCATTTAACCTGGGTAGACGGTGAGCTTTGTCGTGGCCGCTAAGGCCGTTCCTGGAGGGCGGACCGACTCCAGGAAGGGAACGTCTACGCAGATGGACGTTGTTTCATCAACACGGATACGCTACCAAAAACAAAAAAGCAGTGTAACAGAGTATAGCAGTCTGTCAACTTAAAACGTAGTAGCTAAATTAAGAAACATTAACTCATACCAGAAAAAAGTTTCACGTTTAGTACTTAGACCAAATAACTAATTTCGGTTGAAGAGAGATGCTGAGAATAAAGGCAGTGGCATGGTTACGGAACTGTTGACCGACACCACCCGCTTCGGCCAGACCCGCTTCCCTGAGCTGTCTCACAACAGGAGGTCCCGATAAGGAACGTGGTGCTGCGGAAAACTAGCCGGGAGGAGAAGACCAACCTCTTAGAATCCTTCGCGCTGGAATCCCTCCTGGCTGAGCAATGTGCACGCCATCAGGAAGGACCCTGAGTCAGACCAAATACGGGCCAAGCAAGATGACTGGCCAGAGACAACCAGGAAACTAACCCCATCACCAAGCCATGTGGCAGAGCAGTTCTCCGGGGTTCCCTTACCCTGCTGCTCTCTGCCCGGGCGCCCCTTCCCAATAAAGTCTCTTGCTTTGTCAGTACATGTGTCTCCTTGGACAATTCATTTCCGAGTGTTAGACAAGAGCCCACTCTCGGGTCCTGGAAGGGGTCCCCCTTCCTGCAACAGTATCACATGAACCACTAATTCAAGGAACTCACGGGCATCTGCTGAGAGATCGGAGTTGCTTTGGATGTTCACCCAGGAAAGCCCTTGGTGAAACCCTGATGAAGTCCTGGGAGGCTTTGGGTATAGTCTTCAAAAGTCACAAGACATGAAGATAGAGGGAACTGGGTTCAAATTTGGTGCTGCCCTTAATTGGTTATGCGGCCTTAGAAGTCGCTTAGCCAGCTTCTCTAGGCCTCAGTATTTTATATGTGAAAGAGAGGTAATAACAGTGAGAATTACAAAAGATAATTAAAGTAATTAGCACATAATAAATAGTACCTATTATTATTATTAAGAAATTAGAAGAAAGGTCACCCATCCTTCAGCAGTTTTTTCCTGTGGCCTAATCAATGCTAATTAGTTCTTAATCATTGCCTGGCAGACAAGCTCCTGCTACAGTTTCTCCATTGTTTGCTCCATGTTCTAAAATCACCTCCTGACTCCCTGTGAAAGGCTGGGGCACGCGAGCAAGGTTTGCTTGGCCTTCACAGTTACTGTTTCATTGCCTTCTGCACATGACCTTGAAAGCATTTCCCAAACTTCTTTGCCCGTGGAACCCGTTACTCTCGTAAGACCTGACATCCCACTAAACTAACATTGCACAGAATGTATTTTGTGAAACATCCGCTTTACATTATAATGAATAGGAGAGGACCAATTTTAAGAGGATTCTTTCCTCTGGGAATTCTGAAGTGTGTTCTTGTTAAAGAAGCCTAGCACAGAGAGAGTCAGCAGCACAGTGGGCTGATTCCGGGTCTGCAGTCAGACACCTGTGGCTAAGCAACCCTGCTAACGTGGTCAGTGGCTTGAAACTCTCTAAGCTTCAGCTTCCCTCTCTGGAACCTGGGGCCTCAGGTTGTCGTGAGGATTAAAGAACCCATGGATGATACTTAGCCTGGTGCCTGGAATATATGATAAGCGTCCAATAAAGATTACTTAGTCATATTACAAAGACAGGTTAGCACTTTCTCCTGAGGGCCGCAGATGCCACCCTGACCCCCACCTCACATGATCACACACGTGCACCACTGCACCTGGCACTGCTGCAGAGGCTGTCACGTCCCGCTTCCCACTGAGCTGTGGTGAAGAGTTCAGTCAACTACACGCTCTCAACTGTGGGCACTACTGTTCTCCTCCTGGCCCCCCACCCAAGGGCTTTCGCAAGTGTGTGTGTCTGTGTGTGTGTTTGTGTCTGTGTCTGTGTGTGCACATACACGGAGGGTACTACTGGCATTTGGTGGGTGGGGGTGAAGCCTGCTGAGTGTCTTGTGACATGTGGGACTGTCTCACACAATTAAGAATTGTCCTGCTCAAAATGCCTAGAGTGTGTTCGCCGGGAAACACAGGATTAAACAGATACTTAATCCATGCTAGTCACTGCAGACTCATCAGGATGTAAAGATGCAGCAAATGCATCAACGCCTTGAAGAGTCTTCTGTCTGAAACTGAGCAGGACCCTGTGGGGCTCCTGGGCACAAAAGCCTTTCTGTGGCCCCTTCCTTGGGTTCCAAAGTGCAGGTTCAAACAATTGCTGATCAGGGAAGGGAGGGGATGCAGAGACCAGGGAGGAACAGTCAAGAAACAACGGTGCAGCCTTGGGGCAGCGTCCTGGGTCCACCTCAAGGGATACACAGAACAGTATCTTTGCGCTCTTCTGCAGAACCAAGGCCCCCAGCAAATGGAAGATGTTAACTACTGATGATGCTCTCTTCATTCCAGAGAAGGTCACAGCTCGCCCATCATCACCTGACACCAGGTGATCTCTGGACTGAAGGAATGCGGGCCCTGCATGCACCCGCATCCTTATCAGCAACCCCGCCCCTCGACTGTGAAACTCCTCACAAACCCCCCTGGGTTGGGACACGCTGTTTTGAGGGCATTAGCCCGCTCTGGCCCCCTTTGCCTGGCAAAGCAACAAAGCTATTCTTTTCTATTTCACCCAAAACTCTGTCTCTGAGATTTAATTCGGTGTTGGGGTACAGAGGCCAGATTCAGCTTCACGTCCAGCGGTGGGTGCAGAGGAGACACATCGACACTTTGAACACAGTGTGGTGAGAGTTATGGTGGTTTACTTGGTAGGTTATGTGAGAAGAACCCCCCTCTTACTGCCTGGAGGATCCTGAGCTGACTTTTCCACTCTCTCAGCAAGGAGAGTGGAATTGATCACCAGCCGCATGCCAGGCACTATGCCGGGTGCTGAGGTCACAATCCTTGTTCTCAAGGTGCTCTTGATCTAGAGGAGAATTTAGGCTAACAGACATCATCAGAAGGCAGTGTGCTCAGTACAGGATCAGGTTCATATAGGGGGCACTTGGAACAACAGGGGTACCAGCCCTGTCTCCAGGGCTCCAGGAAGACTTCCCCAGTGAAAAGACATTGAAGTCGGGACCCAAAGAGCCAGAGGCGGGTCGCTATGTAAAGGTGAAGATGAAGACAAGCCGCTTTCTAGCTGAGGGCGCAGCGTGTAAACAAACTTAGGGGCCAGAGAGTCTGCAACGTGAGCATCGTGCCCCGAGGTGAAATTCACATGCTCCTTTTTTTTTTTTTTTAACAATATCAGTTGTTCACACAAGACTCACTAGGCTCCCACTACTGCTGGGAAAACAGTGAAGGAGACAGAGGTGATCCTTACCCTCAGTAGTTCAGATCCTAGTGGGACAGACGGACATTCCTAGGACTGGCTGATGTGACAGCGTCTAGCAGCTGGTGGGGGCCGGGAGCATTCGGGGAGAGCAGGCAGGCTGGCCGCCCAGAGCAAAGACACCAAGGGGTGTGTTTTGCCTGCAGAGAGGTTCTACCAGAGGATGCAGGGGTCAGCATCTGGGAACAGGTTTGGGCCAAGCAGGAGAGAAGAGGTAGACCTGGGGCCTGGAGAGAGGGAGGGAGGAAGGCTAGAGATCAAGGCTGGAGGGTTTGAACAAGCCAGAGGCGAGCAGACAGGGCTGATGCACAGGGAGAGAAAAAACGTATCGGGCCCTTGAAACTCAAGGCTGAGGAGCGCAGCACCTGGGCCTGGGAGGGGTGGGGGCGGGGGTTCTGAGCAGCAGAGGCTGAGGAAGCAGGTAAAGCCAAGGAGACCACAGGCAACTGAGCCACAGATGCAGCGCCTCGCCAGTGAGACCCTAAGCTCCCTCGGGCCAGGCTCTCCCCAGGTATTCTGCTCCCAGAGAGAGGGCAGAACTGAGTCCCTGACAGCACTTCTCAACAGGCCTGGGAGTCTGTTAAAATGCTGGTGCTCAGGCCCAGCCCCAGATTTTAGCTCAGAGGGTCTGACTCAGAGGGTCTTGAGAATCAGCACGTGTAAGAGGCGACGCTTAGGGACACAAGAGTCTGAGGTCCTGGGAGCTGGAACTGAGGCAGGATAGTGCGCTCGGTGGGGCTGCTGGGCGGTCCTGTCTGGGTGAGAACTTACGCTTTTCTCAGATAAACTGGCGATGAGCATTCCAAGGCAGATCATAAAGGGAAATTTGGAAAGCTAGGGATTTTGGATAAACAAATAAAAAATATGCCATAGAGAATACTTCTGGTGTATTTCAGAGTCATCCATCGTTAAGAAGCTTTAAGGATTCATGCCAGTATTGGAGGAAGGGATATACCACGCTTAAAAGCGTTGCTCTGAAACCACATCGTAACCCAACTGTCAAAGCGGGGCCTGGGAGTGCTGTGAGCCATTTAAGGTTCCAAGAGGCAGAATTACAGCTGTTATTTCATTGTTTCAGATCTTTTTAAGGAAATGCCAAATCGGAGTACTGTGATTTCATTTAGGAAAGTAATATTCCCATCCCTTCTGAATGAATAATTAAAATAATGCTTACTTCACGAGCCCCAAATAACATCTTTTCCCCCATTAAATGATCAAAAAGTTGATTTAGAATGCTTGATTTAAGGTTTTATACTAATATGAGATAGTTTAATTTTTGATATTAATTTTTTTGGATAAAAAAATGATAAATTTTGGGTCTAGTTATTCTAAGATACATTATGAAGGAGATTTGTTATGTGTCTCAAAATTTTGAAATACATTATGCCAGACTTAGGATCATAAAGGTCACAGGGGTCTTGAAGCCGACAAGTAATCTTGTCTTAACCATTTCTTGGTCTTCAAAACAGATATGTAAATCACCCCTGATTGTGGAAAGTAAGTTTGGAAATGTTTGAAATAAAATCCACAAACCATACATCCCAGAAAAATACCACAAAGGTATTTTCCCCTTTGTCTAACCAAATCCCTGATGCTCACAGTGGAAAAACAAACAGCTGGCACCCACCCCTGTAATTAAATTGCTCCTCATCTTTTTCTCCTCCAAGTTCTATAATTCTATTCCTTTTGTCTTTTCACTTAGGATATGTTTTGCAACCTATATTTTTTAAATAGACATGATTCTTTCTGTTCTCTAACTTCCCCCTGAGGACCCAGAATTGAAAGCCCCCAACTCACAGATGGGTTCTTTTCCAAAAGTTTATTTTAAAGTCAGTAACTTGCAACTTGGAACTATTTTCCCATAGAAACAATGCTTTAAATGATGGTTGGTTTGCCAGGAGAGTCTACAAATGCTGAATCACTCTGGATGGGTAATAAAAGATAATTGAAGAGTGCCACTGTGTATTAGTAATTAAAGCAGAAACAACAGCAACAACAAATGCTAAGGTGTATTGTGAATGTGAGAACCCCAGGGAACCATGTTCCCACAAGGCTTTCATCTAACTTATCCAGGAGTGTGCTGGTAAACATTACACAGCTGGCTCTCCTGGGGGGAAACCCTGATTTGTGGTGTCCGCCTATTCCCATGGTGTAAACACTCCCACCTTGGCTGATTTCAAGTTGCCAATGTGGCATCACTAAGAGATGATGGAGTTGGGAAGAGATGTTCACAGTTGGTCTATCAGCCTGTGTGAACTGCCTTCACCCACTGTCACTGACCCAGTCATTCAAGCAAACCACCTTTACTGAGCCCCCATCTTGGCAGGTGTGTTAGGCTGCTCAGGCTGTTATAACATATTACCATAACTGGGTGTTGTAAACAACAGAAATCTATCCTCACAGCTCTGGAGGCTGTAAATCCAAGATCGAGGTGCTGGCTGGTTCAGTTCCTGGTGAGAGGTCTCTTCCTGGCTTGCGGACACATCTTCTTGCCATGTGTGCACATGGCAGAGAGAGAGACAGCTAGCTCTCTGGTCTCTACTTCTGAGGGCACTTATCCCATTATGAGGGCCCCACCCTCATGACCTCATCTAAGCCTAGTTATAGTCATCCCTCGGTATCCATGGGGGATTGCTTCCAGGACCCCCCTCGGATACCAAAATCCTTGGATGTTCAAGTCCCTTACATAAAATGGCATTGTATTTGCATATAACCTACATACATATTCCTGAAAGCTTTAAATCATCTCTAGATTACTTATAATGCCTAGTATAATATAAACACTATGTAAATAGTTGCTGGTGCATGGCAAATTCAAGTTCTGCTTTTTGGAAATTTCTGGAGTTTTTTTTTTTTTTTTCTAATATTTTTGATCCATGTTTGGTTGAATCTATGACTGTGGAACCTACAGGCATGAGTGCTGACTGTACCACCAAAGGCTCCACCTCCAAAACCACAGCACTGCGGCTTAGGGCTTCAACATATGAATTTGGTTGGGGGGGGAATGCAAACATTCAGCCCATAACAGCAGGCTTCCTTCTTTTTAGCTCCTGCTGTAACCAAACTTTAATATTTGCTTCCTCCTTCCTGCCTTCCAAAGCTCTCTTCTACTTTGTCCCAGTTACCCTGGATCCTGAAAGCTCTGTTCAGCCTCTATAAAATTTAGGAGAAATTTCTGCAGAACAGACACCACAGCCCCAGCCTCGGGGTCATTAAGCTCTTTCATGGCTGAATTCCACTGATCAGAATGATCACTCTCATTAACTTTTTTAATTATTATCGAGTAAAAAAAGTTAAGTGAATTTTATGGAGCTCTGCTCCTAGAGACCTTGGACGTCACCCTTCTGCATGTTTCCCGATTTTGAATCAGGCCCGGTTCCTTCCAGGGCAATCTGCAAGGCTCAGTTATGTTTAAACTTATTTCCTATTCTACTCCCAAGGCCCCGCTATCCTGAAATACAGCCAGTTTCTCTCCCGGCCTTGTACCGGCAAAATCTGCTTTTTCTCTCCAAGTGTACCACTCTGAATTTCCCTCCTGACTTTAAAAATTCTGTTTGTTTGATGTTTTCTTTAATTTACTATAATCATTTTGGGCCAACAACATTGGACGCAGATGGGTTAATGTTCACCTCTACTTATTCTGTTTCCCCAGGTGAATACATGTCTATTGTAGCCATTTCCCACCATTCTTTTTAAAGGTCAGGGCACTGCCAGGTCAGTTTGTGTGTAATAAATTTCAAGTGTCTGAATCCACACAAAGGAGAAAAATACCAAAGAAAAATCTCATACATTTAGCCTGAATGGTATGTGCTACCCATGAGACACAGGTGTGAAGTTTATTAATGGAAACACATCAATAAACTATATGTTCTATGAGTTGACTATGTAGGAGCCAGGTGGCCTTCTCACTTGGAGTTTAAGAGCCAACAGCACTGAACGAATTTACTAGAGTCTTAAACAGGAAGACAGTCTGCATCCAGAATTTCCAGGGTCATGCTCCTGAAACTGTTAATAAGCATTACTGGCATATATGGCAGTTAACAAGTTAGAATGTTTTTGGGAGAGCAAGGGAGATGAGGGTGCCACTGCAGCAAACTTCAGCTGAGACATCTATAAGGGATTAAGGTGGTACCAGCGGAGGGCAGGAATCAAGAGGTGTGGGGTTTAGTCCTGATGTTGCCACCAAGTAGCTCTATGACCCTGGTCAGGCAAGTCACTGAATTGCTGTGGACTTTAAATCATTCTCATCTTAAAGACTGAACCCATATCGATCTGGCTAGCTCCCAGGCTTTCCCATATTTTCTTTCAAATATTTATTAAGTGCTTTATTTAAGCCATGAAGCTATTAGATATTGAACAGGGAGTAAATGATATTTAAGTTAATTACTGAGGGAGAATGAGATGTAACTGGGATTTGGGGGTAGGGAAAGCATTCTAGGAAGAGAAAAGAGCATGTGCAAAGGCCCTGAGGAAGGAGGGAATATTAAGGACCAATGCAATCAAAGTCAGGATGGCTAAAATTCGGGGGCAGGTGGCAGGAAGAGGCTGGTGACAAAGGGAGTGGCCTGTTGAGGATGTTTTTTGTATAGAAAGTAATGCGCAGCCCTGAAGGGGTTTAAGTAGAGGTGACATAATCTGATTTGCCATTTTAAAAGATCATTCTGGCTGCAGTTTGGTGAAAGGATTGGAGGGAGCGGAGAGCATGTCACTCCTGAACTTAAATTTCATCCCTTTTCTTAACATTTGGGATATCATTTGGAGGGGGAGCCACTAGAGACATTTCAGAAAATCTGTAAATCTTCTGAAACTTCAGGTGAAAGTAAGTAAGTGTGTATGCAGTTTTCTGGGGAGAGGGTTAATAGTTTAAATAAAATTTCATGACCCCAACCCCCCAAATTTGAGGAAAAAATAATAAAAATGAATTCACTCCTTTCTCGCTCAAGATGATCCACTGAGGCGCTCAGTGTCGTTAGGCTCTGTGCTGGATGATGACTCAAGCCCCAGAATGACCTCCCTTACCCTCACTATCTGGACCTGCTGCTTCCTAGCTGCATCTCCTGTGCTCTGCTTATGGTCCTGCCTGATTGGCTTACTGGCTTTCACACCTCCACTTCCTTCTCATCCCTTCCATTCTATTCCTTACTCACTATTCCTGTCAGGGTAAGCACCAGCTCCTTGCTAAGAGCCCCATGCAGTGTACAGAGCTCTCCTAAGTGCCCTCCCAGCTCTGTGTTATAACTTCAGTCCAACGCAGGTAACCTTGTTCGCATTGAACTGGTAAACATTTCTTGGACTCTTACTCTAGGCTAGGCCCATGCTGATAACAAGAGCAAACATACCGAGGCTTTTCCGGGAAGGAGTCCGCAGTTGGTTGGGAGACCATCAGGAGAGCAGAGCTTGAGATTTAGAATCACAGAGTGTGTGTGGGCGGAAACAGCAGGGGAGAGACGGGCTCTCTCAGGGGTGGGTGAGGGAAGGTCTGGATGACACGCTAGGAAGGGGACTCTGAGTTGGGTACCGACAAACAACCACGTATCTGCGAGCCTCGCAAGGCGGCAAGGGTGCTCCTGGGGAGGACGAAAGCGTGAACAAAGCACAGAGGAGCGGAGCGGCACGGGGTTCGGGAACTTCTGTCAGCGCGTCGCAGCCTCGCTGTACTTTAGAAAAATGTGTCTGCGGCAAACTCTCAGAGATTCTGACTGAATTGGTCTGGGGAAAGGCCTGCCTGTTGGTATATTTCAGGTATATTTCAACATTTCCTGGGATGACTCCAATGGTATCCATTTAATCGATGGACCCCTCGAGCTCTACTGCTCTGGGCGTTGGGTCTAATTCAGTGTCAAGTGCGGGGTGGCAGCTGGCAGAAGGTGCCGGTAGGAAAGAAGGCACAAGGGAGGCTGCAAAGGGTCTCGCATCACTTGTTTTCAAATCTTTTAGAAGAACATTGTACTTTGAAATAATTTCAAATGTACAAAAAAGTTGCAAAATTAGTACAAAGAACCTCCATATCCTACATATCCAGACTCCCTAACTTGTAACATTTCACCACATTTCTGTGTGAACACACACACACATAATATATATATATGTGCAGACACACACACACACACACACACACACACACACACACACACACAGACTAACTCCTGAAACCATATGAGAGCAAGCTAAGTCAAGAAACCAACAGTAACACAATACTGTCCCATTTCTGGGAAAAATGTATATACAGACACAGGTACTTATATACACACAAATAGCTTTAGAAAACCATCTTGAGGCTATATATACATGTATGCATATATATATATATATTTCCATGTAGAAAGATTTTTGCAAATAACCAGGCAACATAGGGGGTCCACCTCACGTCTTTCATCCTGGGAAGGAGGAGAGGGGAGAGAAAGGGAAGGCACAGAAGGGGCGAGGAAGCTGGGAGCTGAATGCCTGAGTTACACATCTGGATCCTCACTAGAGGGTGAGCGTTTTAGGGTATGAACTCTGCCTGGTAACCTCAGCTAGCCCCTGGCATCCAGCAAATACACAATAAATATTTTTTGAATTGAGTTGAATAGAATTTGAATTTTTTTTTTTTATAGCAACAGTATATTCTTTAACTAGTTGATCTGCACTGACCTTCCTTAGCTGACAATTTTTTCAGTCTCATTCCCTTTGTAAAGTGGGCTTCTTGAGAGAAATGCTCTTCCATCAACTTAGACATAATCATTAATTAAAAGAGAAGTTTATTAATGAAAGTGTTATGAGAGGCATTCAGAATAATGTATCCAAAAGAATTAAATGACTTACAGCTTAACAGATGTTCTTAATTTCTACTGTTTTTTCTCCCTTTTATTGACTTGGTAAGTGGGAACATATTTTGACAGATTGGTTAATTGGTTGAATAGCCTTAACAGGCAAAGTTGTCCCCAATCAAATGTCTCTGCCTCATTTTACCTCTGCTCTGCTAACTTCATCGTTTGCTATGAAGCTACGGCTATTAGGAATTTTTTGTTTCTTTGTAAATTTATTTACTTGCATAATTTGTGCCTGTGCCAGATACAAGGAACATTCTATTGATTCTATTCATTCTGTTGATAAGTAGCAAGTTGCTTCTTCTTTGCTCTATACTTAACACTACACATCCCATATTTTCTTGCTTGCTCAGCTGATCTGAAGAGCCAAATAGAATTCTTGACCACAGGGTCCCTGAAGACGAGCACTGTTTTTAATTCACTGCTGTAGCCACAAAATCTAGTGAAAGGAGGCACTCATTGAAAGTTTGTTGATTCAGTGAGTACACTTTGGAATTGGAGCCAGATACACGTTTACACGCCATGAGGAAATGAGCTTCTGTTGAACTCCTGCTATGTGTCAGACACAAAGGGCAATTTTTATGTATTATTTAATTTAATTTAATTTAATTTAACAGCATGTTTGAGATAGATGCTATCATCCTAATTTTACAGATAAGGTAACAAGATATTGGGGAGTAATTTGCCCAACATCGTCCACAAAGTGATTTGTTTACCAGCTTCTTGTTTAGGAATTTTATTTATTTATTTATTTAAGTTTTTATTGAATTTGTTACAATGTTGCTTCTGTTTTATGTTTTGGTTTTTTGGCAGCAGGCATGTGGGATCTTAGTTCCCCGACCAGGGATCGAACCTGCACCCCCTGCACTGGAAGGGGAAGTCTTAACCACTGGACCGCCAGGGAAGTCCCTTGTTTGGGAATTTTAAAAGGAAACAATCAGGTGACCACTGATTGTTTATTACCCCCCAAACATAAAAATACAATTGATTCTTTAAGTTGATAAAATTCTGTTTTCTTTACCAGCTAAGACCTTAATAGAAAAGAATGACCAGAAAATCCACAAATGTCCTAATACTTATGATAACCTTTTGTTAATATTAAAATGATTTCTATTTTGATTTTAAAAAGCCACACCTCAAGGTCGTGGTTGACTGTAAGATTTGAGACATTCACATATATATTTCTTGAAATCCAAAGCCATTCCCATTTGATGATTTTTTTTTTATAATTAAAGCAGGGTATATCTTTTGAAACAAGTTATTTTTCTTGACCAAGGAAGGTAAAAGGAATGACTTTGCTTATTATTCCTCCTTATCTCAGCCATTTTGTCTATGTGGCTACTTTATTTGGTATGCTAATAAGCCTTGAGATTTGTTGAAATGTTCTACCCAGCCCTGAACTGTCCTTCAACCAACAGAAACCATCCTCAAACTATCTGCCATCTTTAGAGAACATGCCACACTGTACAGGCAGCTTTAACGTGGGTCAACTATCACAGCTGGAGTCTCACTCATCAGATGGGAAGTGGCCTCCTGTGGACAATGTTGATGGTTACATAAACAGAGTGATTTAAAGAAACTCATCTAGGGTTGCTGTCTTGAATGAGGCATGAATGTATGAAGTATTAGAAGCTAGTGGCAATCTACTTCATGCAACTCAAGAGCTAGGTTATATCCCAGTAGAGTTATCTGAGACCTCACAGTATTGGTGGATATTGAGCAGGTAGGCCACACTATGCCTTTTGGGAAAAAAAAGGACGCTTATTGAAAACTGTTAATGATGCCACACAGAATCCAGAAGTGGACAGGCCAAAGGCCGCTGGGCTCCTCCCCAGGCCAGGAGCCGTCTTTATGCTGAGTCTGCCTTCCTGGTTTGCAAATGACCTCCCTGGCTTTGTTTTGCATGGCTTACCACTTGTTTCTGTGACAACTAGACTTAAACATTCATTCTCCTGTGAAACAGATTCAAAATGCAGTAATTTCAAAGGCTTTCTCACACTAAACTACAACTGGTAATTGACAAATATGTATACTGATGACCAAAGGTTCCTCGAGGGCAAACACCGCATTTTAGTTGATTTTGTATCTCCAGAGTCCAACACAACACCTGGCACATATTAGGTATTTAATATACACTTGTCTAATTAATGAATGGATTAATGGTTTCATGGACCAGTCTGGCCACATTCAGATTTTCTTCAGAGTATAACCCCCACCATCTCCCTGCAAAGAAAATCTTAGACATGCTGGCAATGTATTTCTATCACCATCTATAATTTTTGAGAGTAGAAGATAAAATATGGGATAAAAAACAAAGATTCACCTCAAAGAAGCCAAGAAATAATTGGCAATCAGTACATTTTTTTGAAAAGATAAGTTCAGGATTATGAATTATCCAGAGTTCCAGAAAATGAGGTTGCCATTAAAAAGCTGTATATTTTGTCTGCCTTTTGGTGGAAGAAGGAAAAAAAAAAAAGAGAAAGAAGTAGAAATAAGAAGAGAAGAAAGGAAACAGAAGAAAAAGAATGAATTTGGGCCACTCCCTCATTGAATTGTTATACATGGCCTTGAATGATGGATGCCCCCATCACGCCAAGAGCCCTCCTGAAATCTTGTATATGCTTGTAATTTGTGTGGGGAAATTAACATTTGGGGCATTTGCCAGCTTATCTTTTCCTTCTACTTCAATGAGAACAATATTTTCAAGTGAGGAGACGGCTTCAATTACAAAACTGACAACTAAAATTTTACTTTAATATTTCTTCCCTCTATTCTTCAAGCATGCCCCTCTTTTTGCACTACATCTGTGGAAAAAGAATATATTTACTCATGGCTGTGTGAAATAAGTTTATTCTTATATGAAATAAATTAAAAATACTTGCAGGGTCTTCCCTGGTGGCGCAGTGGTTGAGAATCTGCCTGCCAATGCAGGGGACACGGGTTCGAGCCCTGGTCTGGGAAGATCCCACATGCCGTGGAGCAACTGGGCCCGTGAGCCACAATTACTGAGCCTGTGCGTCTGGAGCCTGTGCTCCGCAACAAGAGAGGCCGCGATAGTGAGAGGCCCACGCACCGCGATGAAGAGTGGCCCCCGTTCGCCGCAACTAGAGAAAGCCCTCGCACAGAAACGAAGACCCAACACAGCCAAACATAAATAAATAAATAAAATGCTGGCTTAACTCCTAGAGAGTTTAAAAAAATAAAAAAATATTTGCAAAAGGTTTTCTATACGGATCTATAGTTCTCTCTACATTTATAGAAAATCAACCTTAAAATGGTTTCCAGGAAATGAGTGTGTGTGTGTGTGTGTGTGTGTGTGTGTGTTTTCAGAAAGTTTGTATGTAACTATGTGTGCATATATTTTCCCCAGAAATTATGTATGAGTGTACACACACACACACACACACACACACACACACTTTCCAGAACACTGGGAATGGTTTCCGGGAAGCGCTTGTGGGTGCTTAGTGACATGCCCCACCCAAATCTGCCCGGTGGTTTGCTCACTGCCCTGTCCTTTGACACAAAGGGAACTGCAAAGGCAGCTCCTGGAAGCAGGAGAGAGACCAAGGCTGAGACGGACTGCACTGCATGTGAAATGCTGTGAACGCTTGGAGTTAAGGATTCTCCAAAAAGGCTCTGTGCTATTTCCAGCACCCAGGCCAATTGTTCCAAGAAACACAGTCTGAAGGCACAGGTTTCTGGTATTTTAAGGCTTTGATCTCATGTCCAATGCAGAGGACCCTGGCTCGGGAAGTGAGGTTGTCTTGTTCCCAGTTAACACGTTTGCCTTTTCTGCTGGTGACATTCTCCTCCAGAAATGTCGCTCAACAACCACATGCATCATTTTTTTTTTTTTTTTTTAACTAGGATGCTTCCCTGCCTATTGCCATTTTTTTGTTCCATAGGTTGGAGAAGGTTTAAAATAATTACTTGTTTCTAATTTCACATTTTTCAATAGACCCAATTGTAAAGAAATGTCTGCAAATATATTCTGGTTCTAATGGTGTCTTTGGGTTTAGAGATAATGGTGGCCACGGATGGCGACTTAAAATGCATGCCGCCGCCCACCCCTGACTTCATTCTAATGGGAGCTGACCCACTGGAGCAGGAGGGTCGGAAGCCTAGATGCGTACAAAACCAGCTTTCGCGCAACTGGTTTGTCTCCTGAGAATGAGGGAAACCAACGATATGAGTTTCCCCATGTCTATGAAAAAAAGGAAACTTTAGAAGACAAACTGGTGTAATGTATTCAGTCATAAAGGTAAAAAAAAGTTTTAGCACTTGGCAACTGGAAGAAATGGGACACAATGGTGTAAAAATTCAGTTTAAGATTCGAGGCTGGTGAACATTATTAGTTAATGGTTATGAGCTCAAAAGGTGGAAAGACTTAAGGTCAAACATAAACAGCAGGGTAAAGCGAACCCTCACAAATCAAAAGTTTAATTGGAGCACTAGATGTTTTAAGACTTCTGGACACATTCTTGCCTTCTTGGCCAAGATCCACACGGCTTTCTTTTTTAGTGATGATCGTTAGTGAAGGCACGTGACAACCACAGTTCTGATCATCAAGAATACTCTTTCCAAAAGACATTTTGCTTTTTAATTATTTTATAGTTATAGTTGCATGTAATCTGACATTCTGAGAGTTTATTTCCAATCAAATGACAGAAATATAACATAAATCAAACTCAGAAGTAGTTA
The DNA here is from genome assembly GCF_028023285.1 of Balaenoptera ricei. Lineage (NCBI taxonomy): Eukaryota > Metazoa > Chordata > Mammalia > Artiodactyla > Balaenopteridae > Balaenoptera > Balaenoptera ricei. Next base: position 8,077,455 of record NC_082647.1, read on the forward strand.
GGGAGATGATGGATTTCTGCACCTCCACTGATGCTGGGAACTAGGGTATCACTGCCGACACCAAATCACATCACCTGAATCCAAGGTGCTTCCCCACTTTCTCTAAAGCTCAGAGCCAACGACAGGATCTACCACTTATGGGGAGTTAGAAACTATGTTATTTAGCTTTACCATACCTTGAGATACAGGTTATCATTCAGATTTAACTGATGAGGGGATGGACCTCAGAGAAGGTGAATAACTTGCTAACGGTTACACATCTAGCAAGTTCTTAGTATTAACTACTATGTTGTGTTGTCTTTCAAGGCTTTCTACTTGTCCCTGACCTGGAAGAAAGATCTGAAAAAGCAACTTAGCATTTTTCTTGAAAAAATTACTCTGGAGGGTGGTAGCATGATAAGTGTATGTGAAGGTTTTGCAGACAGAGGGCTATGGTTCCTAGCTAAGAGGAGTGCCAGAAATGCTCCACACATCACTGCTGTCCAGTAGAAACGTTGTGTGAACCACGCCTGGAGTTTTAAATCTCTTGTAGCCACATTAAACAAATAGTGAGTTACTGATAACAACATACTGTATTTAATTTATTGTATCTAAAATATTATCATTTCAAAATGTAATCTATATAGAAATAATTAATGAGACCATTTTACATATATTCTTTCATCCTAAGTCTTCAAAATCTAGGTGTTTTGAGCTTATGGTACGTCTCAATTTCGACTACCACTGTTTAAAATGCTCAATAGCCACACGTAGCTAGTGGCGACCACACTAGACAGTACAGCTCTTGGGGACGAGAAGGGAAAAATCAAAGCATTTGCCAGTGTCAGTTGTTTTCTCCAGCCTCTGGAGAGGTGGTTTCTGTATGTGCATTAGAATCATTCTGGAAGCTTTTAAAGCACACAGATGCCTACGTTCTATCTCAAACCATTAAGTTAAAATTTCTGGGAATAACCTTTGGACATGCCTGAGCAAAGAACAACTTGAAAGCTCACATTTCCAGTTCAGCACTCTTAAGAGTGAAAAACAACATGAACTTGCTGGAAATATGCCCTCTACATATCTCTTTCAGGAATCTGGGGAGCTGCTACATGGAAGATTCTGGCATTTAGGATCCTAGTCATTTCTTCCCTTTAAACACTTGAACCGTTGCTTGTAAAATTGGTTCTTCTTTTGAGTTTTTCTGAGTTTAAGCGATGCAATGGAAAGAAGAGATAATTTAGCCAGAGCAATCATTTCATAACATATGTCATATGACATCACTCCTTTGCTCAAAACCCTGGAAGGGATGCCCATCTCCTTCTGAGCAGAAGCTACTCCCCTCCCAGGCCCAACCACACTGTACAAAATCCGGGCTTCTCTCCCCATTTCCAACTGCATTAGTTCCTTCACTTCCTTTCCTTCTACTCTTTCCATCACTGCTCATTCTCCTCCATGCCCAGCAGCCTCCTGTGTGCCCTGAGCACCCAGCTCAGACCAAGAGATGGGGCCCAGGCATCAATATTTTCAAGAAGTTATGCCTGCCAGGGGGAGAAACACTCCTCCAGGGCAGTGTGTGGATCACACGGCCATCAGGCTGTCCTCCTAGAAGTGCTTTCTCTTAAATGAGCTTCTGCTAAGCTCTGAACAGCAGAAAATTCAAGTCACACTTTGTAACTAGCACCCGGAATGCAAATACGCTCTGGAGCTTTAACCACCTGCTAAGACAAGGGTAGGGTTGGAATGTTCTCATGAGGGTTCAGGTGCCTAACAAGGATGTATCTGAAAAGATGACCACTGCACGTTACTATAGATGTGGGCCCAGGGAGCAGCCAGAAGTAAGAACCAAAGGTCCTCAAAAAACTATTATGGTCTGCTACTACTTGGGGAGGACATTTCCAGTCACAACCATCACATCTGCAGAGCAGAGATGCAGTATTTTATGTGGGGATGTTTTAAAGGGGCTGCAGCAGACACTGTCTTACCTCAACCATTAGGAAGAAGCTCAGTGAAGCACTGGAGGCGTTGCTTTAAAGCATATAAGGTAACTAAAAATCGGCACTAGATATCTGATGATTTAAAAACCTTTGTGAAACTTTCATGGATTTTCTTACTTCTTGGATAATTTCCCATTGCCAAACCTATCACCTTGAATACAAAAGGCAGTCAGCTTCCTATCCCTGACCTGAGGCTTCAAAAGACACGGAACCAAGGCAGTAATCTGCCACCCCAGGGGTGCTGGCTCTGAGTAGCAGACAACAGCCCTGGTTACCACAGGTTTGGGTCAAACCCTTTCCAACCCAACCATTATCAGTCTTATGAGCCAACTTGATGTTGATCCCTTAATGCGGGAGTCAGGAGTCTCGTTTGACAGCTTCTGTCACGTCGAGATTTGTGCAGGAAAAGGACATGGCGGTCAGAGTCTTGTGGCTCTAGCTGGAAATATCTTTTAGCTTCTCCAGAGCTTCAGGGAAAACTCTAGTGATGACCACACAAATGGAACTTGAAGAACTAATCTCTGCTGTGCAGGATGGAGGGGAAACTTTGGGCATGACTGAGAGGGATCCTAGTTTTAAATGAACTTTGCAGGTGGGATGTCTAAGCGGCTTTGCTAAGCTCCGCTTCTTTCCATCAGACTTGGTTTCAGGAGGCGGCTGCTTTAAGACCCTCAGTTGATGGAATACGGGGGAGCTGTCAGAGGGCTCATGCCTGTCAGGATTGCTGAAATGCTTGCTTTTAATTTAATTTAATTTTTCTTTTCGTATGCTATGATCAGAAAAAGAAATCTTTGCCCTGAATGAGACATGTTCTGTCAGTGGCAGTAGCTTAAACTGTTTGAACTCCAAAGCTTTATTTTGTACACTGGCTATTGTTTTGCTGTGAAAAATGTTAAAAAGAATGGATTGACATTTTGGCTTTGTTTCTGGGATTTTAAAAGAATTGTTTTAGAGAGAATTTTTCCTGTTGGGTGACCTTTTTTTTTTTTTTTTCTTTTGGTATTGCTGCAGGCTTTTTAAAGCCTTTTTATTTTGTTTTTATTTTAATATACAGTTTCAGAACTATGCAATACATCAAAGGTCTTGCATTACGTTTTTTTCAAGTAATCATCCATTTGTGGATAAATAATCTTAAACAATTAGGGAATAAATCTAGGAAAACTGGGGTCTAGATCAAGAAATTCTGATGTCAGAATAAAAACTAGCCCCAAGTTATTAAAAAAATATATTTTTGGTCAGGGACACACATTTTTAGTGCTAATGCAAGTGAATGTTATTTGAAGTGAATTTATGGTCAGTTTTCAGTGTAAAAGAATAATTTTCCCTATGAATAAAGTCATATTTGATGATGTACGTTAAGCCAGCAGCACATGGACAAAATATATAAATGAATACATAAGTGAAGGTATATAAGTCAGCTTAACATTTTTTTTTCCTTAGGAATGTGCAGTCAAGGAGTTAGGGGCACTCTGTCTAGAAAAGAGAGCCCCAGCTCACGAGGGCTGTTCCCTGCGTCCCTCCCCCATGCCTGGATCCTGGTGCAAGCCGGCAGACTTTCCTGGAAGGACCTCGATGTGTCTGAGTACTGCTTGCTCTCACAGCTACAGAGGCTTTCCTCTGTTCTCTGCCCTAAAGAGAAGCTCATTACCTCCTGAGGAGAATCAAGGCTCAGTGGTTAAGGGGACAGGAGTTAGGGCTGGATTGTTGACGTCCAAATCCTTGCTCTGCCACTTAGATAGATAACCTGGGGCAAGCTACTGAATTTCTCCATGCATCAGGTTTTCATGTTCCTCAAATGGCTCTAGTAAAACTACCTCCCTCATTGGATTCTTGTGCAAGTGAGTTAAGTAGTACATGTGAAATGCTCACATCATCACTGCTAGACTCACCTGCAAGGAGCCAGTCACCATTCCTAAGCCCCTCCCTCTATCGCCTGCTGCAGCATCTCTATGAACTCCTGTCCCACTCCTCACCCCATTCCAGGGAGGGGGTGAGTTTCTAGACCCAGACACACCCCCCTCCACCTGCCTGCCCCCAGTTCATCCCAATCCTGCTGCTGTGAACTCTTCCATGCCTAGCTACATCATGAATTAGAAAAGAGTCTAATTAATAGTTGATTTATTTCACTTGGGATTAAGACATGAGACATTTGAACTGTACTTTCAAAATATAGTTTCTCTTGCTGGGTCTTGACATTCAAAAACAATTTTAGAAAATTTCATTTATGATTGCTCCTTGGGATGAGTAGTCAGTTGATTATGAAATTGGTCAGCTCTGGGGAAAATTAGTCTTTTCTGTATGTGCAAATGGAAGGTTCTTCTAGGAGCTCTTTTAAAATGCTGTTTATGCTTTTGCTTTCAATTAGTGCTTGCAAAGCTGATAGTGACCTGGTACAATGATCAAGACAAAACTGATTGGCTTTGACAGGTCAAATGTTGATGCAGATATTTTTTGGTAGGCATTTCTAAACTCCTGCTACCCTTGGCAGCTCAGTATGATGCATTTGTAAGATTGTGTACTCTGAATGCCCGAGCAGCCCCATTTTTCTCCCTATGGTCTTTGTTGTGATTTGAGTATTCTGGAAATATTAGTGATTTCTCAGAAAGGAGTTTCACCAAGAAAATGGAGAAATAAAAGTGATCTTCAGATGCCTGGAACAATGTTATGAGGGTCTCAATTACAGGATATATTAAATTCTGACCTGGATTATTTAATGAATATCACAGCTTTGGAGTTATTCCATCACTGTGCAATTCCGATTTTAAAAAACTGCTCTTACTAGAAAAGTGTTTTCATTAAAAGAAAAAAAAAGTCTTCATTTTTAAAAAAGAGCAATTAGATTGCTTTTTAAAAACAAACATGTGCTCATTATAAAAACCTTAGCACCAAAAGATGCAAATAACTTACAGTCTCCTATGCTACTTTGACAGGAAAAAAATAAAGGCATATTTCACAAAAAAGTAACAGCGAACAGAAACTGAAATGGAACTAAAGGAATTGCTAAACTTTGGGTAAAACAAAGTTAAGAAAACATGATTTCACTGCCTCCTCTCTGGTTCTGATCCACATTTCACAGTCTGGCATTCATGCTTCCTAATTTGTGGTCTGCAGTAATGGCTATGTCCATGTTTCACTGAAGACAGATTTTTCTTTTTGTCTTTTATTTCATTCTTTTTGATATCGGTGGCTTTGAGGGAGAGGAATAGAAGTGTTTTTATTCTACTATTTTTTTATCTTCACTTTTCAGCAATCATTTTAATGTGGTATTTAAGTTTATCATTTTGAAGGATGTTATGGCATACATAGTCTAAGAACTCAGTTTACTTCTACAAGGCTTAAAACACATAAGAGAAGCCCTTCACTCTACAGCCCCTACCCCGAATACCATTCCTTGGAAGGGATCTTTTTTTTCCCCCCCGACATTAACTCCCTATTTCTAAGTAACAAGCTTATATTGTTATTCTTGATCATATATATTTTATAGCACTTGCATCTATATCCTAGTGTAATCTTTTATTTCTTCTTTTGCCTGTTTTCTGCGTACCTATCACTAATTAATCCTCCATTTCTCAACTGTAAGTGTAACTCTCATTTCTGTAAACAGAGAAAACTGTTCTGTATTTTCCTTGGAAATGTCGTCCTGGACTATCCATCTTCCTTTTTCAAGTTGAGCTGGCTGCTCTCTTGGCCTTGTGCATAGCTGCTGTCCTCGAATCTTCTTTTACCATCATCCTGGAAACTTTTAGAGTTTTCTATTGATATCTAATAACCTGACATTTTATAATGTTATTAATTCATATGGTTTTCCCCTTCTTTCTTTTATGTTGAGCCCTATCAATCTTTAAACTCATGCCCTTCAGTTCAGGGAAATTGTCTTTGATCCATTTATCTGACAATTCTCTCCATCCCTTTTTCTATGTTCTCTTTTTCTAGATCTTTTATTACCTATATTTGAACTTACTGGTTTCATCCTCTTTCTTATCTTTTCTGTTTCTCTCTCTTTTTTCTCCTTTTTTTTCTGCATGATTTACGAGATTTTTACCTTTGAAATCTTTTATTTTTAAATTTCTGCTATCAGATTTTAATTTTCAAAATTGTTTATTTCTAATCTCTGAATTGCATGGGGAGAGGGCATACTTCCCTCCCTTCTTCATGGATGCAATATCTTCTCTTCTCTCTCTGATCTGTTTTCCAAAGATGGCTGCCACAATAGCTCTCATTCTCCACCCCTGGAACCTGGGCAGCCTTGGGACCTGCTTGAACCAACTGGATGTGGCAGAAATTATGGTGCACTGCCTTGGAGGCTAGGTTACAAAAGGCAATGTGACTGTGGCCTGGGGAACTGGACCAATCACACTGGAGCCATGCTTAGCCAGGAATGCAGCTGCCTGCCCCAAGTCCACCTTGGTGGAAGAAGCCACACTAGCGCAGTTGGGTGGCCACGTGGAGGAGCCCTGAGTCGACCTGAGGAGGGAGAGAAGCCTGGCCGGCTCCCGACTCCTCCAGGTCCAGCTGCCATCTGACTGCAATCCCCTTAGAGCCTCCAAGCCAGAACTGCCCACAGAGCCCTTCCAAATTCCTAATCTGCAGAAACCATCTGAGATCATGAAATGTCTGCTATTTTTTTTTTGGCTGCACCTCGAAGCATGCGGGATCTTAGTTCCCCGACCAGGGATCCAACCCGTGCTCCCTGCAGCAGTGGAAGCGCCGAGTACTAACCACTGGACGGCCAGGGAATTCCCAGTCTGCTGCTATTTCAAGCCACTAAATTTTGGGAGCAATTTGTTATGCAGCAAATGGACCTGCAATAGAGAATATGAATGGTAGTTTTTTGGTTTTTCAAAAAAGTTTGTTCTTCCAGATGATCTTTGTTTACACTGAATCCTCTGTTTGGTCTTTGTCATATTAGAGACTTGAATCACGTGACGGGTGATGATGGGGGAGGTGAGAGTGAGGCTCTATGTTTTGACCAGAAGCTTATTACTGGGTGGGCTTCACAGCTGGGTGGCAGGTCTGGTCCATTTGTACCTACCGGCCTTCTCTCTCAGGGATGACCCTTTATCCTCCAAAGAGTCTTTCAGTTTTTCTCTCAAGGCATTTGCAGCCAGGATTTTGGAAGCCTGAGTGACAACTTTCACTCGATTCCTGCACCATCTGGAGCCTTGCCCTGCAGGGACAGAACCTCCAGTCTTCTGCCTGATCTGGCTTTAGGGCAGCTACCCCACTGCAGGGGAAAGATTGGCTCCATTGATACACTTGAAGCCAATCCTCTGTTGTCAACTCCATCTTTCAGAGATACCCGGGCCCCCATTTCTGAGCCTTTCCAGGGGTCAGAGCACAAGTCTGTCGCTTGAAGAATTTTTCCTTCAACCGGCTGAGGAGCTAGCTTTCCTCTGTCTACTAAGTTCCTCCATTTGCTTGCTGTCCTATGTTGCTGTCCTCTCCTGTCCTCTTTGCTCAGGTTGACTTGTGTCTTTTTTTAAAAAATACTTTTCCAAGGATTTAAGGGTGAAGCAAAAGCAAATAGGTGTGATCAATCTGTCACATTTAAGTGGACCTTGAGCCTCTAATATCTTAATGAATGAATAGCTTAGCAAATAAATGTGCTCAGAGAGCACAAATTAAAAATTCATCAAAGATTGAATTCAGCTAATAAAGAAATTGAAAATTGTTCCATTTCACTGCAGTTTGCTCTAACAGGGCAAAGGTTAAGTGTCCAAACGCTTTCTTCATTAGGAAATAAGAAAATGAAGACCCTCGGAGAGGTAGAACATACCTACTCGTTTTCCTTTTGCTTTCAAAAGTCACACGTGCTCATTGGAAAAAAAAAAAAAGGACCCTTTTATAGAGGAAAATGGCAGAACAGTTCTACCATCCTACCCTTCCCCACTCCATCACACTACCTCTGGAGGTAACCTCTGGAGGTAACTAGTGCCAATAGTTTCCAAAATTTTTTAAAGAAGAATGGAAGGATTACATGAATATTTTGCTCCATATATCATCTGATTCCACTCATGCTGAAAACAACTCTGTGTGTGTGTGTGTGTGTGTGTGTGTACTGTGTACATGGTGTATATTCTAACACGCACATACATGCTTTTTTTTTTTTTGGCCAGGGCTCCCCTTTACCACCATGAGATGCCAACAGTCGGAATATTCAGTGCATTTTGGAGCGGGGAGGAGTTATTGCTTATATTAATGGCAAAAGAAGAGTGAATTCACCTTCATTTCTAGATAAAACCAAATGAATGTGCCTGCATGCAAAATGCTACGCATAGTACCACGCGTCCATTTATCATTAACGGAAGGTGTCTGAACTGCAGAAATCTTTCTGAGTAGGGTTCTTGCCCAGGAAATGCATGGGTTTTTAATACAAACACAAACAAACTTTACATATTCTGCCTTGTAAGCTTAAGAATATATCATGGACATTTTCTCATGTGAATAAATATGTCTTTCTCACTCTTTCTCATGGTTGTGTATCATAATTCAATAGTAGTCCCTCTATTGATGGATATTTAGTTTTTCCTCCTACATTTCACTATCCCACAAAAATATGCTGTGGTGACTGGTCCTGTGGATGTGTATTTCTCTAATACTAATGTTTCTCTAGGATAGGTTTCTTGAGTGTAATTACTGGGTCAATAGAATACACCTAGGTTATGTTTTGATAGAGAATATTCATTTGACCTCTAACTGTTAATTTTCACAGTCTCATGCACATGGTGAGTGTCACCTGCAACCCCCTCCCGTCCAGCCTGGGACACCAGCAAAGGGAACGACTCAGCCTGGACACGGACTTTGTAAACGTGCGGCTGTGCAGCGCTCCAGCGGGCTTTCTCAGTGACACATCAATCTTGCCAGACCTTTCTTTTGAATTCTTTGTTCTCCAGTGATTAATGAGGTGCAAATTAAAATGAAAAAGAATGATTTTTGGTTTATTATTTTCACAACAATGAAAAAAAGGAAACACTGCTGATGGCGCTGGGAGAGCCGGGCTTTTGTGCGTATTGCACGCGCACTGCTGCTGCGTTTTGGGAAATTAGATGGGCTCCACACACGGAAAATCATAAACATTTTACAGCCTCTAACTCTACCTCCCTGCATGTGGCAATCCATCCCAAGTAAATAATGTAAAATACTGAAATGCCATTTAAAAACACGTTTACCAAGGTATTATTTACAATAAAAAATTGGAAAGAATTTCTTTTTTTTTAACTTTTTAATATTAACTGTTTTAAATTTTCAAATATATATACAAAAGTAGAGAGAATGATGAACCCACATACCCATCACCCAACTTTAACAGTTATCAACATTTTGCCATTCATCTTCATCTGTCCCTCGCCTCAATTCTTTCTCTCTCCTGGAATTATTATTATGAATTTTTTTGTTAGTTTCTGCTTTATAACAAAGTGAATCAGCTATACATATACATATATCCCCATATCTCCTCCCTCTTGCGTCTCCCTCCCACCCTCCCTATCCCACCCCTCTAGGTGGTCACAAAGCACCGACCTGATCTCCTGTGAAATGCAGCTGCTTCCCACTAGCTATCTATTTTACATTTGATAGTGTATATATGTCCATGCCACTCTCTCACTTTGTCCCAGCTTACCCTTCCCACTCCCCATATCCTCAAGTCCATTCTCTACATCTGCATCTTTATTTCTGTCCTGTACCTAGGTTCTTCAGAACCATTTTTTTTTTTTTAGATTCCATATATATGTGTTAGCATATGGTATTTGTTTTTCTCTTTCTGACTTACTTCACCTCTGTATGACAGACTCTAGGTCCATCCACCTCACCACAAATAACTCAATTTCATTTCTTTTTATGGCTGAGTAATATTCCCTTGTATATATGTGCCACATCTTCTTTATTCATTCATCTGTTGATGGACACTTAGGTTGCTTCCATGTCCTGGTTATTGTAAATAGTGCTGCAATGAACATTGTGGTACATGACTCTTTTTGAATTATGGTTTTCTCAGGGTATATGCCCCATAGTGGGATTGCTGGGTCGTATGGTAGTTCTATTTTTAGTTTTTTAAGGAACCTCCATACTGTTCTCCATAGTGGCTGTATCAATTTACATTCTCACCAACAGTACAAGAGGGTTCCCTTTTCTCCACACCTTCTCCAGCATTTATAGTTTGTAGATTTTTTGATGATGGCCATTCTGACTGGTGTGAGGTGATACCTCATTGTAGTTTTGATTTGCATTTCTCTAATGATTAGTGATGTTGAGCATCCTTTCATGTGTTTGTTGGCAATCTGTATATCTTCTTTGGAGAAATGTCTATTTAGGTCTTCTACCCATTTTGGGATTGGGTTGTTTGTTTTTTTGATATTGTGCTGCATGAGCTGCTTGTAAATTTTGGAGATTAGTCCTTTGTCAGTTGCTTCATTTGCAAATATTTTCTCCCATTCTGAGGGTTGTCTTTTCGTCTTGTTTATGTTTTCTGTTGCTGTGCAAAAGTTTTAAAGTTTCATTAGGTCCCATTTGTTTATTTTTGTTTTTATTTCCATTTCTCTAGGAGGTGGGTCAAAAAGGATCTTGCTGTGATTTATGTCATAGTGTGTTCTGCCTATGTTTTCATCTAAGAGTTTTATAGTGTCTGGCCTTCCATTTAGGTCTTTAATCCATTTTGAGTTTATTTTTGTGTATGGTGTTAGGGAGTGTTCTAATTTCATTCTCTTACATGTAGCTGTCCAGTTTTCCCAGCACCACTTATTGAAGAGGCTGTCTTTTCTCCATTGTATATTCTTGCCTCCTTTATCAAAAATAAGGTGACCATATGTGCCTGGGTTTATCTCTGGGCTCTCTATCCTGTTCCATTGATCTATATTTCTGTTTTTGTGCCAGTATCATACTGTCTTGGAAACAATTTCAAGAGCAAAAATAGAAACTGCCATTTCCTTCTTGTGAGATTCTTAGTTTAAATAAATTTTGGTAAATCTGCTGGATGGAATATTTAGTAGTCTTTTTAAATGATGGGCATGAAGACCAAGTGGTTTCAAGGAAAAATGCTTACACTATATATGCTAATAGTATGTTTATAATGATACGTAGTGCATTGTAATAATATAAATTGATTTTAGGAACTTTGGAATAGATTTTTCTATAGTACAATATTTTAACATGAATCAATAACTAAAGATTATTTATTTAATAATGTAACTGAATTATGGCAATAATGCAAGTAGCCAGAATTCTGGATCTTAGTAGCAAGGAAACTGCCAGGAGGGAGGATAAGTTTCCTCTTTCTCTGCCCAGGCAGGGCTGGCCTCGGGCAAGACCATGAAAGAAGGAGGGCATCTCTGACTGCCTTCTTCTACCCACTCTGCTCCTTCCACCTCTTACAAACTCTCAAGCCTCTGGCCTCACAGAGGGCACCTTAGCCACCTCCTCAAATCTCGTCCACCGTTTTCCTCACCCCTAAATTACACCTGGCTCCATAAAGACGAAATCCACAGTCATGGGCCAGAGTAACAGCCTCGCCATCCTCCCAGACCCACTCCTGCTAAATCAAATGATGCTCTAATAGTGGCACATCAGGCCACTGGAAAGACTGAGCAAGTTCAAAGGAAGTCATTTTGGGTGGAGAGAGGCTACTCTCCAAGTACATTCCTTAAACTATTCCTACTCTTCCACAATTTCTTCCTTTTGAACTCACAGAGGCTCTAAAAGTTTAATTAAAAAAATAGCAAATATCCATCCCTCCAATGTAACGGTGGTGAGCAACTTTAATAACGTGTGTGTGTGTGCACGCGCGCTGGGGTGGGGTGAGGTCAGCGATAGGAAGGGGAGAAACTGGGTGGGGGCAGATGATTATTTACAGGTTTGTTTTTGTAAAAGAAGATGCCTACTGCTACGGTCTGCATGTTCGTGCTCTCCCCCAAGTTCTCACGCTGGAATCCTAATGCCCAAAGTGATGGTGTTAGAAAGTGGGACCTTTAGGGGGTAATTAGGTTATGAGGGTGGAGCCCTCATGAATGAGATTAATGCCCTTATAAAAGAGACCCCATTGAACTTCCTAGCCCTTTCTGCCATGTGAGAATACAACAAGAAGTCTATGACCAAGAAGAGAACACTCAGCCGACAGCACTGGCACCCTGATATTGGACTTCCAGTCTCTGGAACTGTAGAAATAAGTTTCCGTTGTTTATAAGCAACCCAGTCTATGGTATTCTGCTATAGCAGCCCGAACAAAGACACCTACTCTGGATTCTATCTAGTATGCTAGCCAGCTATGTCCTGGTTTGTGAGTTCTTTACTCCCGTCCAGATGATAAATGTTTTATTTGTGTCATAATCTCCACATTATCCTTTGGCCAGAGGAGGGAAAGCTCATGTTGCAATCAGAGTATTGCTGTGTAGTCATAATGAAGGTGTGTGGGCTGCAGCAACGCCAAAAGCTCACAGTTGTAGACTGAATTCCCTCTGTAACTTCTGTGCAAGGATGTGAGGGGATAGTGTAGCTGACCAAGTGTGTCTGCCCTCCTAGCTCCTTATAAAAATGGACGTAGAGCTTTACTTTGGTAATTTCCATGTTTTTTTGGATTTTGGAATTTCAGTCATCAGAAGCGCATTACTTACAGCGCTGTCTTCAGACTAGAACAGAGATATTGCAATCCTTCAGCAGCCATCAATCAGTAATTCAAAGCATGAATTTCATCAATAGGAAAACTCACAGAGCATGGCTTGTATTAACCCTGCATATCACCGTCTTTGTTATAAAGCAGTCTAGATTGGTCTCTCATGTCAGAAGAATTTATTTGGTCAGACTCTCCATGTCCCTTGTTTCACTCCTCACCTTATCTATTTGGAGAGAAAAGTCTGATCCATTATTAACACAAAATCATGGATATGGTATGTGGGTGGTGCTCTAAAAAATACAAAGAAATGTCTTGTTTTCTGAGGCTTACAATTAGAAATCCACAGGTCCGGTTCAACTCTGCCTCTGTTTTTCTGTGCTGTGTGTGTCTGTGTGTGTATATCCGAGAGAGAGAGAGAGTGAGAGTGTGTGTGTGTGTGTGTGTGTGTATTTCCTCAATCAGCCCCAGAGAGAGCCTCAGGAAGGCAGGCAAAGAAAGAAGGGAAAATTATTCAGAACTTTTGGGACTTAGGCCTACACATAGCTATCAGGCTGGTGTGATAAAAAGAGGACGAATTGGGCAGGATGTGTTACCTACTATCCATGGAACTCACTAACTTGCCATTATACACATGACAACTACCAGAGAAGGACGCCTTGCAGACATGCTGAAGTACTCAAGGGCAATGTGGACATCGGTGAGTGGACCTGCTTGCAGGGGGGTCAAAACGTTAGTAATCTGCAAGCAAAACCCCCAGGACAGTTTTTTAGACTGGTTCCTTTTAGATTCATGAAAGAAAAGAAGTGCATAGAGCTTCAGCTGAAACCGTGAAGTTAACACGCAGGAAAGATAAAGCGTGTTATTTCTGTGAACTTCACATTGTTTAGCGTTCTGATTATTTCAAGGCTTTAGGTTATTTCAAGCTTTAGATTAGATGTTTTTATTTGTCCTCCTTGGAGTTGGGAATTTTGAAGGTATGTGTACATTCCTGAGTTCTTAAAGGCATAGGGATTTGAAGCCAGAGCCTGACATCCACTGTTTCTTCATGAAGACGTTTTCCGTCTTTGATAGAGATGGTGGTGCAGGATAAGAGAAGACCTTCTAGCTCTCAGAAATGTCCAGATATGGAGTGAGCCACCTCCTGTGGTGTCGCGCCCTCTGTCAAGCACAGCCTGCATCCCATCCAGTGGGTGTATTACAAAGAGGACACTTAGCTGGTGTACATGGTGGAGAAAACACCAGGCTTGGAGTTGGGGTAGCTCCGAAGCCATGCGACTTTGGATAGTAAACTTAATCTCTAGAAGCCTCAGTTTCTTCATTCTCAAATAGGAGTGCTAATACCTATAGCTCAAAATTGCTGTGGTGACTAAATAAAGTAAGATATGTGAACATACTTAGTTCAGTGCCTGGCATAAAAGGAAGAGTTCAGTAAAATGTCAGCTGAATATGAATAAATGTAATATCCTTTTCAACCCTGAGATACTTTGATTTTGTGACAAAAAGAGCTTCACAAACTCTTAACAATATAAGAGAAGTTGAAGTGTTGAAATAAGTCACCCAATGACATTTAAATGTTAGGGTAAAAGCTGAAAGTCTGAAATAATGATAAATTCATTACGGTAATAGAAATAAAACTTTTTGCACTAGTCCTTGATATTTTTAAAGAAGTTATGAAGTGCTGTAATAACCACTTGTGGCTTCTGATTCAGTAGGAGACTACAAAGTCACACAAGATAACATTTTTGCTTATTTAATAGGAGAGGGGGGCCTATAAACTTCTTTGAAATGTATAACTTGGTCTACTGTTTTAATTTGATTTACATGATTTAATTTATATTTTTAACCAAATTTATAAGATTCCATTATAGGAGACACTTATTAAGGAATTATAAAAAGCCAACAGACTAAAGTAGACCCATTTAAAATGGAGTTAAGGGCTTCCCTGGTGGTGCAGTGGTTGAGAATCCGCCTGCCAATGCAGGGGACACGGGTTCGAGCCCTGGTCTGGGAAGATCCCACATGCCGTGGAGCAACTGGGCCCGTGAGCCACAACTACTGAGCCTGCGCGTCTGGAGCCTGTGCTCCGCAACAAGAGAGGCCGCGATAGTGAGAGGCCCGCGCATCGCGATGAAGAGTGGCCCCCGCTTGCCGCAACTAGAGAAAGCCCTCGCACAGAAATGAAGACCCAACACCGCCAAAAATAAATAAATTAATTAATTTAAAAAAATGGAGTTAAATTAGATTATTCTAATAGTAAAGTTTAGAAAGCATTTCACTGGCAACCTTATTAATCTCTGATTCTAAGAAGAAACCAGCAATGGTCTTGTGCAAATATTTGAATTACATTTGGCTTAAGCATGAGAAATACCTGGACTCATTAATCTGAACTGAAGTTGTCATCCTTTATAAGGGGGCAGAGAGACTGTTAATCACTTGGGACAAGGGGAAAATTTTAAATGAGGCTTCTAGAATCTAGCAGTCACTTTTTATTTTTTGAAACTGTATATTCAAAGAACCAATATTATTTTCTAAAGACCTCAATAATAACCCCAAGAGGCTGCTTCAGAATCCATTCTTACTTAAGCTCAAGTGTATCTGCTGCTTTAGTGGTGCTCCAGGTCAAACGATTCGTGACAATTCCATGATACAGAGATTTAATCATGGTCATCGCATGCGAGTGTTGGACTGACTATGAATGCAGCCCTGCAGGCCATGGAATAGGAAAACTCTAATGTCTACAGTCTTGCTGAATGTTTAATCTTTGAGCTCCAGATAATACATGTCACTGCTGTCCAGACGTGGGCAAGTACTAATGTAAATAGGTGGGATGTCCAGCTTTCTTCTGTAGGTAGGGCAACACTACCCATGTGGACGGAGAAGTTCTGTGCAGGGTTTCCTGGTGGCTTTTGAAAGGCAATATATTATACTTTTCAGTCCTCTCTCTAAAGAGACCCTCAAATGCAGGACCTTTGACTTAGTGATTAATAACCT
This sequence comes from Balaenoptera ricei, assembly GCF_028023285.1. Taxonomy (NCBI): domain Eukaryota; kingdom Metazoa; phylum Chordata; class Mammalia; order Artiodactyla; family Balaenopteridae; genus Balaenoptera; species Balaenoptera ricei. The sequence continues at coordinate 8,093,019 of NC_082647.1, forward strand.
TCATAATCATTTGCATTTTCATAACATTAACGCTTTTCAAAGTACTTTCACCTGCATCAGTTCATTTGATCCTCACGGTCCTGTGAATAATACATTTTATATAATTAAGGCAATTTATAAAGAAACTGAATGCCAAGAGAGTCTCTTGCTCAATTTTGTTTTCAATAATGTTGAAATTGGAATTCAAGGTATTTTTTGCTCCACTGTTCTAAATGATATTAGCTTTCTCTCTTCAACCGAGAAAACTCAAAAAAGGACAGATTCCTTTTTTTAAAAAACAAAATTAGTTTAGAATGATATTGGCTGCATTGCTGGTCATAGGGGTATAGTTGAAAAGAATAGAAGATTTGAAAGAATATTTTGGTGCCTGCAAGGGTGGCAGAGAGAATGCTTCACGTAGGGGCTTGAAGTGGGGACCTTTCTTTAAGCTACACTTGACCCAACTCCTTGCGGAGTAACACAGGAAGTAAAATTGGCCCCCGGAGTGGTAAATGGTAAATTTGTAGAAGTCTAAAGGAAGGAAGTTTGCATTGGTTAAGTCTGAACTTTACAAGAGAATATTAAAATTGAATTTGGTCATGTTAAAGTTAATAAAGAGTTCTTAGAAGACCTCTTTTAACAAAAAAAGCAGGGATAAACTGTTATTAACATATCAATTAACTGATCTGTCTTTGAAGTGGTATCTTTAAGGGGGTATCTTTAAAGTAGAAATACAAAGAGAGGGTACCATTAAGCACATATAAAACTCTTGGGAAGTAGGGATGAGGGAAAAATCTGGGAGGATGATAATAGAATTTTGGAAAATTGAATAAAATCCCCTATTCTTTTTTTAAAAATAAATAAATTTATTTATTTATTTATTTTTGGCTGCGTTGGGTCTTCGTTGCTGCGCTCAGGCTTTCTGTTGTTGCGGCGAGCGGGGGCTACTCTTCGTTGCAGTGCACGGGCTTCTCACTGCGGTGGCTTCTCTTGTTGCGGAGCACAGGCTCTAGGTGCGAGCGCAGGCTCAGTAGTTGTGGCTCACGGGCTTAGTTGCTCCGCGGCATGTGGGATCTTCCCAGAACAGGGCTCGAACCTGTGTCCTCTGCATTTGCAGGTGGATTCCCAACCACTGCACCACTAGGGAAGTCCTACCCCTATCCTTTTTTAACACCTTTTTTAGAGAGCAGTTTTAAGTTTATAGCAAAATTGAGAGAAAGATACAGAGATTTCCATATACTCTCTGTCCCCACACATGCATAGCCTTCTCCCCTGTCAACATCCCACACCAGATTGGTATAGTTGCTACAGTCAAATTGTTGATTTGTCAAAGATGCTGACACATCGTAATCACCCAAAGTCTATAGTTTACATTACAGTTCACTCTTGGTGTTGTACATTCAATGTGTAAAGGCATAATGATATGAATCCATCATAATAATATCTATCATACAGAGTAGTTTCACTGTCCTAAAAGTTCTCTGTGCTCTGCCTACTTATTCCTCCTCCTCTCTTCCACCCAACCCCTGGAAACCACTGATGGTTTCAATGTTTCTACAGTTTTGCCTTTTCCAAAATATCATATATTTGGAATCATCCAGTTTCATATTGGCTTCTTTCACTTAGTAATATTCATTGATGTCTCCTCCATGTCTTTTCATGGTTTGATAGCTCATTTCTTTTTAATTCTGAATGGATGTACAACAGTTCATTATTCATTCACTTACTGAAGGACATCTTGGTTGCTCCCAAGTTTTGACAATTATGAATAATGCTTCAATACACATCTGTGTGCAGGTTTTCATGTGGACATAAGTTTTCAACTCCTTTGGGTAAATACCAAGGAGCATGATTGCTGGAACATACGGTAAGAATATGTTTAGTTTTGCAAGAAACTGCCCAAATCTCTTCCAGAGTGACTGTACCATTTTGTATTCCCACCAGCAATGAATGAGAGTTCCTGTTGCTCTACATCCTTGTTAGCATTTGGTGTTGTCAGTATTCCAGATTTTGGCCATTCTAATAGGTGTATAGTGGTGTCTCACTGTTGTTTTAATTTGGATTTCCCTGATGATAGACGATGTGGAGCATATTTCACGTGCTTATTTGCCATCTGTATAACTTTGGTAAGGTGCCTGTTAAGGCCTTTGGCCCACTTAAAAATTTCCCTATTTTTTTCAGATTAGAAGCAAAGCTTCACAAAGTATCATTGATTGGTGGGGAACAAGTTGAAAAAGAGCTAAACTGATCTAAATCCTAAACTATTTTGTTTGCTGTTAGTTTTCCAAAGCAATCTATTTTTGTAATATTAAAAGCAAATAAGTATTTCTTGTAAATATCAATTACATTATTTCAAGAATAAATGCTTTTTAAAAAAATTGGGATGTTTTAAAATTTTGTCTTTTGGTTTTAATGACATATCTTTAAGTGGTTTTTATTTTTGTTATACTTGAGGTTCATAGGGCTTCTTGAATCTTTAAGCTTGAGATTCATTCCTGACAAATGTTTTTTAAAGAATCCTCTCCCCCAGTGAAACGCCTCCCCCCAGAATTCAGTGCAACCCAGCACTATCTGCCCTACTACCCTTGGATGGGACTTTAAGAGCAGCTCTGGCATTAGCACCTTCACAGTGGGCTGGTTCCATATCCAGGTATCACTCAGCACTTTCTGCCTCGCTTTCCTTTGCACTGCAGTTGGGTCTACAGCCTCCACTTCATTCCAAGCCTCGTCTCATTTATCTTGGTCTCCTCACTGTCAATCCACTGCTTCCCACATAGTAGGTTTTCAGTAAGTGTTCTGTATTTCACTATACTTGTGTCCAGTGCATATAAGGAAATCAAATTTTTATTAGTGATCAATCCACTTGATCTTACTTCATTCATCCAGTACATAGATATGTTAAATTTTGCTGCCAGTGATTCAATTTCATTGAGAGTCTTTGCCTTATGGAACTTGAGTAGTTCAGAAGCCACCTTATATTTAGTGAACTCATCACTTGGAAGATCAGCTAGAGGATATTGGTCAGGCTGAGTTAAACACTGCTCTATATCATATGCCCAGACCTCATGAGAACATGGAGATAACACATTTAAAATGCCAAGCTGGGACTTCCCTGGTGGCGCAGTGGTTAAGAATCCACCTGCCAATGCAGGCAACACAGGTTCGAGCCGTGGTACAGGAAGATCCCACATGCTGCAGAGCAACTAAGCCCATGCACCACAACTACTGAGCCTGCGCTCTAGAGCCCATGAGCCACAACTACTGAGCCCACGTGCCACAACTAGTGAGCCCACATGCCACAACTACTGAAGCCCGCACACCGAGAGCCCGTGCTCCGCAACAAGAGAAGCCACCGCAATGAGAAACCTGCACACCGCAATGAAGATTAGCCCCCGCTCGCTGCAACTAAAGCCTGTGTGCAGCAACGAAGACCCAACGCAGCCAAAAATTAAAAAAAATAAAATTCTTAAAAAATAATAAAATAAAACGCCATGCTTAGGGACGGCTCAGAGAGAGCAGTTGGCCCTAATCATTTCCGCTGCCTTAGGGTTTGGTCTTCACTAGAGGAAAAAAGCAAAATACACATTTATCTAAATCAACCACTATTACAGTCAATTGCAATTGATGGAGGTAAAAATACGTGAATGAGTTCAGAGCCAGGGCGACCATAAGATGGGCAGATTAAAAACAGATCAAAACCCCCGAGGCTTGATCATTTAAGAAAGTGAATTTCCTCTAGCCACGAGATGCCTAGAATGAGCCCACTTGCTAAGGCCAGAGCTGCCTGCTGGCAATGATGATCATCTGAGAAGGTTGTGGAGAGGAGAAATTGCACATCAGAGGCAGGTCTTCATCTCCTGTAGGCGTGATGAAGTACTCAAGGGCAATGTGAATCTTGGTGAATGGACGTGCTTACAAGGGGAGCCTAAAATGTGAGTAATTTAAAAGCAAAACCCTCATATAAAATAGATAACTAATAAGGACCTACTGTATAGCACAGGGGACTCTACTCAATACTCTGTAATGACCTATATGGGGAAAGAATCTAAAAAAGAGTAGGTATATGTATATGCATAACTGATTCACTTTGCTGTACACCTGAAACTAACACAACATTGTAAATCAACTATACTCCAACAAAAATTTTTTAAAAAGCAAAACCCTCCAGAAAACTTATTAGATTGATTATTTTCAGGTTCATGAAAGAAAAGAAATGGATAGAGCTTCAGCTGAAATCATGACTAATTGGTAGGAAATGATAGTGTATTATTTTTATAAACTTCACATTATTTAGAGTTCTCATTATTGCTGAAGAATGAAGAATAAAAACATTCAACAGAACACACAGGAAAATAAAAATGGTTGTATCCAAAAAGGTCCAAAACCTGGTAGGTATTAGAAATTGGCACAAACTTGAAAAAATGTTATTTATCCTAAACCTAAAGCAAAGTCCAAAACTGTGTCCTTTATTTTGTTTAGTGTTTTAGAAAGGGCTTGCTTCTACCACTGATTTTTAAATCCCTTTTTCCAGGAAAGCTAATTAACCAGGTTTTCCTTTATACCTGGGACCCCAAAGAAAACCCCAGGCCAGGGGGACTGTTATTTATCACCATGAAATTCTATAATAAAGTCACCTAAACTTGTTGGCCATCTCTTCAGCTTTGACCTTTTGGAATCAAGCCAAAAGTATTTTCTCTCATCCATGAGAATTTATGGACCTTTGTCCACAAATATTTTCTTAACTTTTCTTTTTTCTTTTATTTTTTTAAAGGTTTTAATGAGATTATCTTATGTTTCTAAGGTCTGAAGATTTAAGAAAAGTATTAATTGAGGAGTATTTTCCCTTCCTGAATAGCATTGTAACAGGAAGAGGAAAGAGAATTCAATTCTTTTTCCTGTAGGCATTCATCCAAATCTATAAAAGCTCCTGTTCCAATTGGAAATGAAAAAGAAGCCAGTGAAAAGCATCTCTTCCTGCTGGTGTGAAACTCTCCTCCAAGCTGGGATGAAGACGGGGTAGGTCGACCTGAGGAAAAATGGCCATTGTTGCCATTAACTAGTTTCATATAAGGATGAGATCCTAAGATGCAGAACTCCAACATTTCTCTTCTCTCTCTCCCCCACTTGCTTTATAATATTTTAAATTAATTAATTTTCCCTAAAAGGCTTCAAACCCACTCTACAAGGGTAGCCCATGGGTTTCCTCTGCTCCCCGTGCAGTGCCTGGAGCCACGGAGAAGCAGAGTTTGTAAATATCCAAAGTGCATTGGGCAAACCCACCTCCCCCAACTCGCCATGAAACATCCCTCTAGGAGGCAAGAGCGGAGATCCCCTCTCCCTTATGGGTTGAACTTGGACTTGAGTCTAGGTTTCCTTTCAGCAAAACAGAATCCTGAACTCTTTCAGTGCTTTCCTGTCTCCTGATGGGCTTTGTATTAAGAAGGGATGCAGCAGTTGCTGAGGTGATCCAAGTTGTCTCTTAACAGGGATGGATCCCTTGCCTCAGGAATTGCACTTGTGGGCATGACCCCTGGGATGCAGAGACTGTTGTCTCCCTGTCCATCTTCAGAATATCTGCATATTCCTCAGTCCATCAGGGTTTAGGTTCTGGAGATGACATTTTCAGCTTCAGAATAATATGACTGTGACCACAATTAAGAAGAGTGGACATTTTATGATGCTGCCATCGCTCCTCAAGTAGCAGAGAAGCAATCTAGAACTCAGAGGTAACTGAAATGATGCCAGTTAGGCATCTGGCATTTAAAGCTTTCATGGAAGGATTAAAGGATGACATGATTTAAAGTAAAAACAAAAATACAAACAAACAAAAAAAGAAAGAGTGCTGAGACTGAAAAGTGACATCTGCTGCCTGACTGATGGGTGCCAGGTTCTCCATTTGGAAACGTGCTCATATGATTCCGTGTGATCCTCACAGTGAAATTAAGAAGTAGGATTACGTATTTCTGAAGACCAGGCCAAGTGGAGTTAAACCATTTGCTCAAGGTTACACGACCTGCAAGTGAGGAAGCTGGATTCAAACCCATGTCTAATTACATCACCAATTTCCTATGTAGGGACTTGAGTTAGCAATAAAGAGTTTCTTCTGTATAAATAATTTAGGTCATAAAATGTTAGTCAATGTCATGACCCGTGCAGGAAGAGGAGGAGACTTAGCTGGACCACAGTGAGGGTGGTGTGCATTTGTGTGACTATAAGTGATGGTAACACTGCATTTATTCACCATCCTCCATCACTCGTAGTCACTGCAGTCCTGTGACCTTGGTCCTTCTAATTTTGGACTTTATCTGAGTGACAAACAAACAGTGTTTGAGAAGAAAAGACAACTCCCTAAACTCAGGAAATGGTTTCTGAGTATTTAAGGATATGTGCTTTTCAGCTGCAGTCTTGGTTTGGCAGACGAACTTGAAAATTTTTATAAAAAAAAAAGAGCAGAGAAGTGAATTAGGAGATATTTTTGTGCCTCTTGATGACAAGTTCTTGCTAAACTTGGCTCAGTGAAGGAATCCTAATGAAGAACTGTTCCTGGCAGCCTACGTGACAGCTCATTCACATCTCCTGCTTCCGAGTATACTAGATTGTCCTGGTTTTGTAGATATAAACCATTGAAATGTTTTGAAAATTTCAGCATAGTCAGACTAAACTCTACTTTCAAGGCTCCCAGGCATATTAGGTGTTCACTGAGTGTTTGTTAAAGAAAGAAATAAATGATTACAGCTTACACCTAAATGTGGGGAGAGAGGGAGAGAGACAGAGAGAGACAGAGAGGGAGAGAAAGAGAGAGACAGAGTTTCTGTTCAGATCTTGTATTCTATTTTTTCTTATGATAAATTCTGCATCCAAGAATGTGCTGATTTTTTTTACTGAATCACAATAACTAAAAAGCTTTAAGACTGGGGGTTCTGTTTTTAGTTTTATGTGAACCTACATGAAGGACCAGGCCTTGGTGAGAAGCAGTAACACACAATGGTGGTGAAGAACAGAAGCTTTGAATCAAACTGCCTGCATATAAACCCCAGTCCTGCTGCTTACTGGTATGTGAACCTCAGGCAAGCGACTAATACCCACTTGTGTCTAAATTTCCTTCTCTGTCAGCTGGGGAAAATAATAATAGTACCTACACAGGGTTGTCATGAGTATCAGGTAATGTTAACGTAATTAAAGATCTTGGCACACTGCCTGGAACATAGCAAGTTCTCAACAAATGACAGCTGTTACCATTGTTAAATGCAGGAATTAAGAAGCGTCACAGATTTTTATATGCACTTCTATTGATTTCCTAGGGGTGCCATAATAAAGAACCACAACCTGGGTGGCCTAAAACAACAGAAATTTATTCTCTCACAGTTACGGTGGCTATAAGTAAAAAAAAATCAAGGTGTTATCTGGGCCACACCCCTTCTGAAGGCTCCAGGGGAGGATCTTCCCTTGCCTCTTGCAGCTTCTGATGACCCCGGTGTTCCTTGGTTTGTGGCAGCGTCTCTCCAGTCTCTGGCTCCATCTTCACATGGTCTCCTCTGTGTATCTGTGTGTCTTTCCGTGTCCTCTTCTCCTCTTGTAAGGACACTCCCATTGGATTTTGGGCCCGCCCTAATCCAGTACGACCTCACCTTAATTACATCTATAAAGAGCCCATTTCCAAACAAGGTTACATTCTGAGGTTCTGGGTGGACACGCACTTGGGGGAGAGGGACACTATTCAATCTGTGATTGTATTCAGCTACAAACATTTAACATAGAAACTGCTGTCGCTGCTATAGGTCTGTTATTTTCCCTCTTGCTTGAAAATAAAAGATAAAGTTTGCTTCTAATCATGTTGCTAATTTCTGGTTAGAAATAAAAATGAGGTTGATAGTCATAAATGTGTTTTGAGGTTTGACTATCCGAGAAGGAATAAGTCTATTAGAGAAGACAACCTTTGGCATGTCCAGGCAACCATCCATTTGGTCCCCACTGGGGGTCCCCGCTGATCCTGGGGATGACAGACCCACAGCTGAGCCTTCCACGTAGGCTGGGGTTTGCTCTGCTCCCAGAGGAGTCCACAGCCTCAGCCAACGGGCTGCGAAGGAACCGTGCCATGGGATGGAGCGGTCTCCACTGAGTTAAGTGGCTGCTGGAGGTGGACATTCTGAGAAGAGGGGATACCGCATGGCTATCTGTAGAGATGAGGTGACTGGCTATGTGGTCCAAACTACAGACCTTCCAGGAGGCCCTCATGCTCTCTCCAAAACCTGAATTTTTCCCCAGTTAGCATTCCTATTTAATAGCTCTTCCCTGGGAGAGCTAACGCCTTAAGTGATGATCAGATCTTTAGAGGTGCATTTGAAGAAGGGCTCTGGGAGTTTTTTGAGAAGAGATCAGAGAAGGGCAGGAAGGAGTGTCTCCTATCTCTGCTTTGCCGGTGGGGAACAGTGACTACCAATGCATCACTACAAAGCAAGAGAGCGTCATCAGGAGGGACCTGCTGGAAGCTAGCTTTGTCCTCCTGAGCTTCATGAAGCGGCAGCACAGGGCAATCTGATTTACAAATGCAACCATATATCCTTCTCTCTGAACCAAAAAAAAGAGAAAGTGGTCTATGTCGGTCCCATGCCGGTCCTAGTGTGAGCTCCTCACCCGGCTGAGAGCGATACAAGTGATTTTATTTTCATACAACTTGGCCCCAACAAGGCAAACCTTCCTCCAGGGCCCATCTGAAGGGTGATCGCTTTGAAGGCTTGTGAAAAACTGGGCTTTGTTAAATGTACTGAGAGAGAGATTTTTCAAAGGTAATTTAATTATATGCAATTTTCACCTGAGATGCTACTCCATTCCAGATAGTGTGATTACACGGTATAATGAATTCTGGTTAATAACTAGATACTTTCTAACCAGAGACAGTCAGGTGAGTCTTGAATGCATGGGGTAAGAACTCTGTCGCTTAGTACCGAGTTCTTCCCTAAGAGAGGCAAAAATGAGGGAAAAAAGAGGTGATTCATCATTGTGTAAAGATTAGAAAACACAGCAAAAAGATAAGAAAATAAATACTGGTGTTTTCACCCTCCACCCAGAATAATGACAGTTAATATTTTGAGGTGTTTCCTTTTTTTTTTTAATAAATTTATTTATTTATTTATTTTTGGCTGCATTGGGTCTTCGTTGCTGCGCGCGGGCTTTCTCTAGTTGCAGCGAGCGGGGGCTACTCTTCGTTGCGGTGCGCGGGCTTCTCATTGCGGTGGCTTCTCTTGTTGCACAGCACGGGCTCTAGGTGCGCAGGCTTCAGTAGTTGTGGCACATGGGCTCAGTAGTTGTGGCACGTGGGCTCAGTAGTTGTGGTGCATGGGCTTAGTTGCTCTGTGGCATGTGGGATGTTCCTGGACCAGGGCTCGAACCTGTGTCCCCTGCACTGGCAGGCGGATTCTTAACCACTGTGCCACCAGGGAAGCCCCTGATGTGTTTTCTTACAGTTTGCTTTCCTCGTGTGTTTGTGTCTGATTTTGTATAGACATATAATCAGGCTGTGTGTGGTATGTTGGGACCTGTTTCATTGAGTCAGCAAAATATTGTGGACATTTTTCCATATTCACAAGCACAGAACTATTCTAGCCAAAGAAGGCCCGCAAAGGACTTTCATGAGCTCATGCTTTGGCAGGTGGCTGTGGCCGCTCTTTCTAGAGGCTGAGTTGTTTGGCTGTAGCCTCCCTGGAGGTGTGGTCATAGGAGCTGCTGTTCTGGGAGGTGAGACCCTGACCAGAGGGACCACCCGGCTGCAGGCCTCAGAGGGAAGACCCCGTCCGGGAACGAGCTTGCCTTAGTGCAGATGACGCTTTCCTGGATTCCTCTCAACCAGCACCACCTTCATCCTCCCCAAGTCAAGAGGATACTCGTCTTGACTTAGAAGGATGCCCACAGGTACTTTCCAAATATGACATGCAGTTTTTAATTTTAATTTTTTTGGGTAAAGCCACTAATTGAATCAAATGTAAACTCATCCAGCTAAACAGATATTCAGAGAATATTTAGGGATCTTTTGTGTAAACCCTTTGAAATAATGTCAGTGGAAACTCAAGAGCTTCCTCTGACTTTATCTTGAACATTGGCAAAGCTGAAGGGTACATACCCTTGCCTTTCAATTCGTGAATATTGCGTATTAACCCCCAGTGGTTGTGTATGAGCCACGGTACTTAACCTAACTCTCCAAAAATAAGGGGCTCATGATTTTCTTTAAATTGGCACTTATGCAGTGGAATCTCTCAGGCATTAGTGCTCACTTGACTGCGTTCAGACACCATTCTGGCAAGGGAATGACTGCACTGAATTAGCATCAAGCACAGGGAATGGTAATTGCAAGACCGTCATTTCTACAAGCGCAAAATTAATGTGTTCCGCAAACCCATCGCATTGTGTGCCACGGAAAGTCGTGGAGCCGTGCCGTTCCAAGCAGAAGAACGCGCTCTAACAGCGGTGGTAAAGTGCTGTGGATCATTCAGCAAAGGTGTTCCTTTCCACCTTTGTTGTTGTCTCATGCTCATTCTTCAAGCCCTGCCTGACCTAATTTCTATGCTCATATTATAGCACTGCCAGACAGTAGCCTGGATGTACAGAGAATGTTATGGAACAACTCCTCCTTCTGTGTGGCATCTTGTGTGAATAATGCCAGCCTCAACAACCCTCGACGTATTCATGAGAGTATGAATAGGCTACTTACGTAAAGCTTCTTATGAAGAGATGCACCAACCGTTTACAGAGAACTTTACCCAAACGCTATACGTTCATTTAGAAAGAGAAGAGCGATTTACGCGCGTTTCAATTGTAGCTTAAGAAGCGTGCCAGCCCTGCCTCTCCCCATCCCTCCTGTTTACAAGTGGGAAAGGAAGCCACAGGCCAGGCGAATGCATTTCTTCTGGTCATGCAAGATCACAGGGTATACCAACAAGCATAAGCATCAGGCTCTTGGAGTCAGCTGACTGGCTCTGCAGAATTTATTAGGGATTAATCACTCAAGACTGAAATAATGCAGTAATAACAGACCTATTAGATGTGGTGTCTCAGTATTCCTGCGGTTTAGTGGAGGCTGAGACCCTCCCAGAGGCGCCCTGTAGAAGAGTGATACTAAGGATAATGACGATAACTGGCCAGAGGGGCTTTCCTGTGAGTCCAGCTTGAATCCAGTCTCTTAGCAGCTGGGGGAGGGGGTGGGCATTAAGACCACTGGGCGGCACAGACAGATTCACTGCAGTGATCTACAGGTCCAAGATAATGTGTTGACCCTTCTGACTCCCCTGAGTGGGAGGGGCAGGCCCAAGTCCTCTTTCAATGGCAGCTTACTTTGTCACTCACCATTAAGGCATGATATGGCTATTTGCTTTGTAATGTTCCAGCCAGTGAAAAGTTTGCTAGAATTTGGGGGAAACGCTGCACCACATGCAAAGATTCTCTCATCTTAATGAAAAGATTATGGAATGGTTTAGGAGACTTCCTACCTAAGGTAGGAGAAGAATTCCAAATACCTTACCCTCAGAATGAAGTATGCCTCGGTACAGCTGAAAAACCATTCAATAGATGATCTGGACTTCAAAGATGTCTAAAAATGGCTTTGGAAACTGGCTCTGACTTACCTTTGTTGCAAAATGTCCCATCATAGGCTGTGCTGGAGCAATCGCAGGAGTACCCGTGGTATTTCTCTATGCATTTGCCTCCATTCTCACAGTTCGCCCCGTAGCTGGTGCAGTGGCCCGAGCACCCGGATTTGAACCCGGATGTGACCTTTGCTCTTTCTTCCAGGTCCAGTGTCACCCCGTTCATCCTCAGGGAGCGGATGCAGCCCAGAAAGCCCTGCTGGCCTCCGGCACCACCTGGGAAGACAGAAGGCATGGAGCTCAGATAGAATAACCTCTGCTGTGGCTTCTGTTTCATCCATCATTCCTCGACCACTGTGGTAGGAGATGAGACTGCCAAGTGCAGGGGGCATGCTCACTGTCAAGTTGGTCCTGCCTAATAGAAGAGTCTGCAGCTTTTTCCCCTTAGGCTATAATGCCTGATTAAAAGAGACAGTCTTCTGCGAAGCAATACATTTGCTATAGTACTAAAATGTCTGGAGACACACACAAATTATATAAGCTGTTTTAGAAGTTTAATCTGGTTTCCTATAGAAAAGAAGTTTACAGAACTCTCTAAGTTCTTTGGTTTTTAATCTCAGGGCATTCAGTTCCATAGCATTATCTATTGGAAGAGATATAAAAAGGCAGAGGGACATGAATATATTAGCATAGTTAACAAGTCAATTAGCCAGAGGAAGTAGATCCATTTGGAATGTGATTGTAAGTCCTGGTTCTTGTCTCAAGAAATGCTTTGCTTTGAAATTCATGTTAAGGGTTCCCAGGGCTTCTTGTCTGGGGTGGTTGGAAATTGGAGTTGATAATTTTACACAAAAGTCAGCTACACCACATTTATTACCAGGTCAGTTTAGATTTTATTGCTTTTGTCTAAATGCCACTGCAAGACACATAACACACAAAACAAATTCACTGTAATTTTCTGAGTAAGCTATGGAGTTAGAGGTTCATGAGCATGAAAATATTAAAATATTCCTAATAAATTTCATAGAACGGTTCATTGGAGAATTATATCACAGGTGGATTGTATCTATAATAACCTTAGCTATGATTTTTTTAAGCAGCTGGTACAAAAGGAGGAACTCAAGTTTATAAATATGCCTGTATTTTAGACTAACAGCTTTTCTAGAAATTAAATAAAATGATAGTAGTTAAAATTATTAAAAGAAATCTGATGGGGATTTAGAAAAAAAGATATGGTTAATAAAGTGAAAGTTACTGTTTATTGAGGGCTATGTAGCAGGTACTCTACTAAGCATCTTACATATGATATTCACCTGATTCTCACAATAACCTGGCGAGGTAGGCATTGTTACCTTACCCCCATTGTACAGATAAGGAAACTGAGGCTTAGAGAAATTAAGTCATGTACTCAAGGACTCATAGCTCCGAAGTGCCAAAGCGGTGTCAGATCTGTCTTATTCTCGAGGCTGTGGTCTTAAACTCTGTTCTGTGTTGATCGTCTAATGCAGAAGAACTTCAGGGTCTGGGGCGCCACAGACGTACATGTTTCTGAGGTAAAGATCTGGATGTCTTTAAAAATGGCACGGTCAATAGGACTGGCAGACTTTGGGCAAGGCTGCACACTGGAGATTGATTCTGATCACTTACACCAGTATCTCGAGAAAAAGTGTGCGATCTAGACAACTCATCAGACAGGGCTGGTGGATCAAAGGCTTTAGCTGCAGAGATGGATGAGCCTTTGCTTATGCCTGTGAATCCGCAGCCGTGAAATAGCAAATGACTTGCACTACTATCTTTATAAACCCAAGCCTTGCAGTTCTCTCACTGGGCAGTGCACAGATTTGAGTGATGATTCTCCAGGGATTGTTATTTTTTAATAAAATATTTAAATAGAAGAGGATTAATTGAAGGGATCCCAATGCCCCTTTTGATTAAAGGTATGGGAGAGTAGACGGCAAAAGAAATGATTAGAAACAACCACTTTGAAGGATTTCCCATTTTGCAATCTGCTCACCAGCACCGCTGCACCTCTGGGCTAAGGGGAATTTGGCCCTTTGCTATGATCTGGAAGAATTTCAATCCAGTAGTCACTCTTTGTGTGTCAAAATTTCAATTTGGCGTCTACTGTTTTAGCAGCTATGGCTTTTGTTCTTGCAATAAGGCTTTCCAAAGGGCCTTTCGTTCAATAAATGCTTAGCCATTTAAATTTTCATCACTAGTTAATTAAGACAATTATATCCTATCAAAATATGCTGAAATTTTTAAATCGTTGTTTTTAGATGTCTGCCTCTCCTTTCCCCTGGTTGCAAATGTAATAGTTTTTCATTGTGGAAACCATAAACATACTGATAAGCAAAATGAAAAAGAGAATCTATAATGCTCCTCAGATAGAACGACTTTCACTTTTAGCAAACAGCCTTTTCTACTTTTATCTATGAACATACATATGTATAAAAAATAAAGGAAAAAGCGGGGTATATGCATTGTTTTGAAATTTGCTTTTTTCACTTAATATATCATAAAACATTTTTCCCAGCAATAAATATTCAACTAGAACATCTTGCTTAACATCTGCATAGCAGCCCACCCTGTGAGGCACTGTAACTTATTTTGTCATTCCACTACCATTGGACTTTTTAAAGTTTTTAAATTTTTATTTTATTTTATTTTTTTACTAAGTAAATTAAAAAATATATTTTTTATTTAACATCTTTATTGGAGTATAATTGCTTTACAATGTTGTGTTAGTTTCTGCTGTATAACAAAGTGAATCAGCTGTACGTACACATATATCCCCATATCCCCTACCTCTTGCGTCTCCCTCCCACCCTCCCTATCCCATACCACTGGACTTTAAAGCTTATTCCAATTCCCATTTTATATGATACTATAATAAATATCCTTGTAAAAACCTTTACATACTTGTCCAGTTTTTCCTTAGAATTAATTCTTAGAAGTGTAATTGCTAGGTACAAGGGGCATAAACATTTTAAAGTCATTTGCAATGTAATTTCCTCTCAGAAGACTTTATCAATTTGTATTTCACCAATAGGGTACAAGATTCCTGCCTTCTCCACACCAATTCTAATACTAGGCAGGATACTTTTAAATTTATAGGCTAGAGGGAAAAAAAAAAAAAGAGTTCATTCTTTTAATTTGCATTGCTTCGAATACTGTGAGTTGAATAATTTTTATGTTTTCCTCACTCTTATTTTTTGTTTCTTAATGACCTTTGCTTTTTTGGGGGAAATAGGAGAATATATATTTCTTATTGATTGATAACAATATTTGGGTCTTTAATTTTTTGTTATAAATTCAGCAACTACATCTTTCCAGTTTGTGTTTGTTAACTTGTATGTAACGTTTATGTAGTCACATGCATCTATCTTATTTTTATGATTTCTGCCTTCGATATTAGGCTTATAAATACCTTCTCTAATCCAAAATAATATAATTATTCAACTATATTTTCTCCTAGAACTTTTATGATTTTACCTCTTTTAACATTTCATTCTTTAATCTATCTCGAATGTATTTTAATTCAGGAAATAATTGACATTTAAGGGTGTCAGCAATGGTTGAGAGTCTGAGGAGATTTTTTTAAAAAGACTCTTTAAGTAAATGTTAATATGACCAAAAAAATGGAGATTTAGAAAGCGTCAATTGGCAGAGAAAGTACATCTAGATTAGGTCATATTTTAATTACATCATTTAGGTAAACATTTAGATATATGTATATATGCTTCATTATGTACATACACAGGCTTCATTCAGTAAGGGGATTTAGGGGCAGATTTTTCTGTCTCTCTGCCTCTCTGATTCTTCCTGGTCTTGTTCTTTCTGAGCTTCTACATCTGCCAGTCTTTGTTCCTGCCTCTGTGTTTGTATAGCTCTCCCTATCAGGACTGTTGACTGTTTTTGGTCAGTTCTGTGGCTTTCATCAAATCGCTGCATCTTTCTCAGCATCAGTTTCTCTTATACATAAAAGGAGGCTGAACTAGAAGTCTCTGGTCCTTCCAGCTCTAAATTACTCTGGTCCATGATGTACAATCTCTCCCTCTGGGCTTATGTGTCCCCCTCTCGCCATTTCAGCAAATTACTGTCAATTTCTGCTAAATTTCTTCTTGCTTCCTTTTTCCTCTTTGCACTGCTGCCTGACCTTTTTTTCCCCCTCCTTCCCTTAAATGACCATAACATATGACTATAGTCTAATTTGTATTTGTTGCCTTCATTAAATAAAGTTTTATACTCCCACTTCTTAATTTACAAAGAAGGTAAGTGGAATGCCATTTGTCTCTATATAAAGGAAAACTAAATAACTTACTCGTTTTTAAACATGGTCCCTGATTTATTAAATGGGTCAGTGAGCTGGAAAGTACTTTTACTGATCTAGTCAATATGAAGAAAAGTCTTTTGTCCTGAAAATGGTCATTATATATTATGCAAAGGATGTTAATGTACTAGAACCAGTGATAATTATTTGAGTTCAAGTTATGTGCTCTATAGAAATCTTTCCTGGTGACAAATGTCATAAGTTTAAATTGTAGGTCTGCGAGCAAAAAGGCTGCTTAACCTTTGTTAATTAGAAAATCAACACATTGTCACTGGAGAGAGCCCCCTGCCATGCAAGGGCCTCACACACATTAGTTAGACCTGTGATAATTACCCAAGGTGAGACGTGGGTTTAATTTGTAAATCATTTTTCATGTGAAATGCTATTCAAGTATTGCAGTTAAAGATTAATTATGAAAATGTTGTAACTATCCATAATGAATAATACAACCATCAAAAGCACAGAAGATTGGGGCAAAATAATCAGGTATTAAATTAAACAAAAAGGGCGAAAATAATGATCAGGAGGAATTCTAAAAAGCACTGTCCTCAGACTAGGAGCGTGATTGTTTTCTAAGGAGCTAAGTTGGGTTCCAGAGCACCTGTGCCCAGAGAGACCGGCCATTCATTCGCCATAGAGAGGAACTGCACCAAAGCTCCCACACAAGGAATCTAATTTATCCATTCAATAAGTATTTATTTCACAGCAACTATAAGCTAGCCTTGTCTAGATGTTTAGAAGGCACTATGAAGCAAAACACACAAAAGTCTTTGCCCTTGCAGAGCATATCTTCTTGCCGAGGGAGAGGGAAATTTAACAATAAACTCAATAAGTAAGTTAAGTATATCGCCTGTTAGAAGTCAGTCTGGGTTAAGTGGGAGTGGGAGTGGGAGTGGGGTGGGGGAGATTCCCATTTTAAATAGAGCCCTTAGGACAGACCCCACTGAGAAACTGACAGAAGGAGTATCCAGGTGCACACCCCTGGGAAGACAAAGAGGTAAGGGAGGCACCGCCCTGCAGGTGAGGGCACGGGGTGAGACGGGGAGCTGCTCTGAGATGCTGAGAGACGCAAAGGCGCCAGGTCACGTGTGTAAGGCACTGGGAAAGGCATTCCTAAAAAGATGGAGGAGACACACTTCTTGCTCTCAGGTTAACAGAAATGTAATCACAAATAGCCACACTATGGTTCAAGGTAAAATTTGACATCGGAGAGGCAGGAAAGAGAGGTGTGGAGAGCATGAACTGTGGTCACAAAGGTCTACTTTTGGGTGTTGGCTTCGCTGCTCACTGCTTGATCTTCCCAGCTCCTCGTTGGGCCTCAGCCTCCTCATGTATGAAACTGGCATAAAAATATGCACCTTACAGGCTCATATTAATAACAAGTGACAATACCCCCCCCCCTCTGTACTAATGCTCAGTTAATGGTAGCTGTTTATTATTATTACCATTATTCAGTACAAACAAAATTCTACAGAAGCACAGAGTTGGAAGTTAAATACAGCTAAGATGAGTGTACACGAATCTGATACCAGAGGTACCATGAGTGTTATGAAATGCATTGTGTCACCCCAAAGTTCATGTGTTGAAGCGCCAATCCCCAATGTGACTATATTTGGAGATAGTACCTTTAAAGAGGTACTTAAGATTAAATGAGGTCACAAGGGCGGGTCCCTAATACGAGCGTGTCCTTCGGAAGGAGAGGAAGAGATGCCAGGGATGCAAGCACACAGAAAAACAGCCGTGTGAGAAGGCACAGGTCTGTAAGCCAAGGAGAGAGGCCTCAGGAGAAACCAACCCTGCCAGCACCTTGATCTTGGTCTTCCAGCCTCTAGAGTTGTAAGAAATAGACTTTTGTTGTTTAAACTACCCAGTCTGTGGTATTTTGTCAGGGCAGCTTGAGCAGACTAATACAGTGAGTAAAGGGTTAACTTCAAGCTTGGGCTGGTCCAGGCCTGCCTGAGAGAATGACCTTGGAGTTCTCCTTCTAACTCCACTATTTCCTTGGGAGGTTCAGGATTAGGACGGGTGTTTTCCTTCTCTTGTCTGCTATGGGGGACCGCATCTGGATTGGGAGAGCTGTAAGCTGGCATCGAGGCGCTGAACACATGACTGGCTGGCATAAAAGATTGACAGGAAATACAGCTGTGATTTCTGTGTCCAGGTGACCCACCTAGACCCTGGCTCTTCTCCATGGCAGTCAGACTTGGCCCCTGTAGGTCAGGGGGCAAAGGCAGCTTTGGCCAGGCTGGGCCCCCATCGGCAGCTTGGCTGATGCTGCACCCACTGTGTCCCCTGTTTTACGTGTTACCATTGTCTCTGAGGTCTTGACTGTCAACCTGAACATGGAAAAAACTCTGTAGTGTCAGTACAGGTGTGTAAAGTAAAAACCCAGTTATCTGGTTAAGCTGAGGACCTCAGAATGGCCCAGATTCTTTAGTAGTGGAGAGAGTTCAAGGATGTGGGCTTACATTATTCAGTGCAGAGCTGCGTGACTGACAAGTATTGATCAGGGATGCCTCTGTCAGCTGGATATTGGACGGCATATATGAAAAAGTTTATCCAAACTCAGAGAGTGGGGCTTTGGAGGACTGTTTTTTCAGATAATGCTCATGAGTTCTCATTCATAACATCATTCAGTAGGATGGATTTTTTTAAAGTTCATTATCACTGCATGAATTTCTTACATCCTCTGAGTAGAGGACATGCAGAATATGTGAATCCAAAGTATTTAAACTAGAAGAAAACTTCAAAATAGAGATGGAGAAAATAACTGGGTTTCTGATAGCAGAAAGCACTCATATGCGTCTGAATGTGAATTGCTCCACGATGGGGATGGTGCTGAGAGGCCTGAATTCGTTCCAGAGGCTGTGGCGGGAGGGCAACCATGATAAAATGTTAGCTATTTCAAAAGCTCATATTAACTGAATGCTAGCTGTTCCAGCTACTGTTTCAAATTTTACATTTTTAACTCTAGAGAGAAATATTATTATCACCCCCATTTTACAGGTAAGGAAACTGAGACCAAGAGAGTTGACTTGCCCAGTGTTACATGGGTCGTAAGAGGCCATAATTCACCCTCCAGGCTTTCTGGCTGTTAAGCCTGCACTCTCGCTGTGCTGTAGCTGTATCCTGACTTTTGGGCTTGCATCATATGAGCCTCTTCTCTGACTTTGCTGTGCTGAGGTATGGAACATGCTGACAGAATGATTACCATCTGAGATAAATCACTCACCACTTGGCACAGTGCTGTCCCAGGATGGCTGAAGCTGAAAGGGGAATGCCACACTCACAGTTCAGCCAGGAATGTGGACATATGGACACCCAAACTGGTCTCTAGGCCGCAAACAGGAGATGTTTCTTTGATGCTGTCTTTGAAGTTGTATTTTTTCTTGGCGCAAAAGCTTCATACTGCATCTCTAAAACCAGAGCAGTGATGAGCTTTGGCCCCTAGATGGTGGGAGGTTGGTTATCTCCCCACACTCGGTCTGACAGTGCTATTTCAGAGGACTGCCACTCTGCAATGGGTCTTATGGTTCCAAGTCCCTCACAGAAGTGGCGGCTGACAGAGAGTACAGTGGTAAACCTCCAGATCCCAGCCAGATCCAAATTGTAAATTATTAATCGTCACTTCAGGAAACTTCAGCGCAAAGCCAGATTTCAAATATATCAGCTTACAACTCTGTCTAAATATTTGTTTTACCAATATTTGTATGTGATTGCTCATATGATGTATCCTGCTGGAGAGTCCTGCTCATCTTCGGAGCAAAATTAGCATCTGCTTTCTGCTGATCTTAACATATCCCATGTTCTTTCTCTTTCTCTCTCTCTCTCACACACACACACATGCATGCACACGCACTCATGCACACACATGCACACACACGCACTCATGCACATGCACGCATGCACGTGCACGCACGCACACACACTCATGCACACACACGCACGCACGCGCACTCATGCACACGCACGCATGCACACGCTCATGCACACGCACGCATGCACACGCACTCATGCACACGCACTCATGCACACGCATGCATGTACGTGCTCATGCACACGCACACATGCACACACACACATGCACATGCACTCATGCACACGCACGCATGCACACACACGCATGCACAGACCAGGAACCTGACCCAGGTTGATCCACCTCTCTGTCTCTGTCCCTGTCTCTGTCTCTCTGTCTTTATTATTTGCCTTTAAAAGCCTTTATTTTTTAAACGACTGTATCCACTCCCTTTTCATCCACAGCCAAGAATCAGAGCTGTTACCTCGCTCTTTTACTCTCAGACTCCAGGCTCCAAACAAGCGTTTAAAGATGTCAGTCCCGGGTCAAGGCCGGATTTATGGGTCTGGGAGGGATCAGCACAGCTCTGCCCACCAACCTCCCAGGCAGCAGGAGCTTCCCAAGACAGGAGGGCGGTAGAAAAAGAAGTGAGGGCTGGGATGGAGAGGGAGAGGAGCCAGGAGCGGGCAGAGAGGCCGAGGACAGAACCGTGGGAGGTGCTGAGGTCAGGGTTGCAAGGAGGGCATGCTTACGAGTGTTAAATGACACCGAGGCCAAGCAAAAGGAGAAAATGGGAAAAGCCTACTCGATTTGGTTATTTCTGAGACAGCCCTGCCAATGTAGTAATGAGATGCTTCTTAGCGAGAGAACGGGTAGCGAGAGTACGGATTCAGTAGGTGAAGATCCAGCACTGGTTTAAGAATCAGCCACAGCAGATGGGGAGGGAGGGAGGCCTTCTGAAGCACGAAGCACACGTATTACTGCTGTAAAACAGATTTGTTATTTTAAATGTTCTGATAAATGTATTGGTTTCTTTTGTAATTCTGTATCTTTTATTCATAGAAAATATTACTCTGAGAAGAGAGACATAGACTTTACCAAACTGGCCTCCAAAAGGTTAAGAACTGCTGCATTATAGTGAAGTTAAGCAATATTAAAGGAAAAGAAGGACATGTTCAGGAGTAAGAGTGTAACTTACATCTAACCTCTCAGCAGCAACACTGCCTGTAAAAGACAATGGAGTAATATCCTCACAGTGTTGATGAAAATAGGGAGCCAGTAAAGGTATTCGCAGGCATGTGAGGTCTAGGAAGGACTCACCTACGAAGTTTTAGAAAAAATTGCTCTTGAGTAAAAACGAAAATGAATCCAAGAGTAGATAAGATGCGGGAAATAAGAGTAAGTGAAAAGAAAAACAGCAAATATTAATGTTTTCTCCTAAGCTGTTAAAATAAGTATATTCATGAGATTCTGCAACTAAAACCACAGATGATGTCAACACGGCAAGTAGTGAGGTGGGGAAGGAGGTCAGAGGGTTCTTGGTCTCTTGTTCAGGAGAACAGAGATTATCGATTTGTTTTTGTGGATGATAGAGAAAAAAGCATAAGTATGAGTCTTAAGAAGTTAGGCATAGCTGCCAGAGGAATGCAAGTAGAATGTAAAACTTTTAAATCAGTAGAATAATATTCAATTTAGCCAATGGAAAGTAGATTGAGGGGTGGGTGAGCAAACAAAGAAAACATAGTAAATTGGAAATGCAGGGTAAGATGGCAGAAAACATACCCTGATATGACAGTAGTTACAGTAAATGAATAAAAAGACCGAGATTCTCAAATTGGATTTTTAAAAGATTCAGCATTATACTATCTAAGACACACATTTAAATAAAAGGATTCCAACACCCGCATAAAAACACCAGGCGAATATTAACAACAAGAAGAATTGCATAGTAGTTTTAAGAGCAGAAATAAAATTGTGTGATGAAAAACATCAGAAGGAATAAAGATGGAAATTACATACTTGTATAAGGAACAATAAATCAAAAAGATTAAGAACACATCTAACTAACAAAATAGCCTCAAAGAATGCAGAGCTACCAATGACAGAACTATTGACAGAAATAGATAATCAACCAGTAAAGTTTGAGGTTTACACTCAGAATCTGATCAAACAGTACTTAGAGAAATATGACACAGTAGAAATTAAGTATGCATATACCCTATGACTCCTGCACACACACAGACACATGTGAGTACGCATGAGAAAACCTCATACAGGTAATAGGGGGACAGGCACAAATATATTTGCCGAATAGTTATCTGTGGTAGCAAAGAGTTTGGGGAAACTTAGGTATGCATCACTAAGGGATGGAATAAATAAAGCATGGATATACACACAATGGAACACGATACACATAGTATTCACAGAGCTACACAAATACATCTTAAAAACATAAGGCTGGGGGCTCCCCTGGTGGCGCAGTGGTTGAGAATCTGCCTGCCAATGCAGGGGACACGGGTTTGATCCCTGGTCCGGGAAGATACCACATGCTGCAGAGCAACTAAGCCTGTGTGCCACAACTACTGAGCCCGCGTGCCGCAACTACTGAAGCCTGTGCGCCTAGAGCCCGTGCTCCACAACAAGAGAAGCCACTGCAATGAGAAGCCTACGCACCACAACGAAGAGTAGCCCCTGCTCGCCACACAAGAGAAAGCCCGCGCCCAGCAAGAAGACCCAACACAGCCAAAAATAAATAAATAAAATAAATAAATTAAAAAAAAACAAACATAAGGCTGAGTGAAACAGAAAGAAACAGAATGAGATTTGTAGTACAATACCACTTATATGAATAATGACACTCGAAAGGCAATACTATGAATTTTCCATAACATGCACATATTTTGAACAAATATATAGAGGGTGGGGCTAGAAGGTTATACATAAAATACAGTTGAGTGGGTGCCAGCGATGGGGAGAGAGTGGAATTGGGAATGGTGAAAAAGGATGTAAAATAATAAAGTGAAATTAAAACAAATGAGGAACACTGCCAGTTTGTGACAACAGGACCACGATATGAAGAGTGTGAGTCCCACAGAATCCCACACCAGGGGACCTTGAAAACGATGCAGATGAAAGAAAAGAGGATAAAATGCAGCATTTGGCGGAAAACAACTCTATTTAAGCCAGTAACAGTGGATGGCTTTTCTCTCACTTTCTTAGTGTATCACAGGAGGGACTGCGGGGCAGTGAGTACTGGTTCCTTCCTCAATATGGTGTCACTGATACTAATTTTATTACAGTCTTTTTCTGTGTGACAGTTGCCATTTATTATCATGAAGCTTAGTCCAGTCCTTACTGAAAGAATAAAAAATCCTTATGAGAAATTATTTGATAAGTCTATTTTTGAAACTTTTTTTCCATACTGATTTCAAAATTGGTGCCTTTACATTAAAATGTCTTCTCTGAATTGGCCCATGCCAACTGTCATGAGAAAACTGGAATAAAAGACCTCAGAATCCCTGAAGCTTTTATTCTTGTGGCACATGAGCTGTTTTTCCACAGAAGGTGAACAATAGGTTTGGCTCTTTTCTTAGGTTCAAAATCTGTCTCTAAAGGGGTATAGCTCAGTGGTAAAG
Organism: Balaenoptera ricei; assembly: GCF_028023285.1. Taxonomy (NCBI): domain Eukaryota; kingdom Metazoa; phylum Chordata; class Mammalia; order Artiodactyla; family Balaenopteridae; genus Balaenoptera; species Balaenoptera ricei. The sequence continues at coordinate 8,116,338 of NC_082647.1, forward strand.
CATTTGACTGCATATCTCTCTGTAAGTTTCTAAACATGTAATCTCTGCCTTAGAAAATAAGCTCAGCACCTATGGAAATAGGTAGTGAACAGACTACCTTTTGGAGGTTCAAAGGAAGTTAAAAGTACATTGTTGGTTTAATTATGTTGGGAGTGTATGTAAGAAAGATAAAAATTGTGTCTATCATAACTTACTTCATATGTTAAAACTCTAATTGTAAAATAGCTGGGATTGCAAAAGTTAATTCGTTTTGACCTCTAAAAGGTAAAGGGCAGGAAAGCATATGGTGACACTTAGTGGGGAAGGACCATCCTTCACCTGTGAGGTTGGCAGGGAGGGGACAGTTCTGAGAGTGGATGCCTCATATGTGGTTTCACGGCAGAGCCTCGTGAAGGCGGTCGTGTTAAGAATAAATGTGCTAGCAATCCTTGAGGCGAACGGCTGTGAAGGAGTGGCATTCCACGGAGAAGCTTCTGTATTTTACTTGCATTTTTGCTCTGTAGATAGTTGACTGATTTCATCTAGTGATTTTTTTAAAACTAGATTTTATCTAGCACATCTTTTTACTTGATTATCTTATGGCAGTGGTTCCTAATTATGACATCACTCCCTATCTCTGTTTGGGAGAGAACCAGGAGACCAGTTACAAGGGTCGGGCCAGAAACTCTTTGCATTAGGGTCCCAGCTAGCATCTCAGCCACTGCCACACAGGCAAGACCTCAATTTGAGAGAGGGAGACTGAAAACTATATTTAGGGCCTAGAATGATCTGAGATGCTATGTTTCATCATATGAATTTCTCTGTGACTCTTTTTTTAGGCTTCGGTCATGCTTGATTTCAGTCTTGGTATCTAATGAAAAAGATATTTCCAAAGATGGCAGTATGACTGTTAACTCAGAGAAGTAACAAAAACATAATTCACTTATTCATTCATCCTATTGCTCACTCAGCAACCACTGCAGCGATATTCTAAATCTCTCCTGTCAGGTAGCTTACCTTCTAGGGGAAGGACACAAAGATAAATGAAAATATCACAAGTTCTAAGGAGAATGTAAAATGGTAAATGGCTGGCTACATTAGACTGAGTGGTCAGCGAAGGCCTCTCTGAGGAGGTACAGAGCTGAGAGTGAATGACAAGACGGAGCCAACCTTTAAGATATGGGAGCACCCTAGGTGTCCACCAACAGATGAATGGATACAGAAGATGTGGTACCTATATATATAATGGAATATTACTCAGGTGTTAAAAAGAATGAAATTCTGCCATTTGCAACAATGTGGATGCACCTAGAGAGTATTATGCTTAGTGAAATAAGTCAGAGAAAGACCAAATACTGTATGTTATCACGTATATGTGGAATCTAAAAACTAAAACACATGAATGCGTATAACAATACAGAAACAGACTCACAGATACAGAGAGCAAACTACTAGTTACCGGCGTGGAGAGGGAAAGAGGGGAGGGGCAAGATAGGGGTAGGGGATTGAAAGACACAAACTACTATATGTATAAAATAAATAAGCAACACGGATATATTGTACAGCACAGGGAAATATTACCATTATTTTGTAATAATTTTAAATGGAGTATAATTTATAAAAATATTGAATCACTACGCTATACACTTGAAACTAGCGTAATATTGTAAATCAACTATACTTCAATTAAAAAAAAGAAGGAGTCAATTTTGTTGATGTCTGGGGAGGAGTTTCAGGTAGAGGGAAGAGCCAGTGTAAACGCTCTAAAGCAGGTACAGGCTTGGTGTGTTCAAAAAACATACCAAGACTGGAGACCAGTCAGGAGACCAGTTACAACAGTCCAAGCAGGAAACAACCGTGGCTTCGACTAGAGTGGGACCCGTGGCAGGAGACAGCATGGGGTGCATTTGGGGCACAGCCGGAGGCAGTCACAGGACTCACTAATGATGGGCAGTGATGAGCGAAAGAGGAAATCAAGGCTAACGACAGATTTTGGGTTCAAGCAGAAATGGGTGGGCGATGATGTCATTTTCTGAGACGGGAAGGCTGGCAGAAGAGCAGGCTTGGGGCAGGCAGCAGGAGCTCTCCTTGCCATGCTTACTCTGAGACACCCATCAGACAGCCACATGGATACGCCAAGTAGACAGCTGTGTACGTGGATGCAGAGTTTCCGGAAAAGTGAGGCCTGGAGATTTTGATTTCAGAGTCATTGGTGCATAAATAGTATAGGGAACCATTGCACTGGATGAGATGACCCAGGGAAACGTACGGCTGGAGAAGAGGGGAAGGCTCTGTGTCTGATGCTCCAACATTTAGCGGTCACGGAGAGGAAGAGAACTCACAGGAGAGACTCCAGTCATGGCCAGTGAGGTGAGGCAAAGCGGGCAAGCACACGCCATGGAATCCAAGAGAAGAGAGTGTTTCAAGAAGGAGGGCACGGGGGCTGCTGCTGACAGCATGGACAGAAGCCAGAGGATCGTGCTCTAGACACAGCTCTAGAGAGCTCCGTGTTGACTTTGACCACCTTTCTAAAGGGTGTGCCAAATGAGCTGAAAAGAAAAGCAGCTTCTCTCTGTACCACAGAAACTCTTAAGTAAGGCGTCTCGTTTGTTCCCTGCCTCCAGTGCTTCTGCATAAAATTCTCTTGTTAATCCAAGCCCTTTGTGCTCGTGTCAGACGGTGAGGGCCTGCCTGCCTTGATCTTTGCCAGCGTGACTGGTAACCCACAGAACGCCTGCCGGGGCTGACTCAGGACCGGCCCGATCTCATCGTCTCCTGCTATAGGCTCCGTAACTGCGAGCAGCGTTGCATGGGGCGTGGCTGCCACCTGGGGGCGCAAGGCTTTGTGGGGGTGGCTTCTCCTCTGCACTGCGGGCAGCTGTGCCTGTGGCTGGAGCTGAAGGTAGTGCTCCAAAGCCTTCACGCTTTTCCAAATACCTGGTGGGTCACAGCAGCCCCCCAGATGAGGGACCCTGGTATAAGGACCAAGACAGCCTTAACGTTCCCCTCGGACTGAGTAAATTTTGACATGTTTCTTCTGACCCTGGATCCTTGACTCCCCTATTCTTAGAGCATTTACTTAAATTCTTTCTCTGCTCCTTTGAGATATTTATCTTTGAAAAAGCCTTCTGCCGGTTGTAAAATGGCCTTTTTCCAGCTGTAAAACTGGAACGCCTTTCTCAAGGACCTGGGGGCATCTTTTTGGAACGTAAACATTCAGGGAGCTGCTGCCGCTACATCCCAGTTTCTGGGGAGGGTCGGAGCCCCTCAGGCTCCTAACTTCCTCAGGGCCGGCAACTTGCTCCAAGTTGTAAAAGGGACAAAAATTTTTCTTGCCCTTTCCTTCAGCAGAGCTGAGCTCACCCCAAGCTCTGGCCTCTCTCCCCTCCTGCAGTAGCCTTGAATGAAGTCTTCCTTGCTTGTTTAACTTTGGTGCAATTTTTGCTTGGACAAGACAAATGGTTAAGTCTCTGGAATCAGACTGGGATCAAATCGCACCTCTTGTCTCTTACTAGCTGCCTGACCTTGGGCTGTTAACTAATCTTTAGCTTTAGTTTCTTCACTGTGAAAGGAAAACGGGAATCAGTAACAGTACATACTTTATATAAGGTTCTCGTGTGGATTAAATGAGATAAATAAAGCACATGAAGCACTTGGCCTTGAAGTATCACCCAGGACATCTTAGCCAGCATGTATGTTGCTGCCATTGACTCAGGTTTGCGGGAAATGGGAACAAGCAACAGATTTCCTGTGTTTTAATTCCTGCAATTCGAATTATATATTTTTTATCCTAAACTTTTCAGATACCAGAAAGAGCCATTTTATTCATGCACAGATTGGAGTGCACTTCATGACGTGAATTCCATTTTTCTCCCTTGCCTACAAAGGTCGATTTTCTCTTTACTCTCTCCATGACCTTGCATTTCAGATGGCCATGGGATTATCCACCCATGAGTCTGGCATACTGAGGGCGTGAGGAGCAAGGGACTCAACGAGCTACACTCCCGAGTCTGGGGAGGCGGGCCGTTGTCGGGCTGCTCGCCAGGCGGAGCCCAGAGGACGGTCACAGCACTCCAGGCCCCATTCGCCTGAGTCCATCGAACACACCTCGACTCAGCCAGAAGCTCAAGTGGCCACACAGGAGGAAATTTTCCCGATAGACAAACTGTCTGGCGGAGGAAGAAACGCTGCAGGCCCCCTGCTCCCATGGGCCCTCCTGGAGACAGCACTTCCGCCACGGAATCTCCGACCAGGCCTCCCGGGCAGCACAGAGGATCCTGAAGGAGTGAGGACGAGCTTTTAAGCCTCTTTCGGGCGACATCTTGCACAAAAGACTTGGCCTCCTTGAACTTCCAGAGAGATTTCAGAAGAGTTCAGGGCGAAGTGAGTTGAGCCTGGACATGTGTCACAGTTAAGAGGACCTAACCTTCTTGCTCAAGGAGCCACTTAGGAGCTTGACTTCCCCCCGAAGCAGCCGCCAGCCCTCTGGAAACGCTGGCCTCCCCCTCTAACTACTGCCGAACACAATGACACACTCTGGCCTGGGTTGATTTTGCCCCACGTAAACCCCTGCACTAGCCCCCCGCCCTAACAAGCCCACTCACCTCCCCCCAGCGGCTCATGCTGGGCCGGCCGCCGGCCTCCAGGTTGAGGCCCCCAGACCCCTGCTTCCTGCCGGCCCGGCCGCTGCTGCCTCGGCGGCCAGGACTCCGAACTCGCCGGCATGTCTCTGTGCCAAAGAGGGCCCCGGCTCAATGCAGCCTGGTGGCGTTTGTGCTGAGTAATGACCTTGAGCGTGTCTGCTCTTCTCCACCCCTGGGAGAAATCTGGCCCACGGCTTCCACGGAGGATGCAGGTCTGAGCACCTGGGCTTCACGTACCTCTGCCAGGCCATCCCGGGAGCTCATCTAATGCTATTTGCTCATGTTGCAGCAAAGACATGAGGCATGAGAACGCCTCCAGTGCTTTTCAGACAAATAGCAGCACCTGCTGTTTCTTCCCAGGTTTCATTTTAAAATTTAATTGTTACTTTTTGACTAAACCAGAATCATAGCTGGATTCTCGCAACTTCCAAAAGACCTGCGTTAACCCTCTTTTCATGGCAGCTTCTAATTATATATATCTATATATAGATATATATAGATATATATATAGCTAGATAGATATTTATTTTTTTAACATCTTTATTGGAGTATAATTGTTTTACATTGTTGTGTTAGTTTCTGCTGTATAACAAAGTGAATCAGCTATATGTATATCCCCATATCTCCTCCCTCTTGCGTCTCCCTCCCTCCCACCCTCCCTATCCCACCCCTCTAGGTGGTCACAAAGCACCGAGCTGATCTCCCTGTGCTATGCGGCTGCTTCCCACTAGCTATCCATTTTACATTTGGTAGTGTATATATGTCCACGCCACTCTCTTCTTCCCAGCTTTACCCTTCCCTCTCCCCGTGTCCTCAAGTCCATTCTCTGCATCTGTGTCTTTATTCCTGTCCTGCCCCTAGGTTCTTCATGACCATATATATATATATATATATATTTTTTTTTTAGATTCCATATATATGTGTTAGCATATGGTATTTGTTTTTGTCTTTCTGACTTACTTCACTCTGTATGACAGACTCTAGGTCCATCCACCTCACCACAAATAACTCAAGTTTGTTTCTTTATATGGCTGAGTAATATTCCATTGTATATATGTGCCACATCTTCTTTATCCATTCATCTGTCGATGGACACTTAGGTTGCTTCCATGTCCTGGCTATTGTATATAGAGCTGCAATGAACATTGTGGTACATGACTCTTTTTGAATTATGGTTTTCTCAGGCTATATTCCCAGTAGTGGGATTGCTGGGTCGTATGGTAGTTCTATTATTAGTTTTCTAAGGAACCTCCATACTGTTCTCCATAGTGGCTGTATCAATTTACATTCTCACCAACAGTGCAAGAGGGTTCCCTTTTCTCCACACCCTCTCCAGCATTTATTGTTTGTAGATTTTTTGATGATGGCCATTCAGACTGGTGTGAGGTGATACCTCATTGTAGTTTTGATTTGCATTTCTCTAATGATTAGTGATGTTGAGCATCCTTTCATGTGTTTGTTGGCAATCTGTATATCTTCTTTGGAGAAATGTCTTTTTAGGTCTTCTACTCATTTTGGGATTAGGTTGTTTGTTTTTTTGATATTGAGCTGCATGAGCTGCTTGTGTATTTTGGAGATTAATCCTTTGTCAGTTGCTTCGTTTGCAAATATTTTCTCCCATTCTGAGGGTTGTCTTTTGGTCTTGTTTATGGTTTCCTTTCCTGTGCCAAAGATTTTAAGTTTCATTAGGTCCCATTTATTTTTGTTTTTATTTCCATTTCTCTAGGAGGTGGGTCAAAAAGGATCTTGCTGTGATTTATGTCATACAGTGTTCTGCCTATGTTTTCCTCTAAGAGTTTTATAGTGTCTGGCCTTATATTTAGGTCTTTAATCCATTTTGAGCTTATTTTTGTGTATGGTGTTAGGAAGTTTTCTAATTTCATTCTTTTACATGTAGCTGCCCAGTTTTCCCAGCACCACTTATTGAAGAGGCTGTCTTTTCTCCATTGTATATTCTTGCCTCCTTTATCAAAGATAAGGTGACCACATGTGTGTGGGTTTATCTCTGGGCTTTCTATCCTGTTCCATTGATCTATATTTCTGTTTTTGTGCCAGTAGCATACTGTCTTGATTACTGTAGCTTTGTAGTATAGTCTGAAGTCCGGGAGCCTGATTCCTCCAGGTCCGTTTTGCTTTCTCAAGATTGCTTTGGCTATTCGGGGTCTTTTGTGTCTCCATACAAATTGTGAAATTTTTTATTCTAGTTCTGTGAAAAATGCCATTGGTAGTTTGAAAGGGATTGCACTGAATCTGCAGATTCAAATTTAATTTTTGCAGATTGCTTTGGGTAGTAGAGTCATTTTCACAATGTTGATTCTTCCAATCCAAGAACATGGTATATTTCTCCATCTGTTTGTATCATCTTTAATTTCTTTCATCAGTGTCTTATAGTTTTCTGCATACAGGTCTTTTGTCTCCTTAGGTAGGTTTATTCATAGGTATTTTATTCTTTTTGTTGCAATGGTAAATGGGAGTGTTTCCTTAATTTCTCTTTCAGATTTTTCATCATTAGTGTATAGGAATGCAAGAGATTTCTGTGCCTTAATTTTGTATCCTGCAACTTTACCAAATTCATTGATTAGCTCTAGTAGTTTTCTGGTGGCATCTTTAGGATTCTCTATGTATAGTATCATGTCATCTGCAAACAGTAACAGTTTTACTTCTTCTTTTCTGATTTGGATTCCTTTAATTTCTTTTTCTTCTCTGACTGCTGTGGCTAAAACTTTCAAAACTATGTTGAATAACAGTGGTGAGAGTGGGCCACCTTGTCTTGTTCCTGATCTTAGAGGAAATGGTTTCAGTTTTTCACCATTGAGAATGATGTTGGCTGTGGGTTTGTCATATATGGGCTTTATAATGTTGAGGTAAGTTCCCTCTGTGCCTACTTTCTGGAGGGTTTCTATCATAAATTGGTGTGGAACTTTGTTGAAAGCTTTTTCTGCGTCTATTGAGATGATCATATGATTTTTATCCTTCAATTTGTTAATATGGCGTATCACATTGATTTGCGTATATTGAAGAATCCTTGCATTCCTGGGATAAACCCCACTTGATCATGGTGTATGATCCTTTTAATGTACTGTTGGATTCTGTTTGTTAGTATTTTGTTAAGCGTTTTTGCATCTATGTTCATCAGTGAAAGTGGCCTGTAGTTTTCTTTTGTTGTGACATCTTTTTCTGGTTTTGGTATCAGGGTGATGGTGGCCTCATAGAATGAGTTTCTGAGTGTTCCTCCCTCTGCTGTATTTTGGAAGAGTTTGAGAAGGATAGGTGTTAGCTTTTCTCTAAATATTTGATAGAATTCGCCTGTGAAGCCATCTGGTCTTGGGCTTTTGTTTGTTGGAGGATTTTTAATCACAGTTTCAATTTCAGTGCTTGTGATTGGTCTGTTTATATTTTCTATTTCTTCGTGGTTCAGTCTCAGAAGGTTGTGCTTTTCTTTTTTTTTTTAAGTTTTTTTAAAATTAATTTATTTATGTATTTATTTTTGGCTGCATTGGATCTTTGTTGCTGTGTGCGGGCTTTCTCTAGTTGCGGCGAGTGGGGGTTACTCTTCATTGCAGTGCGCGGGCTTCTCTTTGTGGTGGCTTCTCTTGTTGCAGAGCACGGGCTCTAGGTGCGCGGGCTTCAGTAGTTGTGGCTCACGGGCTCTAGAGCGCAGGCTCAGTAGTTGTGGCGCACGGGCTTAGATGCTCTGCGGCATGTGGGATCTTCCCGGACCAGGGCTCGAACCCATGTACCCTGCCTTGGCAGGCGGATTCTCAACCACTGCGTTACCAGGGAAGCCCAGGTTGTGCTTTTCTAAGAATTTGTCCATTTCTTCCAGGTTGTCCATTTTATTGGCATATAGTTGCTTGTACTAATCTCTCATGACCCTTTGTATTTCTGCAGTGTCAGTTACTTCTCCTTTTTCATTTCTAATTCTGTTGATTTGAGTCTTCTCCCTTTTTTTCTTGATGAGTCTGGCTAATGGTTTATCAATTTTGTTTATCTTCTCAAAGAACTGGCTTTTAGTTTTATTGATATTTGCTATTGTTTTCTTTGTTTCTATTTCATTTATTCCTGGTCTGATCTTTATGATTTCTTTCCTTCTGCTAACTTTGGGGGGTTTTTGTTCTTCTTTCTCTAATTGCTTTAGGTGTAGGGTTAGGTTGTTTATTTGAGATGTTTCTTGTTTCTTGAGGTAGGATTGTATTGCTATACACTTCCCTCTTAGAACTGCTTTTGCTGCATCCCATAGGTTTTGGGTCATCGTGTTTTCATTGTCATTTGTTTCTAGGTATTTTTTTGATTTCCTCTTTGATTTCTTCAGTGATCTCTTGGTTATTAAGTACTGTATTGTCTAGCCTCCATGTGTTTGTATTTTTTACAGTTTTTTTTTCTGTAACTGATATCTAGTCTCGTAGCGCTGTGGTCAAAAAATATACTTGATAGGATTTCAATTTTCTTAAATTTACCAGGGCTTGATTTGTGTCCCGAGAAATGATCTATGCTGGAGAATGTTCCATGAGCACTTGAGAAGAAAGTGTATTCTGCTGTTTTTGGATGGAATGTCCTATAAATATCAACTAAGTCCATCTTGTTTAATGTGTCATTTAAAGCTTGTGTTTCGTTAGTATTTTCATTTTGGATGATCTGTCCATTGGTGAAAGTGGGGTGTTAAAGTCCCCTACTATTATTGTGTTACTGTCGATTTCCTCTTTTATGGCTGTTAGCATTTGCCTTATGTATTGAGGTCTTCCTATGTTAGGTTCATAAATATTTACAATTGTTATATCTTCTTCTTGGGTTGATCCCTTGATCATTATGTAGTGTCCTTCTTTGTCTCTTGTAATAGTCTTTATTTTAAAGTCTATTTTATCTGATATGAGAATTGCTACTCCAGCTTTCTTTTGATTTCTATTTGCATGGAATATCTTTTTCCATCCCCTCACTTTCAGTCTGTATGTGTCCCTAGGTCTGAAGTGGGTCTCTTGTAGACAGCATATATACGGGTCTTGTTTTTGTAGCCATTCAGCCAGTCTATGTCTTTTGGTTGGGGCATTTAATCCATTTACATTTAAGGTAATTATCAATATGTATGTTCCTATTACCATTTTCTTAATTGTTTTCTGTTTGTTATTGTAGGTCTTTTCCTTCTCTTGTGTTTCCTGCCTAGAGAAGTTCCTTCAGCATTTGTTGTAAAGCTGGGTTGGTGGTACTGAATTCTCTTAGCTTTTGCTTGTCTGTAAAGCTTTTAATTTCTCCATCAAATCTGAATGAGATCCTTGCTGGGTAGAGTAATTTTGGTTGTAGGTTTTTCCCTTTCATCACTTTAAATATGTCCTGCCACTCCCTTCTGGCTTGTAGAGTTTCTGCTACAAGATCAGCTGTTAACCTTATGGGGATTCCCTTGTATGTTATTTGTTGCTTTTCCCTTGCTGCTTTTAATATTTTTTCTATTTATTTTTTGATAGTTTGATTAATATGTGTCTTGGCATGTTTCTCCTTGGATTTTTCCTGTATGGGAGTCTCTGCGCTTCCTGGACTTGATTGACTATTTCCTTTCCCATGTTAGGGAAGTTTTCAACTATCATCTCTTCACAAATATTTTCTTAGACCCTTTCTTTTTCTCTTCTTCTGGGACCCCTATAGTTCGAATGTTGGTACGTTTAATGTTGTCCCTGAATTCTCTGAGACTGTCCTCAATTCTTTTCATTCTTTTTTCTTTATTCTGCTCTGCGGTAGTTATCTGCACTATTTTATCTTCCAGGTCACTTATCCGTTCTTCTGCCTCAGTTATTCTGCTATTGATTCCTTCTAGAGAATTTTTAATTTCATTTATTGTGTTGTTCATCATTGTTTATTTGCTCTTTAGTTCTTCTAGGTCCTTGTTAAATGTTTCTTGTATTTTCTCCATTCTATTTCCAAGATTTTGCATCATCTTTACTATCATTATTCTGAATTCTTTTTCAGGTAGGTTGCCTATTTCCTTTTCATTTGTTTGGTCTGGTGGGTTTTTACCTTGCTCCTTCATCTGCTGCATATTTCTCTGTCTTCTCATTTTGTTTAACTTACTGTGTTTGGGGTCTCCTTTTCACAGCTACAGGTTCATAGTTCCCGTTGTTTTTGGTGTCTGCCGCCAGTGGGTAAGGTTGGTTCAGGGGCTTGTGTAGGCTTTCTGGTAGAAGGGACTGGTGCCTGTGTTCTGGTGGGTGGGGCTGGATCTTGTCTTTCTGGTCGGCAGGGCCACGTCCGTTGGTGTGTTTTGGGGTGCCTGTGAACTCACTATGATTTTAGGCAGCCTCTCTGCTAATGGGTGGGGTTGTGTTCCTGTCTTGTTAGTTGTTTGCCATGGGGTGTCCAGCACTGGAGCTTGCTGGCCTTTGAGTGGAGCTAGGTCTTAGCATTGAGACGGAGATCTCTGGGAGAACTCTTGCCGATTGATATTACATGGGGCCGGGTGGTCTCTGGTGGTCCAATGTCCTGAACTTGGCTCTCCCACCTCAGAGGCTCAGGCCTGACACCAGGCCAGGGCACCAAGACCCTGTCAGCCACATGGATCTCTTGCTCTTTTTCTCCTTTGTTTTATTGTCATAGAAGGAACAGAGATTTTGGAGCCAGACAAATCCAAGTCTGAATCTCACATTCATCACTGCATGTAGTTGTATGGCATCAGGCAGTTTACTTAGGCTCTCTGAGTCACAGTTTCTTCGTTTATGCCATGGAGACTCTACTGCTCTCCCAGCCCAGTTGTTGGGTAGATAACTGTTATTGAAGGATGGAGCCTTATCTCCTCCCACCTCGTGGCAGGGGACTATCCAATGGAAAGGAGGCTCTACCTTCTAATTATATTTTACATGTAGAGTGAAGAGAACTGTATCCTCTGTTTTTCAGTGACTTTGGAAAAGGAGACAGGAGCCTGGCCCTGCTAACGTAGGCAGCGGGCAGAGGGTGGCCTTCCGTAGAGTCCAAAGCCAAGAATGTCTTTTAGCTCTAGGTTGAGCTTTTAAGCCCTTCCTTTTCTAGAACCTGGATGGAGCTCTCGGGCAGCTCTGCCCCAAGTCTCTGCTGTGGACAGGGGTGATGGGTGGTGTTTTCAGAGGGATGCTCACTCGCTTTCTTGGTGAGAAAATTCCTGGGCCCTCGCTTGCTGCTCTGTGGCCACCATGGCAGGTGAGCGGAGTGACTGTGGAGTGACTTTGGATGTCGAGGGCCATGTAGCACGTGACCTTTCCTTCAGGGCTGGTGGGGTGAAGTGATCCCATTTCAGATCAGTATTTTGGGAAGGAAGAAACAAGGCAGTTAGAAGTGAGTTCTATAGGGAAGTGAGTTCTGTAGGAGAGGGTGAATATTACATGGAGGAAGAAGAAAGCTAAGGGAATAAAAGGTAAAGGAAAAGGTAGAGAAATACCTCCTATTTAATGAGTACTGGCTCTGTGCCAGATACTCTACAGAGTGCTTAGCATGGACTAGCTCATCTCCTCCTGAGACGTAGGAACTGTATCCCTACTTGACAGATATATTAGGTAACTTGTCAGTGGTCTCTCAGATGCTAAGTGGCAGAGGTGGGATTCAAGCCCATGGTGTTATGGGTAATCGCTTGGCAACTCAGAACTTTTCAAACCACTTCTAAACACACAATCCTAAATGGCTGAAGTTGGAAGAAAGTTTGGAGACCAACTAATCCAATTCCTTTATTAGATGAAAAAGGAGACGCAAAGAGGAAAAGTGGTAACACTTGTTATTAGAGCTGAACTGAGAACAACTTCCTGGTTGCCTGAATCCCTATCAAATAGTCTTGGGATAACTGGCTCCAGGACTTCAGAGCTGTTGAATTTGTTGTTTTCTGGAAACAAGCCCCTCTCCACTTCCCCTGGGGTGGACTTCTATTGCAGATCAATATTTCTCATACTGTCTCAAATAGCTTGTGTCCCGGAGATGTGCCTCACGCCCACATCTCGGATTACAGGAAATTAGAAACTGGCACAGGAGACTTACTCTTTTTCATCAAGTGAAAGGAAGTTGCTGACTCATCATGTCAGCCCACTGTTCTGAAACTTTTCTCTCTCCAAAGTCAACAGTGGTTTCATAATTACTAAACTCAAAGAACATTTTCTTAGCTCTATTTTACACATGGGACTTGATATTATCTGTCAATGATAAGCAATTTCATGAAACTCTCTCCTCCTGTGACAGCCTGTCTCCTGGTTTTTCCTTGCTTGTTCTTCTCATTCCTCTTCATTCTTCTTCCTGAGATGCTACTCTTTTTGCTTCTCCCTTAGATTTAAGTGTTTTGTTGGACTCTGACCACAGCCCTCTCCTCTTCTCTTTTATTAAGCTGTTCCCAGGTCATCTTGTTTACATGAATCAAAATTCTTTCCAAGACCATAATAAATGTCTCCCCCTACCCTTTTTCATTTTACAGCTTTACTTGGTCTCCAAGATTCTTGGAGACCACTACAGTCTGTAGACAGAAAGGGATAAAAGTAAAATTGGATCTCTGCATCCAGGGAGATCTCAGAAAAATGAGAAATTGGGTCAATTAGGGTCACCTGTTATAATGAAAACCAAGTAGAATCTAACCAGCATGCCTGGGATGAACAGGATTTAGGAAGAAACATCCTAGGTGATCTTGGTAAGATGTATTGATAAAGGGGAATTTGTTCACAGCGTTTGGCAGGAATCAGTGGACCTGATGTTTGATAAAAATAATTAAAAAGTCTACAAATAACAAATGCTGGAGAGGCTGTGGAGAAAAGGGAACCCTCTTACACTGTAGGTGGGAATGTAAATTGGTACAGCCACTATGGAGAACAGTATGGAGGTTTCTCAAAAAACTAAAAATAGAGTTGCCATACAATCCAGCAATCCCACTCCCGGACATATATCGGGACAAAACTATAATTCAAAAAGATACATGCAGGACTTCCCTGGTGGCACAGTGGTTAAGAATCCGCCTGCCAATGCAGGGGACACGGGTTCGAGCCCTGGTCTGGGAAGATACCACATGCCACAGAGCAACTAAGCCCATGCGCCACAACTACTGAGCCTGTGCTCTAGGGTGGGTGAGCCACAACTACTGAGCCCACGCACCACAACTACAGAAGCCTGCACCTACAGCCCGTGCTCTGCAACAAGAGAAGCCACCGCAATGAGAAGCCTGCGCACTGCAACGAACAGTAGCCCTTGCTTGCCACAACTAGAGAAAGCCTGCGTGCAGCAATGAAGACCCAACACAGCCAAAAAAAAAGATACATGCACCCCTATGTTCATAGCAGCACTGTTTTCAACAGCCTAGACAGGGAAGCAACCTAAATGTCCAGCAACAGATGAATGGATAAAGAAGATGTGGCATATACATACAGTGGAATATTACTCAGCCATAAAAAAGAATGAAATAGTGCCATTTGCGGCTACATGGATGGACCTAGAGATTACCATACTAAGCAAAGTAGGTCAGAAAGAGAAACCCAAATACTGTATGATATCACTTATATGTGGAATCTAAAATATGACACAAATGCACTTATCTATGAAACAGAAACAGACTCACAGACATAGAGAACAGACTTGTGGTTGTCCAGGGGCAGGGGGCGGGGGAGGGTTGGATTGGGAGTTTGGGATTAGCAGATGCAAACTATTATATATGGAATGGATAAACAACAAGGTCCTTCTGTATAGCACAGGGAACTATATTCAATATCCTGTGATAAACCATAATGGAAAAGAATATGAAAAAGAATATATATATGTATAACTGAATCACTTTGCTGTACACCAGGAACACAACATTGCAAATCAACTGTACTTCAATAAAAAAGTAATTTAAAAATAATGTGTAATTTTGAGAACTATAACTTGAGGGGAGGATTTGGAAGGGACTGAGTTCTGGTTGGGGTGGAGCAGTCAGTACTTTATTTCAGACTCTGTGACTTTCATGGCCCCTGGCTGATGTGGCTTGTTATCAAGTCAGTCTTACTTCCAAAGCTAACTGACTACGCTAACAATTTGCCCACATTTCACCAAAGGAGTGGACATCTAATTTTACCTCTTTTTGTGACTTTCTAATGTTCTTAAAACATCCTGCCATAATTATGAAAGACACCATCGGGACTCTGACCTCCACTGGGTGGAGCCCAGGTGGAAGGTCATGTCTGCTTTTGCTGGGCCTGAGACCACAGCTGACAGACTTGACCAATTAACCCACACACACCTAGAGGGGAGGTCTAAGGTGGCAAGACAGCCACCAAGTCCTTCAAACTTGCTTTCTTTTCATTCAACAGAAGAAAAATAGCTAATTTCCTAAAATGTTAGTATTCTAGAAAACAAAAGTTAAAATCTCACAAGCCATGGAAACAAGTATTGATTGAAAGTAATGTTAGGTTCAGCTAGAACGTGTCATAAGCAAAGACCAGAATGTGGGGCTAGATCTACTTCTCGCAAAGCATGCTTTACTTTTTGCTCTGTTTCAATTTCTTCTCAGTGTTGATCTCTTTCCTCTGTGGAAAGATGTTATGTAAAGAGAAGTCTAAGTCTTTCTCTGCCTAGAACCTTGAGGCTAGGTAGAGAAAGGAGTGGATTTCTACTTATCATTTGAAGCAAACCTGAACTTAGGGAGCCCATTCCTTCTCTCCCCTCCCTCCATCCCTCCCCTTCTTCCATCCTTCCTTTTGCACATTTACAAGTGCTCTAAATCATTAAGGAATTTTATGCAGTTCTAAAACCATAAACCTAAAACTGCATAGATCAGAGACCTCAGAGATGTCCTAGCCCACCCTCTCATTTTGTAGATGAGGATTGTGGGCTCCAGAACGCAGAGAGTAGGGACTTCCCTGGTGGTCCAGTGGTTAAGACTCTGCACTTCCAACGCAGGGGACGCGGGTTCAATCCCTTGTCGGGGAACTAAGATCTCACATGTCGTGCAATGTGGCCAAAAAGAAAACACAACAGAAAGCAGAGAGTAGAACCAGATTTAGGGTTCCTGGGCCCTCTTCCTTGTTCCATTCTGTTTCGGAGGAGACCACAAGAGGCAAAAACACTTACTTTTGGAAAAATCTCTATCAGAACCCTCCGTCGGCAGTTTTATTTTTTCCCAAGGTGGAAGTTATTTCAAGCAACAGAGAAGTCACTCTTGCCGCCCCATCACTCACCGACAAACAGCTGGCTGTAGAGCTCCAGGCGGGTGTGGCCTTCCGCTGGGGCCTTGCGGGTCTGCCGGGGTAGCCTGTCCACCTGCAGGCTGGCCTGCTTGACATTCCTCTCCGCGGTGACCCGGTGCCACTGGTCATCGTTGAGAGGGGAGGGTGACCGCACCACAATCTCCACTGGCCCGTTTCCGACATCAAATGAAAAGGACACTTCCGTGGCAGCTGGAGGAGCAGAAAGCATGAAAGGCACATGAGTATCTCCCTCCCAGATACCAAACAGTGGTGAATTCTAGAGGTAAAACAAAGCATGGAGAGAAGAGGAATCTAAGCTCGTCACTTGCTACAAAGGTCCAAGGCGAAATCCTTTGAGGAGGGATAAAACATGAACCATTGCTAACCATTAATAACCAGGGGGAGGAAAATAAACTTGGATTGGGGGTCAGGTATACATTTGTTTATTTTATCAGGAAGTTACCATCATTGACTCTTTCCAGATAAGGAACTGAAGGCTGGAGCACTTAAGCGCATGTCGAGCATCTTAGATTTAGTGAGTAGTGGAGTCAGGATCGGAACCAGGCTTCTCAGATTTCAGAGCCTGAGACCTTTTGGCTCTACGTACACCGTGACTCTTCAGTAGCTCCTAGGGCGTGACTTGTAGCTCTGGCTGCACCAAGCGTCACCTGAGAGCTTTACGAAACACACCCGTGTCCAGCTCTGTCCCCAGGGATTCCCACTCAGCTGGGTAGGCACTGGTATTTTTTAAAAGCTTCCTGGAAAATATTAATATATAGCTAGAGTTGAGAGCTACTGCTTTGGGGGAATTCACAAAACTTTATTTCCTTGATCTAATCCTTAAAGTTCCTAGGGAAAGTCAGGGAGCTGTGAATTGTACAGGCAATGAGGATGACCCACATCTTTTCCGGACCTCTGGGGCTGGGCAAAGGGCAGCTCCAGAGTCCCGCAGAAAAACCCCTTTCTTGAATCATTTGTTGCACACCTTGGATGTTCACCATCTGGGATGTCAGGTCCTTCTCATAACCTACCCTCCAGCACTAATCACAAATCATTCTTCTTCTTCTTTTTTTTTTTTTTATAGATCTGCTCCCAATCAAACTCCGTTAATAAATCACCTTTCAACCATGGAACAATGGACTAGGAGGTTGCTTTGGTAACTCCAGTTGTAAGTAGCTTTCTTAGAACACAGTTTAGGTTTCAAGTTCCTCAGTGACTACCTAGTGCTTTATAAATATGTTTTTTTAAGTGTATATTTTTCCTGCGATTGGCAGGAGAGGTAGTGGCATGCGGGTCCCAGCTCCTTAGCTTGGTGAATTCTTTTGACAGGAAAGATGTGGCACACCACTGGATTTTCTAACTTTGCTTATAAAGAGATTCAGCTCCTCTATCTATCAATGAGCCTCTGACTAATCTCCAAGCAGTTTAATTAAATATCTGTCATTTTTTTCCCCAGGCTAATGAAAAATTCAGCTTCTCTGGTACCATTTTGAGATGATGTTGCAAGCAATCAAATTTCTCATTTAAAAACCGCAGTGGGCCAGGTTCTCTCAAGACCTAGACTGTTCCCCACCTCTGGGTCAGGCCCCTCTGAAAGCTGCATTAACTTTATTGAGCTCCAGGGACATTAGACACAGAACTCAATTTAATCAACCTAATTGTACCAAGGAATTTGGTTCCTTTATGTCGTTAGAGAGGGAACTTTAATTTTAACACCTGTGGTGATGCCACACGTGCTCTGGTGAAATTTCTTCTCTAAATTAGGAGCTCCTGCCTTCCGGGGTCACTGTGACCTGATGGAGGCCAGTGACCTTCACCAAGGTTTCTGCAGAAGTATGATCAGAATATGGGTTGACGATCATACGACTCATGGACTGAATGATCTTTCCCTGAATTTCTGGCATAGTCAATGGGGAAAACGTAACCTCGGTTTTTAAGATTGAATTTGTTCTGTTCTTGCAGTGCTGTGTCTTAGCAGATGCATTTTAAAACGTTAAGTTGTCAGAATAGCCAGAGAACAAGGCTTCCTGAGCTAAGAAGGAAAGATGGTTTTGTTTCAAAGACATCAACAGCCATCAGGGAAATACGATTTAGGGATAAATTGAGTTTAACCCTAAAATTTGACTCAGAGGGATTAATGCTCCTCTAATTTCCTCTCCTCCTCTCCTCCTGCCCTGACTAATTTTTGTTCAGGTCTTTAAGTTGACACTATTTGGAGAAACTCTGAGGACCAGCAGATACCAGGAAATATCCATACTTCCTTCTCTGCTTGTCGCACTAGATCCCCCGTTCCTAACATCAACACTTCCCTCTAGGGAAGGAAAGAAGGTCTCCAGGACCTGCTGTAGCTCAGTCCTCTCCCCAACTGTGTGCAGGAAGAGGGACTCAAGGCTGACGGCCTCTGAGAGCAGAATCCTCCTCCAAGAGCCTCCATCCAGGCTCTGTTGAAGCAATGTTCACAATTTCAGCCCATCCCACTTCCCTTCTGGTGCTTCCTGAGGCCCCGCATGAGAGTGAGGGAAAGGGTTCCTTTTGCGTATTCATTCAATGTCAGCTTCCCTGACATTGCCTTTGAGAAATCCTATCTCCCAGCCAAACGGCAAGCATGTTTTAAAGGCTTCTGAAGTTCAGTTTGTGGCTGATTGCTCTTTGTTTCTGGGTGAGAGGAGCTGACATTTTAAAAGAGATAATTACAGAGAGAGTCAGCAAGCGAATGAAAGGGAGGCAGAGTAAAAGACACGAGAGCCAAGGACACCATCCTCTTAATGTGTTTCTCCAGGAGACTGAAGTGTTGCCCTGTTTCTGACCGTAGAAAAGGAATTTCTGATGTATCGAAACTATTCTTATTTTCAGAAATAAGTATTTGAAGATTGGATGTTTCTAGTGTGGCTCATTAGAAAGAACACTGTAGCAAACACGAATGGTTGCCTTTCTCTTAGTGTCAGGAACTGGGAAGCATCTTTCTTGCAAACTCACAAGTTAGCCTGCCATCGTTTGGTAGATGCTGGCAGAAGACAGGAGACTCGTGGGTCAGAGATAAAGCACTGCATTCTTCACCGTGCAGCAGGCAGCATGAGCGTCAGTTCTCCTTGGTTTCTCTGGTCCCCAGAGTCCCGTGGGGGCCATGTGGAGCTGCCTGTGCAGTGAGTTTGCATCACAGCCAAGGAACCCTGACTTTAGGAGACCCCGAAGTTTTAAAAGGGCTGCTAGCAAACCTGCTTAACTTTTGTCCTGGGGAGAGACATTGGCTTTATTATCCTGATCAGGAAACAAATCTACTCTCTGTTCTGGAGGAAGACATTCTGTCCTCCGAGACTGTTTGCTACACACACATCCTTTAAAAGGTATGAACAAAGCTGACAATGCCTCTTGTTCAGAAGACAAGCAGAAATGGGAGAGACCCATGGAGAATTCTGCCCGACAGCTAGACAATCCCCCACCCTTTTCCTTGTGAGCCGACCTGATTCTGCCCAGGAAACTACGTGCTTCCGTACAACTTTATGCTTCAGCTATGGATGGCCCTACCCCAGGCCCAGAGGGTGTATCTGGATTTGTCTAAGTCAAACATGAGAATTCTGAGCTCCCTGCCAGCAACCCACTTAAGATGGGATATATCATTTCCTTCTGGCCAGTAAGGCATGAGGGGGAGTCTTTGGAAGAAAAATTAATTAGTTGGTAAGAGAAGAGATAGTCATCCCCTTTTGCTCCTTGGTCTTGGGTGGAGATGTGGTTTCTAGTGTTGGTGGAGCCGTCTGTAAACCTCAGACACACTGAGGAGAACAGGGAGGGAAATGGGATGGACCTGGGGCTTAGCTGACGTTGTTCAGCCCCTAAATTATTCCTGGAGCCACTTCAAGACTTCTTATGTGAGATATCCCTTATTGCTAAAGCCATCTTTCTTGCAGCTAAAAGCATCTTAACTGATATAGAGAACGGTTTAGCAATCAGTATTTATGAGTTCTAGTCTTCACTTTGCTTTGTCACCTTTTGGGCTCTGTTTATTGGTGTCTTCAAGGAGGATTACATCTATAGTTTCCCAAGAGTTTCTATGTCCAAAATGTGTTTGAAAACACTGATGAGCTCTAAGGTCCCTTCAAATGCGAACATTCTATGATCTAATTTCCAAGAGATTCTAAGAGAAACAGTAAATGAAATAGAGCTGGTCTCACTAGTAGTGGTAGATATTGGATCACTACAGGGAGAAAAGAGAGATATTAGAAGACAAATGCACAAGGTGGCATATGGGCATTAGAAACAAGCATGATGGCAGAAATCATCTTTGATCACATCTGGCTCATGACTTCATTTCAGTGACAAAGCAATGAATGGGACAGAACCATGGACAGCTCTTGGTATATATATGTGTGTGTGTGTATATATATATATATATATATATATATATATATATATATATATATACACACACACACACACACACACATACACACACACACATATATATATTTTTTTCTCTCCCCTCCTTCAAGTGTAATTCCAGCAGGTGGCACTATTCACTCTCATTCTAACCATAAGTTTTCGGAAACAAATCACTCCAGGCTTAATGTACTGAGAGACGAATTTAACAACTGACCAGAGTAGTAGGCTTTTGGACTCTGGGTTTTCCCAGCAGGTGAGATAACATTCAGACATTAGACTCAAAGCATCAGTTGGAAGCAGCAGAAAATATTGGTCATTTAACATAGAATAGGTAAAAACACAAGGGAAGGTACACAAAGTGAGCACACTGAGAAGACCAGCTAACACGGTTGCAGTTTTGATGATGATTTGTTTCTTTCACTCTAAAGTGAAGTTCAAGGATGGATAGCTTCCAAAGGGCTATTCTGCACCAAATCTCATTAGATCCATACAACAAAACTGGTAATAGGCAGAGCAGATATTTTAGCCTCACTGTACGAGTGGGGAATGTTATGAATTTTCTGCTTTCTTTTTCTTTTTCATGAAGGAAGGGCTAAGTGTCCATTAGGAG
The DNA here is from genome assembly GCF_028023285.1 of Balaenoptera ricei. Taxonomy (NCBI): domain Eukaryota; kingdom Metazoa; phylum Chordata; class Mammalia; order Artiodactyla; family Balaenopteridae; genus Balaenoptera; species Balaenoptera ricei. The sequence goes on from NC_082647.1 coordinate 8,137,088, forward strand.
ACAAAAGAATTTAGACAACAGGAAAGGGTATGAGAAGACACAGGTAGGCTGAAAATGAGGTCATTATGGGGATCAGAGAGGTGAGAAACAGGAGGAAGAAGTAAAGAGAACGCCTATGATTCCTGTCCAAGGCCAGGTGCTCCACTGCACACTGGGTGCCATCCCTTCTTATCTGTTCCAGGACATCCCTCCAGCAATTCCCCCTCCCCTTCTCCAGTGTCTATAATTTGTCCTCTACTGAATCATTCCACGTGACCGTGTGGACCTACCTCTAATGCTAACAGCCACCACCTCCACTACAAAATCCTTCTCTTGTCCTTACATCCCATTTCTTTGCTCCCTTTTGTTGCCAAATTCCTCGAAAGAGCTGCCTGTATGCTCTGTATCTGTGTCTGCTCCTCTTAGTCTTTCTT